>NC_090942.1:97660210-98324210 GCF_040807025.1 Struthio camelus
CCCTGGCGGAAGATGGAGAGTCTGTCTTGGGAGAGTGAAAAGTAGCTGTAAGTGGCCTGGTTTCCACAAAGGCATAGGTGCTCAGTAGCAGCAGAGAGGGGAGGAAGCCAGCCCAGTTTTGTTGTCAGGAAGAGCAGAGTTTGGAGTGCAGAAAGTGCCACGGACTAGATTCAAGGACGGATTTAGGAGGAAAACTGCAAAGGATGGTCCTACATTGCTTTGCTCGTCTTACCCACCACCACCCTTGGGGCCAGCCAACACAACCTCTCAGTCCCATCTTGCAAGCGCGAGTGCCCTCGCTGCGGTTGTGAGCAATGACCGCTGCACTCCTGAGCCATCACCGCTGCACTGCTCACCAGGCCCTGCTGCGGGCTCCTCCTCGTTTCGGGAGGGGTGAAATATATGACACGATGAGCGGAGGGCAGCAGGGCACAAGCTAGCTATGCAGTGAGCCTTTCTCAGGCACAAAAGTCTAGGCAAAAGGTAGGTTTCTGCACAGGGCAGAAACCCACCAGAAGGCATTTGCTGGCATGTGCCAGGGAACTGCAGCACCCCACTCCTCGTTAGTATAGTGGTGAGTATCCCCGCCTGTCACGCGGGAGACCGGGGTTCGATTCCCCGACGGGGAGAGGCGCTGCCTTTTCCTGCCCACGGCTCGGCCTCGCCCTCAGAGCCGTTGGGGCTGCCGAGCAACGGCCGCGCGCGCCCTCAGAGCCGTTAGGGCGGCCCAGTCAACGGCCGCTCTGTGAAGGGAAGCGCGGCAGGTGGTCCCGAAGGGAGGCAGTGAGCGCTGTAAAGGATTGAAGAGGAGCTGCCGCCGGGTGAGCACCCCCCCCCCCCCCCAACGCGGCCTCCTCCCTGGGCAGTAGCCGCTGTTGCTGAGCACGCATGGGTCTGGCCTACCCTCTCGCTCTCGTTTACCCGCCCTTTTCTTCTGCTTTGTTTGCTTTCTTGGACGCTTGAGGCTGTGCTGCCTGGAGGAAACGGGAGAGCAACCCAGCATCTCCTGTTTGCTAGGCAGGTACTTTGATCGGCTAAGTTGCATCACCAAGGTGCATCCTATAAACCACCTAACAGGAGTTCACTATCGGTCTCACTGAGCCCGCATAGTTGCTTTCCAGTATTTCTCAAATCCTTGCTTAAACAGTAACTTTTCCCTTATCAGCATGATTTCGCATAATCTGTAACAGCCCACAAAGTTGCTGACACCAACAGGAAGGAATTATAGCAATAGAAAGAGGCAGACTACCAACAGACAGGGATTCAGTGATTCTGGGAGTTAGCACTATACATTTTTAAAGTTACTACTAATAAAGACCACTGGAAGAAAATAGATTTTTTTGTCTTTGGATCAAAAAAAGGAGAGAGTGGGGATTTCCACTGAAAGTGTCTGGTGCAGGGTATGTTTTATTCGACTAGTCTTGCTTTTATTTGTACTCTGGTAGAAGTGAAACTGTTCTCTGGCCTTGCTTTTATTTCTACTGATTTATACTGTGTGGAATATTGCAAACCTCAGTTTAAAACCAATTCACACAAGAGGTTTAGGGGTGGAGTTTTGGTTTTGTGAAGCCATATGCATACTGGCTCTGCTTAATCTCACTGGCAATACATGCCACTGACTCAGGAAATCCTTAGCTCCACAAGAAGACAAAGTGTTGAAACCCATTCCACTCCTAAAATGTATTTGACCAAAACCCGAATCAGCCTCCAAAATCCCAAGCAACTAGCCTCTTATATGAATGTTAGTATTCTATTTTTTTTCTAGTTTCTAAGTCTTTAGAATTTCCTGTTACCGTTTTCAGACTCTTCTTTCTTACAAGCAGAGCATCCAGTTTTTACCAGCTTCAACAATTCATAAGAGCCAGTGATTACTTGCACAGAAATGCTTTATGTATTCTCTGGCAGCATAGCTATGCTGCAGCAAAGATTTATGATGTCAAACTCTATTTCCACATTTGCTCCTTATAAGGAGCCAGCACCACAAGGATTTTCAGCTTTTGCTGTTTTATTCACAGCATCCTCAAATTATGAATATCCTAGCAAATAAAAGAAAGCAGCAGATATACTAACACTTGAACAAAGATGGACCTTTTAATCCTTATAATCTGGACTTTTAAGTGGGAGGCCCAAATTGGCCTGATACCCAAAGAATGAACAGCCAGTCCACTGAAAGACTGTCTGTGCAAACAAGTTGCAGCAGCATAAATTAGCAGCACTCTTTTGCTACAGCTGATACTCCTCTAAATATAGATCAGGTTTGTTTTTATTGCTGCAGACTAAGCTGCAGGAAAGCAGGCTGCAACCAGTATTCTCACAAAGCTGCACTCTTGTAACTGAGCTGGGTTTAAAAACTACATATTTACTCATGCTACAACCACCTTATGTTTAGGTGAGATATTCAGCTATCAGCACAGACTGCCTGTATGGTCCCAGTAAATCTATAACCTGCATTATTTCTGGAGCCCTGTTGATTTATATAAGGCTCTGCTAACTGTAAAACATTACTCATTTTCAGCAAAAGAAAGAGATTCTCGTCTGGATATAAGCATGCACAAATAATGATTTCGGCATTGCTTCTGTGCAAGTATGTGGAATACAGTATGTCATGCCTTTCCACTTTTTCCAGTTCTTGCCATCACACTGTGATATCTTGATCAGATAGTAAAGGATGTCTCACATCAGATAAATGGTAAACATAGACAAACTGGCCAGACAGCCTCAGGAATAAACCCAGGTTTCACCCTGTTCTGCCCCAGCAGTCACACTCCCATCTGCTCTTCCCTGTATAAAGACTGAGACAGCTGCAAGTAGGGGTGTGCAACTCCAGACTTGTCTCCCTCCCCTTATAAAGGCAGTCATTTACAGTTCAACAATAAATGCCCACTCTTGACCATTCAGGTATACATAATGCATACTGCCCTAACAGCTGCTCCCACACGTTGGGTGAAGAGGAAGGAGAGACAGGCTCATCTCCCAGACCAGCTGATGGATCACCCTCAGCTACAGCTGAATCTGTTTCTCCTTCAGAGGGCAGCCCTTGTTTCAGACCAATATGGTGAAAGAGCCCATTCAAGCAGAGGCAAGCCTTACCACATTTTAGAGGACTTTTGCAGTATAAATATTGTAAGACACTTTATTAACATGCTTCCTTGATAGATGAAATGAGGTAAAACACAGCTTAACGTTTTTGTCTGTGTGATTCATACCTGTGAATTCCACTTTCCTAGGTATATTTGCACAAGGGACTATACCCAAGACAAAGCGATCAATGTAACTTCTCCAGAAAGATTAAAACCAAGAAGCCCTAGTACTTTCTCCGGCACTTTTTTTTCCTCGCAAGTCAGTGTGGATGACATCAAAATATACTTAGGAAGTTGTGAAAAACGTGGTACTTACTTAGTTGAAAGCAGATTCTAAGGAGGCTTACATCATACCAAATACACCCTTTATTCTTTTAAAAAATATATATATATTTCCAAATCATCCTATCTTTTTCTAAGAGTAAGCAGTACCATTCAGCACATATTTTGGAAAAAGCGCTCTTTTCGGCGCAAAAAATGCTTTCATTTCACTTGAGAACACTTCACAGTAGTTCATCATTTTGCAGTCAGACAGATCCATTGGGGAAGTTCTTGGAACATGCACACGAGTCCTGTGCGCGCATCACCAGTCCTTCACAAGGCAACATCAACAGGGGGCAATAGCAACATGAGCTCATCAAACGGCTCTTAAAGATTTACTTAACATATTTTCAAGTTATGACAAGTCTACAGCATTCTTAAGGCACCAGATCAGGGTATAAACAGCTATCTTCAAACTGCCATTGCATGGCATTTGAATGAGCTGGTTTGTGGATGTTCTTATTGGCTAAGTGATCCGTTCTTCTTCGTGATACGCTTCAGTGCACCCAGTCTTTGGGATTGCGCAGGACTTCCAGGATTTCTGCTTCTCTTGAGTTCTCTGGCGGGGTGTGCATGTATTCCCACCTGCAGGGAGAGGGGACACAATCACTCAGACTGCCTGGCTGGCTCACACCTGTCCCACATTGGGCTGTGTTTGGATTTGAGTTGCCTTGTCTGAGGATGCCAAAGTTACATACACAGTTGATGCTCACGCATCAGGTGACAGAGATGCCTACAAATCATTAAGTTCAATAAAACCAAAAGCAAGTAATAACACTGAGAGACAGGAGAAACGTTAACTTGATCTTTATCCCAACTTCTGGAAAGGCTGGAAGATCAATGAAAAAAAGAGTAATGCCCCTCACTCCATAATCCACGCAGATTTAATTGCAGAGATCTTTTAACTGTTGTTTTTTTAAACACACTAATATCATGTGAAAGATGAGTCAAAAAGGAACCTAGACAAAAGATAGTGAGAACACAAGATCCGAGAGAAATTGCCAGCTTCAAATTCTGTGACTTCACTCTTATACAGTATTTTCAGCTGCCCAGGACAATTTCTGCCAGAAGCTGGCCTGGAAACACTACCAGTCCATGTTTATTCTTTGTTTTAAAAATAAGGGTGATGAGAGACCACTTTTTATTGAAAAGGCAGGCAAGAGGCATGACACAGAGGAAGACAGCACCAGCAGTCAGGGAGGCATGGGTACCACTTTTTCCTTTTCTCTTCCCCCCCAGCCCCCACCCCAGAACCACCCATTAATGCTGTGAAGGGAGCTATTTATGTTAATGAAAGCAGGTAAGGCTATCCCAGCAATGAAATCAGTAAGTAGGACCATGCTGCACCAGCTCGTCAGGAACACGTCTGGTGTTGGCAGCAGGATGAAGCTACATGGTGAGAACGGGACTGCCCTCATGGTTAAAGGGTAGCAGGCAAAGGTCAACTTTCCTAGTGGAGGGAGGCCACTAGTGAGAGTGCCACAGAATGAGGATAGGTCCTGTGCTATCTAACATATCCAAAAGCAACCTAGAATGGGGAAAAAACAGTAAGTGACAGAGTTGCTGTGCTGCTACAAGGTTAAGCAAGATCATTTACAAAACTATTATAGAGACAACAAACAGGAAGAAAAGCTGGTTACTCACTGAAAAGTCAAATCATCAAGTGCAAATGGAAAACAAAGAGGCACCTTTTCATACAGTGGACAGGTAACTGTGAAATACCTTGCCACAGGCTTGTCAGGACTGTCAGAAGTTCACATGGTTTCAGAGAGCTACTAAACAAAACCCTTTGGTGGGGAGGAATCTATCAAGAGATACTAAGCACAAAAAAAAAACCCCAAAAACACAAACACACTTTTTGCCAGAAAATATCGAGGCCACACATTATTGGCAGTTGGGTCAGCGTACCAGACCAGAGAAGCACCTATATATATATTTGGCCTGTTCTTGTATTAGGCGTGAACTAAACACTGTTAGGAGACTGGAGACCAAGATAAACCTTTGATTTAATCCTGTAAAGTATTTTAGTAAGAACAGTGCCTGCCTGCAACTCCATGTAACTATGCCCTTACCTTGCAGTCAGTGGTAGAGACATAAGAACGCTTTCAATTCTTGATCCTGGTGTTGCTAGGCCAAACTTTGTACCTCTGTCGTAAACCAAGTTGAACTCCACATACCTTTGGGGAGTAAAGAGATATAAGAACAAGTTTATTATCAGAAATTGCTTGTACCTTCTTCACGAAAAGACATCAAATAAAAACAGCCTGTCTTTCTGCCTTGTTTGGTCACAGAATGAACGTTGCTATGGGGCGACTGTTCTCTAGCATCTTCTGCGTAGGAAAGAAAACGTGACTTTGTCACTCCACACAGCATAGGAAGTAGTGACCTTGGCTACTTGTTTCACAACCCTTTTAAAGAGGCAGGTTTCTAACAGACAAGAATGGACAAACCATTCATGGAGGGCATTGTGCAAGGTGCTGTGCTAGCTTACTTCTTCCAGGCCTCAAGTCTGCTAGCAAACTTGACGCTGTCAAATTCAGCTTGGTTGTGCCAGTGCTCTTTTGCGTGGTTGTGGCAGACATAAAAAAGAGCCTTAAAGTAACTGGAAATGACCATGTGAAAAAACTCTCCTGTGCAGTTCTGCATGCTGAAGGTCCTTCTGGAAGACAGATCAGAAGCAAGATCAGAGCAAGCTTTTCAGGTTCTTAGGGAGGCCTGGAAAGCCACAGAAGTCAGACAGCTTCAGAGTGCTGGCTGGTGCCTGTAAGTCCCAGAATAGAGGGAACGCAAAGGTGGTTTTCTGCCCCCAGCACAGAAACAGAGCAGTGGCAATTCAGCAGGGGTAATCTGCTGAAGTCAGTGCTGTTTAACAGAGGTACAGTAAAGGAGGAGCTCTTTCCTTGCAGAAATGGGGAGTTCTCCCTAGCCCAATGACCTGAAAAGATACGCAGAGAAATAAGTAGGCTGAGGTGGTCCCGGCTGCAACTTAAAGGGAATCTATTCCTCCTTATATAACCTTACCAAGATATTACAACCCATCCACACGCTGGATCCTGCAAAACCCAACAGTCCCAGGAACAGTCCAGTAACTGCTGCAGGACAGTGATCTAAACATGAATGCTCATTCTATGCCACCTTCACAGTTCACTCAGTTTCTCTGCAGAAAAGGCAGAAACTAAAGATTCCCTATTTCTGTGCAAAGCACACGTTGATTCTCATTTCTCCATACACTCACACCATGACAGGATATAAAGACAGAGAGATGAGAGCAATTGTTTTATCTACCGAAGTAGTTAAGTTGTAGTTAAGTGCTAATAGTTATTCATATTAATAAGCAACCTCTAAAGTCTTTAAAGTTACAGTGACTTCAGATTCTGCTAGAAAAAACAAAACCCTTCTATACCTTAAAGAGTTCACCGTGTACTCAATTCAATGCCAAGAAAAAGATCACAGAGAGCAAATATGTATTTAACAAGCTGAACATATCCAAGCTGAAAGCACTCTCGGATGACTTTCTGGGGTTTAGCTTTAGTTTGAATAGGAAGCATGACACCCTCACCCTTACTGACACCTTCATGCTCCTCATGTGATCGTGAGACTGAAGGAGAGTGCAGGATTCAGGACACCAAAAAACACACACATCCTTATGCCTGCTACAAAGCGTAGCAACTTCTCCCAGCTTTTGAAAGAGTCAGGAGCTGTGGCATTTTGTAAGAGTTGCTTGTGCTGCGACATAGGATAGTGGGGAATATTGGCAAGGCTGTGTTAGTGCCTTCTTTGCACCCTCCCTGGCCATAGAGCATTGGATATCAAAAGCAGTTCTGTGCACAAAAATGTTGCAACTCTCTGGCTAGTTACTCATGCAAACATAACCTACATCATGACATGATATAAAACGTATGCCAAGTCATAAAGCCTGCAGCCATGAAGAACTAGTTCAATTCTTTTCTCTCCAGTTTCGTTCACCTCCCATACATCATTTCGCTCCTTCAGTACTCACCGCCCCCTGCGAAGCTGCTGCCATAGCTTTTCCTCTGGCGTGAAGGGGTCATGGCAGTGATTCTTCACAATGGGAATGTAACAAGGCACGATGGCTTTGGCACAACTCTGCACAAACTGGAATACTTCCTCTTTGGAGGGAGAGTCCAGGTCATCAAAGAATATGCCTCCAATCCCTCTTCGCTCACCACGATGCTTGATATAGAAGTAGTCATCGCACCTAGAAGGGGCAGCAGACAATTATGAATTTGGTACGCAACATTCAAAGAAACAAGCAGAACTCCAAACAGCTGCGCAGCAAGGATGCCACTAGTGAAATACTGATGAAAAGTCAGTTCCCTACAGTGTGCTGGATGCCCCACTTTTCCACTGCTGAGCTAGGAGTGCAGTCCTGCATTCACTTACAGTAAAGCTCTGATTAGATGGTTAATGCAGGGCTACGTATCACTGCACAGTGAATGAACACATACACTCAAACACCATGGCAGATTCTGAATTAATAGATGCTTCCACATAGAGTAATTCAATCCACATCCTCTATCAACAAGGAAGAAGTTCCAAATTTTACCTTAAGAGCTCTTTCTAGACTTTGTTCACAGTTATATACAAATCCTAAATTATTTGTACAGTTTTCAGGAGAACATGAAATAGGTTTGGAAGGAAATCTCTCTATCCTTTTCACCTTGGTGAAAGAATTTATTTTACTTTTTGCATCAAAACTAAAAGAATCTAAAAACCCAGGACCAAATAAGAAAGCCACCACCACTTAAGGAAAAAAAAAAATGTGGCAGCCTTCTCCGGAAGCAGGCTTTTTCATAATTAATCCTGAAAGTTGGAGACATTCTGCCAGTGGCTGTTCATTGGTCATTTTTGAATTTGCGAGAGAATTAAGCGCAGCTTATATGAGGAGAGGATTAATCTATTTTATATTTATTGGGAGAAAAGTGTGTAAATGTGTAATTACTGTAAATTAGCTGATTCATTGCATCCATTCCCTCTCTGACTTGCTGAGGCAGCCCTGCCTTGCCCCTTCAAGCAGGGGAAGGAACAGAGGGAAAGCAGTAGGTAAAACCCACTAACAGCAAGGAAACCCTGCCTTTGTTTAGTACTAGCCTTCCATACGTGTATCCATCCACAATCATGGCTCTCAAGTAATATAAATGGTGCGACTATACAGCAATAGAGGTGGAGACATTACAGATTATGTAAGTTATTTTTTTATTCATTAGGAGAATAAGCTTTTTATTTTATGACCACAGGAAGAGTTAGGGGAAAAAAAGCTGAGTCAGAAATGCAATAGAGAACAGGCACGACACAAAAGTTTTAAAGCTACATCAGGAGGACAGCATGACAAACAAAGAGAGTTTCTCTGTTTTGAGAAAGGTGGGAACAGGGGCAACTCTATATAAGCACAGCAGAGAGTCACACTACTCTAGCAGTGAAAACTGCATGCCCCTATACAGCTGCTGCTTACAGCAAATACTTCTGCTGGGATTGAAAAAACTGCCTTTTATCCATGGGATACAATGTAGTCCTCCCTTGAGCTGCCCTCAGATTAAGAACAGGAGTCCTTCTCTCCAACCAAAAAAAGGTGGTTGGCTTTGACAGCTTACTGCTCTGCAAAGGGATCTGTGACAACCCAACCATTAAGGCAGGCACTTGGAATTACCATGCAAAAATTCCTCAAAGAACGAGACCGTAGTCTTAAAGTGATAAGATGTGCTTCTCTGCTAACAGTTCACACCCAAACTATACCACCCACTTTATCTCCTATCCTCAGACAAGACCTGGTAGCTTACAGAAGAGTAACGCTCCTTCCAGGATACCATAGCTTGTAGCAGATAGGATATCAGACCCAGAGCAGCAAGCCTCCAGCTAATAATGAAAAATTTCATCAGCTGCATCTCTCAACTCAAGAAGAACACACAAAGTTTGTATCCTTAGAGAATATGTTGTTGAACTTTCAGTGAAGGTGTCACTGGAAAAATAAAAATAAAAAAGGAAGTTCCATCAAAACTATGAGGCTTCTACATTAAGGACAAGCTCCTTTACTTACCTGGCAAGAAAAGTAATGAACATCAGACTAAAGGCAGAGGAACTGGAATGAGATTTTCAGAACTGCAGTGCTGGCCCAATAATTCACAGTAAAGACATGTGCATTTACCATGAGTTCAGTGTGAGCAGAATTTAGTAGTCCAAATAGAAGTCGATGGGCTTCTAGGGCAAAAATCTTGTCCTAGTTTGACACCAGGGGCTAAAAGGAATTTTTAGGTTGCCTGGCGAGGTCTGTGACAGAGACAAGGGCTCACCGTATCTTGCAGAGTCAGCTTATTTTTAATCAGGCTATGGATGTAGGATCCTAGTTTTCTTTTCAGCCCTCTGATTTTAAAAACTCAGGCCTTTGTCAATAACAAATTGCTGTAGAATACATTTTGTCCCAGCACTTACCTGCTGTTTTTCATCACGATCTCCTGATACTTATCAGAAGGCACACTAGAAACCAACGTTCCTAGAATACCCTTAACTGGAACTATTCAATACCACCACCTACTCCCACAAAAAACAATCCAAGCACATCTCTCCCCACATACCATTTCTTGTACTTGGGATACAGCTTTGGATCATGCTTATCACAAGCTTCTTTCAGAGTCTTGTGAAAATGTACAGCATCCTCGTTGTTCAAATAGGTTGGAGTGAGGTCAGTTCCACCACCAAACCACCACTGTTTAGTCCCTATAGGAGAGAGGCAAGCAACATTTATTTATTTAACTTCCAAACAGAAATATATTGCTAATGGTTCACCAAGAACAACTATTTTCACAATACAAAACAAAACCGTTATTCAGTTTGCATCCACTCCCTCACGCAGTCATGAAAAACTCTAGTTTAAGGTAGTGTGATGGCCAGTGACTCCAAGAAGATATGAAACACATTTCAAAGCAGTGAAATTTGTCCAATATTTTTGGACTGGTTACTCGGACTACCAGATGCTATAGGATGCCAATTTCACAAG
This sequence comes from Struthio camelus, assembly GCF_040807025.1. Classification (NCBI taxonomy): domain Eukaryota; kingdom Metazoa; phylum Chordata; class Aves; order Struthioniformes; family Struthionidae; genus Struthio; species Struthio camelus. The sequence goes on from NC_090942.1 coordinate 97,670,624, forward strand.
ACGCGGGGCTGGCAACACCTACTGTCACACCTCTCACTGCTTATACAAGGAAAGAAAACCACAACTTCCTGGATACTTTCAGAATCCACATTTTACTGCACGCCAAAGAAAGGAAATATCATTATTACACGAAGGGGAAGTAATTAACTAGAAATGAACCATAATACTCCGATAAAATAATTCAAAGAATCTCTTTGAGCTTTTATTTGAATCAGTGGTGCATGCACTGTTCAAACGTATAGATTGCCACTCAGCGTTAGACCACCTTGCCTAGAATTCGGCTTCTGACAATAGCAAGTTGCAGAAACGTAGGAAAAAAAACATGATGCAAACAGAGAGCAATGCTTCTATCAGTGTGTCCTCCCAGCTTCTGAGACAGAGGTGTATCTTGACCAGAATGTTTATCAGTCTTTGACAGACCTTTCTTCTATTAACTTAGAGAATTGCTTTTTTGAATAGATGTTTTGCATACATTTATAATCACCCTACAGTTGTACTTAAATCTGAAATCCCCAGTGTACTTTGCAAAAAGTAAACTGCAAGCATGTTTACTGCAAGAGTAGTAGCTTGCATGTAGATGCAAGCATTATACTCATTTTACAAATGCATAAACAGAGGCCCAGATATTAAGAGATGCAGTACTACACAACAAATTATTAGCACAGATGGTAACAAAACTGGACTGGTTCTCAACCTCTTACCATAACCATGCATTCATGCTTCCTCCACACAAAGTCATACACTTCATATATATTTCACTGAATTATAATTCTTACCATCTGCTTCCTCAATTTCAAAGTATCTGTAGTTGAAGTGCACAGTTGGAACATGAGGATTCTTTGGATGGATAACAGAACTTACACCCATAGCACAAAATGGCAGTTTCCCTAGAGAAAAAGATGATGATAAACTTATTTGAAGAGCCTTACTATTTATCCCCTGCTTCCAAACTACTGTTCTACTACGTGAAAGTCTCTCATGCTGTGTGACGTAATTGTCAAAGTGCAACTTATTCCCATGCACAAATGTTTTAACGTGCCTCAGAAAAAAATAAATACATTTTTTATATTGGGCCTAAAATGCTACAAAAAATAGATGTTAGAGCATACATTAGATGAAGACCACTTAAAACGTGAAGCACTTCTAAGTTTTCCACCCCACTCTGCCCTCAGAATTACCCTTTTACTTTACAACTGTTAAGTCAGAACAAAAATAAAACCTCTTTAGCCTTCAGGTCTTTTTCTCCCTCCACCTTTTGAATGAGTAATTCACATGCCATTTCACTGTTGAACTACAGTGTCATTATTAAAAAAAATGACCCGTGGCTACACTATACTGTTTAAAGCAGCAAGACAGAGGGAGAAACATTCTGATACCATTTTTTAATGGATGTGAAAGTCCCTGTGAAATGCTTAACGGTTAGAAACCACCATGTTATGAATGAAAACTTCCCTCCTTGAGATTGCAGTGCTTATGTAAGTTTGGCCTTTACATTTTGCTCGAGTGCAAAGGTCAGGCTCTGCTGTCAAGCCACCCCTAAAACAGTAAGTTAATAAACACGTTACAACTCCCTGGCTCCTCCGCAAGACTTCTTACCATCTTTGTCCTTCAGAGTTTTCCTGCTTTTCATCTGTTGCATGGCCTCTACGGAAAGGTGCCCTAACACCACGGACACGTTGACACCCGCCTTCTCAAAGATGTGGCCGTCCTGGAGCACGCAGCTGATGCCACCACCGCCTGCCAGAGCAAGTGCCCCGTGCCACAGTTACCCCTGTGCCACGGTTACCCCACGCCCCCAAACCACCCTCACCCTCCGCGTGCTCCACACCGGCCGGGTCACCCTGGCCCACCCTGGTCACACTGCCGCCAAAGCGCCCGGTGAGGCAGGCATCACCTCAAGGTGTGTTACGTTATATAGCACCACGTTACAGCAGAAGCACACTGATGCTCGCGGGGCAGGGAGACCGAAGGAAGAAACATGCAGCTTTATAAAGCTCCAGACAGCAGCTCTAGCAGCCTCCTGCAGATGCCAGGGCAGGGCCCCCGGCCTGGCACCCAGCTCGCCCCAGGTCTCCGCGGTTCCCCCGGGTCCCCGCGATGCCCCCGGCCCGGCACCCCCGGGTCCCCGCGGTCCCCCCGACCTTCCTTCCTCTCCCAGGTGTTGACGGTGAAGGCGGCGCCGCCGTCCAGCGCCTCCAGGGCGCGGCACACCTCCGCCTGCGTCTCCATGATGAACAGCTCCATGCGGCCCCGCATGTCGCGCCGCCGCCGCCACAGCTCCCGCAGCCCGCTCACCGGCGGCGCCATGAACCGCTGGCACAGCCGCCGCATCTCCTCCTCCTCCTCCTGCGCCGCCGCCCCCGGCCCGTCTTCCCCCGCCGCCACCGCGGCGCGCCGCCGCCACAGCCCCAGCCCCAGCCCCAGCCCGCCCAGCGTCCCCGCCGCCAGCGCCAGCGCCGAGCGCCGCCGCCCCCAGCCCGCCGCCCCCGCCGGCGGCAGCGGCGCGGAGCCCAGCGCACGGCGGCCCGCGGCGAGGGCGGGCGGGCCCCGGACGGCCCCGCGGAGCAGCTGCGCGACGGCCGCCATGTCGGGCACCAGCGCCAGGCTGCGGCGGGGGCGGGGATGGGGCGGGAGCGGGGGCGGGGATGGGGCTGGGACCGCGGGCGGTGCCGGTGCCGGTGCCGGTGCTGCGCGTTCGGGGGGCTCGAGCCCGTGTGCATAACACAGAACTGGTGTGTGGGGGGGTGTTTTTGTTTTTATGTGCGTGCGATAATGTGTATCCGCACAGACAAGGGCCGAGGTGTTGCAGTGCCTCAGGGCGGCGCTGCCACCCGACGTGAGTCTTGCGGGGAGCCAGGGGCCACAGTCCTATGTATTGCCCCGGGTGCGAGCCGTGTGCCATCACTGTCGGACGGCAGCAGCTAGGCGGTGCAGAGACTTCGTAACCCCCCTTGAGCTCGCCTACAGTGCTGTTTGGTTCATGAAGCCGAACCCTAAGTATTTCTGGAGAGTGACCATTACAGCGAGGTTCCTGTGTGCTGCGACAGTGCAAGCTGCGTACGTGCAAGGCCCTAACCTACAGTATCAAGTCTGACCATTACCCTCTGGAGATGGCTTACAAGCCTCGGTTCCAGGGCTCGGATCACAAAAAGGTGAAGAAATTAAACGGAAGCTAAGGAAAATTTTGCATTCCTCAAAAAGCCATGGAATTCGACATTTACACAAGTTAGCTACATTTTATTGGTGTAGATCCACAGAGCATAGTTTTCTTTTTTGTTGTTGTTCCAATTTAAATTGATGAGCATATTTTCTACTGATTTGAGTCAGCACGTGCTTACGCTTTCTTTTTTCTTTCTAAAATTAAAGCATGGAGATGGATTAATATAGGGGCAAATGTTGGAAGGTACTAACTTAAAATTCCGATAGATTTCAGAGGTTATTTTTCTTGCAGCTGATGGAACCACATCCATTACACAGATTTTCTACTTTCTCAGCTGCCTCGAAGTCAGTGGGAAGCTATATCAAGTGTGGGGCAGCACAATTAACCAACTAGGACAACGACAAAGAGTAGCGAACAAAAGAAGCCACATTTTTTCTCAAGCAAACACATAAGTGGCAGTGCAACAATGGATGATGGTACTGTGCTGAACTGAACTATGAGAGTTTTCTTTCAAGCAGCGGATTTACTAATGCTATCTTTTAAAATAAACTTATGATTATTTTCTAATAAATGGAGGTATTTATTAGATCTGACATTGACTGAGAGCCTAGAACAGGGTTTGGCTGAGAAAAATAGTAGCTGCCTCAAAACCCCAACCCTGCAGCGTTTGTACCCAGGTATGGGTCTTTCTTCGAAACAGTGGGTTCCTGTCATTTCAGGGCTGTTTTCTCCTGTAGTGCTCAAGAGCAGATCAACCTCAAGGGTAGCTGTCAGGGCTTCATTATCTGGCTGTTTTTGTTAGAGAGTAATTTTACAGAGGTCTGTGTAAAGCAATAATCTCCACTCGAAGGCTTAGTGCATTTCCTCATTTCTGATCCGATTCTGCTCTTTGGCAGCAGAGGATGCTGTGAAGCTGCGGAAACTCGGGGAGTGAGAAGAGAAGGAGATCTCTGAGTTAGTTAGACTCTTTTCTGCCATCATCTGGAGGGCAAGATCTTGTCAAGGCCTGTAGGAGGCCGGGGTGAGCCAGGAGACCTGAATGACTGGTTATATGAGTGAGCACAGCATCCATTGTTTCGAGGAGCACTCAGTGGCTGAGGGAGACGGGCACTACCATCTTTATGGGCTTTAGTAGGTCTCCTTAGTTAGGCATGAAGCAGCTCTTCCCACATTTCTTTATCCTAGGTTGTTGTGATAGCTCAGTTTCTTTTCAAGTTGCATCCATTAGACGTACCTTAACATCTTCATGATAACGAGTGTGCATCATGCCCACTTCCATGCTACTTATTGCAGTGAAGCTCTGTTCTTTTAGTGTGATTTAGACATTACTGTGACAGAAAGAATACATAAGTGCTGAGACCAAAAGACATGTAAAATGCATTCCTGTTGCTGAGCATTTAATTAATTTTTCCATATTAGGTTAACTGCAAACTCTGATTGATAACCTCTTGTTATCTGCACTGTATAGTTTCTGGACACCAACAATACATTTTTGTGTTGCTAGCCTGGGGGACTTGTTGCTAACTTGTTGAAGAAAGGGACAAGTATACACTTCAGTGACAGTAACGTGTGTCAAGTGTTACTGATTTTTTGGCAGACTGTTTGAATTGACTCACAGCCCTGTCTCCCAGTAAGTGGATGCTGTGGCCTGAGAGAGGGAAGAACAAAATAATTGTTCCTAATGTAAAAAGAAAAAACAAAACAAAACATAAACCAGAACTGAGGCACAGGTATAAATTGGTGGGTGTAAAATATATATTAAATATATATTTAGATATATATATATATATATATATATTATATAGGGACAATGTATTTAATTTGATTCAATTCAATTGAAAAGTTATCATCCTGTTGTGCGAGGCTTGAGAGTGTTGGGGACTGATGGAACAGCGCAGCAAGAGAGAAGAAAATGACTGAATTACTAAAGAAAGGCTTGTATGTGAGAGAGAATTTCTCTGGTGTAATTTTAATTTTAATATTAAATGAAGCCACTTAAAGCTGTTCAAAAGGCTACCTGGAGTCTTCCTACCTAGGTGCCTTTGTCCATAGATCCTAACTTAGGTTGCTCGTAACCACATGGGGATTTGCACCACTTTAATTAAATATAAGGTAGTCTAGTCAATTTTTTTATGGAGACAAGGCTGAAAAATGCCTGCTGTGGTAGAGCTCAGTGGTACAAGCCATCCCATGGATATCTAGTTTCTCCAGTGTTGGGCAACACGTTCTGGCTGGCAGAGTTCACAAGACCCAGATTAAGCCTATGCTAGATTATTTTCAAACAGTGCTTTCTTCCCTGGACCGTGTTGCTCTCAGAGTGCGTGGAAATCTTGCAGGTCTATCTGTATACAGTTTGTGTTTCCCAGTGCAGGACAAAGCAAGAACTGCTGTATGTGATGTTCTTGTTTGGAAAATTGCACTCTTTGCACAGCTCATTCTTTCTGCTGCAGAGTGCCTGCCGCACTGTCCTCTCCTGCAGGCTGTGTCCTTTAGGGACACAAATCCCCTCATGCAAATTTGGTCCAACAAAACCTCTCTCCTTCATTAGAGAGTTCACCTTCTGGGCATCCTTATTTCACCCCTTCTTGCAGCCCTAAATTAGGCAAAAATGCTGTTCTGTCATTGTTTCTGCTATTCCAGACTCAGCATTCCTCAGATCTCCCCACTTGTTCTCTCCCTGTCACAGACCTGCCTTCATTTTTATTATCCTTCCTTCTGTTCATCGCGCTCTGTTTATACTTCTGCCCTCACATGGCCTGGCTGTAGAGCCTTTCCCCTCTCTTTTTGCTTGGATGGGCCCTGCTTCCTCTCACTCGTGTCCCAGTCCACGCTGTTTCCAGGGGGAATTCCAGGGGGATTGTCCTTGCGTCCCTCTGTAGAGTTTTCTCTTTTCATCCTGTTTCAAGCCTCTGCAGGAAACCTTACTCCATGACCAGCTTGAATGGTCAGTCATCAGTTGGGAAACCTGCCTCCACCAGCCCCAGGCCGCCTCCTCTGCCGTGGACCTTGTTCGGGTGGTTTGTGCAGACTGCACTGATGCTCTCGCGACAAGAGGGCACAGGCAGCCCTGCCTCTTCCCTGGCACCTCGTGACTCCGTACTGTGGTGTTGGAGCCATTCAGGCTGGAAGGGACCTCTGGTGGTCTCCAGTCCGTCCCCCACAGCAGGGCTGGCTCCAGAGCTGGATAAGGTAGCTGGGACTTCCCTTCTTTGCCTGTGTTTGGAAAATCTCCAGGGAGGGAGTTTCCTCACCCTGCCTGGGCTCCAGATTTGCACCACGCCCACAGGAGGAATTTTTGCTCATATCTGGTCAAAATTTCCTTTGCTGCAACTACTTGAGGTCAGGCCAGCCTCCTGCAGTTGCTACTGAATGTAAAAGCAGGACTTCTGCGCATACTGAGTTTTCTCGGGCCAGGTGGTGGAGTCTGGTTAGGCTACACTCTCCGGCGGAGGTGAGGAGGAGTTACGGACGGTGTAAAATCAATACTCCCACTGTTTCTGTGCTGAATCCTCTCAGGTTAGTTCCTTGTGAGGGCCTCCTGCGTAATAGCAATTTAAGGCTGAAACATCAGCCAAATCCCCTTTGCTTTCCTTATGCAGCAGTGGGGAAGGTGCAATTAGACAAGGCACCAAATAAGGGACCTTGCACAGAAACAATTCTTTGTGGCCTTGGTTATACGTGTATAACCAAATTGTACTGGCCTGTAAAAACAGCATTTCAGAGACTAAATCAAGCTTGTTTTTCAATATTTGAACTAATGTGCTTTGCCACGTTATTTCAGCTTCCCTCACTCTACAGTACTGAGCAAATACGGATGTTTGCAAGATTCTCAAAAACTTCAGTGATAAGAGCCTCGAAAGTGGCAGCTTACGTTTTTCTCTGCTTTTTCAGTACATACTGTCAATGTGAAGAGTAGGACCTTTCAGCCTGTATGTGTGCTTTTGAATTTCTGTGCTCTTCTGCTTCTTTTGGAAATGAAAAGGGACAAGGAAAAAGAGCACTCTGAGCTTAAATCAAAGACCAAAGGAAACCTGGAGCTGGTTCTTGCACTTGCTTAAACAAAGGTTGAATCTTTTAGTGGGCTAGACTAAAATCCAAGGTCCTGACTTCCCTTTGAAATCTTTGTGTCAGTTTTAAAAGTCTGGCTGAAAATTTATAGGGTGAGCTGACTGAATGTTGCACTTAGTGGGTCATCCATTTTGGTGTTGTTCATATCTGCATGTAATGTGGTAGTGAGGGTTTTGGAGTGTGTTTTGTTTGAGAGTGAGGCCATTTACAGTTACTGTAGAGCCACAGCTGTCGCTGATGTAAACCTTCAAGAAGAAGATTTGAAGAACTGGACTCCTAACTACATTTTTATTTAAGGTAACCTGCAGTGAAGAAAAGAATTTTGATAACTTTCTTTTTTGTTGTTGTTTTTTTTTTTTTTTACTTCTACTTTTAAAAAAGCCCTGAAGCTTCTCTGCAGCATGTATTTAGCTCCTGTCTGTCTTGTTTTTCTTTTCTGTGAGAATTTATGCACAAATAGAATAGTAACAAAAGAACGAGGGACACGGCGTGTTCCAAGGTAGCGAAGCATGATCAAGTCTGATTAGACTGAAACAGACACAATGCTTTAACTGAGGCTGTTTGATACTTTTGAGTACTCAGTTAATGCAGTTGCTTATCAGAAAATTGGAAGAAAAGGATTCCTTGTGAACAGAAAAATTCCCCCTCAAGTTGGCATTTCTTTTGCTTCTGAAGTTAAAAGAGCCAATCTCATCCAATTTACTGTATCACACAAAGCCTTGATTGTAGCTTCAAAGTGATGCCAAGAACTTGCAAAGTTGGAAGAATACTGCTCTTTAGCAGCAGTCGCCACAAAGGTTTTGCATGACAGAAAAAGTTGAATGAAGTTAAGACTTCAGTATGTGTCAAAGACAGAATAAAAGCTTTGGGCCCTGAGCTGACAACAGTAGGTGATGTGAAGGTTATAAGAAAAGATGAAAACCTTTCCTTCTGCATCTGTGATGTCAGTAGTTTGCCTGAGTGGTGGGTTCATATTAATCCCCCCTTTTTTTTTCTTTTGTTTTTCATTAATGCAGAATTGATTTTCCTAGGTATAAGGAGAAGAGGGCTACAGAACAAGAAACTGCTGTGCTTAAATCGCTTCAGTCTACCTCCCGGAAGGTAAGAGAAGCTCTGAAATGCCTCAGGAAAGCCTTTCTTGTCTAACCCTTTATCAGCTTTATAAAGTTAATAAAAGAGAAGGGAAATGCAGTATAGCCCAAATAGAATGGGTTCCCTGGAGACATTTGCACTAGCAGTCAGACCCCAAAACACATTGTATGCAACCTCCTTTGGAAATGAACTAGTATCCTGGACCAGCTGCTACAATAGTCCTTGCAAATAGATATCTCTCTCTTGTTTTCCCACTTGCTCTGGATCCTTCAGCTCTGCTTTCAGACTTGCATGACACCAGCTTCACAAAATACTAAGAATTATTCAAAACCTGCAGCATAGCTATTACATATGTGGCTTTATCAGGGCTAAAAAGCCAAAGAAGGACCTCTCTTCCTTGCTTTCAAGGAGAGGGGAAGAATGAGTAGAATTTCACTATTGGACTGGATTCCCTCTTTCATTTCTTATACCAAGACCCAGGTCAAACAGAGTATTTCCCTGCCCCAGTGTCATAATATTTATTTTCTTCTTGTAGCCACTGCAGCTGTTTATACAGACTAAATGTAATGTTTGCTGTTATGAAAGTCCATCCTGAAGCCAAAATACACACCCTTACTTCTTCCCTGGAATAATTGGTGCCTTGTTTACAGTTGAGTGAAAGGGCCACATGAGCTAGCTCACCGGTCTTAAGAAACTTGTGTTTGCAGCCATTTCTGAGTAACAGACATACCCTGTGATAATGTGGTTGAAGCTACCCTACTGACTGGGCAGCTGTACTGAGCTCCAGAGGTTTATGGTCTTTGAAATCCTCCTATATAAGGATTGAACTTGAGACCTGTGGATCTAAAATCATGAGCTTCTGCTCCCTTAAGTTCAGTAGTGCCTGTCAAGAAGCCTTGATTCTAAGGGTATTAGACAACACTACAAGTTTTATCATATTGTAAAATAAGCTCTCGCTCTCCCACTCTCCCAGGACCAAGCATTTGCTGTTAACCGTTTGCAAAAAGCAGGCGTGAATCGTATAAAGTTGTAAGGGAGGCACTTTTCATTTTTACAGTAAAAGTGAGGGGCTCAAGAAACTTTCAGACTTTTGTTTTTCAGAAACTACAGATAAGTCATGAACTTGAGAGCATGGAGAAACAGCGAGCCAAAATATGCAGTCAGATTCATAATTCACCACATATTATTTAGTCCCTGGAGCATGTGCAAAACCTCACATTGTTAGCATGAATGATCTCTCCATCTTCATAAGTGTTTATAGTGAGACAGTAGTATTGAACAGAGCTATAGCAATGGCAGGGTGACACAGGAGTTCCCACCTGGTTGCCAGCAAATTTACAAAAGCTAGCAAAATCTGGCAAACATGCCTGGACCCTAGGGGCCTTTTCCAAAGCCCGCAGAAGGGGTGATGATTAGGAGGAGCTCCTAGGAGTGTGAAACATGAGAGAAAATGAACATGCTGGAAGGTTGCTGGAAGGAGTGCCCATTGCTTATTTCTGGAAAGAAATTGTAGTGGGGAAAGGCAAGAGGCAGGAGAGTGTGCCAGATGCTAAAATTTCTCACTGTGGCTGCGGTAACCCCAGCAACCCAAGCTGCTTGGCTGTAAGAACTTCAGGACTGTCTCCATATCTTATGTGTCCAGAACCTTTGTTGGTGCAAGGCATGGTGGCAGGATGAAAGCTGTGTCATTAGGTTCTGTTGCATCTTTAATCAACAGCACTAAATCATATTAAAACCAGTAACATTTCGTAATTTTTCACATTGGTTTAGTACAGTTTGCTGCAGTCGCCAAGATTTTAGAGGTCAGAGAATCTCACAGTCTGCACTTGCTGATCACACTTCTGTGAGAAACATGTAAGTAAACATTGTATACTATTCAGCTTTTTTTAACAGTTGCAGTTATTAAAATAGAAATTTTAGTCAAAATGTAGCTGTAGCAGAGCCACTGCCCACTCTCGCATTAGCAAGAAAACCAGAGGCAGGGAGGGTTGTAATGCGTATGTGTAGAATCAGCAGGGGAGAGAAAGCTTTAGGAGGGGGAAGGCAGTTTCTATGGAAATAGGTGCCACACTCACTCTTGTTGGAAAGGAAGATAACCAATGTAAGAATCAGAGACAGTACAGGAGAGGAGTGCTGTGGCCATTTGGAAGCTCTCAGTTCTGGACTCCTGATGGTTCCTGGCTGTGGCATTTTTAACCTTGACACGGGTGGGCCAGGTTTACTGTCTTGTGAAACCGTAAGCTTAATACCCCATTGTAGTCTTAGCCTCGAACTATACTGCGGGGATAAGGTCAGGTAAGGCTTTCAAGGAAAAGAAGATGAACAGGTTTTCCTGCATGGCCTCAAGAAAACAAATGATAAGGCCTATTAATTACATTAATTACTGTCAAGTAAGAGGCTACAAATTATACTATTAATTTCCTTGTCAGTATTTGAAAATATGTATCCGTATTAATAAACTCTTCAGAAGTATTGTCATTTCCTTTGAAAAGTAAAGACAGCGCCTCCACAACTGCTCGTGTCTAAAAAAACAAAACCTAACACTCCCCATACATACTCTTTTTGCATGCTATTAGTTCCTAAAAGTTATAAGTACAAGTTTTGCGATGGTTATTATTCAATGACCAGATCTAAATATCAGGCCAGATTTTCTCCGTTGGCTTAAATCTTATACAGTCATTTTTCTCCTGCAGGGTGGACATGAAATGTAAGACAAGATAGGGGACAATGCAGTCTGTTACCTCAGCACAGAAACCTCACTGGATTTTAAGTTTACTCATCATTGCTTTTTTCGTTTTCAAAATATTTATCATTCTGAAGGCTCTAAAGGCACTTTTTGGTGCAATGAGTACCCGACATGTGGGACTCATTTCCTGAGTGTCAGTGAGAGCTATGCCTTTAAAGAAACGTATGTAAAACGACTAAGCTGATTCAGGGTAACGACACTCTGATTCCCAGGTTCTGTCTCCAGCAGTGGCCCCGTCTCACTGTCTTCTTGTCCACCACGAGTTTAGCAATGGATGGGTGCATTCTAGGAAGCAGCTAATGCAAGTTCAGGGAAGGGCTGCCTGTCTGGCATCTGCAGAGGCCAGCAGTTGAGGAAGCACATGCGTTCCATGGGGACAGTGGAGTGGCTGCAGTAGCACCATGGGGACTGCTGCTGATGGATCTGCTGGGCTGTGGCATCCTCCTGCTCAGGCCATGAGGAGTGTTAGCCATGGGGTCTCCAACTGTCTCCAGGAGAAGGAGCCCCCGGCACTGAGGACGGTGGTCAGTAGATGGAGACACAAGCCTCGCTCGGGCTCTATGACAATCGAGAAATCCCACAGCCCATGGTTTCCAGGCCTTCCCTACAGACCTCACTAGGTGGTCAAGGGACTGACAAAAGAATGAGCTGCAGAGGTGCAGCTGCAAGAAGCGATGGTGGGAGAAATCCTGTTTGAGCAGGATTGCAAGAGGATCTGGTTCTACTATCAGAGCATCTGGTACAAGTGCTTCTTGTGCACAAGAAGCACTGCTAGGAATGGGCCAGTGGGACTTGTCATGTCCCCTGAGTCAGGAACGGTGCTAAGGTAACTGGTTCAGCCCTTGAAATGTGCATAAGAACCAGGACTTGGTAATTGCTTACCCGTCAGACGGATGTGTTTCTCAAGTGAAGCACTGCAGATCTTCAGTAAGATTTTAGTGGATTTCTAAATTAACTTTTTGCCTTGAGCAAAATTTTCTCCTCTTAAAACTCCGAGAAACAAAGAAGGATGTTTTGTTATCACCTAGTTTTGTGTCTGGTTTGAAAAAGAGCACCTAAAAAAAAGCCCCCTCTATAAATATCTCAGCAGAACTCTGATTTCAGTCTTACCTGAGAGAAATCACCATCTGCTGACTCACAACTCTCATTTCCCTCACTGCCTGAATTTCTTAATCTTTCATTTTACGTTGGTTTAGCTCCGTGGATAGGGCAATATTGCCAAGCAGAAATACTCAGGCCTGAGTTGCAGCCGGAGGGCACTTCCTTCTAGTTCCAAGGACAAAGACTTTCAGGACTGGGCTAGAGCGGAGAAGAGGAGGAGCCCCTGTACAGATAAGTGTAGGTGGTCTACTTTGGGGGAGGGGCGGATAGCAAGGACAGAGACAAGAAGTTGGTGTGGCAGTTTATGACACTTAATTTAGAAACCGTTACTGTTTTTAAAAAGTTAGTTTTCCCAAATAGGCTGAACTACTACCCTTTTGGGTATGGGTTGGCTTGCAAGAACTAAAAGTGATCTGAGAAGCAAGCTCATACACTGAAAGTCGCAGAAGCAATTCTTACGTACTGCTATGTGCCAAGATCTTGTTCTATAAGACTTTTTTATCGTAGATCTCAAATTCTGACAAGAAGTATGACTTTGTAGGACAGCTGCACCACCTCGGCATCAGACTTCCTTTCTCATCTTTTATATAACTCATCTTTCTTGCCATAGTGTGCCTTGTCATGAGTTCCGTGTGATTTCAGTCTTTTCAATATTTAAATGAAACAAACTGCCCAAAACAGTACTGGATCTCAGTACTGCATTGTCTTGTCCTTCTGGATACTTCTTTGGTTTCGTTCTTTTCCAGTGCAGCAAAACCCAGAGCCCTGTCCTGATGCCTTCCCTCCCCCATTCTTTAAAAACTCCCTTGAAAGTCTCTAGCTAGATTATCACATGTTCATAACTGTTTTTTTCCCCAACATTTGTGTTTCTTGTGGAAACACAAGTCCTAATCGCTGTCACCCTGAGTCTTCTTTTAACGCTCCCAGGAGAGCGATCTTCTACTATTTGTGCCAAACTTCTGCAAAGTTTACTCTCCAACAAGTGTTAAACTTTTCCTCTCTTTCAGACTTCATTCTCCATTCGTGTGAAATACAAACCAGTCACAGAAGCACTTGGCCTGCTTGCTTGAGAAATACGATTTCTCTCTTTCATTTTCTGAATAAGAGGCCTTGGAGAAGTTCCTTATCCATAAAAGGAAGATGTACCAGGATGGCTTTAAAAGTAAAAGAGAGACCTGGGGCCATGTGAAAACTGTGGGTCATAGGGGCCTGCCTGCCTTTGTTGCTTCTTAAGATGGAGTGTAGCTACTTCAATTGCTTAGGTTGTAAAGTTGAGTTGAACAGTGTCAAAATGCATTTAAAATCTGGTCTTTAATCTGGCATTAATGTGGTTACAGCCTCTTTTTAAACAAATAAGGGGCCACCTCTGCTAACTAGGGAAAGTGAAGGATATATGCGTCCTGCGTTAGCTGAATATTCATTCAGTTGCATCACCTTGAAATTACTGTGTACCTCTTCTATCACTGTGATCCACTTCTTTCTCATTTTATGTTTAGCTATGAGAAATAAAGGAAAGGATACTGGAAATATAGTAAGAAGGCTAGAGCGATATTAACCTCTCCTAGAACTGTGCATCAAGTCCTGTAAACTTGTGGAGCATTATTTGAACCATCCAGTGTACAGTGTACAGTGGCTGATGGCCATGTGTCCACTATTTGGCCCAGTGTAACAGAACAGTGAGTTATTAACATTGCGGTAGAATTTTTCTAGACAACTGAAAAACATATACTAATGTTAATACTCTCTGTTAGTCTGTGGAATTTTGGAAGATATTTCTCAAAAATGACATTGGCTCATTTCTGTTGCACTTTTAGGGCTGTTTTGTCAGAGAGGATTACAGTAATGTTAAATACTGGATAACTCGGGGATCTTCATCAAAGTGTTTGAGCATTTTGGAGAACATCCACCTTTTCTGAGGAATAATCTTACATTATAGGAAATAGGCAAGAGTCTTCTAATTTTTAAACAAATTGATTTTCTTGCTAATTTAAACCCAATGTTTTGGATGTGCTGTCTTTAGCTCAGTTATCTCAATTGCGTTTTGTAAAATACAAATGGCTTTTAAACTGTTCGACAGAGTTTGATATGTTCTAAGATGTTTCAATTTTTGCTCTACATTTTCCTATATAATTTGTGGACAGCTTCTCCATGAACTCAGTTGGCAAGTTATAGTTTGCGTTCAAGCAGGTTGACATATTTAATTGGCTTTTTCAGTGCTCTGGTCCTTGGGTCGTGGAAAATGTCTGAGCTAACGTTTTCCAGGCCCTCCTAGAAGTACTAACACTGAAGGTGAAATCCAGCAAGTGTCATTCGTTAGCTTGAGCTGTTTCTTTTGTTTAAAGTACAAAACCGTGGGCTTATTCTGCAAAGGTGATCTACTAGATCTCCGAGGGCTTTGAATATTATTTAGTAAGTTCAGAAACTGTGGTGGTACAACATAATTTTTTGGAAAGTTTTCCTTGTAGTCTATGAGTATAGTGACTGCAAAAGATAAAACTTATGTTCTTTGTTTTGTCTCTGTACTTCCCTCTCTACCTGAAATTCAGCATCCGCCTCAGCACAGGGTGGTTGGACAGATATGCTGATGGCCAAGTGTCCACTGTTTGGCCCAGGGAACGGTTTCGGGAAGGATTATTCTCTCCCCATACAGTCAGGATGCCCATTGAAATCACCAGGCAACAGTCTTAAATCAAGCAAAAGTAAATTATTTTTACAGAGCACAGTCCAAACAAACTAAGGGACTGATGGGCTTAGGGTGTTATGGAGGCCAGCAGCTCCATAACAGCTGGAGCTGTAAGCAGGCTCAAAAAAGGAACGGAACAAAATCATGGAAAGGTTCTTAAATGCACGGATGCAAAACCGGCTTCTGGCTCTCACTGTCCCTGAACAGCAAATTACTAGACCTCACTAGACTATATTAAAGGAAGAGTCAATCTTGCCCTATTTTTTGGACTCTATCCCAAAGTATTCATTACTGGCCAAGAAAAGAAGCTTGGCTTTTTAGAGATTTGGTCTGATTCAGTTTGACTGTCCTTATGTTATTGACCCCTGACATCTGTGAAACGGGAACAGGATTCATGGCCAAGCGTGCCTTTACTACTGTGCAGTAGAAAAGTTAAAGCTATGTCCTCAGCCATACCACAGTGTGTTCTCACTTTGTTAATATGCAAGGCTAATGAGCAAAACACATGCGTTTGACCTGAGTGTGTTCTCAAGACTAAGGGCAAGAGTGCATTAAATCCTGGGATGCTTTGAGAACAAAAATTAAAGCGCCATCAAGCTATTCTTAATTCTGTTGTGGCCTTATTTGGTTAGCTCACAAATGTTCAGGAACAGCAAGAAAAATGCAGGCTTCCAGCGCAGCCCAATGCCAAGAATGTAATCCATGGTTTGTCCTTAATCTCATGAGGATCATCTCAAATGTTTCCAGTGCTTTTGGCAGGAATATTGAATTACAAAATCTAGGATACTTGCCAGAAACATAAAAAGAAAAGAAAGGTTCACAGTAAAATCGGTGCCCTTATTTTAAGCTTCTGTGGGAGGAAAATGACATGTCAATATGGACAATTACTTACTCTGAAAAAAACAAATTAAAAGGGCAGCTTCTCATAAGTGTCTTACAGAACTCTGTTCCTTCATCTCTCTCGTTTCCAGCTCAGGTTGGAACCTGAGCTACAGATTCTGACTTCAGTTTTACACATGTGTGTCTGGAGAAACTTGCATACCACAGTAGGATTGCTTCAGATTTACCCTGATACAACCAAGACCAGAGATCAAAGACTGCCATTTTTGTTAAAGGTACCATAACAAGGTACTTACACCTTCGTAAAATAAATCATGAACTACACAAAGAGTTCCAAAGAGAGAGCTGGAGAACTGCAAGGTGTTGTATGTATGTCAAACCTCCTTCGAGGATTATATGCAACTCAATATTTGCTTTATTTGGTCAAGGTAAAAGCTGTGTTGGTCTTTTGGAAGTGAATCTTCAGCCTTTTCTAATGAAATCATTATATTAAGATAGTTTCATGAGGGTAAGTTCTCCACTAGCAGACAAATTATAACATATTTATTTATTCGATTTTGGAAAAGTTACATCTAACATCAGACTTATGGTTACTGACTCATGTTTTCCTGCTTTCTCTCTTTTTCTGCTCTGTTTCACATGTCTGCTTTTGTAGGGTCTGCAGAGGAGTGTCTGACATTCTCATCCCTTCTAGATAACACTCTGCTCCTGCAAAAGACAGAAACAGCAATGATTTATTTAGTAATACATTTGAATTTTGTCACTCTGTTTATATTCCCTTCCTCATTCTCTATTGAAGAACTATCCTTAAGACCATCCAGAGATTTATTTTAGAAATTCCAGCTATACCGTATTCAAAATGTACATCCTAAATACCAAGAGCACTTAGAGATCCCTTTTTTTGGCTATTGTTTTAAAATAAGAAGAGCCTGAGAGTCACGCTCTGCGTTTTTTCAGTGCATACCCCAGTGGGGTTCACTGATGCTTTGATGATGCAAACAAAAATTAACGTGGTTGCATAAAGCTGGTAATAGTATTTTATTGCAACTCAGTTTAGCATGTACACCAAAAAAATATTCCAGCAAGTGCTGTAACTCAGGCATGAACATCACATAATCCATCTTCTATTTTCTGTCAAAAATGGGATGTCCCCTTTCACGGGAGATGAAAACCACTTCCTACCTTCACACCAGGCAGTTGTGCCTTTCTGTGGTGGCAGGAGAGGGTGGAGAAGAGGAAACGTTCACCTCAGAGTTGCTATCATGCTTATCTTTCTTGCCTTTTCTTGGGCTGGGAAGCATTTATGTCTGCCAGCTGGGCAGATATAAATCTTACCTTGTGCCTGTTTATCTTACCTTGTGAGGCTGATTGTCTTTTGGGATGCTTAAAAAAACATGTATGGTGTTACATTTGTACCGGGTATGGTAGAAGCCACATCCTCTACCACACAAGCTGTTGCAGCTACAAATAGAAAATAGGGCATATTTTCCATTTGTCACACAAGTTTTGATAAATCTAAGCATGAGACGGCTTCTAGTTTGTTATCTGGTTTCTGTTTGCAGATCCTTTAATGATGAAAGGGTTTGAAAGAACAGGAAGGCTAGATAGAAGGTGAAAGAGACCGAATGCATGGAGAAGCAGTATATTTTGGATATACTGCTTGGTTAAGCTTGGATGCTTGGATGCTTAACCTAAAGTATATGAAAGCAAGTTCTACACAATTATTGCAAATGCATGTTTTTCAAAGAATCTCTGGCAGAGCACTCAGCCCCTCAGGTAAACTCCAATTCTTTAATCACCATGGAAATTGTAGGCCTGTTTGCTGAGCACCAGTGAAGGAGTATCCTCTGTAGAGGACAGCCATTTCTTATCTTGAGGCCTGTACTGCAAAGAGTGTGGAGCTGGTGTTTTAATGTGAGCAATTAGTATGTTGCGTATATGGGATATTCGAGGCTAAAATAGATCCACTAAAGCGTACTGGATAATTAGCTTCACCGAAATCAGAAGCAAAATAGTTAGCATTTAAACAAGGGATGCCAGCCTCTTTTCTATACACTATATGCAAAATTAAAAGCCAACCAAAACTGGGTCTTGGAATGCAACCCCAGACAGGCTTCCAGTCTGACCTGAGAAAAAATAAATAGGATACAAATCCGATAACTGAATTCAATGCCTCCAGTAAGTTCCAGACTCATCAAGAGAGCATCCAGAGCCCAAACATCCTGTCACAGGGTCAAGCCTTACTGAAGGAAGGAGTAACGTCGCCACTTTGTTTGTGTGTTTGCTTTTAGGCTTATCTTTCAACTGAGCAAAAATCCTAGTTGACCTCAGTGGAGTTTTGACAAAGTAGAACCAGATTAGGCACTGAATATGATTTCAGAACTTCAGATTCATTGATGTACTCTGGAGCCCCTTGGGAAATTATGGTGATTGCTCGTTTTTCCCGTAGGAAGTTACTCACTGAGATGCTCTGATTCTTACAGTCTGTTGTGCAGATCCGATAAAGGTCACTCCTCTCAAACCTTTACCATATCGTTGCACTCCTCTGTGCTGACATGAAATGAAATAGCAGCAGTTTGGATCTCACTGCTTTGTTTCTCTTCTTCGTATTTTTTTTTCATTGTTCATATTTTTTATTGTTTTATTGTAACAGCCTGGATAGTGTTTGGAGTTCTTTATTTGAGAAGAAATTGGTTGTTCAAATTTTTTATTAGAGTTATTGAAGCGTATCAGTCAAATGATATTAACTGCAAAGCATCAAGCAATGACTAATTATCCCTTTGGAGAACATAGGTGTGTCCTGCTTCTTATTACATTCTGACGTGCAGAGCAACTATCAACGTTTTCAGGTCTGCGGATGTTGTGAGCTTCGATATCTGGGGAATTTGCAATATGCTAGGCCCTAGTAAGACAGCTTATAATCTGTCTGGAGTTTCCTATGTGCAGACTACAGGCCTCTGAAAAATATTGCCAACCAGAAATGCTGGCGATAAAGTCTTAGCTAGAATTTATTCACTTCTTGAGCGTCGTTCTGAAGGATGCTGAGGACTTGCAGCCCTGGTTCTTGTGACTGAGAGCTGCTTCCCCCGGGAGTTCTGAAAACTGCTGTAATGTGTGTCAAGCTGAGTACCCAAAAAAGACTGCATGGGTCATTATGCGGTCAGTTCACCGGGGACTCAGCCGGTCTTCCTGTTCTGCATTCATATAGCGTGTAACATTACGTCTGGATCTGAGTATCTCGCAGGCTATGCAGTACACTAGCTATTAGTAGTAGTCATAGCTAATGGATACAGTTTGTCTGCTTCTGATCTCATCAGACCTACATTACAAACCTTTGCAGAGCTGCGTGTAGAAATACAGAGTCCCTCACCCTCACCTTTTATTATCTGAGCAGCAGGCCATTCCACTTCAGTAGTTACTCTGTTCTACACAACAGCAGTTCCCTAGAAGTAAAATGAAAATAATGAGATGGAAAAAAGATGCTTGACACATTTGCTCAAATGCCTTTTATAGTTCTGCGGCATGTAATTGGAAATGAGGCCTTCTGCTGCCATGTACTATACAAATACGCTGGAAGGCACAATCTTTTCCCGATGATTCTCTCAAAACTGTTTTGTCTGTTAAGTAAAATTTTAACTTGGGCACTGAGATTATCAGCAAAGCATAATGAAGCATTAGGGATGCAACGTTGCCCAAACTATCCATTCAAAGATGACTCCAAAGTCAAAAGATTTGTTTAAAATACATAATATTTTGAGATTCTTTTCTGTTTGCCTTCTTGCCTAGAGGTTACAATTTTTCAGCTTTAGATCTTTAACCAGGCTGATGAAAGATGACCTTTATCAAGGGAGCTGAAGGTCATGTGCAATCATGTGATTGTATGAATTAGCCTTCAGAAAGTAAAACCAGATATTACATGATTTAGCAACATGGAGTAGCATTATTGTCCTTTTAAGTTGCTTTTCAGCACCAGGGAAAGAGAGTATTTCTAGTTACTGTTCCTAAGAATATGAATGGAGCCTTTTGATGCTGTATTCTCAAGGAATGGTGATGGATCTTCTTTATAGCCATAGAGAGATCACATTTTGCAGCATGAAAAGTAAAATACTTCTTTGGACAGCATATTCTACGCCAGTGAATGCTCCCCACATTACTTTGGGAGGCTACTTAGGGGAATGTGTCAAAGCGAAATAAGAGTCAAAATTCAGGCACTCTCATGTCACTGGAGAATGAAAGTGAATGTCACTGAGAACCATAAAGAACTACAGTATGTGACCATCCTCTCTTTAATCTGATTTTGATTAGTCCTTCCACTGTGAGAGGCAGCATTCATGACATTAAAAACAGAGTCGTGGGTTGTGAGCATCATTGCTGACATTCTGAAAGTGAGGAAATGAGCATTTGTAGTAAAGAAGTCGTCTTTTCCCTTTCAGGCCAACAGGAAAAGTTGCATTGATCGCAGTGGAAAGAACACCAGGAAAAATAATGAATTTGAAAAACTGTGCCGGGACAGATCTCCTTCTCAGTCTTTGGCTTCACGAACAGCTTGCTGCCTAAAGGTAAATCTCCCATTTTTGCAAAAGCAGCACTATATTTGGTACTTTTATAAGACTTCAAATATTGCCATTAGAGGAGTTGAGTCTGGGCCACTGATTCCGGGGCTGGGAATCTTTCCGTGTTTTTAAAGTCTAGAGTAGAACCTGTTAGTGTTATCACAGCCTATTTTTTTTCTGAAATATTCTGTATTGGCACAGAATTGTAGGGAATGTTATGCAGATAAAATGACATAGGTTGCTAATGTTTCAATGACCAGACATGTTCTGAGAAGTGTTATAGGATACTGCAGGAATAACACGTGTAGCTGGAAGGGTCCTTGTGGAAATTTCCCAGTACTGCTAACCTCAATGAAACTTTCCCTTTGAAAGCAACAGTGAGAAATTTAACAGTAAAATAATAAAAATTAAAAAAAAATAAGAAAAATGCAGCTGTAGAGGATTTCCTTATGTGATGCTTAACGCTATTTCTCAAACTTGGAAGTAATAATTATGTTGGAAAATTAAAAGCCACATTTTTATACTGCCCTCTAATTGGATATTAACTCAGAAAAGGGTGTTTGTTCCCAATTTGAAAAGAAAGCCTACAAAGCAGAAAAGAAGAGGTGCTTATGATATCATGGGAAAATTTTATACAGTAAGAAAAATAAGGGTATCATACGGAAACATGCCACTTTTTTCTTCCAGCAAGAAGAGTTTACAAAGGGGCTCAGGAGCCCAAGGTTTCTACTCACAGACACACAAAAGTGCTGGTCTGTACCAGACTTGTTGGTCATAAATCTTCAAATACTGTTTCAGTGAGAATAGTCTTTCAGATAAAAGGGAATTAAATGAATTGTCAGTTTTAGAAGTATTGATAATAAAAGATTGGAAGAATTCTAAACACGTTTTGGCAATGAGGTCTTGTTTTTTCACCAAGAGAAAGTTGCAGAGACAGTCCTTGTGTATTGGTGCATTTATGGATATATCTTACCACAAGACGACTGTGGTTACGTCTGCATTAGTGAGAGATATAACGCACTAGGAATGAATCTGTGGACCCAAACAGTGCTGAAGACCCAGTGTATACATACTATACTTGTCCAGGGGTTAATTTGGCCTGGGTCTCATCAGGTCTCATGGACTGAATGCCCATTAGCAACGGGAATACACTAGGTGAGCTTACAGAGCACATCTTCCAATTTAGTTCTGTCCAAAAGAAATCCAGTGCCTGTGCTCTGAGACCATTCGGCATTGTGAACCCAAGTACTGAATGTGGGAACTACTGGGAGACTGGCTGCAAAAGTGTTCACCTGATTTGAACAGGAATTCTGATGTAGACATCCTCCCTCAACTGCAAACTACCCTAAGGTAAAATAGTAGTGCAATACTGACATTTTCATTTTATCACAAGCCAAATTCAACAAGGTCATCGCAGTACCCTTGAGAGAAATTGCTGTTTGTGGTTAATGTCAAAGGCTTCATTGTCTTCTCCGTCTTCCAGCCCAGAGGAAAGCCCAGATTAAATATTCTCTAAAAATATATTAAAGGCTTTATACTGCGTTCACCTTTGTTCTTCCTTATTTTGTTTCACTTCTTAAAGCTTACCAAACAGTCTCCTTGTAATTTCCAGAGGCTTTCAGTGGTTTAGATCAGGCTCATAGGTTTTACTTCTTCATACAACAAGAACAATTTCAAAACTCTCTCGGTGTATTTTTCTCTTTTGTGCTCTCTCTTTTGCATTTCTCATTTGACTTTCAGAGTTTGTCACTTGCATAAAAGTATCTGCTGGTGTTGCCACCAAATATGATGACAGGCTGGGTTATTATCAAGGGTTTTAGGAAGTAAAGGAATACACTGGACTTACTTATGAAAAATCATGTATTAATTTGCAACTACATTGATGAGAGTAAGAGAAGAAAATGGTTAAGTTCCACAGTTGCCATAAGGGGCTTGCATGTCGACAAAAGCTGAAGAAACAGCTTTAATTGTGGAAATATTTTCAGTTGCATGCATGCCTGAAACCAAGTGGAAAGCTTGGTATTTATTAAATTCCGTGGAGCAAACCTTTTGCGAGCACTAATCGATGGTATGAACTCTCAATGGTATGGTTTGGCTGCCCTGGTGTTACAGGAGTGGCACCCTTTGATGGATGCTCAGGTTTCCAACACAGTATCTAATTAAATATAGTGCCGTTCGAGTGCATGAAGCACTAAAAATTCCTGCAGGAGGAAGGAGATCATCTGCATGAAGGACCTGTCTAAAAAGAAAAAATTCTAAAAATTCTCACTAGCATTAAAATTAGTTCAGAGAAACCATTTTTGAAAATAACCAGAGCTGGAGCCACTGTTACTGAAAAAGTTATGCAGTGAGAAATTGCAAGCCTGCCACTGACTGTTAGCAGGGCAGATGAATCCATCATACCAGTGAGGCTGTCTATTTTTAGCCTAAGTAGAGACAAAGCTTAAATGTGTTGTGGATTCAGTATCACATGAACAAAACACCTGGCAAAGTTCAAGCAAAATAGATCTGTGAAAATACACAGGGAGACTCATAACAGATCTGTACTGGAGGAATTTTGTTAAAGTTCTTGTTTTTCTTCAAAGATGCTCCAGGACTGGAGGCAAAAGTCTTTGGACACTCTGAGACCCCAGACTAAGAACTGAGAACACAGGGTATAGCACCATACAGGGCTGGCTTTTCAAAAGGGCTTTCTTAGGAGCACAGGTCCAGGTAGCAGGGGACTCGCTTTTCAAGTAGCCTAACAACTGGACAGAAACCAGAGACACAGGAAAAGCAGGAGGGAAAGGAGGACTGAGGAGGGAGGAAAGCTTGTTGTATATGTGTTTTTCTTTTCACAGGGAGAAAAAAGAAGATACTGAAGGTTAAGATGCATAAAGAGAAAAACTAAGGTACAGGAATAGGCATGCTTTAGAGCAGAACAGAAACAAGGGAGCTTGGCAAGAAGCTATGAGAGATAACAGGACCACTGAAAGAGCATGGAGATAGAGTCACTCAAGATAAGAGGTAGGTTCCAGCTCATTTATGAATAAATAAAGACATCATAGGAATAAACTGGTGCCATAGGGAGAGTGAGTGCAGCTCTTCATTAGTGGGAATGCTGGCCTAGAACAGCTCTATCAGACTTCTCTGTAGGTTTTTATCTTCCACTACTAAGAGTGGAAGCATACCAGCTATACCTTAACCAAAATACCTGATTTAAAACAAAAAATGGCCAGTATGAAGGGAGGTGAGGGAATAGTGGCTGTATGCATATGGTTCCCATGATTGTGCCTTGTGGTATTATTACGGGGCGTTAAAACACAAGATACATCAAGAGCTAGGCTTCTCTGGGTAGCGGTAACGGTTTCTGAAGGTGGCCACTTATTGTGTAGAATCCTTCAGAACTTCCACTCCATAGAGAGAGGAAGAATTTTCATACCCAGGACTATCAACTCAAGCTTCAAACTTAACATCAGTTTTGCCTCAGTTAGTTCCTTTAAATTTCACTGGTGATTCAGCAGTGTTGATTCATAATCTGCTGTGGATGTTACTGGGAGATCTGAGTTCAAACAGAAACATATGGTTTGGGAAGTTCATAGAATATGCGCTATGGAGTCTGCATGGCTCCGTATTTCTAAGGGTAACTCAGACAAAATCTGTCAGGCATAGAGTAGGCAGAACTGATCCTGCTTTGGGGCACAAAGATAAACTGATTGATATCTTCAGATGTTAATCTGATTTCCTACAGTCTTATGCATATATATCTCTACCAAACCATAATGTCTGTTAAAGCACAGATACTATCAGGGTCATGCCCAGAAGTTGGCCTAATACATTTCATTAGAGTAGGCGCTCTCTTTTACCAAGTTTCAATTCCATTAACGACTGAGTTTTGGCTGGCCAGTGCACTAACACTACATTAGAGAAATAAAACTCCTTTTTATCAGTTCATTGTAGTTCTTCCTTTCCTAGGGAAGTGAGGGTACCTAATAAGAAACAGACTAATAGCCTTTTGCGTTATGGAGATCACATTCAAGACTTTACAGACCCTCGTCATTGCTATTAGGAGCCAGCTGGATCAAGCAGCAGTGAGCAAACTGTTTCTCCATCGGGCATTTTTGATTGTAGGAATCATTAGTGTAAATATACTCATTGAGAAATTGAAGCACTATAAACTTGACTATATTTTGTAGCTACATACATTAACAATGTATTCAATTTATTTCCTTCTCAGATAATGAACAGAGTTTTGTTTGAGTGCGAGAAAATGCTCCCAGGAACACATTTCTGCAGTTGTTTGGCAGTTCTTCAGAATGTGAGTCTTATCTTTTCTTGCCTCAAAGTTTCACTGGTGAGCTCCCTCTTAGTACTCGTCACCTTCTCACCCCAAGAGATACTCTTGCGTACAAGCATATGGCAAAATGTTTCTCACATTGTTGCAAATGATAAATTTACCAAAATGCATTTCATTGTTCTACAAAGGTAATAGTTGTCATAGTTACGCTTGGGTCTGTTGCTTTTTACAAGACAAAGCATTGTCAGATTTGATACTGACAATGGACCATATTATGCTGAGGGATAAAATACAGAGTCCCAACTCAAACAAGAGAAACCGTTAGATGCCGCTGAGCCTCCAGGTACATGAAAAGTGTAAAAGGCAGAGGAAAATTTGTATTGTAAATATGAACGAGCTTTTTCACACTGTTATATCATGGACATCTTTTTTTTCATAGTTGATAAAGCACTTCTAATAGTCATTAGTTCTTACTTTCAACTAAACAAGCTACTTTTTTGTAAAATTGATATAGTTTTCTTTGCAGATTTCACCTACACAGAACAGTCAGACTCACATTTACTGACATTTGAAATGGTGGGTGTGCGTTCATAATGCTTTTCTTTCTGGGCTGGACACCAGTCATTGTTTATTTCTCTTTCTACTTTGGCAGTTGTATTTGCTCTTCCTTTTTAGCAGGCTTTACTACTAAACATACTAATCAAGTGAGTGTTTACTTATTCCAGAGTGGAGCATCTTTCTTCCTTTATTTTTTTGCTTTGACAACAAATGTTGTTTAAAGATTATGGTATAGAACTTGAACGCATATGTGAGAGTAGAATAGTTTTAGAGCACAAACATACAACAAAATGGTCAGCTGTGGATTCTTGTTTGTTTGCCCAGTATCTGAATCAGCTTGGCTGTCTCTATTGCCTCTGAGGATTGTGGATAAACTTCATTTTAAAGATACTAGCCAGTAAAAGAATCTGATTCAAGCTCTCTGTTGAATTTACAGTAGTTTACAGTATTTGAGTTTAAGAAATTATTTTCTGGTCAAAGGTATGGGTTTTTTTTTTTCTCCTGCTATTTGGGGAAAGCTACTTTTGCTCAGTATAATCAGCTCAACAGCCAAAAATAGTACATCTTCACCATTTTCAGCAAATTGAGCCCTAAAGAAGCGCTGAAGAAATATGTTAAAATCAGATGTAACAGTGTTCATACTAGATACACTTCTACAAATCTCCCCATATGGTTTTTCACTCAAGTTTTAAAATTATTTTTCCTTTAAATCTCTTTTATTCTCACGCCAAGATTAGATACATTTTTGAAATGCGTATTTTTTATCTGTCGGTTTCGCCAAAGAGGCTTTTCTTCTTGAAAGTGGCCACTGTAATATCTGCAGACAATTATTAATTACTTCTTGTTCAAACCCTATATTTTCCCGTCTGTCTTTCCAGCGACATTCTGACACCTTTTCAAACCAGAGACAGGAAGAGAGAACAGTAACTCCACATAGCAGAGGACTTTGAAACTCAAAGATTTTGTTTTCATTCCAAACTTAAATAAAAGATAATTGCTAAGTTCTGCACAGGAGAGAAATCCAAAAAATGTTGGCTCACTAATTTCAACAAGTGAGGGCTGAAGAAGATCAAGACAGTGCATGCTTCCAGTTTCAAAAACTGCTGGGTTTGCCATGGATCCTGAAGCTTGTTTGTTCTCTTTCAGCCCTCATAGTGGGATGCCAGGGAGTGGGAGTTGGGTCCTCTGTGATTCTCTCATTTCTAGGCTATTGGGGCAAGAAATCTGAAAATCCTAGAATCCCCTTCTCAAGAGTGCTGCCAGGGTCTGTACGACCCCTGATATTCCTGACTCTGAAAAAAAAATTGCTTAGCAGCTGCCGGAAGGCCGGAATACCAGAAGCACACCCCAAAGCCTGTCGGCTGAACTTCTAAGGAGATAAATGACTAAACCAGCAAGAATTCAAGCAGGATCCTGAGGGGAAAGTGCCTCTTATGTGGAGAACTTTCACTGGATTTTGACTGAAAATATTTTCCTTAAAAGTTCTCAGCCAACTTTAACTGTAGATGAGGAATAGCAAGCAAGAAAGCAGTCCCACATAATGATGGCTTAACAACCCAGAGCACGCTGCAAGCAGCGACCAGCAGCAGAGTCAGATATAGCTGATACAAATCTTCTCATGGAATTTCTGTCTCTCAGAGTCACACGGTGACATCAGATCTGCACTTCTTTAAAACAAAGCTGATGCCCTACCCCAATTTGATAGCTACAGCGTGCCCTGGTCTTCCTGTTCCTGAGCACTAAAATGCCTTCTAAGCCATCTGACTGTTGTGTGCAGGACCCACAGACCGCAGAAATTGAAGACAGATTTGGACCATGGTGTGTTTGAACTGAACTGCAGTGTTAGCTCAAACTCTCGATTTTCAGACACACTGGACAAAGGTTGACATTATTTTCAAAAAAGGTAATATTTTAAAATACTTTAAATATTTTATTAAAAATATATATTTAACTAAAAAAAACTATGCAATGTCAAAAAAACCTTTTCAACATTTTTTTAAGCCATTCTAGTTCTTTCCTTTCATGTAGTCTTGTCTCTGCCCTCTACATTTGCCTACTGACTGGAAAGACCTGAGTGATCCAAGATTTATGTCATCATTTATGTGATAGCAGTTTGGTGTATTGGTTTGAGATACAACTGCACATGAGCTTTAGAGAGTGAAACAAGTCACTATTTTTGTTGTTAGAAAGCAAAAAGCTTCCTCTCAGAGACTGGCGTATTACAACATTCAGTTGCATTTATTTTACTGAAATTTCTTAACATTTAAATTCACTTTGATAAAATTTAAGACAGTACTCTAAAAATATTAGGTAAGTTCTAATGATAAATCATATAATTAAGTTAATATGAAGATTTTAATGCTAATCACTCACTTGGCAGGCATTTTAGATGGAGGAAGACCTGTTCAGAAAGCATACCATGTTGCTTGCCCCGCATGCTGGAACACCGTGTCTCTTCAGCAGACGGATCCCTTTTGGGTACAACAACCTAGGACTCAGAAGAAAACTGGAAATGCTGGAAGTAATAAAGGCAAAGAAGTTGTATCTGGAAAATCCTCTTGTTTCCAAAAATAGTTCTTTACTCCTTGGTGTGACTTCTGAAAAGACCACCTTTGTTTCTATTAAAAGATGAAAGGCATGTAACTACTGCAACTGTTAGCATCCCATACTATTTACATCTTCTGAAAATGTTACAGGATCCTTCTTTCCAGTATCATAGAGCTTTTGACTTGAGGTATCACTCTTTCTGATTCTTCTCTCAAATTTCTCTGTTGCTGATGCTTGCCTGTCAGCCACAGCGGCAGAGTGGCATTAGGGTAATTCTCATGTTTGTTCCACGTGCTCGTAACACTTTAGCATCACAGCAGTCACAAGAACATATCCATAGCAGGATGTGGACTGTTCTGTTGATTTTAGTTACCTAAAGGTAGCTGTTCACTTTATAAAACAAATTGATACCTGAATTCAGCAATAACTACATGTGTTTAAGCAAAAGTTCTAGACAACAGTGAATAAGGATTTTCTTTACATTTGCTGTGGTGATACAAGGCTATTTCCTAGAAGCTCATACCAAGCAGTATATAAATGCTTCTAGAGTTATTTATTGGAATAGAATTATCTTGAAAAACAGGTAAATTTATGTGCATTAGAATTATTTGGACGGATACTTCTGACCGCTGCAGATACTGTGTTGTCAGAATTGCTCTAGATCAGAGCATACTGGCTAAACTGGCAAAACAAGGCTGTTTGTCCAGGTAATTGAATTCTGTAATTAGCTTTTTCCTCTTCCAACATAACTGCAGGGCAAAAAATCAGCTCTGATTCAGTTATATTCACAGGAAAGCATGAATAGGCCTTTTGGAAAACTAAGCTTCCCAATTGCTAAAATAGTAAAGAGGAAAAAAGAGAATCCTCAGAAAAAAAAATCAAATAATGTTTGTTAAAGTAGGAAAGGAGATGGATTCTGCTCTTAGCTGTACCGATTTAAACAAAAGTTGTTTCAGTAACTTGGAACTAAATCTAGATTTATATCGGAATAACTGAAGAGCGAAATCTGGCTCACTATTTGTGTTGCACTGACAACTGGGCTTCGCTTGTGCTTGCCTGAGACAACAGGCACTTCTAGAATATTCACAGCAAGTTCTAATGACCAGCTCAAAAGCAAAAGTAACGATGCAACAAACATCAGCTGTGCCAGGGAGGGAGGAAGTTAACTGAAACCTGCTTAATTCTGGTCACACTTCTGTATGAAAAGGTCAGAGTTTGTAGCCTCTTCTCAGCTGGGTCACTGTAAACAATGACCAGTTATAAGATAAACCATTTTTTGTATTTATAGATATTCTGACTTAGCCCTTCCATGCTTTTAAGAAAGAAAAAGAGGTGAAGGCCCCTGGGGCGTCAAATGGTGCCCCTTATGTGGGGAGAACTTTACACTAACGACTTTGGACCCACTTACGTACACACCTATATGGCATGTTGAACCAGATAAATATACCTACGTTCTAAATTTAACCTTCAGCCAAAGAAAACCAAGTGGCAAATCATGATACCTGTAACAAGGCTGTGAATCCTCGGAGGTGTCATTGTGCTGAAGTCACACTAAATGTACACTGGTGAGACTGGTTCCAAGACAGCTCCTAAAATAGGCACTGAAGATGTAACTTGATCCTGTGCACTCTGCAGAGCCTGGCACAGAGGAGAGCTGCATACTGCATCTCACCCCATTAGTTCAAGGTGATGACTATTAATGATGTTAAGAGTGGACTCGCTTCTGATCCCATTGGGCTTTCCAAACTGGTAGCTCCATGGAGATTGAAATCCAGCTGCCAGTGTTTTGGATTTATCTTTTCTGCCACGAGAGCCCTTGTTTAATATGTCTGCAGTAAAATTATTCAGGGTAGAGTGCAGTTTACACCTATGCCAAGGTCAGTGCAGAGGGAAGGGTAGGAGGAGACTGGCTGAACTGCCTAGAGGACGCTTCAGGGGCTCTTAGCCTTTACCCAGTGACAACTGAATAGACAGGCATGACTTCTCTGCTGGGCTAAAGCCCAGTTTGTATTGCTTGTGCAGCCTAAATTAGCTAAGCACCACTAAGAATCTGGATCAAAGACATCACCTCTTTATTCTATATTCAACCCCTGTAAACTCTTTTTTTTTTCATTAATTTGAAGTGGATCCCATCATTTTCTTGCTTATCGGGCACAGCATAAGCACAGCAAAAAATATAACACAGATCCAGAGCAGGGACAAAAATAACATGGAGGCAAAGACAGGGGGAGAGGTGACAGGGGGAGAGAAGTCCCATCCCCGAGAGCGCAGGAGCCTGTTTCGGACTCCATTACGTCAATCAACAGCAATGTGCAAAAGCACGGCTTTTGCTCCCACTGCTACTGCAAGAGGGATCACCAGACCCTCGCTGTCCCCATGACTTCCTGTCATTCCCAGTCTCACTGTGCTCAGGAGCTCCACAGAGTTCCACAGATTTAAGTCTCCCCCTACCACAGGCAACTTCATGTAAGAGGGCCTGGGGGAACTTTATGTACCCAGAAGGGCAGCTGTCTTGGTTTTATAGGTACAAGTAAGGGAATTAGCCCCAGGTTCTGATTCCTGACTGGCAGGCTTAGGTAGGCTTATGCCAAAAGGAGTAGATGAGCTAGGAGTATGTCTTCGAGGATGGGAAGCTCTCAGAAAGGATGGGCACAAATGGGTTCCCAAGAAAGAGGGGGCATTTTCCCAACAAGACAGAAGACGATGGCTGCTGGACCCGGGGAGGGTGGAGCAGGGTGGTGGTGGTGGTGGTGGTGGTGATGTTAATGGGGTTGAGTTCTTTATGGGGATGGGTATGGGGAGCAGAATGAGCAATTTTGCACCAGGAGAGCAGTAGTACTCAGTGAACTGGGGGCATGACCACGCTGCTTTGCACAGGGAGTTTCTTGGTCAAAAGTGTCCACAGAACATTTACTTTAAACACCACTGTTCACGTTGTGCCACAGAGTCCTTTCCAATGCTTTATAACATACTTGAGGCGTGTAGGAAAAGATGAAAGAATGAAAGGATGATCTGCCACAGAGAGAGGGGCAGAAAACAGAGTAAGGGCACCAACAATTTCCCAGGTCTCTGCAATGGCAAGGAGTTTGTTAAATTCACAGCCACTTTGTACCCCTTTGTTCTCATGCCAGCATTGTTTAGTCTCCTCTCACAAGATAGACTCTCCGTTCTCCCTGTAACCCTTCTCTGTATCTTCTCTAGAATTTTTTTTTTTTTGCATGTGAGAGCCCAAATCATATACTGTGTTCCAGAGGAAAAGTCACCAGAGTTTTGCAGAATTGCGTCAGAGCTTCCCTACCTCTAATACAGAAATAGTATCCAGTATGTCACTAAGACATGTCTTCCATTTCTGTGAATGGCTGAATTTTTGTTTGCTGTTTATTTCAGTAGCTTTTCGTGTGGCCTATCTCATTTGACTTTTGGCAAATGTGGCTTTATTCCTACGCATCTTGATCTCTGCAGCAGAGCTGACTTTGCTGACCAACACTATTTGCTATCTAAAATCCTCTTTGTAGTGGTTTTTCATTTATTTAGACATAGAATGTTTTGCAACACAATTTTTGTCTTGCGTGGAATATACATATTAGATAGTTTTCTACCTTTCTGCCCTTCTGAAGTTGAAAAAATTAATTACCAACCTGTTTCTGATTGTTATTCTTTTTAATACAAATGGAATCATTTGCTGAGCACTCAGTCCAAAGCTATTTTCTATGACCAGCTTTTCTGAGTGTTTTCATTACTTAATAAGTTAGAGTTGTCTCTTTTTAATCTCAGTGACTGCTTCGTGAAGAAATCTGCCAGCTATCATACATGGCTAACTGAGCCTAAGTTTATTATTAGCAGCATTTGTTTCCCAAATGGTATCCAGGAAGCTAAACCTGATCATGGCACAATTCCCAATAGTGTTTCTATAATAACATGTCAATGACATACCTCTTCTTGCACCTTTATTTTCTAGCTATAGACAAGAAAGGCTAAGTTTCAATGAGGTGTCTACATTATAAACAGCCCAAAACAAAATAACGAAGGCTGCAAACAGGTGGTCTGAGGTGCTAGAAGTAGTTTTTCCTGTTGATGTACAATGGGTAATTGTATGATGAATTAAATGATGATGAGTTAAATGACAAATGTTCTTCTATTTAAGTAAACTTCCAATATCATTTAGTGCTTTCCACTTGGCTTGATGAAATGGTTAAACACCGAATTAAAAGGAGTATTGTATAAGATTGTAAGCGTCTTGGACATTGGCTGACTGGGAACATTCATATGGATCAGGTCTGGCTCCTATTTGGAACTTTTCTAGCCCTGTCTCATGTCCTGTGTTGCTGCATCATGGTTTTAAGCACAGGCCCAATATGAAGAATACCTGGAGGTAAAATCATGCACCTGTTCCCAGATTTTTAGTTGTCGCAAACTGGTAAATGAATCCAGGCCAATTTACACTGGCTAAGAAAATAGGCCAAAATTTTGAAAGTACGAATTTATATCTGAGAGCTGCAGGAGCTGCCTCGGTGCTTGTAATAACTGACTTGACGCTGTGAGTAAAGCCAGCAGGACACAGGATAGAAACTTGGGAGTCTGGATGACGGAATGATAGGCTGTGCAATAGGAAATCTGAGGGAAAAGAGGGAGCTTTTTTTCATAAAACACACTGAAGAAGGAACTGGGCATTGAGCTATGCTTAAAATGGAAAAGGCTTCTCACATGCTATCTTCTCCTTAAAGCAGCCAAGAGTACACCAGCAGATAAGGAGCAGAGAGTGCTGGCAAGGTACTGTAGGAATTACAGAACTCTCTTAAAAAAGCATATATTTCATCTTCGCAAAAGCAGCTTATGTCAGCTAGCTGGGCACAAGAGGCCAAGTGGGTAGGGACCCAGAGCCACAGGCACAAGCACTTCTTGTTCCCTCTGAGCTCAGAGCCCTGCTGCATTTGGCACCAGGGCTGTGACGCAGCAATGGACTGTGAGCCAGGACCTTGCATAGCACTGCAACCGGGCAAATTATTCGCTCCTGCGCACCACCTCACCTCTTGCCTTCTCTCAGTCATCTGCTTGCCAGATGTCACAGCTGGCTTTCTGCGTGACCACCAGCCCACTCTGTGCCTCTGAATTACAGGGAAGGAAGGTGTCTGCCATGACCCCTGGTCACATGCACGGGACAGACAGATCTTGAGAGGCTGGTCTCCTGCCTCAGGCCAGGGGAGGAGGCTTCAGCGCTTGCCCTATTCTGACTGCTTTCAGTGCTGTGAAGCTTCAG
The DNA here is from genome assembly GCF_040807025.1 of Struthio camelus. Classification (NCBI taxonomy): domain Eukaryota; kingdom Metazoa; phylum Chordata; class Aves; order Struthioniformes; family Struthionidae; genus Struthio; species Struthio camelus. Next base: position 97,703,505 of record NC_090942.1, read on the forward strand.
TTTGGGTTAGCCTTGGAAAGACATAAAGGGAGAGTCATGTCAGTGTATTGGCAAGAAGGAAGAATGGGCGGTGAGGTGGGAAGCTTATCTTGAGCATCATATGACAACGGAGTTTAATGGAAACATGTAAACAAATTGAGACGAGAAACCTGCAGTTTAACATTGCTCTTGAGCTGGTGAAAACCACTAGCTGCCCAGAATGCATTTGCCGTAACTTTGCAAGGCATTTGCCTTTCTCCTTCTTGTTGTTTTCAGTGGGTGTATTTTGACCTACTTCTTCCTCTGCCTACACCTATTGAATCAGAAGGATGTTTACTGCCTATTGGATGGTACATTTCTTGAGGAGTTTTGCAGATGCTCTTCTGCATGGCTTGAGGGCTTCATTTTGCTTGGGAGATAGTGCGTCATAACATGCTCACTTCTTTAGATTGCATTGAATTGGCTGTCCCAGCCTACCGGGGTTACCTCCGTAACGCTTCTTGCCATCATATGTCTTGTTTGCTTGTATCCTATCTTGCAGATGCAGCACAGCAGTGCTGCAGAGCCCAGTGCAGCTACAGTGGGACAGGAGAAAGCACTCTGTGCCTTTCCAGATAAAAGCATTCACTACGTACCACAAGAGCAGTCATAGCCTAAGATAGTTCTTTGGTTGGCCAGGTCTTGAAAAAGTGACGTCGAACTAGGTGGGGGTCAAGTGTTGTGAACCCACGACTAATGCTCTGCATTCTGATAGTATGTCCTACAACAACTAATTGGATTTTTTTAAATTCCTGGGGCAGGCTTTAGCAAGCTGTCTCCTGGCAGACGGTCTCTGGCCGAAATACCATGCGACCACAAATCAGTGGCTGAACAAGTCACTTGAGGACTGGCACTTACTACAGCTCATGCCGTTGGGTGCAGTGGATAGCAGTCCCCTACCACTTGAGGCGAGGGGACTGACAGGAACTCTAAGGACCAGAATTGTGCTGAGATGGGTTTGGAGCATAGCTCCATAGCACAGATTTGGGCATGTTCTCTTGTTGTAGTGCAATGGAGATCGGAATCAGACTGATGGTAGGTAGTAAAGCTAGGAGAGGAATGGAGTATGGCTGTTGTGATAGCTGGTATTTCTATAAATGCATTAATCTCCTAAAATCACTGATAAAGGGGTCAGTTCTACTGTCATTTAATTGCAGGACCTGAAGTGTATAATAGACTGCATGGTACAATGCATACATAGAGCCAGATTAGCAAAGTCATCTTGCTTATCGGATTGCAGGGGAGGAAATCACTTTCATGATGCTGCAACTTTCCATTCTGTTTATTCCATGTTCTCCACAATTTTGCTTTTCCTGCATTCAACATTTTTTCCTTCCGTTTCCTGTAATTTTTCTCATTGTTTTTCTCCTCTTTCGCAAGTCAAGGTGGAGTCTGGATGTAACTTGTTCTCAGTTTAGTAGTGACTGGAAGTGACTCAGGGCTTCTGGAAAATAAATATGACTCCACTGTATTTGAATTTATTTTAGTTATTGCTTTGTATTTAAAGGTTTCTGTGGCATTTATGTTTGGTTTTGGGAGAGGTTCTTGACTCAGGAGAGTTGATTTTGAACTGAAATAGCAAAAAAAATCTGTTGACTTTATGGTCACATGCATTGTCTCTGCTTGCAGGAGCATTCATTTGACTTCCTGCTAGCCATCCTTTTCCAAAGCATTTCTAAGGCTGGTCATTGTTGTCAAATCGTTACTGATTCTGTTTGTGTACAGTAGAATATATTCCAGAGAAGTGACTACTTACACTTGCTGCCAAATAAAATCATCAGCGATGCAGGTTAGTTACTAACTTCTTGCTTGCAAGATCATTTTGAAAGAGGCTAGGAACGGAATTATATGCTTTTGCGCTACACTAGTTGTTCAAATTGCCGTTTGCTTTCTTGAACTTAGTCAGGCATGTTTAGATGACAACGAACACCCACTTCCTCCAGTGCTCATCACGGATCGTTACAGCTGCCAGAAGAAACTGAACTGAAAGAACTGTAGAGGAACTAGATTATTTTGTTATTTGACCAATATAGTTAGAATTGGGGATTTTGGAGTTTATTCCAGGTTGAGGTGGATTCAGGTGTCTTAGATCCAATTCTTTGTATTTATAGTAATACATACAGACATATCAAACCAGCAGCAACTGGTCATTTGTTCACAGCATTGTATCTCCCCAGGACAGTGGTTGCAAATATGTGCTCTGCTCTTCCTAGAGTTAGATGCCTTGTGCAAGACTCCCAGAAAATTGATAAGCACATAACTTACTGCCCCTGTGAAGTCAAATGACTTGCTTTAAGTAGTCACATAGTATCACATAGGAACTGGCTTCAGAGGTGCGTCAATAATTTAGGCTGGCCTCTCTGAGCTAGCGGTTTGGTAACAATAACGTGTATATGTTCTTTACCTCTTTGTTTTTGAGCTTGCCCGGAAGATCATGTGATCATGTTGTCAATAACCAAGTTAGCTAGTGTGAAGTTAATCCATGCTCATGAACTCATGCATGAAAGATGCAGCTGCAGCGTACACATCCTGTCTGAAACACAGACAGGAATAGAATCCATTTCCTCAGGGTTTCCTCCAATCCTCTGCAGTGAATAAAGCAGAGTCCCAGTGTCTTATACTACAAAAATCTGCTGCATCTCCAAAGTCCATCCTGTATCCTAAACAAAGGAGAAGCCTCTCAAATAAAGCAGGCCAAAACAAAATAATACTGGACTACATAATTTAAGACTGTCATGAAATGTATGTGCAAGGGGATTGAAGCAAAGTTGCGTAACGAATCTTCTGGTGTTTCCAAACTTCTGATTGTTTCATTGTGCAACCTTAACGATTTTTAGAACTGCTTTTGTGCATACACAGAAGAGATAGGAGGTAACAGGAAAGAGATATAGCAGCATTAAATAGACTAACTTTAGAAGGCAGGTATTTCAGTTGTATACTGAGAAGCAGCTTGGCTTTGTGAAGACCAGTGTGCAAAAGGTGAAGACCTGAGCAACCCCTTGGGAAAAGGGAGACTAAGGATGATGGTATTTTCTGGTCATAACAAGGCAAATTACAAAGGACTGAACTTTGGTTCCCTCCACTGAAAGCCTTCTAGGCTGGCTACAAAGTGGGATATTCCCTTAAGAACTGACAACACTTCCCTGCTTTTAATCTGTGATTTTATTACTCTTACATATAGGCCATACAAAACTGCTGCTGCTGAGAACAGACTCTACCTCTGGTCGCTCCCTGTACTTTTTGAGGCTGACTACAGTAGTGGCAGTGGTACCACCAAAGGGAGAAAAAAAAAAAAAACCCACAGGAGCTGCACTTGCAATAAAGGACCTTAGGAAAAGGGAGGAGAGATTCTTGCTGTAGTATAAGGTGAAAACCCTACTGTAAGCTCCCTGAAGCACTACATGGTAAAGTTTAGGATTATAAGTAGTTAGAATCGTAATGTTTGTAACAGGAAAAGCCCATTAAATTATTAACACCCCTCTGATTTCTTCTAGCATGAGATAGCCCGCTGGACAAAATATAACATTGATGCAGCACATGATTTTAGACAAATTGCTTTTTTGCATTATCAGTGGCAGAATTATTTAATAATTTTCTTGTCAAATGTGAATTCTCTGTGCCATGCAGTTAGGTGTTGTAGTGTGAGAGGAGGTTTTCCAGGAACCCCATGGATCTCTCCTGGGTTGTTAGTACAAGGTGGAGCTTCACTTTGCCCCTGGCAGCTGCTCTTCAAAGGGGTATTTCCTCACCTGATGGCTTGTTCACTCTCACTGAAGCTTGCTGCAGGGGAGGAGGGAAATCACCTTTGGAGGGATTCAGAAAAGGGAGAAACCTGCACCTGTAATTGCTGCAGTGGCTTTCAGCTGGCTAGGCTTTTTCCCACCTCCCTAATGGTGACAGTGAGGTTTTTTTCAACGGCTGGTTGCCAGAGTCTGAGGTTGCTGCAGGGTGTGTGGAAGTGGAGGAGAAGGGGTGGCTGCTGCGGTGGGATGTGGGGCTGGGCACCCTACAGCCTTGAGGAGGGGAAGGAGGGACAGTCCCTAGGGCTCAGCTGAAGTCAGGGAGAGCCGATCCGTTCGGTAGCTGGGTGCAGGGAGAGAGCAGCATTTTAGCTTTCTTCGCTTGAGTGAGAGCTAAAAGCTCTCCTCCCCCTGGGAAGTCTTTGATATAAATGAAGAAGGAATTGTGATCAACTAAGATCACATCTATATCTAAATACACAGCATGCTTCTTTATGTTTTTTCTTGCAGGTGGGGCACAGCTGAAACAAGCCCCTCTTTCTCAGCCCTGTCGTAAGCAAAACAGTACTGTAATAAGAGGCTTGAACTAACAAGAGCCCAGCTGTAACAGCCTGAACAGTTCTGGTATGAAGCGCTAGGTACCCTTATGCTCTCTTTTTTTTTTTTTTTTGTCTCTGCAGTTTTGTTTGTGAGATGATTTAAAGCTAAATATCTGTGCTATAGACAACTGGTAAGTGAATGCCTCTACTGTATAAAGCATAGCTAGCTCCTGTAAACTGTTGTGTAGACTGAAGGGGTCTTAAGGATGGTGCCAGAACCTATAGGAGTTGGTACACAGAAAATGCTTGTTCCGGAGTTTGCCAGTATTTCTGCTGTGAGACATCTTCTCACTGCCCTCTTGCATTATTTCAAATGGAGGGACTTCCAGCTAACTCCATGCAGGGCCTGTGTGCATTTCCAACTTTAAAACCTACTTTGGGTAAGTACTGAGGGGAGCAGTTGCTGACAGCATTGCTGTTCCATGTAAATGGCCATACATGCTCCAAGGTAGAGCTAGCTATTGCAATACATCAGCATGCTGTTCCCTGAAAGCATTCGAGGAGTTGATAAAACTTCCACAGGGTTGGAACCTGCCTCTACAAGCCTTCTTTAAGACGAATAAAATTATAATTGGTTTGAGCTGATGAGATGGGATGGCCCTGGGCTTTCTCAGAGGTCCTTATGAACTGCCTGGTAAAATTAACATTGCTGTGCAACATATATTTGATTACCACTGAAGATGCGTGGCAGCAATTAGTGCTCTCTCCCTTCTAGCTCTGTGTGGTGCTGAGCAGACGTGAGTGAAGTCGAAGCCGCTGCTGCTGACGTTTGGCCTATGTGTAGCATTTTAGTGCACTTCAAAAACACTGCCAATACTTAGAACTTCCTGTGCTGGAGGAAAGGAGAGATTAAGAGATTTGCCAGAGACTGCGGGCAGGCAATGCCAGGACGAGAGCCTGAATTCCGACAGGTCTCAGCACTGACTGCAGAGTAGCCTCCCTCTCCCGCCCCCCCGGTGGCGTTTCCTAGAAGGATGGAAATAGCAGCCTTGCAGCGCCTCCGGAGCACGGCCCGCTCGGCAGCGAGGCGCGCAGCCCCCCGCGGGCGGAGCGCAGCGGCCGCGGTGAGGGCGCGCCCGGGCCGCAGCGCCGCGCCGCGCCGTCGGGGACAGCGGGAGCGGGGCGGGGGGGGCCCGCGCCTGGCCCGGCCCGGCCCGGGGCCGCCGGCCGCCTGCTGCACACCGCTGCCCGGCAGAGCCGGCCCCGGGTCGGCGAGTGAGTTACCGGGGGAGGCGGCGGCGGCGGCGAGGTGGGTGCTAGCGGGGCGGGCGGGTAACGGGACGGGGCGGCGCGGCGGGGAGCCCGCTTCCTCGGCGGCGGCGGCGGCGGCGGGCCGCGCTGGCCCCCGGCCCCGGCTCGGTGGCGCGGGCGGGAGCCCCGGGGGCGGCGGGAGCCCCCGGAGCGGCCGCGAGGGCGAGCGGAGAGGCGGCCGCTGCCGGCAGCACAGCCCGCGCGGAGGGAGCCGCGCAGCCCCGCCGGCGGCTGCCGGGAGCGGTCCGTAAGTAAAATTTGAAGGAAGATCTGTTTTGTTTGTTTTTGGTTTTGTTTTTTTTTTTGTTTTTGTTTTTCTTCCTGCTAAACCGCTTCGATCTGACAATCTCGCGGTGTTTCTATGGTTACCAGTTAAACCGGCTCCGACAGAAGATCACTTTTAGTGGGACTATCAGAAGGAAGGTACTGTCTCTTTTGAAAAACCGAAGGCCTAGTGAAAGCAACAATGGCTTGGGGGGTGGACTGCCTCTGTGCAAATCCATTGTCCGTAGTTAGGGGCAAAAACAAACAAGCCCTGGGAGTTTCATGTTCTCTGCTTTTTGAAGATTATTATTTGGCAGTGGAGTTGGGGTTTCTGTTTCAGTTATTTAAAACTGTGAGCGCAATCCTGCCGTCCTTTTTCAAGTTGAAACTTCCAGTGAGGTGAACAGGAATTTTTCCCAATTCAGGGCTTGAGTCAGAGCTTAGTAAAGCCGAGAGTCGATCCATGTTTTTGTGGAAGTTACGTTACTGTTGCCCCGTTGAAACTTTCTGTCTAGGTTTCTTCATTTTTGTTTCCCTGTTTTTTGCCCACTCTGTGTCAAGCTATTTATACGTACAACATGAGTGCAAAGCAATTTAGAAAGGGTGAACTTTGCAATGGAATGGCATTATTTTCTGCAGTGTGACAATGCTGTTGTAGCTGAACAGCATAAAAGTTGCATTACTGTATTATGCTATACATAAAAAAATATATATAACTTTGAATGTGGAGAATGTCACTGTGCCAGACTGATCAAAAATTAAAAAAAAAAAAAACTTTAAGGAGAGATTAAAGGAAACAGGTGTGAGGCTTTTTGCCCTCCTTTTGCTTTCTAGCAGGAAATATTCCCATCTGATTTGGTCACAGATGTGGTATTTCTATAACTAAAGTACTTTTCCTTCTGTACATAAGATTGCAGCATCAATATTCTTGTTTTTCTTCTCACCTACGTGAAATAAGTCTATGAAACTTGCTTTCCGGCTTGATGCAAGTACCTGCTTCTTCAGCATATTTGTCTCTGCTCAGAACCTGAAGTAGAATCTGTGAAGTTACTGTTTAAGCCTAACATTAGGCTTACATTGCTCCTTAAAACAACACTGTTAAAGGCAGAGAAGTCCCCTGGCCTTCCTGAGGTTCTTCCTAGCTGCAGGAGACCTCTTTTGCCCGTGGGGTGTAGAAATCACCCCCTGAGACCCATGAAACCCCCAGTGTCCAAATTCCCCCAGTCCCCATCAAAAGCAGAAGGGAAACTTCTCTGTGGGATCGATTGCCTGCAAGCAGGTACCCAAGGGTGCAGGCAGGACAGCAAAACCTGAACGGTGGCTCAAAGCCCAGAAATATGTGAGTGTTATCAGTTTGTGGGGAAAGAGGTGAATTACAGTGTTAGGTAGAGGAGGTGTTTGGCAAGATGTTATTTTGATACATGTCATGTGTTCTGCTAAGATAATAGCTTTAGAAATTATGCAAGGGTGTTGCCTCGCTGAGGAGGGGAAGGCAGCAACTGAGATAGTGAGGGGTCTCGTTCACGGTGTGGCAAGTGCTTGAGGGGCTTCTCAGACTTTGAAAACTCATAAGCAGCGATAGTTTGGGAGGATTTTGGATGGTTGCTTGATTCTTTGGTCATTTTTGGATGGAAGAGCAGACAGATTCTTTCTTCTGATCTTGTTTTCTTTGTTAGTACCTGGGCACGGTATGATTAGTGTCCTTCAGTGAAGGTTTGATTTGTCCTCCTGAGACAGAACGGTGAGAGTTCTCATAACCTGCTCTGGCTGATTTCTGGTTTTCTGCTTCTTGTGCGTTGCTTTACGTGTTGCTATGGCTTTTGGTTTAAGTATTTCGGCCTGGAAGAGAACCAAGTCAGATGGGCAATCTAAAGATACAGCTTGAGGACCACCATGTGTCTGCATGGGGTAATTTGTATCATTGCCTCAAAGGGGGCCTGTAAGGAAAAGCTCTACCTTTTTCACATTTGTAGACTGAGCTGTAGCACAGGTTCTGTTTGTGCCTTAAGAATAAGGTTATTTTACTTATAAATGTTAAAGGTTGTTTTTACTGCATATGTATGTGTAGTAGGATACTGTGCTGTGGCTTCCTAGTCAAGTACATATTCGGAATGGTTTTGAGATACCCCTATTTATGGAAATCTATCCTTATAGATGCTTGGCAGTGTTTTAGCTAGATCAGCTAAAAAGTGCACTGTACATTTTAAAAGAGTTAAATTTATAAAGCTTGTAACCTCTTGCTTGTCACCCATTTGAAAAATTTGCTCATCAATCACACTAGCTTTCTGAAGAAGCTAGTAAAGAACATGGGGAAGTTAATTTATGAAGTAACTGACTGTAGAGGGTTTTTTTCTCTTTCTGAGTTTGGTTCCTACCATCAATTTACTCAGAAAAGCAAAAGCTTGGTAGCAAAATAAAATATTCCTCAACTTCCCCTTTAATCCTGTTTCTTCTATTTCCATGTTTGCAATGTTACACGTGACTAGTTCTGTACCCATTCATAATCTTCAGGGGAAATTGGAGTAGACCTTCTGATTTTGCTTATTTTTGCAGATTTCTTTGTGTGTTAAGTTTTTCTTTCATCCTGCTACAGAAGAACCTAAAAGCTCAGCTTTTCTTGATGTGCGTTGAGGTGGGGAGGAAAGTATGATGTGCAAGCTGTTTCCTTTGCAAGTCACTGTTCAGTACTGCATTGAAAGTAATCTGCTTTCACTTAGTGGTTAAGTGTTTTAATCGCTGATATCAGTAGCTGGTATTTGTGCAGAGAGCTTGAAAAGCTGAAAAGAGATGGGCAGCGTTGGTGGTGTGTACTGTGCAGTGAGAATAGGGGACAGGTAGCTTGAATGCAATATCACTACCATTTGAAAGTTGCTTTGAATGCACGCGGGCACAGAATGTGGTAGAATACATCTGCAGTAATGCTTCTTGCTCTGTTCTGTATCTATCATCTTAAATTATCACATTCTTTCAAAGGTCATTTCGCTAGGGTAGCTCTTCAGTGTTTAGAAGATGGTCATTCTTCTGTCTTGAAGGCAAGCTGAAGCCCTGGTATCTCAGCTAGAAGACCCTTTACACCATTGTAACAGAGTAAGTGAATTTTTAAGTGTCGCCTTGATAATACCCTATGTTTGCATGTGACTGTTCTGTGCTGCCTCTGCTCCCACGGCCTAGCAGCAGCAGTGTAACTGGAGTACATTGTACTGGAGCTATTCTTTATGTTCCAGCATCCACGGGGAGCCAGGAGGAACAAGGCAAAAGCTTGAATAGCCCCTACTCGCCATAGCTGGGGAGAGAAGGCTGAAAATTTTGAAAAGACACAAAACTGATTATCCCCTCCGTTACGAATGCAGGAACGGGATAACGAAGGAAGGAACTGGTTTTAAGAACAGGTAGCAACGAAATGAAGTTCGGACTTAATAAGTTAAGCTCTCTTTTGAATCTGTTGATTTACAGTGTAGGTTTCCATTCCCGTAACAACAAAGAAATTGCCTTCTTTTCAGCCGTTAGCCAACAGAAAACTTTGTAAGTAAAGTGGGTGGCTAGCAATCTTAGATTTCCACAGACTCTTCAACTTACTTTTGAAAGAACTGTTTCTAGCCCTCGTGAGTACAAGATGGAAACACTAAAAAGATCAGCTGCTGCAGAGTTCAGAAAACCTCTTTGTTAGCCCAGATCTGCAGGCTGACACTTTCCTAATACAGTAGTAACCAGGTGCTGCTTTCTTTACTGCTGCTTCTTAGAGTCTTGTGGCCAGCTGTGAGGGGAATGTCATCAGCTTAACTGGCAGTGGAGCGGGGCAGTGAACTATGCATACGATAATGGGAATACAGATACAAAATGCACGTGGGTTAGCGTAAAAACCTTGAGTGTGGAGCAGGGGAGGAAGAATTTCTTTCTCAGTGTGCTTCTGCTGCTATCTTTTTTTCTTTTTTTGTTTTTTCTGCTGTAAGTTTTGGCTTACGTAGTTCCTTCTTGGGCAGCTAATTATTGCTGCTCTGTGTGCTGAGCTGGTACAGTTTTTGTACCATGACATGACAGCCTGTGGGGGGCAACTGGTCTGTTAAAGGGAAGGAGGAAGGACAGGAGTGTACAAGCCCTCTTCTGACACAACAGGAAGGGAGAGGAGCTTAGGAGAGTTTTTTTCCTCGCGGTGAGGAGAGGGGAAGGTGCTTGGCTGCCTCTAAAGTGCTGTTGCTGGATGAAATCACAGCCTTATTCATCTTTTGGCAGCCAAAATAGGTATTTCCTGTTTCTTTGAAGTTCTTCAACCTCCCTGTCTACAACCTCCGCCAGTGTCATGTCTGAGCACCCTGGAAACACTATCACCCCAATCATCACAGCACTTCAAATAGCCTGAAGTTGATGTGCAGGATTGAGAATAGGAGCAGAGTTAGGGATGGAGATGGGAGAGACCCTGTAGGGCCTGTTTGAACAGAAAATTTGCACAAGATTAAGTGGAGGCATAATATTAAATCCACCTGATGAAGTGCCAAGGCAAGTTAGGATTTGTCCATATTGGTGAATGTGTCCAAGGCTTGCTAGCATGTGGTAGCTAGTCTTGATTGTGTCCCTCGTGTAGACAAGTTACTGTCTTTTCATTCAGTTAGCTGGGAAAAGCCTCTATTTCAAAGGAAACGGTTACGATGAGGGAAAGCTACTAACTCCGCTTGCCTAAAAGTTTTGCAATATTTAATGAAATAGGGTGACAGTTACTTGCCTCACTTGAGGATTTTGAATGCTATATAGGCCTCTCCTTCCCCACCCCCCCCCAACCTGCTTTTATAACCACCCATGACAGTTTCTGATTCTCAGAAAGTCAGGGGCCTCTGAGCTATGTTTGTAGTGGCGCACCCCATGGTTCAGCAGCACTGCTAAAACACTACCACTGGAGCAATTTACACGGAATAGCTGTTTTCCTTCCTTCGTTCTTCTGCGCTTGTGGTGTGCCGTAGTTTGTTTACAACTTGGGAATCCATCCTTAGATGGCTTAGCCCCAAACCTTAGTTTTTGTATTAGTTTGAAGATTTTTTTCAAATCTAAATGCGGAATGTCATTTTGAGTTTTGCTGGAAAGAATGATGAGGTGAAATAGAACGTGCATCTCAATTCTTCAGATTTCACAGAGATCATTTCCTATAGTAAACCCACTGCTTTGGATGATGTCAGAGTCTGATTTTCACAGTTGGGCAACTGAAGTCAGAAAGTGTTTTTTAGCTGTTAAGTGACTGAAAAGTATATTTAAAATGTTTAACTTAAGGCAACTCTGTTTTGGAAATGTGGAAACTTATATGTTTGTGCCAGGCTCTTCAAAGGGGTGTGTGTGTGGGGGGGGTGGGGTGGAGTGGGTATGTTTGTTTGTTTTCAATCCGGAATTTCTTATATCATCCCTGGAACACAGAATTATCTGACAAACAGAAATAATGAAACCCAGTTTCTGATGTCTTTCTTCCATGTAGATTTTCTGATGTTCAATGGAAGATGAGCTTATAGGGCTTCTTTGTTCTGCACAGCTGCCTATTTATTTTGACAGAACTTGTGGAGATCTCAAATATATTAAAATCCTAATCTCCTGGCAAATTTAACTGAAATTAGCCAAAGGGATTCAAGAGGTCTACAGGGAAGGAAGGGGCATGCCTATGCATGTACAGGATATGACTACCTAAATCTCGTTCCATGCAAAGCATATGCAGTGGAATAGAACAAAAAGCCTTTTACTTTACTGCATTTCATGCTTTAATGGAGTTCTATGACTTCTGCAGAATGAGTCGCCATCTGATAGGACCTGGTGTTTCTGGAGATAGAACTGCGTTTGGTGTGGACAGGGTAGCAAGGAAAAGACGTCGGTATCAGGATTTGTGGTTTTATCCCAAAGCAGTATCAAACCTCATGTGATATCCCTGTGGCCATTTTGGACAGTTTGGTTATAGGGGCAGCAGATCTGTGCTGCTAAGGAATTCGTCACCCTGTCATGACTCAGAGCAAGGTGGGCCCGGTGGTGTCCTGGGGCTTACCTGCTGCTCTGTTGTGAGTAATCCTCAATAAGAGAAGCAACATGCGCGTACAGCCCTGGGCAAAGGCTGGCACTTAGCAAAGCCTCAGTTAGGGGAGGACAGCTAATCTGTTTAGGAATACTACAGTCCTTCTGTAAAATCAGCGACCCTTGTTCACGTGTTGTAGCATGTAATGACTGTTGAGACTGAGAATCGAACAGCAGAAGCAGACACTGTGTTTCACCTGGAGCAAATCAAGCTTAGCTTGGAAAGTAACAAGTGAAGGTGATACCAGTAACTGCTGATTTGCGGCGCAAGTGGCTGTATGAAACCGTGACTGCATTGCTGAGTCCCTTGCCGGGAACACCGAAGTCCCTGACCTTGAGCTGTGCTCTCTCCTCGCTCTCAGCTGGGCCAGTAGGTATTTTAGTCAGTGCAGAACAACCTCAGCGGAAGGGCTGTCGGGACATTCGACTCCAGATTGCCTGGACAGGGTCAAATGTAGCTTTTGAGTCCCCTCAATCTTATGAGTGACTGTCCTCTTCAAAAACAACAACAAAAATGGTGACACATTCATTTTCCGTTTGAGAAGAACTGGATTGTGTTAACTTTCAGCGAGGGTTAAAAATAAAGAGGGCATCTCTGTGTAGCACTGTGAAAAGCACACAAGCTTTCCCAGCATTCCCCACTGACTTTAGGCAGCTTTCCTCTCAGACAGATGGCAATTGAAGATTACAATCAGAGATAATTAGCTTTCCTTGTGTATAGGTACGGAAACCGTGGTGCATAACTCAGGGCTGTGAATTCCTCTGTAGGAGGCATGCCTCTAAAAGTGAGCATGCCCATGTAGACTATCGTACCATCATTTTATAGTTCTAGATCTTTGCAGTTGTAACGCAGAAACGTGTAAGTGAATTTGTGCAGGCTTTTCCATAGGAAGGAGCACAGTTCTGAGTTCCCTTGTAACAACCAGAACAGTCGCATTGTAAAGATTTCTGGTTTGGTTTTATGTCTTTTAGCCAGTGCCTTTGTCCTGGGGTTTTATTGTTTATTTGATTTGAGGTTTTCATCTAAGGAAATACAATCAATGTTACTCCTCATGTCCAAATCAGATACGTTTATGTCTTTGTTCCCCTGAGGAAGTCCATTACTTTACAAATCCCTCAGTTTTTTGAAAACAGTAATGAATGTGGTTAAGGATGAATGGATTTTATTCTGAAAGGTGTAAACTGATTGGCACCCCTTCCTGTTCAGAAAAGAAGGTATCAATTAGGAGGACTTGGCATATTGCTTCAGATGTTCTTCAGAATTACATTTGCAACTATGCTGTGTTTCTAGTAGCTTCTGATATCTTCAGGATAAGTGCTGTTTTGAATACTGTGTGATAATTTTTCCTATATTCACATGTTAAAAATGAAACAAAGTACTAAAAGCCTTTGGAGGATCAGATACAGGCTCTACTGCTACCTGTACAACAGTTCTTTGTTAGCTCAGAAATACTTTGTGTGCACAGTGCGTTCTTGGTTACAAAGCTGCTCATTAGGGTTGTTCTTATGTATTTTTTGCTATAAATAGTTTGGATTTTTTTGAGCTTTAGCGCTAAGATAGTGAAGCTATAGATAAAGGTTTTTTGAAAACAGCTGTGATATTTACAATATCTGAGCTTTTCCAATTTGACACTGTCACTTTGAATTTAGCTTTCTACTGGTAGTTAGTAGTAAAGATATGTATTCTGGTTAATTTTCAAAATCCAGAAGCAATATGAATGTATTTGTTGCAATGCTGAGTTGAGAGCGCTGGAACCTGAAGGCATTAACGTTATCAGAGAAACTGCTCAAACTTCTGTTCGTGTCCTGCAATCTTGCTTCTGAGCTGGCAGCACCAGTACACTGGAAAACTTTCAAGACTTAGTAGTACTGTGGGGTAAGTGTTGCCACTTACCTCAGTTTTCTTTCCTTCCCCCCCCCCCTTTCTTCCCCTCCCTCAATTAATTTAGCTTTATGCTTTTCCTTGTCTTGTTTTGCTACGTTCCTGAGAATCTCAGAGCTCTCTACTGGCATGCACGCAGCACAGCAGACTGACTCGCAGAATCTGCTTTTGGGAGTAAATTCTATCTCAAGTAGCTTGTTTTTGTGGGTTTTTAGGGGAAAAAAAACCCAAAAAACTCCACAATGTCATTTATTGAGAAAAAAATAGGGGGCAACACAGCAAAAATTAGCATTTCACTGTATAGTGAGCATACACATGCAAAGCACGTCTGTAGTCAGAGCCCCAAACACTATTTAAATAAAAATCAAACTGTTCAGTGTTGCATGCTGGTAGGAGCATGTTCACAGCTACTTGCTGGCCCATTTATTCCACACAAATCTGCACAACATAACTTTTTTTTTTTTTAAACTATAGGGACTAAAATGTCAAGAATAGGATCTGTGGCATCAAATAACCACAGTCCCTTTGTATTTGGACCTAATCCTGACTGGGGCTTGCAGATGCTAGTGGGAGGGGGGAAGGACCTATATCTGTTTAGGGTCAAATTCTGGATTTGTGCTGTTATGACTGAGCAAGCGATTAGTCTGTCTGATTTATTTCAGACTTACTGCTGATGTAGATGAGGAGTGTTTCACTCTCCAGGTGCAGGTATTGAAGCAGGTAAATTAGTACTCTCAGCTGCCTCTTTAAAAAGAAAAAAAAATCCAGCAGGATTTTTGCCCCTCTGAGATTTTGCTCTTGTGCTTCTTTTTGTTCTTTTTTAATGTGGTTTATTTTAGCCTCGGACTTATTATGTGTACTACTTTACTTTTCCCTAAGATAACTAGCAGACTTAGTTGCATAATTCCCAGTCATTTTTGTGAGATCTGAGGTTAAATCAGCAGCTCCGAATCTGCCAGAGCTGAATGTTTTGATAGCCTAGGCATTATTAAAAGGCATGAAGTATGCCCTGTTTAAGGTGACCTTGTTAGGGCTATAGTGAATATTCAGATACAATTAATACAGATACAATTCTCTGGTTGATCTTTCTTAATTTATTTTGCTTGATCATAAGTTCTGCGAAAAATCCAGTGAGCTGATATGATTTATGACCGAACACAGTTGAATTCTGACTGATTTGGCTATTTCTAGCTTTTGTTTCCTTCCATCTTTTTCCATCTTTTCTCTTTGGGAGACCTTGGAGGGGTTGTTCGTTTAACCTTGAACTGTGAACAAAGAACAATAAATGATCCTGTAGTGGGATGTATATCTTTCTATATTAATCGCTTCCTGTTTTCTCGAGCACGGCGTAGCATGTCTCTCGGAAGAAGGGCGGAACAAATCAACTCAAACCCAGGTTGCTATATTCCTTCAGGAAAAGCAGCTGTCTGAGGTTGACAGAAACTTTTTCAGTTGTGCATGCCAATGCATGGAGAGCAAATGACTTGAACTCTGATTTCCAGAACATGTCGCATGGCCTGTTTATATTCCAGTCTTTCTGGAAGAAGAGCTGAAGGGAGAGGGGAAAACACGGGCTGAGAAGTTATACTGTTGACACCACACAGTGTGTGGGAGGAGACTAATCCTATGGATTTATCTATTCTCTGCTTATTTTGTCCTAGCGTGTATTCTCCTGGCACCTACGATGTGTAATATATAAATAGCAGTGTAGCTTAGGCTGGTTAAAGCTTTAAAGGTTAATCTAGGAGAGTACAACACGGCTGGAGGAAACCTTTCTGTTAAGGTTGCGTTACTGGTGGGTTTTTTTGTTCTTGTTTTGGGGATTTGGGAGTTAGCTTTTTTTTTTTTCTTTTTTTTTTTAGTTTGCCTTTGCTCTGACTGAAGCTTTACCAGCTGAGGAAGCAAAGCTATATACACTCAGCTCGTATGCGCTTTGGACTTTGCATGCACAGGTTAGCTTTTGACCAAAGCTGAAGTAGTTGCTTTTGTACCACACTGCAGTTGGGTTGCTTCGGGCACGGCAGTAACTGCTGGGCTGTGTTCAAGTGCGGGGCAGGGGGAAGGGGGGGAAGTGAAGCGTGTCTGCGGGAGGCCTGGGGAGGGACAGGACAGGGAAAGCATTTAAAACTGCCTGTTCCTGACTTCTGTGCTCCTTTGCGGAAATTGGTCACTTTCTGCTCCTCTCAAAGCATAAACACAGGCAAGAAGCTGAGACCGTGGACTCGCTCCTATTCTTGTTCCTAATTATAGGCAAGGTTTCTGCAGATCTGCCCCAGTTAGCTCTTATTTTTCCTTCTTCCTTCCAAGCCACTGGATTTGAATCTACAGAGGTCTGCCTTTTAAATTCAAGTTAGCAGTGTTTTAACTGTACTACAAAAAAAAAAAAAAGTGTCATTTGTTGGAAAGAGCCCCAAGCCTCTCTGGAATGTTAGGGAATAGTATTTCCTTTCTTGGAGAGGAAACAATAATTAAAAACAACGTTTGCTAGCTGGAAAATATCAAGCCAGCTATCTTTACTCTTGCAGTTGTAATTGTGTGTTTATACCATGCGACAGGGCCTGCTGTCACCTCGAGCTGGTGCCAGGGATCCGTGCTGTGCTGTGTTGCGCTGAGCCAAAATATTAGCTCAGATCTCAAGGGTGGCATAGCAATCCTACTGTAGCCCCCCCCCCCCCCCGATGGAGATAACATCTTCTGCCCCTCAGCAGGACTAATGAACTCAGCATCACACCATTGCACCCAATACTGTTTCTATTTGAGGGTTGTTTCAACGATACCTAAAGCCAATGCTCATTTTGCTCATCAGTGCTTTCAGGCAGGATACACTGACTAACACTTTGCACCGTTGTTTTTCATCCGTGTAACGAGTATTTGGTGTCAGTAAATGTGACATTGAATTTTTCGTTAGTAAATCCAGAAGTGAGATCTCTGTGAAACGGAGCACGTGGTTATTTCTGGTACCTCTGAGCACAGGATGGCAGCAGTTTTTGTGGCCAAAAGGAGGTTCTGTTTTAATAAATACAAGATACAAAAAGCTTGTAGTAGCTGACACAGGTTTGCATGCCTGTGTCGTCTTGCTATCCAAATAAGTCTGCAGAGCGCATACAAAGTTGTGTGTGGTTTTTTTTTTTCCCTTCTGGCCTGCTCCTTTTTATTGTTTCTGTTTCTGCCCCCACTACGGGGCACATGTAAAAGCTGCTGGGTGCCCAGACCGAGGGAAGAGAAGTAAAAAAGGCATTACATCACTGGACAGGTTGCATTGGACTAGATAAATAGGAGGAAAGCACAAGGGAGCCTGATACATTGAAGAGCTTAGCTGAGTAAAGGTTGGGCTAGAACAAGAAGCGGCTGTGCCGGATTTGACGTGTTCAGCAGTGCTAATGGAAATGAGGCAGAAGAGCAGGACTGAAGATTACAGTTTGAAGGTGCTGGCGTTGTCTGTTATGCTGTAGGCACAGAGATAAACTGCTGGTTTCTGGGCCTGCCTGAAGCCTTTGGGAAGCAAGCTGACTTTCTTCTTCCACCAGCTGTCCTGTTTAGGTGAAATAAGATTGCAGGTGGCGAGATGACGAAGCGTTTGTTGGTTGGACTTGAATTCTTTATCACTACCTTTTAGGCAAAGGATATGCCTGCCTGGGAAGACTTTCTGGCCTTGTAAGTAGCTTTGGTTTGGAGAATCACACAAGAGGAAAAGTGAATTGATGCAGAAATATCCTTGAAGGCTTTGGAAAGAAGCAAAGCGAGATGGCAGTTGGCTATGAGAAAGACTGCTGAAGCTGCTTTTCCTCCTTACTTGACCCAGCTGGCAGGCATGTTCCAGCAGGGAACAAAATGTTAGTGTTCAAAAGGCAAAAACAGAGCAAAGTAACAATGAATTCCCCACAAAATGATAAATTTGCTGCTGAACCTTATATGATACAGAATGGGTTTCACCATTAGCAGGGTAATGAAAGAGGGACTGGCAAGCACTTGGACCCTAAAGCCAATCTATTAACTCTTGAAGTCTGTTCTGAATGAACTGTGCAGCCATGCAAAAGGTTGGAGGTGGATACACCTCTAGCCCAGCCCTCTCCCCAATAAGTTAATGGCACTGGAGGCCCTAAATTTCTGTCCGTAGCGGCCGATAAGGAGAAGAGGCATTGGAGGGGGGGGAAGGGAAGCAAAGGGGTGACGAGGGTCTACATCTGCTACTGGATCTACAGAACATCATTGCCTGCTGTTGAGTACTTCTAGAAAAGACCACCTTGCCGCTTCTTTTCAAATCTTCTGTAAATTGTTAAAGGAAGGGGAAATATTGTTGGGGAAACTTCGGAAACCTTCTTTAACAACAGAAGGTTTCTCTGGAGGAAGGCCATCTCTTTTTCAAAGTAATCAGGGTGTGAGGGAAGTAAGCGGCTAGTTCGGTGTGCTGACAGACGGGAAAGAGGTTCCAGCTTTCAGAGTCGACAAGTTCTTCTCTATATCCATCTCTTTCCCCCTTGTCCTTTCATCATTTACACATATTAGGGCAGAAAGCCTAGAAATGACTTATCTTCAAATGTAGAAGTCGTCTTTAACTGTTGGTAAAGACATGTTGTATCTTTGACATCGCATCGTGATGTCCAAGCTACGTGTTGTGTGATGGTGGAAGTCCCTGATGCCATTTTGACAAAGTAAAACCTTAGTTTTTTGGTGCCATGGTTTGTGCGGAACTTCAAGAACAGGAACAGCTACGTTATCTGTGTGTGGCGTAAGGGCAGGTTGTAAAGAAATCTTTTCCGTTTAAGAAGCTGTTAAATCATCACTTCCCAAGCAAATCACTGTTGCCAGAATCTTAGAGACATAGTTCTAATTCAGGGCCACTTCACTAGAATAATCCAATATATCTACCTTCCTCATTTTATTTTAATATTTCTGAGGACTTCTGTTTCTTAATAAACGAATGTTGAAAGTAGCATAGCAGCACTGGAAATGATGAAAAACTTCATTAAAAAGTATACGAGGGGAAGGCACTGGAATGGATTGATCGCTTTAATATAGTTAAGACTCTAATGCAGTGCTATTGTATTGTCTGATACAGCATTTTCTTCCTGAAAAAGAAGAGAGTTAATGAACTATGCTGCACATACTTAGGATAGTTAGCAAGAACTGGGAAAATTAATGACAGACTGTGTATAGATTTAGCAGAAGAAATTTGTGTACGTGTGTCATGCTGTGCCCATGTTTTGGCAGCTTAACTTAGAAGAACCGTAACATTGAAACTCACTTCTACTCATCATCCTGCTCCGTAGCTGTTCCAAAAGATATATACTACATCCTGATCAAAAGGAAGCAATATCGCAGGATAGGCAATCACAAATCCAGTCCTACAAAATAGTAAATATGTCTTAAAAATCACATGATTTAAAAAAAAAAAATCTTTTTACAGGGTTTTTATGTTGCCTTTATCCCTGGTCCTTTACACTTCAACGTCCACTCAAAGCACATTTTCAAGCTCTCTTCCTCTCCTCCCCCACAACTATAAGGGCTAGGAACTTGAGGTCTGAATGTGAGGAAATTTTCATGCTGTCAGTTAATTGCAGCAGCAAGAGGTTAAAGAAAACTGCCACAAGACTAGGTGTGGAGCTGAGATTGTTTTAAGATGAGTAGTATTTAATTTAGTAATGACCTCTTTTTAGTTAAATATTTACTTTAGTAATAGTCAAAGGTGCTTTACAAAATAAATGGGACAGATGGCAAAGCCTCCTACATTGTATTATTAACAATCAAATTTTAAGCTTGAGAAGAAAAGGAAGGCTAGCAAGCATTAAGAGAAGAAAAAAAGTGATTATAGTGCAGTCATGTGATTGTCCAATCCATCAACTGGAGTTTCAAGCATGACTTTTATTCTATAACTGGGCTACTTCCATCCTATATGCAAGTCCAAAGATAAACAGAAGCTATGAGGTATTTGTTCTCATCAGACGTAGCGCTTCCTGAAGTAGAAGAATAAAGACTAATTGTAAGTAAAGCTGCAACTCTGGCAAGGGTGTTTGTTCCCCAGCTTGACCGGGGAGAGCAGAGAGGAGCCTGTGTGCATCGTATGCCCAGTGAATCCCTGCAGTGGGTTGGTGGGAGAGGGGAGACCTCCTGCCCGGAGGAGACGCTGGCTGTTCTCGGAGATCTCCTAATACCGTCCCCGAGTCTGGCTTGCCTAATTCTTAATCTGCCTGGGCTAGTGTGGGAAGCTAAACAGCCGAAGTTAGTTTAGGTTCATATTAAAGAATGATCATGATTCTTTTCAAAAGTTAGGCGTCCAGCTGCTTGCTTGCTTTCAGAACATGAACCGGAACATACGAAGAATGCCAAGTGTAGGCATAATTTGATTTCTTTTTGGTTTTTCTCCTATGTGTCACTGTAGGCTTTTTGGAAAGAGAAGGGAATTCAGTAGTTGAGTTCCAGCTTTGTATTTCTTGTTTTGCTTAACCCTGATTGACCATGACCTCTGTCAGTGAGGTTGAAGAGGTTTAATCAAGATGCTGAGGTTTGTGTTGTGATAAATAGACTGGAGTGTGACTGTTGTTTTACATCTGAACCTTCTCTTCTTAATTGCTTCTTTTCTTGCATCTCTAAGTATGGTAATTTTCCAGTGCAATAGCTGCATCGCAGGAGTTTTTATTTTCATTTGATCAGCTTTCTACGCCTTTCAGCTATTTTGGAGAGAGGAAGGGAGAACTGGAAAATGCTGTCACTGGTAAAAATACACCCATAATTTCTTCAGTAAACAAGCAATAGATCTGTTTATTAAAACAGGTTTAAAAAAGCCTTTACTAAAAAGAATATCTTGCATGACTGCAAAATTCTCTCTTTGAAGCACTAAATGTAGTCAGGCGGTGAGGGGTTGGGACAGGGAGAAGGCACTGAAATCATTAGAGACCATTTTGTGTACAACACAGCCAAGTTAGGTCCACCATTCATGATACGTGTGCTAAATTGAGTGTCCTGGGTAAGGTATTGACAATCATTAACGATTATGATTGTTTTTGCCGGTGCAATGTATAGTTTTGTAAATATCTTACAACAGCAGAAATTAGAAAAAATTTTTCTTTTTCTTTTTTTTTTGAAAAGAAAGTTTCCCCCCCCCCCCTTTTTTGGACTACTTTGGACTTTTATGGGCTACTTTGCCTTCTCTTTGCTCTGTAGGTTTTTTTTTTTTTTTTGGTTATTTAACTTACTCTGACTCTTCAGCAGGATTCTCTTACTGGAGCTTTGGCAACTGATTAAATTGCTGATTTTGCTGACTTTAATGTAAATTGGTAATTTAGCAACTTTATCTGAAGAGCTGGTTCATTGTCTTCTGTTGATTTAACTGAAATTTACATTGAATTAGGGAGTAAAGTGTAGATTCTCTGTTCTACACTTCACTTCCTAATTCAATCAATGTAAATTTTTACTTTTCTACATTTTCACTTCAGCATTGTATTTTAGCAATCTTCTGCAAAGTAGAGGTTAAAAACACTGACAATGAAATGAAAAACGTAAGGAAAACGATGTCTTTCTCAAGTGAATCAGCCAACCGCTGACACTTGACTAGAGCTTATAGGTGGGGTTTTTTGCAATATTCTTGAGGTTTTAGGGAAAGACATTTACAAAATTATTGCAGAAACTCATGGCTTGCTCTGAAAGTAGAGAATGGCTATCAAAAAATTGCAGTGAGGAATCAAGGGAGTTCAAGCTGTAAGGGAGATGGTGTCATTTCTCAATGAGGGATGAAAGGTTGAAGCTGGAATCGTTGCCCCCTGTGGGTATGTCACCCAAACAGAGCAGGGCAGTATGCTGGATTGGTATGCTTAAAATCAACAGATATCTCTTGTTCGTTGTGTGGCTTCATTACTGGTAGAAGATGTTATAAAATCCCAGCTCTGAGTCTACAGTTAAATTTGTGTGAAGGATATTGAAATAAAAAAAACTATGGAAGTGGTTGGCTGGTTGCACACAACTCATTATGGCAAATGGGTATTGTTAGATATGCTGTTAGATATTTCTTCAGGATGGAAGCATGTGTGAGCTGCAGTAGTTTGCTTCATAACATTTAATAACAAAATGCAGCTCTCCGTGGTTGTTTCTTGATCTTTAATACAAGGTATGATGTTAAGATGCTACTGGTATAAAGCATATTGTTGTAAATCACTTGTTATATGTACCTTGAGGACTGAATTTTGGTGTCTGAAGACCATCTGTTTTTCTGCAGGTTTAAAATAGCAGCAACTCTAAAAAGCCACATGGAATTTAAAAAAAAAAAAAAGAAAAAGAAAAGAAAAGGGAGAGACATAAAGCCAAAGGCCTTTATCTTGGAAAACTGAGCAGTACGTTTGTTCTCATATGGGTTTGTTTCTGCTGGAGAACTGTTTGTTACCTTCTCTTTAAAATATGTATGCACAAGTAGGTAAACATGCATTTGTGCTGCTAATGGAGCCTGCTTACCACCACAGGGTGAGAAATGAAAATAATAGGAGGATGTAACTCTCTAGTAAATTTCCACAGTAATTTGTGGCCAGAATGGCTATTTTGGACTTTCAGAAGGCTAAGTAACAACAGGTTATTCAGAGCCACTGAAAGAGTGGCTCAGTGTGTTAGACGTGAGCAATGCAAAACTGTTGCTTTTCCTCCAGCAAGTTGTGCCAGATGCAGCAGCTTGATATTTCTCTGGTTTTGTTTCATTACACTGTGCAATGGGGTGACAATTCTGTTTGAAAAGCAAACACTCTCTCTGCTCTTTCTCCAGAAGTTAGTAAATTCTTAAGTGCTTTCCACAGGCTGGGTCGTGACTTCTCTTCCTCACTTTGCAAAGCTTGAGAATAACACGCTTCTCTCAACAGAGCCGTGAGGTCTGTGTCAGGAGTTGGAGGCTGGGTGGGACATCAGGGCATAAGCAGACCGCTTCGGTACAGCTTTGAATGACCAAAACCCGACTCTTCAGAATATTCAGTAGTCCTGAAAAAGCCAGTAGCAATTTGTGGCAGACCATACCCTATTCTGCTGCAGTGGCATCAGCCTATCTTCCTACCCTAAAATGCGCATGCTTGTTTAACCATGTAATTATGGAAATTGATAGGGGGTAGAGAAAGACGGAAGAGAAGAGCAGGTATCCGTAAAGGCCAACCTCTGACCCAAGAGGCTGGTTTCTTTCGGCCGTCAGTGGGCAGAAATTGTTTCCTACTCTGTTGCTTTGTAAGAGCCTGTATTTCTCTAGTTGCTTCAGAGAGAACCTAAAGCAACCCCTCGTCAGTATTTCTCTGTTATCATGCAGAATATGCGTGTGCATGAGGTGCAGAGGGGTGCACTGTTCAGCTCCTGTCACAGGGACTTCGCGTGACCCGGTGTAAGAAATCAAACTGGAATGATCCCCAGTCAAATTTCTGGTGATGGAGAGTGGCTATAGTAATGGCGACTTCCTTTCCTAGGTCAAAAGATGTCTTATGAAAGCTCCCTTTAAAATTGTAACTTATATTTATATTTCTTGTTTTATTTCTTATATTTCAGGTCTACCAGTCATGAAACGAATCCTTCTGATTTTTATCCTGGCTGCTGCTGTTATGTATGGTATACTTCATGGAAATCTGTGGAGGAATAACCCCTACTGGTATGGTGACGTTCCATTCATTTATAGAGCTAATGCCCCCATGACTGTGTGATATCTGTGTCCCCTAGTCACCGTGTTACCAAACGTGTTTACTAGTGGTCAGTAGAACTGCGTACTACGGTGAGGTTTATTTTGCACCATGAGGAATGAATGCGATTGTTCTGTCCTGACATCCCTTCTCCCCTTCTCTTGTTTAAGTTTTAAACCTAGCAGCCAATTTGAGTTAGGTGTATTGAGAAGTCAGGACCTCAGAGATAGAACGCTCCTTTGAATTTCCTGAAAATAGGTGTTCAGGTGAGGAGAGAGATCTTATCTGTGTGTATCCCTGCTCCCCACCCGCTCTGGTGCCATGGTGTATGTAGTGTGAGCTCGCTCCCTCAGAGGTGTGATAATCAACAGATCTGCCCCATGCATGGGAATAGCTGTAGCTGGGGCTGGCACCTTCTGAAATGCTGAAATTCACTGAGGCAAATTGCTGAGAGGTGAGACGTGGCTGTCTCCAGTGCTCACAGGATAGGTGATTTGGGACCTAAAAATTTGGGGTGCTTATCTAAGAAGTTGAGACTCCAGTGACCTTTGCCCAGCTGTGACCGGGGCTGACCAGTGTGTTTGCATTATGAAGCTGATAGTGGTAGCTTTTAAAAGGGCGTGATTGATTTGCCTTTATTTGTCTCACGTATAGTGTACAACTGATGTTAATGGCTCTCCATTTTGGCTTCTGTTCATAGCAAAACTCAGTGTTACCACATTTCCCCTTTTGCAGGATTAGCTTTTATGGACAGACTTCTTCTGTGAGGGCTTCCTCTTCCTATGAGGCTAGTGGAATAACTCAGTAAGTTCAGCAGTTGAGTGTTTTTGTGGGTTTTGTTGGCTGGTTGTTTTTTTGGGCAGGGGGGAGGGATTAAGACTAAAATCCATAGTCTTTATCCCTAGGTTCCCTATTCAACTGGTCATTGTGCAGCCATGTCCATTGACTGTTTCTGTTATGAACACAACTGTAGCATGTTTAGCAGAACTGAATTTGTCCATGTCATGTTTCCAGTGTTTGGCTAATATTCATGGCCACTTGCAGTGACTGTCTGTAACAAGCAGTAAATTGTTGGAAGGGCATTTGTTTACACTCTCCAAAAGTCTGCGATTCTGAGGTATACCCGAACAGAATTAGCAGAGCTGCAAAGACAATGTTTGTGCTTAAAATTGAATAAATCAGAGGTGCATTTCACTCGTATGTAATGTGCAAATGCTTCTATAAGCAGATCTGGTCCTAGTAAATTTCCGCAATTAGGCTTGCTGGACTAATGAGCATCTATGCTAAAACTTATACGCAGGCCTCCATTCTCTCTGAAGCAGTTCTGAAAAATGCTGTTTGTGCGACTGATGCTAGAAAACAATTAGCTGGCCAGCTGATGCATTTCACAGAGTGCTTGCTCAGTGTCAATATTCACATGACAAGTTAAGGTTACCAAAATCAATTAACCTTAATGGTCTGTTTAGCTTGTGGCTTTTATGTGGTGGCTTCATCCTTCTGTTCTTAATGCAGCCCAGATGCAAGCATTGCTTAAACTGAACTTTACTCTCCCTCCCAGGCTTCATGTTTGTTCTTAAATAAGCTAAAGCGCTAAGGCGGGAATGTGCTTAGAAGCATAAGTCTTAGCCCTCTGGCCTTATTATGAGAGGAGTGACTTATCCCCAAAGAATCTCGCTTTCTTCAAGTATGCTGTGTGGTGCTCTCTGCTCTCCTCTCCCAAAGGGTCCTCATTCGTCTCTGAGAAGTGCTAGTGACATCTATCTAATAGGGCTGCAGGGGTGAGTCAGCAGAAGGCTTCTGCTTCCCTGGAGGTGGCCCTCGCATCTAACCTCTGGTTATATCTGCTGTGATAGTTGCGCAGCGAGGGCAATTACAGACCTCTTGGAGCAGCAGTATGAAATAAAAGCCTTACTAGTAAAAGGAATCAAACTTCAACCAGAAAGATCTGTCTTTGTAATACAGACAAAGGCAATAATGACAACTTGGCATGGTGCTAACTCAGTAATCAACTTGCTAATTTTTTTTTGTCGAAGTTCCCACCTTGTTGATGCTCCATATTTCTGTTCTTGCTATTTCTTTGAAATTCTTCTCTTGCAGGCTGCCACCCACAGCTGTGGAAAGGAAGAATGCACTAGATACTTGTCTCCTGAAACCAACGTTTGAATCTTTGTTGGGGTGAGTCCTGTGTGAGAAGGTGGGAGGAAGGGAAAGCTTGTGCCGATTTAAGGAGAACTATTGATTATTTACATGTTCTGGACTATTTCACGCTTTGATTCACCTCAGGAAGTACAGATTTTGGGTCTGGGTTTATCGCTGCTTTTCCTGGTTCTGGCAACACAAATTGTTCAGCTTGCCGTTCTTGAGCACCTGGGCAATATAACGCAACCAGCTTGACAGGCTTGTCTATGTAGTGAATAAATAAATAGTTTGTCTTCAGGTATTGTAACTAGGAACAGTGAAACTATTTTCTCAATTAAAATACAAGCCTTAATTACACCACCCCCCCAATTCTTTTCCTGTAAAAGAAGCCTTAGTGTCAAAGACTGAAACTCAGTCATTCTGTGACTGAGCCTAGAATTAAGAGCTTAAGATTTTTGACAGCTAAGCATTTCTGTAGCAGCCAGAAACCAGAGAAGGTTCAATTTGTCTGGAAAAGAGCATGACTACATCCAAATTCACCCAATCTTTAATGAAATAAGATTCTCTTCTCCCCATCCCCCTGTTTTTAATTAATCGACATTAGAGATTGTTCATGGTTGGCTTTTCTGATAGTGTGTGTAGGTGTCCTCTGCTTTAAGATACTTACAGGAAGCATCCTTTTTAAAGAAGCAGGAAGCTGGAAAAAAAACAAGAGCTTCCACCCAAAATGCAGGAGATGCCTGGTCACAGAAGCGCATCCAAGATGTGTGTGGGGAAATACTGGGAGTTTTTCTTATTAGAAACATGTGTATTAGATGAGAGAGATCAAGGAACTGCCGCAGGAACACAAGCAGGCAGGCTTTGTTGGCTTTGTGTTTTATCTGAGCAAACACTGAGAATGGCCCTCAGGAAAGCTTGGGAAGATGTTTAGACCAAGTCCTGGCTAAAGGAGGCTTACAGTTCTAAGAAATGGCACCATTTCTTCTTTGTTTAGTCCTTTCTGTGTACAAGATAGCAAGGCTTTGATTCAGTCTTGTTACTATTTCAACAAACGCACAAGGATCTCTTGTTTCTCCTTCTCTCTGAAGCAGTCCTCTACTGCTCTAGTCTCCAGGTTTTGCTTAGCTGCTTAGCTCAGAAAGGGGATACTGGGTCTCCTGTTCACAAAGCAGGCCCACTCTAAGTCTTTGTCAGGCATAGCAGGGTAGCCCTGCTCCTGTGCAAGGGAGCAGAAACGGTCTCAGAGATGAACAGCAAGAGGAAGGTAGGTGCAGAAAACACACCATGAGGCTGAGGCTCGTGCCTATTTCCATAGCTCCTTTACGGTTTGGATAGTTTGCCTAAGCTGAAAATCTGGTCTGTGCACTTTGGTAATAGCTGGGGATGGTTGAAACGATTTCTAACCTGGCAGAATTATTTATTGGAAAGGAACCAGAGCTATAATTAAGAATCCCTTTGCAGTAGGTAAGTTATTTACTATGGCTAAGCTTACTAGCTGCTTCTGAACGGCAAGGCAAGTTATTAAATTTAATAAGGATGTTTAGTGCATGATGTTTCAGCAGGTTAGCAGGTCTCGCTTTGTTAACCCGTAGCCCAGTTGTTGATTCATTTTTGCTGTTTGTATCTTTGAGTATACAGAGCTTCATGAGTGAGACATTCGATTTGTGAAACTGTGAGAGGGAGGTTATTTCTTTTGCAGCTGTTAGTATTCTTAATGGAGCAACAAGTCATGTGCTGGCTCTGTGTGTGTTTATGGTCAACGCTCTAGGTTTTCTCCTTGTGACTGTGCACTTTTATGTTAGCATTTTAATACAAGTCCTGGTACACACGATCAGTGCAAAGTCAGCCAGTTCAGTGAGTGCCTATGGCCTTAAGTATGAGGTGAAGCCAAGGGCATAGTAGCATGTGACAGGATTGGGCATGCCATTTGTTCATTCAGCTTGACTCGGCAGATGTGGCAATGGAGTCCCTTCCTGGTGTGAAATAACCCTGGGTTGTGGTTGCTGCCTTTGCAAGAGGCAAGTGACCTGTTCTGTATTGATGTCTACAAGGTGTGACACGGGAGGGTTTCGGTTTGCAGGAGGAACACGCTTTTGAGGCACATGCTCTCATAATCCCCACGTGCCACACTGCTGATCGCAGAGCGGTGCACATGGACTGGGTTTTTTTTCAGACAAAGCTAAACCAGGAGGTGCACGGCAGCAGCACACCTAATGTGCTGCAGCTGCTAACGAGTGTTTAGTCTGTGGGATCATACTAGAGTTAGTCCAAAGTAAAACCCCTGAAGTGTGTATAATGTGGACATGGGACCTTCATATTGCTTTGCTATATGGAGCTGCTCCTGTCGTCCCAACCTATTTACTAATGTTAACACAGCTGTAAAGGGCCACTCGTTTGGAATGGGAGCGCTTCTCAAATGTTCTGAAATGCTCAGGAGATGCTATTTTCAAATTAAAACAGCTTGTTTCAAATCTTTCTTATTGGTGTAATTACCATATAGAATAATTTTAAAATTTCCTTGCTGCCCCTATTTTTTTTTTCCTCAGCATGAATATTTACTTCTCAAATCAGAAGTTATTAGTTATCTTACTGGATCACAGCTTCTTTCAAATATTCTATCTTGTGGTGTAAACTTCTTCAATGCATGTAACTTCAGTGAATCCATATAACGTACGCTATCAGAAAATCAGTCCTTCCATCTTTTACTTGCTACTGGAATTTTACATTATAAAGTCTTCTCCTTTTCTGTGACCTGATTTCCTTCCCTGTGTTCGTGAGTTTTATCCTACTTAAAATAACCAAATATTATCGATTTTTAAAAGAAGAAAACTAAGTGATTGCATGAATTACATGGTTTATTCAAATATGTCATGTGGATTTTTGAAATTTATGGCTTTTTCCCTTTTATTAGCGTTGACAAAATATACCCGTTCCTGTGTGCTAATGATTTTATCAAAGTGGCAGAGTTCCATGGAAGTGATAAGTTTGAACTACCTTATGGAATAAAGAGAGCAGGTTTGTGTTCTGTATGTACCTGTTTTTTAAATGTAAATACATAAATTATATTTAGGCCATCTGAATCCATAGGCCTGGTGTTTTGTTTTCACAGATGACAATCCTTTAGGGGCACCTAGCAGCAACTTAATAGTTTTACTTAGTCCCTCAGCAACTTAATAGTTTTATTTAGTCCCTCTGGTCTTTGTTTTTAACAATCAGAACGCTGCTTAGGGATTGCCCCTCTGAGCAGAGGAGCTTCAAAAGGGCAGGAGGTGGGGGGGAATGGAGTTTAAATTCAGCTTGTGTTCATTTGTATAGGGGCTGGAGTATTAAAGCTATTTAGCCAGTGCTCTGTTCAGTGGAGCATTAGCTGTGTCAGTGCTATGGGATTTGGTCAACGTACCTGAGCTGATCGGGGTCCAGAGTCCTAACGAGGACTGTGGTAGGTGTCCCCAGGTTGAGGCAGTTACAGCAGCAACGTTTCCCCTTTATAAGGCTAGCCTCTTTAGTCCGGGGAGGTGTTACTGTGGCTGCAGAGGGTAGTCCTACCATTACATGGCTACGCTCGTGCAAAGTGTCTGCCTAGTGTGCCTGCTGCTGGCATTGGTCAGGCAGAGTTCAGACTGGGCCAGAGACCCTAAGTGCCTTAGTCAGCCTTTTGAAAAAAGTTGTAAAGTCCGACTGACTTCAGTTTTTAACACTGCACCGTTTTATTGCCCTTGCAAATCTGGGCTTCAGCCCTCTATCTGTGTAACAAGAAAACAAGTGTGTTTTCTGGCACCTCTGGGGTTGCAGGCAGGAAAAACACATTAGAGACTGAGTCACTCAGGTCCTGTTGCAAAGAGAGGTATAGAAGCGTCAGACAGGCACACGTTTACTGAGGGAGGGCTGAGAAGATGCCTCTGCTGAACTTTGCCAGTTAGCACAGACTGGTTTGATGAGTTATCTCAAAACAGGTAACACGGTTACTGTCCCCTGGCTGTGCAGCCCTTCCCCTTGGATCAAGGCTGCATCTCTTCCAGCTGTAGGTGGGTTGAAAGCAAAACCGAAGCCAGTTAGGGCATGAGTCTTGGAAACTCTATTGTTTGTTTACCTATAATTGTGAGTTTTTTAGATGCAAACCTCATTCTGTTTTCTAACAAGGGAGTATGAGAGCAGGAAAAGCTCCCCAGAGAGGAGCTATGATAAACCTGGATTCCTTTGGCATCACTGATTCATATATGGCCCTAAATTACAAGTGTTGTTGACGTTTTTGAGCACAGTGTGTTTAAAAAAAACAAAACAAAAAACTGTTGTGACTGAAAATGCTGTAGTCCGAGTGGCATGCTTATTTTTAAACTGGGAACTGCTGAGTATTTTCATTAAAATCTTCTCTCTCCTGTTTGCTTTCTAGAGCAATTCTTTCATTTAGCCCTTTCAAGACTGCAGAATTGTGGCCTGTCCAGTGAAGACGACAGGTGAGATGGTTTGTTTGCTACTGTTTTTTTTCCTGCATTTGAGTGCTGAGTGTTTACCTGAAACACAATGTCAGTGATGTTATCCTGGAGTTGGACAAGTTACCTGAGGTGAGAGTCTGACCTATAGTGTCAAAGCAACATGCAACTGATTCCAAGGTTTAAATTAGTTTGGTTTTAAACGCATGTAGCACCAACATTCAAGAATAATCTTTCTGTGGGATAACTTAAACTTAATGGATTTTTTTCTAAGTGCCCTAGCAGCTTGCTGACTAAACACAGTGTCATCTTCCTTTAATGTCATTTTATGCTCAAGGAAAATGAAACCACCCCTGAAAGTGAAAGTGATCTCCTCTTTCAAAATCGTTATTCGTGTAAACTAGCTTACTTTAGCTGTCTCTTCAGAAAATGTTTGAGGTGAACAGTCACCAGTTTGTGGCTATATCTGTGCAAAAGAAGTGTTATGCATGTGCCTTTGCCACTGCATCCCGTATCTTGCTGCACGTGCTCGTTCATATATACGTTCAGCTTCGTTCTCCTGTGAATGATTGAATCCTGTTTCTGAAAGGTGTTTATGGAACTAGGAAAGACTGTTCCTGGCATCTCTGGAAGAACCGGACTGTAGCGCAGAATGAAGCACGCCCTAGATAACTCACTTTTCACATATTAAATCATGCTGTTTAAATCTCTTGGAGAGAAGCCACTTCTGTCAGGCTTCTGATGTATTTATTTTTGTAGGTAGGGTAGTAGAGTAGGCAAATACACTGAAATGATATGTTTACCAAGTGATGCAAATGACTTGTTAGATTTGCAGTCAAGCACGTGGGTTGAGAACCTACCATATATGATGTTAATATGCAGGATACCTAAGAGCTGGATGTAAATAATGGTGAGGCCGGCTGTACTTGACTGTTTTAATCAAAGAGATCAAATAGAACATTATTGCTTCAAGTCAAATGCAAAGGTCATATTTTAATTAAACTTAGTTGGAATATGAAGAAAATAATTTGTGTTCAAACCTAAGACCTATCTTGTTTTTAATATCTAGCTTTCCTGTCCAACTGAAGTGGGGTTTTTTTTGCTTGCTATTTTCTTCACCTCCTCTACACCTTCCTTTCCCTGTGTTTAGTAGCTAATTCTAGGATGTTCAGGTTTACTCTTACTAAGTTAAAACAACAACAAAAAAACTACTCTACTGCTAGTCTGGAGCTTGAAGGAGGAGAATGCCAAATGTGCTAGAAATTCACTGACATCACAAGTTCAGTGCTATATTCGGTTTGATTGTAAAGTGAAGAACCTTGTAGTACAACCTAAAATCTTTTAAATAAAAGTGTCCTTTCTTTAGGTCAAAAGCAAGTTCTTCATTCAAGATGCAGACATGTAGTGGTTCTGAGAGGTGTGCTTCATTTTAATGAAACTAGTATACCTTAGTAGTGTAAAAGCAAAATGAGAACTATTACTACTTAATAGGTAATAGTTTAAATGAATCAAATGTACAATGACTTCATATGATATATTCTTTCTTAATCTATCAGTATACGTGTACAGCCCTGATAGGGCATGAATCACTGTAGTAAGGAAGAGCTTTTTTTTATATATATATGTGTAACTGAGATAGAGGTTTAACAATAGAAGCACTTTGGGAAAGAAGCCCAGCAAAATTCTCCTGTAGTTCTGTTGCTGTATTATTAGGCAGTTCTCTGTTGCTGCAGCCTAATCTCGTTGGCAGAATAGAAATAGAAATTGAATTTCCCTGTAAACTTTTAGTGAGGGGTGTGGGGAACTGCATTTCATGAATGCTAGGCTCTATTAGTGTCAAGTACCTATGTACGTGAGCTGTATTTATTTGCAACATCCATAAAACTGTACACAGTGAGCTACAAAGTATATTTTTTCCAAATAGTGCAGGTTTCCAAAGTAAGGTGGAATTCTTACTGTGTGAAGTCCAGCTTCGCAAAACTTTTCTGAAGTGAATGGTGTCATTGACTTCAGTGGAGTTGCTCGTAGGAGAAGGCTAGGGGTGTATCCACAGAATACCCGTTGAACGCCCAGTCCACCTATTTACTTACAAGTACTCGGCAGGGGCTTTTAGGACTCTGAGCTTATCAGCAGTAAATTCTCCCAAATGCATTTACACAGCAGTGAGTCAACAAAATGTGACCTCTGCATCCTCCTTTTACCAAGTAACCTCAAAGGAAATAATTTGCATTCCTCAGAAGATTGCTGGAGCGTGGGGGTGTTGAAAGAGTTGACGTCCAGATTTTTTTTTGTTGTTTTTTCTCCAGAGAAACAGTATTTTGGTGGAATGTGGAAGATATAAGCTTTTTAACCTTTAAACGCTACATTTCCACTTAACAGTATTTTTCTTTTATGAGTGGGAAAATGTTTCTTTTAGTATTTCACCATAAACAAAATATGTAAAATAATGTTTGACCTTTTAATTAAGAGGCTCTTTCACACAGTGTGACCTAGGGCAATGGTTTGAGTGAGTGGCTAAGGGATTACATTTAGGCTCTGGAGATATATTTAGGTATATATGGGTCCTGATTTAAATTGCCTGAAAACAGCAGAGTAGTCTTATAGTTTCTATGCATGTTTCTTCCCTCGCTATACTAAAGCCATGATGATTTTTTTCCCTTCTTCTATATTGTGCTGGTGGTTGTAAGCTGGACCTTCTGTCTCTTCTGTTTCACTTAGAGCACGCTTAATGTTGTTCAAAGCCTCTGAATTTATTTCTCTTCCTACCAATTTGTTGATTTGGAGAAGGGGTGAGGGTTGTTTGTTTTTCAAATATGAAAACGTTGTGAAAAAGGAAACGTGGAGAAGTGGGGTTGATGAAATACTCTGGGAGTAGCAGTCTCCTGAAAACCAGTATGTTGATTTCTGCGATCTACTGTAAGTACGTGTCAGTTGAACTTATCTTTGTATGTAGTCCGGTCTTGCCACATATCCTTTATCTTCATTTCATACCTAGGTTTCCTTGAGATTATGTTCTGTTTTTGGTGTGGTTACACCTAACCCACAGGTGTAAATGTTATCCGTTCTCCAGCGTAACCAATTTCCCTTGCTGCTTATCATCATCAGTGGGACCTATGCTGTTATGGGTGTAGGCCTACTATCATAACTAGAGACAGCTGAAAACTGGGTGGGGAGGGGAAATAATTCAGAAATAGTGCATTAATGGGAGTTTTCCTGTTTGAGCTGGCATTATTTGACTTCCTGAGCTTGACAGAGATTAAAAGGTGGTCTTTCTAATTTTTTTGACAAAGTTCAACATCAAGTATATTTGATCTGCTTGTTGACTTTGATATTATTTCAAAAGTTCACATACCAATCTTAGATGCTTTATTGGTTATTCGAAAGCAGCTGATAACCTTTTTTCGAGTAGGCTTGTTATTAAGGGGGCTGGAAATTGAAAGCTTTGTCAGACTGCACTGTCTTTTCCCTCCAAGTAGTATTAGTCAACTTTTAAAAGTTGTGAACAAGATCTGGACTATATCAGTCAATAAGGGGGAAGAGGCATTGTATTTGATTTGATACGATGGCGGCTATCCAGCTTCTGGAGCTGCATTAACCTTGGTTGCCCAGCTCTCATGTAACTTTTTCTTTCACCCACTCGTGCCCTGCGTTTGTCCTGCTACTTTCCAGCTGCACAGTACAAAGAGGAGAAAATGTGCTGTTCGGTTTTACACCAGAATTGAAGGCATCATTGCAGTAGATAGGGATTGCTGTAGGGAAGAGGCTTCCTAAATGTAGCTCCTGCCAAAAGTTGGGAGGTACGCAGCATAAGGAATCCCATAAAACTTTGCTGCAAAGGACAGATGCAGCAGTGCTTCCTCAAAGTCACTTTTTGGCTGCTTATTATGGTTAGAATAATATAAATCAACTGTAAAGGAGTCAATGCCGTTTCTGTAATTTCGTGCCAAGTGGTCAGAGATATAAAACAAAGTGTTCAGCAAAATTAGGAGCAATTTTTCTTGCGGTTTGAGAGCAGAAGATGAGTTCCTACGTGATGTGTTAGTCAGACTGTGCCAGGCCAGGTTCTCTGCAGCGCACTGGGGAGGGCTGCTCTAGCCAGGAGGTACTGCAGTGGGTTAGGTGCCAGTAGCAGTTCATTGTTTATATCTCATGGTAACTCGGTTGCAGCCATGTGGCTTTTGGTGACACTGAATTAAGAGGTTTAAGATTATTGAAACTTGTAGTGGTTTACAGAAGCATGCTGTAAATTGACAGGAAAAAATGATAGATCCATAAACTAGTGTTGTTCGTTTGTGTCTCTCCCTCATTCTGCCTTCATCACTTAGTGATTACCCTTTTTGTCCAACTTTCCTTTTTTCTTTCCAGTTTCTCTTTGCTGTTGTTTCGTCATAGGCTGGGGTCTTGCTTTGAGCTCTGTGGTATAGCTGTGGGTAATGAAGCGTAACTCAGAAAAAGGGATGTTTCTGTTCTCTTCCTCCCACCATAAATGTTCTAGGAAGTATATATTCATCTGTGTACTTGCTCAGGAGATCTTAAAACTAGACTGAAAAACTGATTGGAAAATGAATGGGCTGGAGCAATCCTGGAGTAAAGAGAAAAGGTTTTTGGGGACAAGAGGGACTAACAGGTTTTTAGCACCCTAATTTCCGAGGCACCAAATCACATGGAATTTTGGCTTTAGCCCAAATTCTTTTTATGGATGCTTGCCTTTTCCTAAGTTGTTTGAGAAACACTAGAGAAAGGTATGCTAGCTTTTTTCGTGTCACTCCATCCCAAGAACTGTATTTAGCAGTGCTGGATTTTGTTGGACATGTGTATTTTAATTGAGAGAGGCTTAACAGGTGGATCAGAAATTCGTTATGAAATGCGAGCAACTCCCTCTGCGGATGTGGCCCGAGAGCAGCAGATGAGAAGCTGACATCTCAGCTCTTCTTTTGAAATCGCTGTTGGTTGTTACAAGAGTAGGAGTGAGCCACTTGTTCACATTTCACCTTTTCTGTAAGCTTTAGTTTGTCAGCAATGGCTTTGGGCATAGGTCCTTTTCCCTAGCCTGCATGCAGTAGTGCATGACTACGTTAACAATTCTGCTGGTAATATAGGGGATTACTTTGTATGTTGAGCTGTCAGTTAGTCTGGCCTGGAGCAGGCTATTTTCATTCGTGGTGAGTAATACTTGCTTCAGCTGAAGCAAGTAGGATTATATGAGGAGGAAGTACTGGGCCTTTAATCCTTGTTCTAGTGTTCTTTGTTACTTGGTCTCTTGGTCCCTTACAGTAAGAAATGGCATTGAGCCTTTTTCTTGTTTGAAGAACCCTGTGAGCGGGATGTTGGGAGAAGATTAATCCTCAGTATGCTGTGAATGTGTCTGAACAGAATACCAACATTTTTCTTTTGCCAGTGTTCCCGCTGCAACCAAGCTGCTGAACAGCTTTTGCTCTAAATTTAAAAGAAGCATTTTACAACCAAAATGCTCGTGCTCTGAAGGAGGAGTTTGCAGTTGCACGTGTTGGATGTGAAACTTCCCTAAAGAGGCAAAATTTCTGGAGTAAACACAACAGCCAGCCTGTTTGCTCTGTTTTATAAAGCAAAGCACACATTTTACTAGCTTTCAAATAAAGCAGTGTAGAGCAAAAGAGACGATTAGAAGACCTGGGACAGCTCTTTGGAGAATTTTACCATTAGAATCTCG
This sequence comes from Struthio camelus, assembly GCF_040807025.1. Taxonomy (NCBI): domain Eukaryota; kingdom Metazoa; phylum Chordata; class Aves; order Struthioniformes; family Struthionidae; genus Struthio; species Struthio camelus. Next base: position 97,739,182 of record NC_090942.1, read on the forward strand.
TTGCACAAGTTTAGCAATTGCGTTTATAGAGTACCTTTTTTGCCTGTGCATTTTGACTGTGAATATATTCTAAATTCAAAAGGATTAGTTTTTTTGATTGGATGTATTATAAGATGTGATTTATAGCTTCCTGTAAGTGTTCTGGATGCTTAGTAATGCTGTATAGTTTGTATCTAGTTTATAAGAGAATGCAACTGTTTATCAAGCATATCGCTTGCTATGTCACGATAATGTGCACTTCTGTCATAGTGACATGTTTAAACGGCACTTTCTGAGTAGAAGGAGAAAATTTAATATGAATATATTTGCGTGAAGCGGCATCGCATTTGTCATTGGGCCGAAGTTCCTTATGCGCGTGATTCAGAGGCCTGTAAGGTAAATTATCTTGCCACAGTAGCTTGCTGTAGAGTTCTACAATACTGCAGAGTCATCTGAATTTAATTAGTTTTCTGCTACCCAGACGAGTGCAAGTTTGAAGCATTGTGGAAGATAATTTATCTAATGGCACCCATATCACCATCTGCTCAGACGACCTGAAACTGCAAAGCACTATGCAAAAGACGTGTGAAACAATATTTGTACTGGAGAAGCCTTTCCCTGCCTTTGGCAGTCTCTGAAATAATGCAGCCGCATTTTGAAACGTTTAGAGTGCAATGTAGGATTGGGACTGTGGCTTAGGTGCCAAGAACTGTCAAGGATACAAATAGACAAATTACTCTAAGGAGAAATTCAACCATTGTTAACTCAGCAGTGAATTGCATCCTAACCCCTGTTCTTGTTCCTTGTTTTTTCTAGTCTTATCAAATCAGCTAAATGCCCATAAGGCGGATGTTTCAACATTGGTGTTAATGATGTAAGTGAAATGATGGGTATTAATAGTTCTGCTTGTTCCACAGTGTTGCCTGTCGAAGGTGCGTTGTGGTTGGTAATGGAGGAGTACTTCGAAATAAGACATTAGGAGAGAAAATTGACTCGTACGACGTGATAATAAGGTAATAATATAGTAACTCCTTTTCATTTTCTTTACGTGCAGAGAATCACAAAAAAAATTTGTTTTCAGAGAGTAGCTTTGGAGTTCAGTTCTTGTATAAAAGAAAATGGATGAAAATTCCTGTTTTATCAATTAATCTATCGTGTTCGTTTAAAAATTATTTTTAAAAAATCAGTGTTTTAAATTGCATAGACTGATTGATAAGGGGGAGGAAAGAACCCTGGGTGTGCAGCCTGCCTGGCCTACAGATACGCACGTGCACATGGAGGGTGCTGTTATCGGAGATGAATGAGTCTGAGCATGTGATAGCCTCGAGCCCTCTGTTTGCCCCTTGATGTGAACCAGCATCCCAGACAAGTTTCGTGCGTAATAAGAAAAAACAGTACAACCACTTTCTCTCTGGCATAAACTGAGATGGCAAGTGATTAAACAGCCATCAGGCCTGTAGGTATCCTGTCAGGTAGCATACCTGACACCCCAAACTCTCTTTTCATTGCAAGTCCTCAGCTGCCGTTACAGTTTGTCCATTTCAAGGTTGCGTCAGCCTCATTTTTGTTACTTGCCATCAGTTGTAATGCTCCTTTGTAATACTGAAACAGCATTACAAAACAATAGCATAAAAAGCCTTATCTAAAACCTGGAATACTGATAACCTGAAATTAGACACATGAAATTCTTTAGTCGTAGCTCTTCTTACGAACTTAAAACTACAGAAGGTGATCCAGCTAAAAATCTTCTTCTTTAGGAAATTTTACTTGCATGAAAGCTTTATGCTTTATGGGGTGGGGGGGGGAATACATTTCTTTTCACTGTAGTGTAATGATGCAAACAAGATCTGTGAATTATTTTTAAAGTCTTGTATGTATTTGAATATAATCTTTGAATTCAAAAGCTCCTTAGCTCCTTGCAGATCTATTTACTCTTCATGAAATGGAAATCCTTGCATAGATTAGTGTCACGCATTTAAATACAGTTAGCTATAAATTAAAAACTTTCATAAATATAGTACACGTTTGCTTTTTTAATGTGTGTGTATATACATAAGTGTATGTGTGCGCATATATATATGTGTGTGTGTGCATGTGTGTATATATCCACACACATACATGCATGCACACACACAGATGTATCAGCATCAGGTAGACAGTCGTAATCCCTGTCCCATATGCTGCATACAGCGAAGAATATAAAAACATTATTGAATGGCCTCTTGAACGATTTGGATCATCTGGCGGCATGAATAGAACAATCAGTAGTTCTCTAAGCCAGATATTCTTCAGTCTTCTCTGGTTTCTGCATTTGAGCCAAAATCGGAAGGCCTTCTGCTTGATACATGATAAGCAGTCACATAATTGTATTCTAAACCGTCTTGGCCACGTTCCCATATGTGCTCAATGTCTCTGGGTTAGAGGGCGAGTGCAGGAAGCATCTCGTAATTGCTCATCTGCCATGTAACGTGATAAACGCTGTGCCACCAAATCCTTGTGTGCCTGGATGTGCTATCTGCCCTGCAGACTTCTGCGCGTGCTGACCACTGCACAGCAAGAATGGATGTGTGAGTTAGTCATTGCCATCTCTGTGTCTGTCCTCTGCAGAATGAATAATGGTCCTGTTATAGGGTACGAAGAGGATGTTGGGAGGAGGACAACTTTCCGCCTTTCTTATCCAGAATCCATCTTCTCGGATCCAGTCCACTATGACCCTAATACGACTGTTGTTCTCATTGTCTTCAAACCACGTGATTTAAAATGGCTTTGGGAGATATTAGGTGGTCAGAAAATAGTGAGTTTAATTATTTATGCACTTTGGCTTGGCTTGCCACCCCTCTCTCACATGTAATATATCTGTTCAGCATCTAACCTCAGTTATCCCAATTGGGAGGAGCAGCAGCAGATCTCCCAGTTAGTCTGTTCTTCCCCATCATATGCTTCTGTATTCTTTCTCACCCCAAGAGCTGATCAGTTCTTCAATCCAAAGCAGTTTTCCTCTTGGAAATATTTTTTTATTCTCTGATGCATGTGCTCTAGCCCTTCCATTCAGTGGAATTGTAGAATAATTTTGAAAGGGATCTTCCTCTGGAGGTTTTTAGCCCAACCCCCTGCTCAAAGCAGAGCCAACTTCAAAGTCAGAAAAGGTTGCTCAGGACTTCATCCAGGAAAGTTTTGAATATCACCAGGGATATTTCCACAGCCTCTCTGGGCACCTGTTTCACTGCTGCACTGCCCTCGTGGGGTAGAATTTCTCCTTATCTTCTCACTGTGCACCTCTGAGAAGACCCTGACTGTCTTTTGTGTACCCCCCACCCCCAAGTTAGTTGAAGACAGGTTGAACAAATACAGCCTCCTCAGACCCATCTTGCATGCCACGTGCTCCAGCCCACAAGGTGTTTTAGTGGCCCTCTGCTGAACTGGCCCCGGTTTGGCTCTCCCTCTGGTACAGGGTAGCCCCAAGCAGTACTCATGAGACCACAGCTGGACACAGTACAGAAAACTTAGGAATGATCCCTTCTCTCTACCTGCTTGCTATGCTCTTATTAGTGTGGCCATCTTTACAATTAGTCTGTGTTGCCTTGAGGGCGTGCTGCTGGTGCTTGTTGTCCATCAAGGCCCCCCTGTTTTTCAGCCTGTGCAGTTGCGTGGGATTTTTCTACTGCAGGAGCACAATTTGGCATATGCATTTATTGAACTTCAGGAGGCTCAACCTTCCTTTTCTTCCTCAACCTCCTGCCCCTGGATTTCACTTTGGTTAGATCTAGAGAAACTACAAAAGCAAAAACAACGGATTATAAAGTTTAAAAATGTGTATTTACTTGACCATTGCAGAGTGCTAAAGGCTTTTGGAAGAAACCAGCATTGAACATGATATACAAATCTAGTCAAATCAGGATACTTGATCCCAGCATCACCAGGAAAACAGCGTATGAATGGCTTCATTTCCCAACAAGGTTTCCCAAAAAGGAGGTAGGCTTTTTTTCTTAAACTTTGAGTTATGTACAACCAAACGTGTAGTCAGAAATCATTCTCTCTCCATTATAATGGACTGTGTTAGAACATCTTTTAGGTTCATGTTCTGTGAGTTTGGGTTTAGGTGGTGCTCAAAGAGGGTGGGAAAACGGAGCCCAGAAAGAGAGAGGGTATAGCCTTGTTTGCCAGAATCTCTATTTATGGGTTCTATAATCAATATTAAATGAGACAGCATTTGTAGGCTGGGATAATCCCTTTTAACAAAAATTGAAAAAGTGGACAAGCTTTGGAGCATAGTAGCATCTGAAGAGCCTCTATATAAATATAAAAAGTCTTGTATTATTAAATGTAGCTTAAAAGACAACAAAAAACCACCACCACCACCAACAAGGAAAAACCCTGAAAGCCACTAATTCTACATTGCTTTGGGGAGTAGGGAATAGAGAACATACAGGATATTCCAGCCTTGCAATAATGATGCGTCTAACATGATTCTTGTGCTTACTGGTTTGATGCCAAGCATTATAATGCGCTAACCAACTGTTTGGACACAAAAATACATTTCAACTGTCAGTTTCTGACTAAAGACTGTTTTTGATGGAAGGTAAGGCTTCAAGGCGGAGACCTCTGTGTAGTCAGGCCTGACCATGCACCATTTAGTATAAGCACTTGTGCGAATACAGTTCTGTTCCCTGTTCTGGTCATCACGATCAGATGACTGACACGCATGGAAACTTCTGACAAGCTGTTGCTGTGGAGTGTCTACCACAACTTTTTTCTGGTTTAACCTTTGTAATTGTGGGAGTTGTTTTGTGCTTTTTGTTGGGGGGGGGGGAGGAGAGAGTGGAGGGTGGATTATTTCTTGCTGTGGGGGTTTTTTGGTTTTAGTTTAGCTTTTTTTTCTTCGTTTGGAGCCTACTAGTGGCTTTATCTCCCTTATTGACTCAGACTGGAATTCCCAGTTCAGCTGCATGCTTGCAAAAGCTCTGTGGCATTTCAGCTCTTCAAGTCAGGGTGGGGAAAAAACAGGGTAGTTGGGAGCGTAATGATCTGCTAAAGGGCCACTGAATGTCCAAGGCTTTCATGACTCTGGAATTCACTTTTCTTTTTTTTTTTTTTTTTCTCTTTGTTGCTCCTTCCTCAATGGGAGTAAAAGTAAAATCAGTGCTGTGAGTGAGCCAAACAGAAATGTGTGATGTCCTGGTGGTTACGCAGAGGCATAGGCTGCTCCATCGCTTTGGATAGCATGCGCTCTCTGCTCCTCTCCAGCTCACAGATCACCCCTGCCCAGAGCCAGATTGAAGTATCGCAGCGCTTGGAGAAGCTTTCCGTGCCCACCATGTGCCATTCACCCCATCCTAGGGGCTCTGCAGCCCCACAACACAGGTGGCAGCCGTAGCAGCTGATGAAGCGCAGGCATACTTGCCCTCGTTTTACTCCCCATCTCATAGATGGTGGGCCGTGGCTAAGAGCCTGCACGTTTGCAGGTGCTGGGGCACAGCCCGCTGGCAGGGCAGCCTTTTTGCCGGATCCGCTCTGGAGCGATCTGCTGCTACAGCGTGTTCCCGGTGAGAGCTGGTTCCTGCCTCCCTTGTTCTGGGCTTCAGTCCCCTCGCCTGGAAGAAAGGCTGAACGCTGCCAGTGCTTTCCCTCCTGTCTCAGCCTTTTCCATTAAGCCAGCGCTATGTTCCGTGGGTGCGTTTGTGTGCAGTCCAGCAAGTGTTTTTGTTTCTTTATTAGCAACTATGATTGTGTTAACAGATCCGAGAAGAACAATTGTAAAATCAGATGTGCTGCCTCAGAATGGGCAATGCCAAAAGGTGTTGCAGACTCATTCCAAAGCTCTGCCTATTCCCATGAAATATGCCCGGCAGAATAAACTTCGTTGTAAGTCTAGATTCTCTACTTCTTGTTAGGCCGTTTCTGATTCTGAGCATTTCACTGACAAGTTTTGCTCAGCAGAGTCCACAGAAAATCCTTTTGCTTGTTAGAGGCTCTTCCTTCATCATGTTAAATGCTGGTTTCCCTGAAGATTTTGTGGAGAAAAGACCATGCTTAAAGCGTGAGAATTTCTTCTTTTAAAAGTAGTTTTGCTTTTCTCATATATTCTTTTGAGGTGGACTTAATGCCTGTGAAGGCCAAAGTTAAACAGAGCTCGTTGTAACCTGTGATATTCCTGAGTTTCCAAATCGCACTAATCCTGACAGGTAACATTCCTATTGTAATTGTTTGAGACCTGTCTAGTATGGACACTGTGACAGGCGCTTGACTAAATTTATGATCTTGGTCCCCAGAGGCAGAAAGTTATTTTACTCATCAGCCGGGCCTTCAGGCAACTGTGTATGTTTTGTTAGTGGTGTTTTTGGAGTATTCTGGAAGTTGTATAAAGGTAAAGAAAATTCCACCTAAAAAGTGATAGATCAATTCTGTGATTTAATTAGGCTTACAGAGCTGCTATTAATAACTTTTTCCTCAGGGGTTGTTCATTTGTCGTATGATACAAACAAACTATTTATTTGTAGTATTAAGTACGTCTTCCTGCCTATGCAGAATTGTCTAGTGCTGTTTTGCCCGTTTTATTTTCAGGGGCAAGTGAACTGAGCACTTGGGTAAGAATTCAAAAAAGCACATGATTTTCATGCCCGGTTTTGAGGTTTGACTCCAACTACTAGAAATGTTTGGCTCCTTCGAGCTCTGATAAAATGATTATTTGAGCAAGGAAGGGTGTATGTGCCTGGAAATTTTGCCTGTTTCTGGGAAGATTTTTTTTTTTTCCCCTCAACTTAATCAGCTGATCTGATGAAACGGATCATATCTTGGTACACACCTTGCCTCATTTACTTCCTTAGATCATTTTAGCTACTGCTAAAACAACCATGTGCTCGATCACAAGATAGGACAGATGATTGCAATTGTTGCAGTTATTCTTTATTCTTGTAAGAAATGCTAATTCTCACTTAGGTGCTCTCAGTTTTGCACAGTTAAAAACTGTTTGTGACCTGCTCTCGATATCTTCCTTTGTATTTACTTCTGAACTAACTTGCTATATGGAGAAATAAGTAGTTTTATCTACAGTTTCATTTCTTCTAGTGGAAATAGCGAGGGGAAGTTTATTCTTTTGAAATTTCCCTGCTCTGAAAAAGCTCAAATTCAGCCAAGTTAATGCAGCAGTAGCATTCATGGTTTTTCAGTCTAGTTTTGTAAATAAATGAGATATGTCCTATTATTCTGTTTATTTGTCTCCGTCACCTAGAAACTGTTGAGCCCATCTGCTAATTCAGTCAAATCTGTCAGAGGAGAAATGGTCTCCAGTGTACTGAAGTCTGACCAGTTTCATGAAAGCAGGTTGCTAAGCAGAGAGGTGGGGAGGCCTTACTGATGCCTCAGGTGATGGAAGGGCTACGGTGTGGGCTCAGCTCCTATTAAAACCAGAGAATCCCAGGGAAGGCTGACGCTGCAGGTGCCCTGGTGCTGGAATAGCCATAGGCAGTGTTTTACTCCTTATGAGCCCTGAGGAGATCCAGCCACAGAGCCATACATTGTAGGAGAGCTAGGCTGTATGAGCGCCCCTGCCCTTGCTCTTAGATTTGCTGTTCCTGCCAAGGTGAGGGTTATTTATGCGTGTGTGTTTTTTGTGCTTTCGTTGTAGAAACCCAAGCATCCGACAACAGGTCTAATTGCCATTACGCTAGCGTTTCACATCTGCCATGAAGTTCACCTGGCGGGCTTCAAGTACGACTTCACTGACAGAAATGGTTCTTTGCACTATTATGGCAATGACACAATGTCTCAGATGATGCAGGTAATGTACGTTTGTTTATGTTGAGAAGCATACTTAGGGAAATATAACTGATAGTTATAAGTGGGGAAGGCAATGCAATCAGAAGGAAAAACGTGGACTGAAGGTTAGAAAGGTCTGCAGTCTTCTCCTGGGGTCTGCTGCTCATGGGTTAATATTGCTCGAGTTTCTTCTTCTCTTTATTTGTTTTTGAAAAATGTGGATAGTGATGTTTGTCAGTTATGGAGGGGCTACAGAGTTATTTTTTACATTAAGTGCTACATCATATTCTACAGTATCTGCATTACATTTGTCCATGTATACATTCTGTTTTGCTTTACCAACATTGTTTTTAAGCTATGTGGTTCTTGTTCATGTAAGCCTATCTGCTAGCGTTGTCAGAACATGAATAAGCAGTGTTCATATTTGCATTCTCTTTGGCAGCTACTTGCAAAATTTTTCATGGTTGCCAAGTTTCTTTTAAAAAAAAAAAAAAAAGGAACAAAGAAGAGTGAAGGGGAAAGGAAGGAGTAGAAGACCCACAAACTTGCAGTTAGGACAAGAGCTGAAGTTCAGAAATGCAAAGGAGAAAAGAAAAGCAGGTCTTTGAGGGTGGCTGTGGTAGAAAGAGAGAAAAAAAGTTGGTTCCAGGAGGAAGAAGCCACAGCTCACCTGGGGAGGGAACAGCAGAAGACTGGCCAGCAGCAGGAACATCTTCTCCCATCCCTGAGGGAAGGGCTCTTGCTTCCCTACAGTTTTTCCCCTGTTTTCTTTTATGTCTCTGCTCTTGTCTTCAGTTTTGTACTCCCAGCATCTCCATCTCGGCCCTTTGCTTCAGTGTGAACATAATTTTCTCTTCCATGTGCCGAGACTTGCAGTGCGGTGTGTTGGTCCTATATGGGACTTTTTTCCTCCCTCCCTTTCCCACAAAGGAGAGGTAGAGGCAATGTCCATAGGAGCCTCTCATGTCTTCCTGATGAATCCTAAATGTCTTCTGCTCTGAGACAGTTTTCCTCTGGCACTAAACAAATATTCCTGTTGAGATTCCTCTCTGCAGGTGCTTTTTTACAGTATATCCAAAGCTTGGTAAGGTTGATCACTGGTTGACTAGACATCTGTTACATCTTCCTAAAAGATATAACATCTTAAAACTTAACCCACCCCCACCCCTCAAAAAGGTAATAAATTCATTAGTGGTATTGAGTTTTAAATATTGTTCAGGGTATGTGTAATCTTTTAGGCAGTATTTGCATTGCGTTCATTTTAATTTGTTGGATTCTGTGTATTAAGATTTTCAGCAAACTTGCTTGAGGCACGACGTTTTACGTGGGTTTTCTTGGCAGGCAGGTTCTTTGAACTCCCTGCAGTCCTCAGTGAGTGTCTTGGAGGACAGCACAGAGAAATCCATTTACCTCAGTGATCTCTTGCATCCAGGATCTTATGTGAGGCAACATGGAAGACGGGTTGGTTTTGACTTACTGTGTAGAAACTGACTGGCAAGGCACATCTGTCTTACAACTGCCTGATGTGTGCTCTTCAGGAACCTGAAGTGAGCTTTGAGGATTAGTCATTATCTGACTCCTGCTGTTGTAAACGTGGTTATGCAGCTGCTTCCTGTCAGCAGAGTTAGGAGCTGGGAGATTTACTGATAAAGGCACTTCTGTGACAGCATGTCTCATCTGTTCCTGCCCCTTAGGGATTGTCTCCTTTATTACAGAGCCTAGTCTAGTTTTGAGCAATAGTGTCACCGTTTTCTTGGAAGACTGTACTGTAGCCCTGCTTAACAAGTCCCTTTCTCAGAGCCTTCCTGCCCTTACATCCTCCAAGTAGCACAGGTAATTGGAAGGAAAGCAATGAAGTGATGCCTCTGGTAATAATTTGAATTTAAATTTTTTTTATTCTCTTGCGTTTCTTCAGAATGAATACCACAACATCAACGCTGAACAGAAATTTTTGAAGAAGCTTATAGACAAGAACTTTGTGGTCAACTTGACATGAAAGTTGAATGGAAGATATGAAGAAGAATCACTACTTTCAAGATTTCAATAAATTTTATTTTTTGTATGTTATTTTTATTTTTTAAGTGCAGTGTAACTGTTTACTGTTTAAAAGGAGCACAGAAACCTCACCAGGGAGAAGCTCCTTCTAAGGCTGAGGATAATGGGCTGTTGCAAACAGTTACCTGAATTTCTGTGAAACTATTTAATAATGGAAAAAACATGAAACTTTCAGCTAAAAGTATCAGGGATGTATAAAAATGTGATGCGCATCATTTATTTATCAGTAAGAACTTTTTCCACATGATTACTCCTCTGGAATATCTTCCTTTCTGAGGTCGTCCTCCAAAAGAGTTACACTGTCCAAAGACTAAGACCACCGATGTTTAATTAGTAGATGGGTATAAAGTCTTGAATCTCTTTCTGGTAGCATGAAAGTGTCTTTAAAAGCAATGTCTATAAACTGTTATTGTGTGGGGGAGAGTAGGGGGGCATGCAGAGCGTCCGGGTTTCAGTCTGCCCTACCCCTGAGGAGAGGACTGCCATCTTCAGCAAAGAAGCCACAGCCTGAACTGGTCATCCTCTCTGAACTGCTGTCTGCATCAGCCAGAGCTGAAGACCCCGTGGTCTCACGTGTGAAGATGTTGGTGTTGATGATGTTCATGTACCAGCCTATGGACAACCATATTCCCCCTGTTGTGCGTCCAGTAAATTTTACAGCTGGTGAGTTGACTTAGAGAATGAAGACTGAAGATTTATCTTAATACCATCTGTGGATCTGTCACTTCCCTCAAACCGCAACAGGAACGTGAGCTGGAGCTGAGAAGTTTACACTTGAACTTAAATTAAGAGATCGCATTTGTCAGATTCCTAGGTCTCCGTGACAGGATCCACTGTATCTTTCTGCTCTCTCCCCAAGAATCGAGATATATTTTTCCAAACCAGCATAATCTCATTTTTTGGATGCTGTAATGCCTTTCCAGCTTTGAAACGCATCAATATGAGCAATGAACGTTCCCATTTTTTGCAGTAGTGTATGCTAGGGAATGTCAAAGATGTACAACAGCTTGAATTATGGTTTGGCTGCTGTTTACCTCTCCTTTGTATTGACGTTTAGGTTTAAAGGATGTGGCTGAACTAAATCACTTAGCGGAGGGAATTTACTCGGGATTTTAACTGAGATATTTAATGGGACAGTTATGTTTCCTGTATAGATTTGTCTCGGGCAAACTTACTGAATATCTAAGTTTAAATCAGCCTGGGAATGTCCTTGACAGCTATCAAAGATGCAGTGAACAAGTAACATGCTGTTCTAATACTCTCATAAGGTGTATATGTTTGTTTTTTTCTTTTTCCTTTTTTTGGTGGCAGGTTTGTTTGAAGATCTTGTGGTTATTTTGATCAATCATCTAAAGAAAGCACAAAGTTCAAAAAAGTCTTTAAAGTTGGTAGAATAACCTTTGTTACTTTATTATAAATGATGCAGAGAGCTTTAGTACGCTTAGGAGCAGTGTAAAGAACTTAAAAACATGAATACAAGCCTCTAGCAGGTCAGGAGCACAGTGCTGGGTTTTTGAGAAGCTGACGATTACGAGAGTGCTGAACACAACTCCCCTGCTGCAGCAGTGTAAAGGAATAAGCACTGATGTGACCTCATCTTACATTTCCCTATTTCTGTCTTGCAGAGTGAGACGGGTATTTAGAAACTTCCTGTAGTTCTTTTAATCTCTCTCTTAGTTACTTGGCTCTGCTGTTTGGGAGTTACCTGAGTGCAGTGTGACTTGGAGGGGAGTCACAGCTGAAACAGAGGAGGCTTGCGCGGTCATATAATGTTTTCACCTAATGACTCCTGAACTTTGGCCAGTTTCAAGTGAATTTGACATATTTGAAATTATGCCAGATGTCATAATCGGAGGTAGGGGAGGGGACCCAAACGGGTCCCCAATGTGGGGCTGTGCCACGAGTGCAGCAGTTCTGAGCATCCTGCCAGCTGGACGCATGCCTTGGGCACGACCACGTGTACCTTGGGCACAGCCCCTGACGCTGTCACCACACCGGGGTTGCTTCTCGTTGAGCAGAGGGAAGGCTGTGCAGGAGGTGTTGGGGGGCAGCTGGGGCAGGAGACTACAGCGGTGGAAGTGGAGGAAAGCGGCATTTCTTCACAAGATGGGCAGAAGGGCTCTTGTTCAATTTTTCATGTTTCCTACCCCCGCCCCCTCCCCTCAAAAATACATGTTCTGTGGCTTTGAGGAGGTCTTCCCTTGCAAATTTGAATATAAATAGGTGCGTCTTCACCAGAAAATATACATCACTGTCATGAGCTTTACCAGCGTTTGTTTATGGTGATTACTTCAGTTAATTAAAAAGGTTCCTATGTGATTATACAGGACCAGAACTGCAGTGCTTTAGACTGCTGACGATAGTAATTGTATATGAAAGGAACGCCAAGGTAAGGTTTTTCACAAAGGTCACGGTGCTGGTGGAGCTCTCTTTACACAGAGGTCCCTGGTAGATCTCCCACTGTCCTGAGAGCAGAGCCAGGCTGAATGGAGGACTCTAGCTTCCCCCTAGAAATGCGTGGCCTCTTGCAGAGCCAGGCTTCCCAGTCCTCCCCAGTGCTGCAGAGCTCTCCACTGCCTGCCCCTGCATCAGAGGGTATGGCTGGACCCATGTAACATCACCCAGTAGGTTAATTGGGAGTTTTTTTTTTTTTTTTTTTTCTTGGAGAGCTCTTTAACTTGCCCTGTCCTCACAGTGGCTGGTTCTCGGGATGGTGCTTCCCTTTGTTTCTCAAGTCCATGTCCTTTGCAGAAGGAGATGGGGAGCAAGCTCTTCTCTTGAAGATGTGATTAATTCTTCTGCTTTATTTCCTCTCCAGAGATATTTTTTCCCCGTTAACCTACTGATTCATTCTCCTGTTGTTTTCCTAGGGAAGTTTTCTGCAATTTCATTTGGTTACGTTCTGTTACAGTTAGAACCCTCACCAAGTAATTGAGGAAAAAAGACTTTGACAAACAAGTTGTGCCCCTAAACTCTTCTTACTTATGTTAGCCTCCTTAGTCTTATTTTTACTGCATCAGCTTTTTTTGGTGTGTAAGGGTCGGGTTTTTTTGTTTTGTTTTTTATATTTTTCCCCAATGTATTTAGTATGTTGTCTTCAGGCATTTATCCCTCTTGGCTGCTCCTTTATATTTCTTAATAAACGTACCTATTTTTGTTGGAGATATCTATGTATCTTCTCTTCCCACCCGTTCTATTGCCCCTGCAAGAATGCTCAGTCTGCGCGCACTGAGGTCAGTGTCATGTAGTGACTTTTTGAGAAATGTTTAGACAGACCTGTTCACTTGAGACTGAGCCAAGAGTTGGTTATAAACTGAAGGGTAGTGTCTTTTGAACACTGTATGGTTTACAGGCTAGTAGGTTTTTTATTTTTGGTAATAAGCGGTGAGCTAACTGATTTTTTTCCTCTGTAAGATGTTTTGATAGGCTTCTGTATACACCAGTCCTGCTTCATCAGCATCCTCCACTTCATGTGGTCGTTTCTGCTGCTCTGCCCGGAGAAAAGGTATCTTTTTACACCCATTTTGCATAGGGAAAAATAGCTAACTATACATAGTGTGTTTATCAATAATGTCTGCAGTTCATGGTGTCTGTTTTACCTGAGTACACGTTTTTCAAAGTAATTTGCAAAACCAAAGATTTGCCTTGGGACTGTTACTGAAAAAGCAATAAGGCTAACTCCAAATACTCTGGTCTTTTCTGAGAGTTAGTTGCTATTAAAAGACTTTCTGTTTTTCCATTTTCATGGTCCTGAAGGTAAAATCTCTGCACTGAAATTTGCCTTTTAAAAGCTGCTCATTGTTTTGATTATTACAACATCAGTAGTGAAGCTGTCAAATTTTGATTTCCAGGATGCTGTGAACTTTATTTTCTCATCTGGTAACAGCCAACTGTGTTAGGTACCAGGTATCTCCTATGGATCTTTCTGTATCAGCTGTGGAGTCAGATGGACTCACGCCTTCTTCCTCTTTTCCTGTTCTCCAGTGGTCTGCTAAATGTCAAGTCGGTAGCATCTTACAGTCAAAGATGCTCCTGTATTTTATCCACCACTCTCTTCCTCCCAAGACGCAGCACCGTCACGAAGACTCAGCTCTCAGTTACCAAAATAGACTTAACATCAACAGGAAAACGTGTATTGACTAAAAGTGCTGTTGATTCAAGTTTTTAGGGTGTTTCCCTTTTTGTGCTGTCAGGAAAGTATTTTATTTCTCTGCCATAGTAATTAAGGGAAGTACTGAGATATGACTTAAGAAAGAAGGTCACAGGTTATTGCACTAAATGTGAATCTGAGAGTGCCTAAAAGATCTTAGTAAATCACATTTCTAGTGACTCTGTGTTGATGCTAATACAGGCTCACGGCTTCGGTGTTTAATAATCAGTGAGTCGTATCTCTTGTTTGCTACATTGTTTTTCTTTTAAAAATACCCTGAGAGGCAGTATAATTATCTTAACTTTTAAGCAGAATCTGATTTTTAAGAACACATGAGGCTCAACATCTGTTTTCAGTAAAAATAAATACTTCATTATTTTATTTACCATTTGTCTTAAGTTTTATATGCCTTTAAAGTGCCAACTGTATTTTGAAGACATTCTTAAAAGTTGTTTCAAGTGAAACTTTGAATGTTACAGATGGAAAGAGATTATTTTCCTTTGAATAAATTGTCTTAAAGATGTTGCCCTCAGGCTTATTCTTGCAAGGTCAGTTGTGTGTGTGTGTCCAGGCCCGTTATTAGTGCTGTGTGAAGTAAATATACTGTTGTTAGATGTGTTATCAAGTTTCAGAACAAACTTTTGCAGTGGGTAGGGCAAACAGGACTGAAAATCTTGCAGTCCGGATAGGTCACGCTGCACTAGGAGTGGAAACATCACTCCAGGCTGAGGAAAAGCAAAGCTGGGATGTGTATTTGTGGGTAAAATCAAGAGCATCCTCTTGATAGTGATGTCTTGACAGTAATGGGCTTTTTAACCTTACCTGTCATACTGGAAACGCTAAAAGACTTTTAAAAGAGGAGATGACGTGTGATGCAAGCCTTCAGATGGGGGTCAAGCAGAAGACACTGATTGGGATACTTTGCTGATCTTTTGTTTTCTTTCCCCTTGCCATGTGAAAATGAGATAGAGAGGAGAGAGGAGATGCTTAGCCACTGGCTTCAGAGAGCCTGAGGGTGACTGAAAAAAATTGCCTGCCTCAAGTGGATATTTAATGCATTCATTCTGGGAGTTCAACAGCTTGGAGGAAATGCCTGTCTTTGAGGTGAGATCAGGCAGAGGTGCACTGTGGCTTATAGTCTGCAGGTGAGTAGCAGCCTAGATCAGTGACAGATTGGTTGTCTCTTTCACACCAGCTTCTTGCTTTGGGTGAAAAAACAGAGGAAAAACAGGAAAAGTTGTCTTCAAATCATGGAGAAAGCTGGGAACACAGTGTGCAGCTCCTGGCATGTGCAGCCAGAAGCTGCCTTTGGTCAGTGAGGTGAGTACAAACGCTTCAGGCACCTCCGCAGGCCTCTGACTTCTCAGCTCCCCCCACCCCATCCCATGCTCCTTTTTGAGCCGGCCTGCTCCGTGCTGGTGCGCCAGAAGGGCTGCGTGCCGTGCCGGCACCTGTGGGCTGCCTGCAGGGAGCCCCTTGCTCTGTGCGGTCCCCCAGCTCCCCAGCCGCCACCTGCTGCTAAATGCAGTGCCAGCGCAATATCTTCCTCCCGCAGCATTGGGGTAAGTTTTGCCAGCAGAGTCGGGGGTAATGAGGGTGTCGTAATTTTTTTCTTATCGGTTTGTTTAATGGATTCAAAGGGTCCTTGTGGTCTGATTGTATGAATTCAGTGGGTCGAATGTTCCTTTTAACCGTTCTGTTTAATGAAGAGAGAATTTTTTTTTTTTAAAGATATTTAATAAGATATTTTCTTCAAATCAGTACAAAAATTTTAAATACAAAATTATTTGCTTTCGACATATCTCATATATTCTGGAAGCACACTGAAGTCACCAATGTCTGGTAAACTGTCCGTTCCTGCCAACGTTCCATGAAATTTCTGAGATCAAGCACCACATTATATCACTGGAGTCCTTAGTCAATGTTAAGACTGCATTAAACTCTGCATTTAAATAATGGTAATGCCAGTTAAATCCAATTTTAGTTCTGCATGAAAATTCTAGTTCATTTTGAGTCAAAAGTGATAGCGTTAGCTAAGACACTGAAGAAGTGATGAGTATTTAACTTTTTCAACTAACATAACAGTGTGTGATGTGCAGCACTGTACAGGGAAACACAGAAAAGTACACTGTTATTTTTAAATTAATACTTTTGAGGTGAGATTAGCACCATTGATGAACAGAGAGTTCTTGCATAAAAGTAGATTTCCCCACATATAGACAAGTCTGAGGCCTGCGGATTCTCCTAGACAATTGGTAACGTACAAATGCGGATCAGAAATCAGCTTTTTCATGAAATGAAGTTCTCGGATCAATTTGCATGATCAGTGTTGCTGCTAAAGTTATTGGTTGATCTCAAATAGCAAATTAGTTAATTAGCAAACAGCTACTGCCACTTTGCTAGTCACTGAAGAGCAAACTGACTTGATTTTGACTGGGTTGCAGAATACATGTACCCTCTTAAAAGGCAAATAGATGGCAGGTTCTTAGCACAAGTACTGAAGTCCAAGCAAATTTATACCTCTTTGCTATATTGCCATGTGTTGGCCAAAATGTCTTCATCACGTGGCATAAAGGGAACATGAAACCCTTAGATGAAAATTTTGTCTCTGAGCTACCTCGCCTACTTCAACTTTGCAAATGCGTATGGAGGCTTTTTGAGTGCTGTTGCACTTGGAGGTGAGTCCAATGTGTGCTGAAGCCAATGGCAGTGGTCTGAGGCCAAGGACTGCTGGAGAAGGCGCTCAGGAAGTAGTTAGGCCATCAATGCTTATTTTCCGTCATACATGTATTGTTTAGGAGAAAACTGCAGGAATATTTTATATGGGGGGGAAGGGAAATAAAGATCTCCAGCTAAGAGAACCTTTACTTGTCAGGCGGTCCTGCTGTAAAAAAGACAACAAATAAAAAGCCACTCAAATTTTTCCATATAATTTGAGGCTGACTTACTCTATTTTAAGTTATTGTTTTCATCTTATGAGTATGATCAATGCATCAGTCAAATACACAACAGGAGTGAGTGATGTACACTGATTTGAACCTTAGTACTGTATTATTGTGAATGAAATGAAGTAAGCATGGTATCACAGAAATATATAACGTACAGCTAATATGTCCCCATTGGGTACAAAACAACTGTTTATGAACCTGATACACATCTTTAAATATGTTCACCACACCATTTTTTTATAACTAGCTGTGCATAATGTTAAACTTTGTATTTATTCTTTTTGTACAAGATGGTCCGAAATGGTCATTAAATGCATCTTTCATGGTATAAAAGTTTGAAGCAGAGAAGAAAGGTTTTGATACTTTGTTTTTTGGTCTGATTTTTGTTTTACATGGGATACAATAAATATCCAGAAAAAGACGAATGAACGTATTGCCCGGCATACAGTCCTGCTGCCTGTTCGGATGGCATTTGAACGTAAACTTTGTCTCCGGGCATCAGCTGAACAACGGCGCTCCCGGAAGCTTGGTCCAGGAAGCCTTTCTTGTACTCGTCGTAGGTGTACATCAGCGGCTCGTTGTTCTTGAACAAAGCCACCCAGACGCTGGCCCCTTTACAGTGAACGTGGTAGGCGAAGTAGTAAATCCCGGGGATCTCACAGGTGAAGATCCCCGTCTGCGGGTTGTAGTTTTGCCGGCCGTTGTAGAGGAGCTTGTCGAATTTCACGGGCACGCCGACCCGGGGGAAGGGGGTGAGGAGCTCCGCGGTGAAGGCGGGCATCTCGTAGACAACGCCGCCTTTCTTGCCCTTCTTGCCCGCGTAGCCGTAGGGGGGCTTCACACCGTCGACCCCGGGCCCCACCTCAGGCAGATACTGTCCGATGGCCGGTGGTGTGGGTGGGATGACGACGGGGGGGCCGGGGGGCCCAGGAGGGCCGGGGGGACCCTGGAGACCTGGCTGCCCGGGGGGGCCCAGCGCGCCGGGCTTCCCCGGGGGGCCTTGCAGCCCTGCCACACCGGGTTTGCCTACGCCGGGGAAGCCAGGGGGGCCGGGCAGGCCGGGTTCCCCCTTGGCCCCCGGCAGCCCCGGGGGGCCGATGGGGCCACTGGGTCCTGCAATGCCTGGGATCCCCGAGGGACCCTGGAGCCCCTGGGCACCGGGGAGCCCTGGCTCACCCTTGGGCCCCACAAGCCCTGGGACGCCTGGCAGGCCCGGCAGGCCTTTCTGACCAGCTTCACCCTTGGGCCCTGTGGGGCCCGGCAGCCCACGAAGCCCGGGGGCCCCTACTTCCCCAGGAAAACCTGGCTTTCCTGGGAATCCCTGTAGGCCTGGTTCCCCCTTTGGGCCAATAGGTCCTTGCGGCCCCACAGGTCCGCCTTCTCCTTTTGGTCCTGGGAAGCCGACGGCACCCGGGGGGCCCATGATTCCCGGCAGTCCTGGCTGTCCCGGCTCCCCTGGAGGCCCTCCCATGCCTGGTGGCCCTACATGTCCTTTCTCTCCCTTAGGCCCGAGGGGGCCAGGCAGGCCACCCACGCCGCGCTCACCTTTGGGTCCGGGAAAGCCTGGTTTCCCAACGCCAGGAAGGCCGGGGGGCCCCGGTAAGCCTGGCAAACCTTGCTCTCCTTTGCCACCCGGGAAGCCAGGTTGGCCAGGGATGCCGTCTTGGCCTGGCTTACCAACCCCTGGCAGGCCTGGTGGGCCTTGGATCCCTGGTACCCCCGGGGGCCCTTGTAGCCCTTGCTCCCCTGGGGGGCCAGGTTTACCTAGCGGTCCCTGAGGGCCTGGAAACCCAACCATTCCCGGCTTCCCAACCCCCGGCAGTCCTACTGGGCCTGGAGGACCAGGTAATCCAGGTGGACCTTTTAACCCTGGTAAACCAGGAATCCCAATGCCTTTTTCTCCTTTTGGCCCTGGGATTCCAGGGGCTCCTGGGGGCCCTTTCATCCCAGGCTCACCCTTTGGTCCTGGTTGTCCTGGTAGTCCTGGAGCACCTGCTTTTCCTATACCAGGAAGTCCATGAGGTCCCGGTGGTCCTTGGGGCCCAGGTATTCCCATGGGCCCAACCTCTCCCTTTGGTCCCATCTCCCCTCTCTGCCCCGGGGGCCCCATGACTCCTGGTTTCCCAGGCATGCCAGGCAAACCTGGCTTCCCAATTCCTGGATATCCTTGTGGACCCGGTTTTCCTTTGGCTCCTGGCACTCCATGACCTGGTAATCCTGGTGGCCCTGGTGGCCCTCTTGGTCCAGGCTCACCAGGGGGACCTTGCTCACCTCTCAGACTGAGTACCGGCATTTCTGGGTGGGGGGAGAAAAGAAAAAAAGGTGGGGAGACAGAAGGTTATTGTAATCTCATCTTTTGAAAAAAACACAAAGGCAGTTTTGAATGCATTTGTTGTGATATCTCTTGGTTTTGTGGTAGGTGGGAACATAGAGCTGCCCAGCAATTTACTGCTTGATGTTTCAGATTAAGACGATCTTCTTACTGTTTTGCATACCCCAAATTTACACACATGTGTTTTGTTTCCATGAAATAATTATTTTGCATGATCTTTGCTTATTTTCTGTAGTGTAAAGCCATTTGCACTTTACTACCGTTTTCCACATACACGTGCTCATTTTCAAGATAGCTTCCGGTAAGTGATGAAATGAAAAAAAAAAAAAAAAGTTCAACAACAACAAAAAAACACCCCCAAAATAAAACCTTGAACTTAGGGGCATTCTGCTTTTTGGTCCGTATTAGTATAGGCTAATCTACTTTTAAAACATTAGAAGGACAAAGAAGCTGTTTGATGCTTTTCTGTTACATGAGGAGTTTTAGCGTAAAAGTGCTTTTGCTAGGGGGGCTTATGTTAGCCTGATCAATTAAACAAGGTTATATCAGCCAAAAGTTTCTATGCAGGTATAATTGTATTTTCACCTAGCTTAGTTCACGTAAAAATGCTACTGGAAACCTACAGCTTTTACCTGGCATTGCTAAGCTACCAAAATTTTTTGGCCGAGCCATGGCTAATTACAGCCATCTCTATAACACTTCACAAAACATGTTGATTGTCAAAAGCCATGCTTTTACCAGTGAATGTGAACATTTAGCATTTTGGGTCAGGGTAAGGGAGCTGCTGCTTGGGAGTGGTTGTGTTGGGGGTTAGCTGGTTGCCTTTCAAACTGCAGATTTTTGTGGAAAGTGGAAAGTTTGGTTCTCCCCTGCTGTAAAATGGATGAAGAAGTAAGAAATGTGGAGTTTAGGGGAAGGGGACAGCTGAGGTTTCAGGGCAAGAGAATTAACTGTTCTTTGCAGGGCAGAACCCCTCCCTCTCTGCCCATTTTGTGTCTTATGCACACTGAAAACCTCCTTTGCTCGCAGGATGGGTGGGTTTGACTACAGTCAGTCATCATTTGTTCAGATCCTCCAAAAATAGGCCCTGAATTCTTCCATTTCCCACTGAGCCCAGTCGAGGCTGTGGTGGTTACTCCAAACCCTTAAAAAAAGGCAAAGAGTTAACCAGGGAGCCCAAGGTCAGGGAAAGGCTCACTGTCCCCACCAGGATTTTAGGACACAGAGTTCCTGATTGCCCTGTGTTTTTTTGACTTCTGTTGTTGTTTTCTTAAGGATTCTGATAATTTTCAAACCTCCTTTACTGAATACTGAAAATACTCATACCTGCAGACTTGTGCAGTAATACCCTGTACATACAATGGCTCAATTACTCCCATACATAGCTTACAGAAAAATAACTTCAGACTCCGAACGCTTCTGTGTTTTTATCTGCAAACCTGTAAGTTATAGAGTCTGGACAAAACTGTAATATTTCTATAAACTCTAAGCTGAAGTCCTGAGGCTCTTAATGTCTTATTTCGTGTCTAGTTGCTGCAGTGACAGCGGCCAGCACCTGCAGCCAGGGCCTGGCCTGTCTGCCTGGGACATGGCTTGTCCTGGTTGGAAGAGTATTCTGCAGGTGGGAGGATTTCTGAGGTTTCTCTTAGCCCCAGACGAGCACCTAAATAAACCTTCCTCCCACTGCTCCTCAGACACCCAGCCAGCCCTCCGAGTGGCTCAGTGCTGCGTCAGGCCAGCAGCAGCCCTGATCCCCATTGCTTATTTACCCAGGGCAAACAGTGCGGTGGGGAGATGCACATGAGTGTGCAGGGCTGATGTTGGCCGGACAAAGCCTACCTTTTTCTTTCTTTGGAGCCATGTCCTTGCCGAGCAGAGGCATCTGCGGGACCTCCTTCATGTACTGAGGCAGATGGGGATACTCCTTCCCGTACTGCATGTGCGGCACCTCCTTGCCCATGTGCTGCATTGGGATGCCTTCTTTGCCCAGTGGCATGTGAGGTACTTGTTGTCCAAGGGCTTGGTACTGGGGCATCTGGGGTGGCAACTGCTTGATCCCATAATAGACACCGCCCTGAATGGATCTCACCAGTTCCAAGTAAATGGTGACAGCCACCGCCAGCAGCTGCACAGGCACTAGCAGCAGAGCCATGACCTGCAAAAAAAAAAAAAAAAAAATCACCCCCCACAGTTGGCAGAAAATGTTTTTGCACTGCGCATTTTTCCCATGGTGACCAGTGTGGCTTCATGTTCTGCCAGAAACTGGGCCTGAAACTCTGCAAACTCTCTGTGGTTTATGCATCATCTTTGTGGCTGTCCATCCGATAGGCAGGCCTGCGTCTGTTTGCATTGTAAACTCTTACTCAGATGCTACCGTTACCGCAAAGGTCCTTGTCCGTATTAAGTTTTATATTAAATCTAGTTCCTCTTCTACTTTTGCCACCCCCATAGTTTATTTCCATTGTGCTGCGTGTCTTGGTAAAAATAAGAGCTGTGGTGCAGAAATTGGACTTAAGGACTGGAAATTAAGAGCAATCTGGGCTGGGCTGTTTGGGGCACACTGGAAGGAGCGGGAAGGAAACGAGCGCTCACGAGCTGCACATCTTAGCAGTGTGAACAGCAACGTTCAGACAGCAGAGGAGAGCTAATCGTGCCGGCCCTTACCTACTCGTCTCTAAAGTTCTGGCTTCTGCCCCACTGAGGGAAAGGGGTAGCTCCCAGCTCTCAGAGCTCTTGTGGTATGCTGTTTGCCACCTCAGGAAGACACCCCTGTGTTGATTATGCCCTGCCGTAAGCCCGCAGCGGTGGTTCCCTGTACAGTTTCCCTGCACAGGACCCCCTGCCTCCTACCCCCAGCTGCAATTTTGCTGCTCTCTCCCTTGTGTTGGTGCAGCGGCACATGGTTTGTGGAGCCCTGCAGCAAGCTCCTGCACAGGGGAGAGCATTTGGAGGCATGTGGGGATCTCTTAAATGTTTTTTGCCCAAAGGAAATAGATTATGAACCACACCTCTGCTGTGCTTTCCCTTGCAATGAAAGCTCAGTTCCTGTAGCTTAAATTTGCACCTAGGGCTGTGCTCTGTGGCTGCAGAACAGGCAGGGCTCCGAGTGTCACACGCTTCTGGCCAGTTCCCCAAAGCTGTATTTTAATCCTGTTACAGCCTTCAGTCAGAAAAGTAGGGCCACCTAGGGGTGGTCCATCACTGCCTCCTGGCAGATCAGCTAACTCAGGGTTTCTTGAGAGACGTTCCTTTAACTATTTTCTAAAAGTCTCCTCTGCTGCAGGATCTGTGTTCCAGAGCTTCACCAGCCCTCCTGCTACAACAGGGCCTTTTTCTTTCCCTTCCTTATCACAATGTAAGCTTGTGACTTCTTGTCCCAGTTAGTCTTCACTTTGCTTTCTGCAGTAATGGCATTAACAGCAGGTGAGCAGTAAATCAGCAGCTGGGAACTGCCTCAACAAGTGCAGATTTGGGAGCCTCCTGAGGTGGTAAGCAGACTCTCTGCAGCCTACGGTTGGATTACCTTGCAGTTTGTCCCACCACTTAGTGTAGCAGTCAAGTCACACTCTTTCAAAACGCACACGTCTGATGCCATTCACTCCCCCCTTCACCCCCTTCTGCCATTTAAAGATGCTTTAAATCCAAGCCGCACACGTGGTGAAAGCCTCTCCCCACACACTGGCAGAGCTTTGCCAAATGGCTCATCAGGATTTTTCCCCAGCAGCTGCTGAAGGGGGAGCTGGGGCCTGCTGAGCACAGGTGTAATGAGGCTGCTCCGAGGATGCATGTATTACCCCTATTGCAGTGAAACGCTTTCTCTCTTTTCCTGCCGTGGATGAGGCCAGCCCCAGTGTGAGCTTGCCTGCCCACAGGGCTGGCAGCAGCCTGGGTGCCGTGGCCTGGGCTCTCCTGCCCAGGGGACACTGTGGCTGTGCGCTGGCCTCCTTCCCCTACCTTGGGGGCTGCAGCAGGGCTGGGACTGGCAGGGTGCGCAGAGCCTGCGGGCAGAAGAACCTGAAGCTGGAGGTGCTTGTCATTCACCTTAGGGTGCTTGCAGGCAACAGCGGCACCCTGTGGTGGTTGAAGTTGGCAGTGGACATTGCCCTTCCTATGAAGGCTTCGGTGGCACATCCTTGGAGGAGTGTGTGGGCAACATGAGCAAGGTAGATGGAGTTTGGGGAAGGAAGGATAGTTATGGAGGAGGGGGCAGTAGCTAGCTTCTTTAATACCATGCGGTGTACAATGTTTTTCCTGAAAGGACCCCAGAGTATTTCAGGAGGGTGGGATGTCTGTGGGAGATGTGTGCCTGGTAGCAGAGGGTGTAAATAGGCTGCAGAGCAGCAGCAAACTTGCTGAGCTCCTGAAGTGAGTCAGTGGCATTTCAGGAATTGAACCTAGTGTTTGTGACTCACGTTTTCCCCACTAACCGCTGTGACGTTTGGTTCATGTACTGGGAGTTTTGCTGCTGAGTTTCACAGAGAAACCTCTTCTCTGACTGTTTTCTGTTATCACTGAGATCACTGATCACCGCTACCAGTGCTAATGGATGGCACCGTTAGTTTCCATTTAGATTTTTCTCCTTATCTTTTACTCTTGCATCTGTGCCTTCTAGAGCTTCAAATTCTCAATTCATTTTGCCTTAACAAAGCATTTGGAGAATGCTTCTACTAAAACATTTCTTCTTATGCTGTGAAATTTATTTCTTCTCTCAACAGAAACTAACACGACCATTACTGAAGGTGTAAATGGAGGCTAAATTAAAATTGTGTAGGAAACTGTGATTCTGATATTTTCCTGTTTTTGTCTTTCAAAACATTGTTTCCTCCAATAGCTGTTGTAGTATCGTTGTTATTCTTGAAATAACCAGGACAATGCAGATTCATGAATCTTTTCAATAATGATCCTGAATCGATAAAGGAACTAGACAAAAGATGAAATGAAACAGGAAAGATGATGAAATATTAGTGAATGAGCACTAGGTGGAGCATATGTTACACAACTGAATTTCCAGTTTCACTCCTAGAAACTTCAAGGTGTCGGATGTAACTAGCTGCCCTGTGGCAAGGAAGAACAGAGCCCAGATGGAGAGGAATTTATAAGTGTAGCTAAAACTCAAGCTCAGTTGTACATCCTTGTTCAGCGAAGCATTTAAGTGCTTCATCTCAATTGAGATTAATGTGCCCTTTAGTACCCAGCTGGATGTTTTGCTCAATTAGGGCCTTAGGATGAAGCTATTTTTGCTTAGAACTCAATGGCAATCACTTGCAAGAGCAAAGGGTCTGTGGCTCACTGATAGGTAGGTGCTAACTTACTATCCTCCTGTAGCTGCATCTTTAGTTTTAGGCGCTCTGCACTCTCACTTCTGTCAGCGGTTGCGTTCCTTTCCTTACCATAACTAGTAATTGGCCACATCTTTGCCTGTCTGTACTTGGATAGGGTGACGCTTGTCTCACTTTGCAGGGAAAATCCCAGCTACTGAAAAACTTGCAGCTTTCCCTGCATCTGTTGTAAATGAAAAGCTTTGGCTGTGTGGAGAGTGAAATGCAGTGAAAACCTTTTAAAAATATATTAGAAGACATGGGATAATTTGGGATTGTTATTAAAACCTAGAAGTACAAAAGGCAGAAGGGCAGAGCAGATTTTGAAGACTGAAGTTATTAATTTAATGTCTTGGCTGCTTTGCTCTTCTGGTGGCCAGTTATTAAACAAAAAAAAAAAAACTTCAATGGCATAAATGGAGAGAGAAATTAAAATTCCTTTGGATTTGATTTTTCTCTTTTGTTTTTATTACAAAATGTGGTTTTTGTGTTCCAGTGGGAGCTGTTTAAAATGATTGAGAAAAATTCCTATGGGGAGACACCAGTCTGTCCACAGTTCAGGGTGAACTTAACCTCCAATTGATAGCGACTGAACTGCTCTTACCCTGCCAAATATAATGCAACCCACCTGCAATTTAGCAGACGTGACCATGCAGTACACTGGGTGTTTTTGTGTGTGGAAATTTTGAGGGGACTCAGGCAAGACTTTTAAGAGAGAGGAAGGTTCCAGAAAATGAGATGATCTCACTACATCTGTGTTTCCTTTAACGTTTTTTGACTCATCATAATGAAAACAGTGTGGCCTGGAAATGGCAAATTGGTTCTAATCTATTGATTTTTGGCCTGGCTGGTGCCTGCAACTAACTTAGGTGGAAGGTGTGGGGTTATTTACTGAACAGCCTGGGACTAGCTGGGACTTGGCCGACGTCTCTGTGGAAGGAAGTCGGGGCCTCACTGGCGTCCTCGCATGAGCTACTTGCACCTGGGGATCTGCCATGGGTCACTGGAAAACGGGCAGCAGCGTTGGGGTTTGGCCCTACAGCTGGTCTCTCCTCCCTGCCCCCAAGGGAAGGAGGGATGAGACAAAATTAGCCTCAATGGGAAATGTGGTAAGGTAAGGTAGTGTGTGAGGCTCCACACCGTTAGTGCTAGCTGCCTCGCTGTGGTGGATCCAGCTGGCAGATGAGTCGGGTACTGTTGGTATAAGGCGAGCCTGCATGAGGGATTGCTAGACTCGGCCTTCAGTGTTGCAGCTCGTTGCCTGTTTCATCCTGGTCAGCTTCTCTAAAAAATTATGTATGTATGTAGAGAGGGAAGTTGAAGGTTTTTTTCCTGCCCTGCAGGTTGTTTCTGAATGCCTGGGCACATACCTGTAGTTTGAACACCTCACTAGAAGACTGTCAACATCTTTAAATGCCTAGGATCTACTGAAACTCTTGCTCTTGGTTTCTGAAAGAAGCGTACAGCTTCTAAGTATTGGAGGGGTCTAACCGAACTCATAAATAGCAAAATAGGTTTGTCAAGTGATGACAGCACTCAAGGAAAATACCAGAGTGAGGAGGAGAAAAAAATCTGTGTTGAATATGCGGCCAGATTATAAGATTTCCCACACCCCTCACCCTAATCTCAGCAATTTAGGGATCATCTCCAAACACGTTTGTGTCATATAATCCAATGAGTTTTCAAAGGTATGTGTCAGCAGAGCAGTAAGTTAGCTTTGGAATGAGATTTTCCTGGCTTTCTGTCAGAAAGCGATGGGTATGTGTCTATGTGTTATGGCAGGTAAATCCATGCATGTGTGCACCTTTGGAGAAAACGCAGTTTTTTACCTTAGCTGTTTGAATGTCTGAAGAAAGACAGAGGAAAAGTCACTGTCTTCACTTACTGCTTCAGAGTCAGTGTGTATCTCTTGCTCTAGCAGATGCAGTGTGACATGTCACTTTGTTCTGATTGTTCAGATTAAGACACGCTTCACTTTACCTAGGGTGGGGCAAGGAATTTGAGGGCAGAGGAAAATCATCCTAAACCACAGCACTCAGCTGGTTATGTCTGAATGCATGTGGTTTGCTCTCTGGGTGAGAGAGACTGCTCGTCCCTGAAAAAATTCATTTTTATGTACGAAGCTCAAGTGAGAACATTTCTCAATCATCTCTTTGGCAGAGCTTTTCTTCTGAGAAAACAAGAAAGGACCTCCCTCTGACTATCTGCAGTTGTCAGTAGAAGCTGAAGACAAAACAAAATCTACCAGTGGTCATAATCCTTAAATTAGCGTGAAGGAATAGTGGCTGTTTTAAGCTAACTGTGTAAAGAATGTATGGAAACAGTGATGTGTGTCTACATGGGACTTGAAATCATAGGTGGTCTTGCAAAGAGTGAAAGCCAAGCCTTGATTCAACAGTTGTTGCAGGGAAGTAATTGCTCTCAATTCTTGAGTTAAATGAAACTTCCTATGCCTGAGAACCTCTAAGATATTCACCCTGAGACTAAGCCTATAGGCTTAATTTTTCACATCTTGATTTTTAATCGGTGAATTGCTGCGATTCTGTGAAGATGCATGAGGCATGACGAGTAGATCTCAGTGACCTGAACTCCTCTGCCCTGCAGGTACCTTCTATGGGAGCTACCTAAACTTACAGGGACCCATTTCCTGCTGCACAGAGGGGCCGGACTTGCTAGTTCTCAGGTTTCTGCATGGAAAAATGACTATTGCTAAACTCGTGAAACAAATTGTAGTGACTCTGAAGAGTGTGCGTTCAGAAGGCTACTAAAAGCATTTGGTGGGAAAAGGCAAAATTTTCTATGAGGTTTTTTGCTCGAGATCAAATGTGGATAGCAATATTCCTCTCCTGGAGTATCCTTAGTAACTGATCGTACTATTACCAAGTATCTAAAACGGTGTATCCAGGGGTGGCTCTTAGCTTGGGGATAGAGGGATCCAATCCCCCCCAAACTTTATAAACATCACCACAATCTTTTTGTCATGTAGTGACATGCAGGGACAGCATAACGCAATGGAAATAAAAACAGCTTGTTACAATGTGTGAGGAATAACACGTTACAGAGAGCTTGTGGCTTTAGACTCTCAGTAGCCCTCAGTAGAGACTTCCCTTGGTATCCCCAAGCTCACAGACAGAGGTATGGGTCCACGCATACTGAGTGCAAAAAAGTGCTTGTAAGAGACAGCTATAAAGTCTGCAACAAGGTAATGACTGTTTTTGCTGTCTTCATTTTTAGCATTATTTTGATAACAAACAACCTACACAGTTTGTTTTGCACAATATTTTTCCCTTAACCCCCCTAGGTGTTATACAAGCACACACGTGCATGCATCTACCATAAACTTTCTTGGTTAGAGTCCCACCAGCTGAAAAGCAATAGCTCCACCACCAGGCATTTGTAAGGTGTTTTGCATTGGTAAACTAATTATGTAAGCCAGCTAGCCTTCTCCAAAGAAATTTGGTGCCAGCTGGTAGGAGCAGCTATAAAGAAGGAGCATCAGATCAAGGCCTTAGTTCATGTATTTCCACTTCATGCTAATAAGTAACTGGAGTGACTTCCATGGGGGGATGTCTTTATACACGAAAAGTCAAGCACATGGTGTTTTCACTCTTGCAAGCAGTGCAGTAATGCATAAATGACTTGGGTGGTGATCTTTCTAGTAGCTCATGGTTGTTCAGTTTTCAAAGGCATAATTTCAAAACTTAATTTCACTTAAAATTAATCTCTGCATCACAGAGCTCCTTTGAGGACTAATTTGTCAGTCTCTGAGTACCTTCTGAAGGGGTCTGAGGACACTCTGTACTGCATGGAGACTGAACGTCTAGGAGGGAACTCGTATTTCCAGAGGGGTGGAAAAACCCAGCAACCTTCTACTAGCCAAATAACTTTGTATTTGCTCACTGCTTTTGTTGCCATTTATTACACACGTTGCCATTTGAATGAAAAGCACTCTGTCTTTCTGTGCCAAACAAGACTTTGTCACTTGGACATGTGTTTTCAAATTTGCAATCAAATTAATTAAACTCTTAGTTTAGGGGTTTTCTTTTTGAAAGTTCGGCACTAATCCTCATTTTTAAAAAGGAAGGCAAAAAAAATGCAACCGGACAGAAGTTGGCTGTGTAAGTTAAGCACTTTCAAAACACAAAATGAGACTAGCTGCATTGAATTTTATTTTCAGCAGCAAAGGATGCAAGGATGGTGAGGAAGAGAGCAATCTCTGTGCTAGGGCTTAGTCATGCTTTTAGGAGAAAATGGTTGTTCTGTGCCTGACTTTAGCCCAAGCAAGTTTGGGATCCTTCAACGTTTTACCTTTAATCATGCCTACAGTTGCATTGAAGGTAATACCCGTTTCTTTAGCAGGCAGCTAGTTTGCCTTACTAGTGGATCTATAATGGTCTGTATATGCAGTAGGAAAGAGAGGTCGCGGCAAACTAGGATTGATGTTAAAGGTAATCCTGTGTTCTTGTCTCTTGTGAAACTCGTAGAGTTTCGGGAATTTTTTCTCCCTCCTTTTCACTGCCCCCTCCAAGGAAACAAAGTAGTGTTGAGTATCTGTGTTCAATTTAGATTACCAAGAAACAGCTATTATTCAGTATGTTAAAAGTAAATCAAATCATATTTTGCTCCAGGTCTAACAACTGTAACTGATTATCATGTGGTATTTAGTAAATCTAAGACAGTCATAACCAGGATTGTCATAATAAACGTTTTTAAATGCACACATGCATAAACCTACTGCTAATAGGGAATATTCAACATGTGGTGGATGCCTATTTCTATTTTTTTAATTCAAAATGGTGCCTAAAGTTACTTTCCTAGAGAAGTATGAAAACATCTAAAATAAATGGTTTAATCTTAAATTGATAAATAATAACCTAACTTTGGCTTCAGTGATAATTATGTGGTCTTTTCTTGCGATGCTGGGGGGATATCTCTATTCATCTTTGGAAATGAATTCGCAAATGGATAAAACAACTGCCTCTACCCCAGTCTTCTCCAAATGCATTTTTCATGTGCTCAGATTGGATGGTCACCTAACTACCCTTATGAAAATGGTACCCCTAATTTCCTCTGCTGCTTACTTCCAAAGAGCATATATGCATGCGTGTCTGCCTCTACATGTATACGAACACACTTGTCTATCTGCATACACTTACAGACAGGTGTAACTGTATAAGAAAACATAAATCTCAGGGCTGGTGGCAACCATGATGAAAAAGGAGAAATTAGGCCATGCAGACCTAATTATACTGTCTGTAGCCTTCTCACCACGGCCAGCCTGCTGTGAGCGCACCTATGTGCATCCAGGCAGGCATCACCACCTCTCTGAGCACACCTGGGCATGGTTATTTTGGCATCTCCAGACGCTCTGAGTCTCAGGCACAGAAACGCTGAGCCCGAGGTCCACGATGATGTTCAGATTACCGATTCACGCTGACCCTAGTAATTGATTTCCATTAGTCTCCTAAATATCTTTTGAGGATCTGGCCCAGAAGCTGTTTGCTGGAAAATGCCTGAAAGCTTCTTGCAGTCAGACCGCAGGGGGCTGTGACAAGGACAAGCAAGTTGGGCAGAGCCGGCTGGGTGACCGCAGTCCCTAGGGCTGAAGCTTTTTTTTGCGTAGTGGCATGTATTTGCACAAATTGCCATTTGACCTCAGGGTGGGGAGGAAGACCCAGCCTAGTCAGTGGACTGTTTGCAGAAAAGCATGCAAGTTTAATTATAGGATTAGAATTAATGGTAGGTACAATTTAGCAAATATCTGCCTTTCAATACGTTCTCCTGTTCTCTACCATACAGTACACCCTTTTCCTCTGCCTGATGCTCTTTTCTGAGCAGTTTGCCTGCAGTCTCAGTGGAAGATGGCTTTAATGGAGGCACTTGAATGACTGGCCACTCACTCCCCATTTAGATGTATGAGGCACGTAGTCCAATGATTCAGAACACACAAAGTGATCAAAGCATGGCGCTGTCTGTCTGCTTATCAGCACGTAATCGCTCCTCTGGCGCCGTGCCTGGCACTGGCAGCCGAGGCGGTCGAGCACAAACTGTTTACTTAATGTGTGAACTGAACTAAGCTCTCCTCCAAAGTGATGTTGCTACTGAATCCTGCAGAAGAAGTTCCCATGGGGCATGGTCACTGACACCATCAGAGGAATTTGCCTTATCAGATGTAACAGATTTGCTCTGTGTGGCCCACTAGCAATGAGTTGCTCACTAGCGTTTTCTTGGAAATGCTTTTATAGTCAACCAGCAGTCTCCTGGGGAGCATTGTTAGTTTGGGGATTGTTTGGATGAAAAGGGCTCACATCTGCTGCCAGCTCCATGCCCCAAAATAAATGCAAAGACAAACAACTGGAGGCACATTTCAGACTGTAAAGTGCTTGATCTAGTAGGCTGACCTCTAAGTGTCGATAACAGACGATGGTGATTACTGGTTGCGAAACAGTGTGGACAAAGAGCTACAGGCAGTCTTTAGAAACCTCCCGTCTCAGCTCTCACTCATCACTCTTGGTCTTACTCTGCCCCAAGATAGGTTTTGCTAGCAGCGTGCAGTAGAAGTCCCTATTATTATGGTATAATGATTTGTGAAGTGTATCACTGTATTTTACTATACTAATACAAAGCACTGTGTCTAGCACGCCTGCTAAAAAATTACACTTACTAGTAAAAGCATAAATAGTTTCCATTTCAGCATCTCTTGGTCTAGCCAGATACAGCTTTGTGGACAAGTCACAAATTAGCAAGTGGCTGTCAATGAGAAGTGAATAATCTGATGTGGAAGTAACCAAGGGCACAGTTTAGCGTTACACTTGATCCAGGTTAGCTGTGTATTGCTGGGAACAGAGGTATGCTCTCTGCCTTTTTTCCCCCCATTTCTTCATCCTTTGCAGTATATTCTGATGTTTGCACTGGCTCTGGTGACTTTTGTTCTGAGGAAAGCCTTCTTTTGGTGGGTTAGCTTTGAGGTGAGTAAGTGAGATGCAAAGGCGGGGGAAGGAGATTGTCACCTTCTGAGGCAATTAAATCAAATTAAATATAACCTGAAACTTCGCTGCAAATACTTAGAAGTGATAGAGAATCTTCTTCTAAAGGCTATCTGCCAGTTTTACTGCTCAGAAAACTTTTAGTTGCTCATTTGAATAATGAAAGCATTGTACTGAAAGCCAAATATATATACTGAAAGCCAATATATTATTTGTGAAGGTGCCTTGAGTCCTAAAGAACACGAGGTCAACTCGGGCTATATATATGTTATGTTCTAACATAGACTGGTTTAGGGTTTTCTTGTGTGTCTCGAAGAAGAATGCTTAGAGGGGGAATACTGCATAAGCTAGCAGCACTCATTATGTTTAGGAACGCTTACAAGTGTATGCAAAGATCCCATTCATTAACGTTAGCAAGACGCAAACTAGTACTTGAGTAAGTATTTTTCTTAAACGCACTCCTGTGAAGTGGCAATGGAGGGGAAGCTCCTAATTATAAAAGTACCTTTGGTAATGACAATAATCTATCTTTTTTTTGACATCTGTAACAATCATCTAGCTCTTTGTTGGAATAAACATAGGGTTAGGAGTACAGGTATCTAGAATTCATGTAGGTTTGATTCCTGCCCCCTCCTCCCCCTCCCTCCCCCCTGACTAGCTAAGCTATGCTTGGCACCACACCTGCAGAGACTAGGCAAAAGTGGCCAGAAACTGGTTTTGTGCATCTTTTGCTCTTGAGGCTGTGACAAATACTATTTCAGTTGCTGCACGAGGCCTGACCTGCTGTGCATGGCCCGGCCGCCACCCTCGGGCAGGCTGTGACACACCTGGATGGTGGAGCTACGTGCACACAGCTGCAGCTCCTGCCCTTAACAACAACGTATTGGAGAGATGTGGGTTACCTATGTGGGCTAATGCCACCAGAAGAGCGGAGTGCACAGGGCTCCCTGCGGTGGCCTGATGTCCTGTGACGTTTGCTCCGGCATCTCTCAGATCCCTGTTAGGGGCAGGAGGGCTGATCCTTTTGAAAGGGGTTAGTTTTAGTCTCTTTATTATCAGTGATGAAACAAGGAGTCCTCTGATGTTTAGAACTAGAATTCCCCTCTTTTTAGCAGTGCACGCATACTGAGTCAGTTGAAGTGCTTTACGGTGGTCTAGAGGGAAGCGATTAATCCCTGAGAAGGCATCAAGATCTCAGTCTCATTAGGAAAAGATTTTGATTTTTGGGCAGCTAGCTCTTTGGTTGACGTCTTTGTTACAGAGAAACGTCATTTCATGTGCCCCTTCATAGTGATTGTACTTTAGACTTTGCAACCTGGACAGCATTTACTTTAACAATCCTGGGAATTCTTCAGCTATAAAGCAAGAAATCTGTGCAAGAATCTGAAGTACTTTGTTTCAAATGAAGATCAAGCCATTTATTGTTCTCTGTGACTCCGTTGCAATCCCGAGGCGTTACACGTTGCCTTCTTGCCATAAAATTTGCTTGATTGCTTCTTTCTGAAACTGGCGAAACGCAGCCTTGTCTGTTCGTTTTCTCACTTTGATGGTGTAGAAAACGTGTTTTCTTTGCTCTTGCCCTCATGATGCTTTTTTTTTTTTTTAATAAAAGCAAAAGGCTTTGGAGATTCTATTTCAGAGAGGAATTGTTACCACCTATAACGTTTCTGTTCACTGTGCTCTAATGAGCCTGTCGAGAGAGCAGCTTCTCTCCTTTATTCTCCTCTGCTGTGTTCCGACTTTACAGCTCCTCAGAATCCCAAAGCCCCAGTCCGAGGGAGATAAGACAACAACTTTAAAGAGTCTGCAAAATCTTTTTCTTGGGAAGAAGAAAGGGGTGTGGGGGGGAAGCTATCTCAGACTTTTTTTTGGGGGGGGGGGGAAGGATATTTGCCATTAGAAAGAAAGATTCCTGCCCTTTGCATACATTCCCTACCTTTGATCAAACGGTGGAAGAAATTATCTTGCTTTAGAAGGTTAAACGTACTAGACTACTCCAGCCAGATAGAAATCAGTGGAGGATGTTTTAAAATTATTTAGCATCAGTTATTTTGCTATTTTATTGTCAAATGTTACAGATATTGTCATACTCGTTAGGATGTGCCGATCTTGGTTGTGACCTGACACTGTTCCTTTCACACAAATCAAGCAGATGCTATCTTATGATCCTATTTCCTAAAAAGGTAATTTTTTTTCATGCTATCTGTTTCAATGAAGATAAAACAGCAACAAAAGCCAAACACATTTGGTTAAAACTATTTACAAACTGGGCTCTTAAGTTTTTAAGGGCATTTGTTCTGTGGGCCATATCATGGGCTGACAAACTGCATGTTGCTGGATCTTTGACAGTGGATCTACAGATGTAAATCTCTTATGATCTGGGTGCAAACACCACCAAAAAAATCGAGTATCCTCTTTGCTGCCACCACAGCTGAACGGCATACATGCTGTGTCATATCAAATAGATCTGCCCTTAGAGACCTTCTGTCTTTCCATCTTGCATGGCGGGTAAAACTGTTCTTATTTAAGTACATTTAATCACGCAACCACTTGACTAGATAACAGGCAGAGACACAGAGTGAAATAGTTGTTACTTGTTAACACATACAGACCCTACACAGAGGCCAGGCCTTTTCTCAGTCTACAAATGCAGAAATAAAGGTAGCTTGACACCATCAGACAACTTGCAAGCTGAGTTTTGAAACACACCCTACAGGTTTGAGTCAGTGAATACTAATAGGAAATATTTGGCTCGTCTCTCCAAAGCACAGCAGAGAAAAAGAATAGTTCTGAGACATACTTTTTTAAAAAAGACAAAAACACTTATCCTGGATCCATGCAAATACTCACTGTCCTTTAAAAGTTTGTGCAGACTAAGAAATCGAGTTGTGGTCAGATTATCTTTTCACAGAAGTCAATATATTGACGGGAATTTCTTTTGGGATGGATCCCAAAGATGCCATGAGACAGAATCTGCTTCCTATATGTGATCCAATGTGCTTTGGTGAGAAGCACTTGGAATTACTGTGGCTTTCACCCTGGAATAACCCAACTAAGAGCTGAAGGAAATCAAAGCCAAGAACTGAACAGCTAATACTATCACTCACTTAAGTTTCCCAGGTCTGCTCCAAGAGAAACAACATAAAATTGCACTCATCATAGCAATTTGGACCCATGAACACTGGTAACTCTAAGATGAACAAACATAAAGGCGATAAAACAGGTCAGTGCTCAGCTCTTCTGTTTAATTTTCATGAAATGTCTGCAGCAGGAATCACCACTTGCATTTCCATGCTATCGCAGTCAGGACGAAGGACTACTCCAGCGGTGAAGGGCTGAGGAGCCTGTCGCTATGCAGCTTCTAAATTGATTCAAACTCTGACCTTATCCTCCCTGCAGCTGCCTGCAGCATTACAAAGCAGAGGTGGGTTTTGAACCACTCAAGGACATAGCATTGTAGAGGGGAACTAGAGCACTTCAGCCCATAATCCAAGTCCCCAGTTAGCTGTTGCCTAGGCCAGCAGGCACCTAGTCCTCCGCGAGGGTTGTTTGGTCCAAATGCCCAAACCTTTCTTGGTGTAGGGAGCGGACCAGAGGCTCCAGTTGCCTGCTGAGCGCTTGGCCGGCTTTGAGATGAAGTCACGTTTCCTCTTGTCCTCCCCAGGCCTCCTTGCATGTGCTGTGTGCACTGTGCTCGCCACCCACCTCCTGCTAGCGGTCAGCCACAGCCTGGTGCCCAGCACATGGTGAGGAGGTAGGAAACGTGCGCTTGAACTCCCTTTGATAAAGGGCAGGCTTAACCCACTCTTCTACAGCTTGAGTAAGTAACTGCTCCAGCTGCTGATGGCTGCTTAGCTTTAGAAAGAAAAAAATTGGCACCCACCTTCAAAAGAGGATTTGGGGCTGTGAGCTAAGAGGAGAGGGACTTGCATCTGTGTACTTCCTTCACCAGAAGGTGCTTAAATCCACAGGAGAGCTGGGGTTTAGGATGAGCTGCAATCTTCAGCTTTTCCAATTTGGCTGGCTTAGGCAGCTCCCCAAACAGCGGCTTTTGTGAATCCCCCTCTGAGGCACTTAACTCTCCTTAGGTACATATATGGAGTCTAGGCACCTAAAGCAGGCACGTGGACTCCATTAGGGGGCCAGATGCGCACATCCCTTCGTGGATTAGGATCTGAAAGTGTCCATATCTACTGTTGCTAGTCAACTAACACCTCTATCTTCCCTGCCCGGTCCTCCTTTTTATTTTAAACCCGGATTTTTTTGAAGCAGGTACCTGTTTTTTTGTTTGTTTTTTAATTCTTCTATCTGTTCAAAGGAGTGGTTGAAGCAGGTGCTAGCTATTTCCAGGATGATGCAGCTAAGACAACAGTGACTACCTTCATAAAATCTGGAGTTACAAAAATCAGTGCACTCAAGTGAAATCACATTCTTCCACGCAAACTTTCTCCACCAGGCTCTTACTAGTAGGTTCACTGCTATGTACAGTCCATGCCTTAACCAAAACAAAAGCAAATCTACTGAGCAGATATTTCACTAGGAAGGAAAAGTCTTATTTCTCCAGAAAGGAATGGATATCAGCAATACTTAAAATGATGTTTTTATTTTTTGGTGGGATGGAAGATCTATTTCAATTCTCAGTTACTTTTGTCTTAGGTCAAGAAACTTACATTTTCAAATGTTAGCAGAAATCATGTATTCTTAATAAAATATTTCTGGTGTACTTTGTGAAAGACTTACTTAACGATCCTAAGGAAAGAGATAATCCATAGTATAGCCCACAGGCTTGGAGTTTGCTTAGAGAGCCTTTTTTAGGGCTGAGCTATATGCCCTGAAAATTGCTGCAAAATTCTCAATAAATTAAATAAGAGGGCGATTAGATCCTGCAGGACTGAGCTCCTTGAAGGACCACGCTTATGTATTAAAGTCATTCAGGGACTGATGTTTCCGACAAAAGCGTTTGCAGTTTTGTGAGCTCCAAAAACTTTTGAAGTCTCATTTGGCAGGGGCCAGTGCTTGCTGCCAGGTGCAATTTAGGCTATGGTTAGGGGAGGGGCACTTTATTGGTGAAGGATTACTGAACAGCAATATGCTTTTAACTGAGAAGCAGCCACATCAGCATATTTGAGCACTGCGCTGGGGTAGTAAGCCCCTGCCTGCACGCGTGCATGCACACACCCCCACGCATGCACACGAAACAAGCTGTAACAGTTAAAAAAGGATACAAATAAAAAAATCAGAAACTCCTAAGTCAGCTTTGTTGGTATTACTGTGTCTCTGTTAGCAGCTTCTGCTGGCGTAGCATGTGACGCTGCTGGCCAGCAGGATTGCAGAGCCGAGGCTTTGCTGCAGTCTGGAGGAAAAAGTGCCTCGAAAAAAGCTGGGATAAGAGCTGAGGGGAACATGTGAAGGAATCAACTGAGATACTGGAGATTTAACAGCTATCTGGTTAGAACTGAGCTGTAATCTAATTTCTTTCCTCCTCATTGATTTAAGTTTTAATAACAAGTGAGCAGTGATTGTTCTGGCCAAAAAACTGAGAGTTGTTATAATCTGTGGGATTGTACGACATCCATGTTTGCAATTTGTAGCTCTTTGTTTTGATGCCTTTTCCGTCATAAGTTATTGAAACCAACATTACAGAGAGGGGAAGTAAGGCAAACTTCTGCGGAGTTCTCCTCTGTTCTTTTAAAAAATAGTAGGCAAAATATAGAAACTACTGCCACGTGGCAATGCCACTCCTTTTAAATGCAGTTTTGGAAGGATACATTTAAAATAGTAGCTATAGAAACATCTTCTTCTCTTTCTTTTTACCCCAAAAGGCATCACCAGTGATCAAAGTCACTGAGAAAATAAAAAAAAAAAAAAAAAGAGCAACATCTTTCATTTTTGAGAGTTTTGTGTCTCTTGTCTTTTTAGGCTGCAGTTTGTCTAGGTCTGGGATTATCTATTAATGTGTGTTTCTACAAATAACATAAATCACCTTTGAGAACTGCTTTTAAATTCTACCCATGTCTCTCCTTTTTCTGAGTTCCTTATTTTATTACTCTTCTCTTTATGACTAAGAGCTATATCTTGTTTTATCCTTTCTTGTACTTGAATTTATTCCCTAATAATGAGGAGTCTCTTAACAGTGGTCAGCTGAAAACAATTTACATCACTGATATTAAGCTAATGATTATGTACCATTATATCTCCGATTTGGAATGAAACCCTCATCTTCATTAAATGTGACACATGAGATATACTTGCCTTCAAAGGATTAAGACATACCAAATAATCCAGAGCAAGCAGAGATATTTGTGCTTTCCTCCTTTCCTCTCCACTTGTAATAATCCGTATGTTGCGACCATACAGCACTGGTATGGCATTCATAATATATTGATAGCTGCTACAGAAAAGAAGATAAGGCTACTTATTTTTTACTTGGTATTTCCAAGTTATTAATGCAACACTGTTGAAGAATTTTCCTGGCTAGTTTTTCCTTGATACCTTCCTATCTTTAGGCTGGAGAAAGCTTAAAATGATTGTCTAAGCGTAACGTTTTATGCATCCTCTGACTCTGTAGAGGTTTAGTAATTCCCTTTGCAAGATCTGTGACACAGAATACAGAAATCTAAATAGACATTAAGGAAAATTGTATGTGGTGATGACTTTAACTTTGAAAAACTTGTATCCTATCAGCTCTTGTGCATCAATTACATTGGTAAATATTTATTTTTAAAGTAAAAAAGTAAAAATAAAAATCCTAAACTTCAGTAATTCAGGCTTCCACAGTTGTTAAAAAAAAAAAAAAAAACTGGAACAGATTTTTCTCAAGTGACTCTGTTACATCCATCTGACAACTAGCAACATTAGAAGCTTGTGAAATTCAATAATCGGGGAACTGGTCACTTATGCAGATGGGTAATTTGACATTTATTTAGATAATCCCATCAATTTTTAATGAAAACTATAACCTGTATAAAGTTTACTAATTGTTAAATGTTTTGTGACTCTTAACCCAGATATTTATATACTCGGACAGTAGACTACGACCTGTTTTCCTTAATAAAAAAAAG
Organism: Struthio camelus; assembly: GCF_040807025.1. NCBI lineage: Eukaryota > Metazoa > Chordata > Aves > Struthioniformes > Struthionidae > Struthio > Struthio camelus. Next base: position 97,777,766 of record NC_090942.1, read on the forward strand.
CACAATGAGAATTTTGCTCAATTAATAACCGTAGAATTTGGCTGAGTGTTATTAAATTCTTGGCAGTAGGAAAAACTGGGCTTTCCAACAGTAAGTGCCAATGCGAAATATTTTGGCAAGGAACAAATGTCAGTTTAGATCTAAGAAATTCCCATTTTCAGGCAGTAAAATTGGAATTGGTCTGGTTTGTATTAGCATAAAGGTATCCAAACTCTGGTGTACTACTGTGTAGCTAAGTAAACAGGTATCTATTACTGGCCCAAATTCTGTCCTCATTGACTGCACACAACAACACATTGACTGCAGCGGAGCTAATTCGGTTTTATAACTAGAATAACCAGTATCACTGTGTCCTGACTTTTCCATGTGCTCAGTTTATTGACAGCAGTATTCTTCTATTGTAGAAATGATCACAGTGGTTAAATGTATGTTTTGAAGTGAGCAGCAGTGGTTGTTAGAGTCCATTTTACTGCATCGCAGCTCTCTAATGAGGACGTTTAATAGGATGTCACAAATGAATAACTTTACCTGCCTAGCCCCCTCTATTTTAGGAAAAGAAAATTTCCTAAGATAGATGAGCCGGAGGATAAGTAGGGGAGTTACTGTCCTTTAATTTTTGTTTTAAAGATAATACTCTCCACTTGTTTTTCTTCTTATCGTTCTTTTCATTGACTCAACACTATCCCCAGTTCTTCTTGGAATTTAGGCTGGAGATCTGAGGAGAACAGACGTTATTTCACATATCTGGTATCATTTTTTAATTGGTGACAAAAATCCCATTTAATTAAATGAAGGCAGCCTTTGGATATCTCTGTTGATATCTAGTCCTACAGGCAGTAGGAGGAGGGAGGAATCTATAAAGTAAATCTGTCAGATTAAAAATACATATTTAGGTTTGGACTTGACTATTGTTTTACAAGGAACTCCCAAGAAAACACACATATGGATCCCATTTCCTGCAGAAGTTTGCTTTAAACACTCACAGAATCAGTGCGTCGTACTTCAAAGGGTTCTTAGTTTAGCTAGAAGTTGGGCTGTAAATGTTCTGTTTGTATCATTCGCCATGGCTTAGCTGATGGTGATATCAGCCAACCCACTTCATACCTGCGGAAAAGACTACTTCTCTTTGGCCTGTGACAGAGCTCTGCAGGCCAAGTGTCAGCCCTGCAATCAGGTCTATAAATCTTTGAGATTATTTGTGTGTTGGAATTTCTCTTGCCCTTGTGATGAGGAAATAATTGGGCTGCAGAACTCCACCAGTACATTTGAAGTTCATTGAATTTTATTCCCTAACAAAAGCATTATTTTGTAAATGGAAAAAAAGTATAAATGTAAGCAGATAAATATGTTTTTGATATTTGGACCCATTTAATTATATCATTAGTTTTGCCAAATAACATGACATGGACAAGTTAGATTTTAGCTTCTTTATAATTGAACCAAAGTGATTGTGTATGTTGTGTGCTGGCTTTGATCTTTGTCCAACCAAAGAAAAATGGTGCAAAAAAAGCATGGGAGGACCCATAGCTTCTAAATGGGTTAAACTCATTACAAAAGACACTTTAGACTTAATCATTGTTCGCTCTGGTTGACGCTTGGTGATGATGCCTCATTGACTCAAAGCAATGGTCCTGAATACTTGTAAAGAATTGCAGTGGTGCTGTATTTCTTTTCTTGTAAATATAATATAGATGATTCTCAAGCAAGATACAATTTGAAGGTTGCCACGTTTTAAAATGCACATCTATGACCTTGCTCAGCTGTGTGCTGCCAAAGCGCACTCATTAGAAATGAGCTGAGGTGGCAGCGTCCAGGTCCAGAAATGCCAGAATTCTTTACTGCAGATATAATGCAGACTCCCATAGCTGCTGTCTCTGAAATGTGGGGCTGACGATCTGAATCAAAATGATGAAACATGCACATGCTGAAAGTTTGCTGTTCTTCTTTCTCTCCTACAATGCTGGAGGCAAAGGGATTAGAAACTAATAATTGTGAAATACTGTTCCTGCCTCCTATGAGGGCACCCTACCCCTTGAGAAGTAAGGAAATATCTAGCTGGTGCTTTTTCCCGAGGAATTCCTAAGGATAGACTTAGACACACCAGTGTCTCTGAAAAAGACCAAAGGAAGACTATAAATTGTCTGGTTCTGCTGAGTTAAATGATGGATTGGCTCTGGGGAAAGCTCCTGCTTAGGACTTGAATCCTGCCAGCTTAGTCACAGGCTGGGGTTATGGTGTGGGGTGGCAGATCTCTGGCCGTGATTGCTGGCCCGTATTTCCAGACACTGGAGTTCAAGCAGCAGACCCATGTGTTAAAAGAACTAGAGATTAGTAAATAGATGTGTAAGATTGTTCAAAGCCCCTTCTATCTCCCTGGGCAAGTTACTTAGAGCATCATTTTACTCTTCATTATGGAAAAGGCAGGTATGATCCACCAGCCCCTCTTCACATGTGTATGTATCATCTACTACTGCCCCTCAGCTCCTACTTTTTTGGCATGTTCTAACCCCCTGCACCCAAGTCTCCCTCCCCTCCCCTTAGCATTACAATTTGTACTGGAGAAGGAAAGGAGCAATTAAGAGAAGCAAACCAACAGCCAGTGGAGTTTCTTGAGGCTTCTTAAGGTCCCTCAGCTCACACACCTCGTTTATAGCTCATCTAGAGTTCAGGACTCTAGATGGGCTTGACAGTGAAGGAGCAGAAATAATTTGGCAAAATGACCTGCTCTGAGCATCAGGATGCCGCAGCCTGACTGCCTCATGGTACCCATGCTACCTGGTTTAAAGTTAGAACTTGGATATATCTGCAGTACATTGCAATTGCTTCTGGGACTGCTGTATAGATATTGCCATGCTTTGCCTCTCTGCCTCGATTCCTCATCTGTAAAATGGGGTTAAACTCCCTTGTTTAACTCTGAGTGGTCTTGTAAGGAGAAGTATGTTACGCATTTTATTGAGAGCTGTAGAATAAGTAATCCATCTTCTCTTATCGTCCTCATGTTCATGCATGTGTATTATGCTAATTTATGGAGAAAAGAAACTTTTGTTGGCATCGGCTCTTTATAGCTGCTACATTGCTTCTCACAGAATCTCCAGCCCCTGCGGCTGACTCTGTTGACACCTGTCTGTGAACCTCTAACGTTAAATAAAACTACAGAGAGACCATGAGTCGGTCTTGATGACCAGACGCATTTATTCACGTTCTCTTCAGGGCTATTAGACCCGAAAGAATCAAGTTTCATCAAAATGTATTTGTCAAGAAGATGGGCCCTCAAGATAAACAGCATAGCTGCGGCCAAAAAAGAAGTTAAAACAGGACATTCTCTGCACGTGGTTTGTTTAAGCAAAATCAGATGGATTTGTCTCTGGGGACCCTGGGATTGGAGCTGCTTTTTTCATGCTGGGTGCTGTATTTTCTCTGCTCTTTTTTCTGACTTTACTTTTGTATATATGATAGTGTCTAAAGTGATTATTCATGTTACTTGTTCCACTTAATCCATGTAAATTACAACTTTATTTGCGGTTCATATGAAATTATGGCTACTACCCACAGTTTTTCTGAAATCCTCAGTGTATTAGACAAATTCTCTGTGCTATTGCTTCTCCTGCATTCATTGCTTGGTCTGAACAAATGCAGTGCATCAACTCTGTTTAAACCCCCCCACAGGCATCCCCTGCCCCCTTGCCTTTAATTACAACAGCTTTCTTGAACACTTGGTTTTTCAGTCTAGATGCCATGAAAAGATGGAATAGTACTTTATAATGAAAGGGATGCATTTCTTTGTCTTCACATTACCTTTTACTCTGGTCTGGACCACTATTTGGTATGTTTTGGTCCAGCCTGAACTTAGTTTGCTTCTGTAAGGCACCTATTAACTTCAGTTTTAAAATCACCAGCAAAACCTTCCTGTTTTTTTTTTTGGTAGAGATGTGCCAATTGGAGTAATTTCCAGAAATGTTTCTCTCCTAGAAAAATGTGTGCTTTACTGGAAGAAAAAAAAAAAAAAGAAAAAAGTTTCCTTTCAGTATGACCTACTCCTTTTTATCCTTTTGATCAGAACCCTGCAAGTCAGAGACAAGATGAAAGGTTTAGGCCCTGATAGTCAACTCTGAGTAGGATAATTTGGGAGAACCTTCATTTATATTGATGGTGTTGTCTCTGTATAACATTGGGGTAACATGGCTGAGCAGGGACACCAGCTGCTCTTTGTTGGAAGCTAGTTCATCTCCTGAAAAACAACTGCAGACCCTTCCTTATTGTCAACTTTCTGATATGGCACTCAGTGAGACTAAAAGTCATGAGGAGAAAGGAGGTGAAGCAGGGAAAGAAGCATTGACCAAAAATCACATTAGCCTGGTGTGAATTAGTCCATTAAAAAGAGAAAAGAGCGCAGTAAGGGTTGGAGGAATTGTTTGTTTTAACTTTGTTTTTGATCGCAGAAGTCCTTGTCATGCTGCAAGAAGCCCAGTTCCGCTGCAGGAAGAAATGAAACAAAACAAAACAAAACAGGGCACGATTTGGGTAAAATGCACCAGGAGGCCATGTCTGCTGCATGTGCTGGCTCCCCCCGCCCGGCCAGGAGCTGTTTCCAGGGCCCCAGCTGGGTGGGGAAGGGATGCTGCAGTCCCCAGTCTTTGGCAATTTGGCCACTCCTTCCTGCACCTCCACCCTGGCAGGGTGGCGGACGCAGCTGGTGCTGGGCCTGCCCTCCTCTGTGGCTGCCGCAGGGAGGAAGGACAACCCTCATCTGAAGGCTCTGCAGCGCAGGCTGTGTCCTGCTTTTGGACCTCACCTGTTAGGACTTAATGACTACGTAGTGCTAATGAGTGAAAAAAGAGCTGAAATGGCAAATTGAAATGAGCCTCTGAAAGCCATGGAAAGCCTGGCATTTGCAAGGTTGTGTAAAGGAAATATATTTATTCCTAAGGACAAGTCACTCTTTCTATAACTATGATTTAACACACTTTTCTCATTAGCACTAAAGCCACACACTGGTGTACATCTCGGCTCAAAGTAAACGCCCTGTATCAGGCAGCTCTTAGGAGCAAGATCAGTTCTGCAAGCCTTGCCATGAGTCCTACGGGATTTCCTCCTGCAGTTGTTAGCAGACAAACGGACTTGACATATCAAACCCATTTTATATATTTTTTCTGATGCAAATCCAGATACAATCACTGAAATTAATTTGTGGCATTAAGCAAGCAGAGAATCAGATGTTTATGTATCCTTATTTGTAACCAAGATAAAAAATGGCAATAAGCACAGTGAATCTCAAACATTGTAGAAGTGCATCTGGAGATAAATGTTTCCTACCCAGGTGGAGGTATGTAAGCACTGACAGGTACTGCAGTCAATGAAAGTATCCATTGGAGCAACTTTTGATCACTATAGAAAATGTACTGTTTTCCTGGGAAGCCCTTGTAATTGCACACACCTCGTTAATGGAGCTGCCCCGTAGGTGGCGTGAGTGATCCACTGTAGCACCCAGCACCAAGCATTCCCTTTATATTTATTTATTTATTTTAAGCAAAATGGTAAAAACATGTCCACATAATTGTCCTTTACACAGGTGCTACTGGTCAGTAAATCCCACCTAGCATTTACTGGGGCACAGCTGTGTCACACCATCTGGCAGGAGACAGAACGACTGTGCATGTCACAATACATTATGAAGTTTTTTTTTTTATGATAAAGACACAAAATTTTATGTTAATAGCGTGCATTTGAGCCTTTGAATGAGGAGTGCGCTCTCTTCTCCCAGTTACTTCAATCCTCTACAAGCTTGCAAACAGCTTATTTATGGTATTGACCGAGGCAAACCTGATATGATTTGAGCATTAACAGATACACTTGCTTTTAGTCCTTTCTGGTGTCCTGTCTTTTAATCTTCGATTAGTTTTTCAAAAAACTTTCTCTTGTTCAGCAAAGGCAATGACCTCTCTTTTCTAGCTATCCTTGCAGTCTATCATGTTGGAATGTGCTTTGCTCTGAGTGCATGGAAACCTGCACAGATTTTTCTGCTGGTTGGTAGAAAACAGTGAAGACCAGCTCTTTGATCTTAATCTTTCCATATTTAAGGAAGAAAGAGAATGAATTTTCAGTGTGTCTGCAGTTGATACGCAGTTATAGCTCACATTTAGGGGTTAGGTTCATTCCTGTCTTGGCTTGACAGGACATGAAATGGTGTTCATATTCCACATGTGACCATGGTAGGAGGAGGTAATATACTGCTGTACATTCTGGGATTTATTTTGCTCCACTCTAGTGCTACGCCTAACAGCAAAATCTTCCATATGTAGCTAAAAACTGAAGAAGGAGAGGAAATAAAAAGGAGAAGGAAGTCAAAGGAGGATTGTCTGGATGGACCCTCTGATCTCTCTCAAGAAGGATATGTAGGAGAGTCAGAGAAAGTGCAGAGAAAGTGCAACTAAAATAATTAGGAGACTCAAAGAGCTGCCTTAGAAGGAGAGATTTAAAAAGCTGTGACTTATCAGTTTGGAGAGAAGAAACCTGAGGGGTGATGTGATTGAGGTATGTAAAATCCTGACGGTGGTGTATAAGGTGAACACAGTACTGCTTTCACCAAATCTTTCAACGTAGAGCTAGGGGCACACATGAAAAGAGCAGAAGATTGTTTTAAAACAGATATAAAAAAGTAAGCAGGTGTATGGTGAATTTCTAAAACCTGCTGCCAGAGGCATCTGCGGAGGCAGACTGTAATGGGATGTTCCGAAAATTATTAGACAGGTTCACAGAGAACAGGTTCATAAATGGATGCTGAGAAGCAGGGGTGAATCCATCCACATTTCTAAATCTCCTGCTGGGGATCCTGGGGGTGCCTGGGGGATATGGACCCCCCCCCAGAGGGAGCTTGCATGTGCTCTCTGAACAGCATCTCCTTTTGTAAAACCTTCAAAGAACAGGCTAGTGGGGAGATGGACCATTGGTCTGACTCAATAAGGCGTTTCTTCTGTTTTTAAAGTTTCTTTTCTCATGGATCTTCCCCTGGTTATTTTTATTTGGGTTTTGTTTTTGCTGCTGTTTTATTATCCCTTTAAGAAACAGGTGGCTGTCTACTCCCCGAAACTCATCACAGCTCTACTTTGTGGATTAATGTTAGCATTGCTTACTCCTGCTGTACTTGACAGGAAAGCTCTGGAATCCTGCTTTTGTCCTTCAAGGCCAGCTCTCCTACCTAGGAAATGGAGTCTCCCTCAATTATTCTGTTATTTGGAGGCCAAGTTATACACGGTGTCTGGCTGACCTACTTCAAAAACTCAATCCTGATATAGACCCGGACATCAATACATTATTAGTTTCTGAGTAAGGTCTTGAGGGCTGAAACTGTTGAGGTAAATCTCTGCAGTACGGAAGTTACTAATTTTGTGTGGTACACCTAAAATTGCATGCATAGGAACCATGGCATAAAATTGAAAAATAGTTTCTACTACGGCCCTTTGGCTTTCTCATCCTACAGATAGTCCTAAACTACTGATATGGTTTGTGTTACATGAATGAAACAAAATCTTTTGGACGTTCTCAAGAGCTAAGGCAAGGAGATGTACTATAGATGAAGCCAAGCAAAGAAAAAAAAAGGCATTTTTATCTTCTTGGCAGACATACCTATTTTTGTGATATATTCTCCACTGTCTTGATTCTTTTAGTTCTATGGCAGCTGTAGCAGGTATTCTGCCAGAGCTTGAATGGCAAGGTGTGCAAAGACCCTGGCAACAGAGGACAGAGAGAAGCAGAGATACTGAATTCCTTCCTTGCTTCAGTCTTCACTACTAAGGCCAGCCATAAGGAATCCCTGCCCAAGAGACCAGGGAGAAAGTCTGGAGAAAGGAAGACTCTCCCTTGGTGGAGGAGGATCAGGTTAGAGATCATTCAGGCAAACTTGACACCCACAAGTCCGTGGGCCCCCATGGGATGCACCCATGAGTGCTAAGGAAGCTCACGGACGTCATTGCTAGGCCACTCTCCATCATCTTGGAAAGGTCCTGGAGATCAGGAGAGGTGCCTGAGGCCTGGAAGAAAGCCAATGTCACGCCAGTCTTCCAAAAGGGCGAGAAGGAGGAGCCAGGAAACTCCAGGCCTGTCAGCCTCCCCTCCATCCCTGGAAAGGTGATGGAACAGCTCCTCCTGGAGGTCCTCACTAAGCATCTGGAGGACAAGACGGTGATCAGGAGTAGTCAGCATGGATTCACCAGAGGGAAATCATGCTTGACCAATCTGATAGCCTTCTCGGATGCAATGACTGGCTGGGTAGACGAGGGCAGGGCAGTGGATGTTGTCTCCCTGGACTTGAGCAAGGCTTTTGACACTGTCTCCCATCACATCCTCGTAGGAAGTGAAACTCAGGAAGTGTGGGTTAGATGAGTGGACGGTGAGGTGGATTGAGAACTGGCTGGATGGCAGAGCTCAGAGGGGTTGTGATCAGTGGCGCAGAGTCTGGTTGGAGGCCTGGAGCTAGTGGTGTCCCCCAGGGGTCAGTCCTGGGTCCAGTCTTGTTCAATGTATTCATCAGTGAGCTGGATGAAGGGACAGAGCGCACCCTCAGCAAGTTTGCAGATGATACAAAACTGGGGGGAGTGGCTGACCCACCAGAGGGCTGTGCTGCCCTTCAGAGGGACCTGGACAGGCTGGAGAGCTGGGCGGGCAGGAACCTCCTGAAGTTCAACAAAGGCAAGTGCAGGCTCCTGCACCTCGGGAGGAATAACCCCATGCCCCAGTGCAGGCTGGGGAACGATCTGGGGAAAAGCTGCTGGGGAAAGCAGCTCTGCAGAGAAGGACGTGGGAGTTGTGGTGGACAAGTTGATCGTGAGCCAGCAATGTGCCCCTGTGGCCAAGAAGGCCAATGGTCTCCTGGGCTGCGTTAGGAAGAGTGTTGCCAGCAGGTGGAGGGAGGTGATCCTGCCCCTCTCCTCAGCCCTGGTGAGGCCACATCTGGAGCGCGGTGTCCACTTCTGGGCTCCCCAATACAAGAGAGACATGGCACTACTGGAGAGAGTCCAGTGGAGGGCTACCAAGGTGATGAGGGGACTGGAGCATCTCTCCTCTGAAGAGAGGCTGCGAGAGCTGGGCCTGTTCAGTCTGGAGAAGAGAAGACTGAGAGGCGAGCTCATCAATGTGTACAAGTATCTGAAGGGAGGGTGTCGAGAGGATGGGGCCAGACTCTTCTCACTGGTGCCCAAGCAACAGGACAAGAGGCAACGGGCACAAACTGAAACCCAGGAAGTTCCATCTGAACGTGAGGAAAAACTTCTTGATTGTAAGGGTGACCGAGCATTGGACCAGGTTGCCCAGAGAGGTAGTGGAGTCTCCTTCGCTGGAGATATTCAAAACCCGTCTGGATGTGATCCTGGGCAATATGCTGTAGAGGACCCTGCTTGAGCAGGGAGGATTAGACTAGATGATCTCCAGAGGCCCATTCAAACCATTGGGTGATACTGTATCCAGGCATTTGAAGTTGGGGACAGTTCCCTCATGGCATTGCCAGATGTGTCAGTGGGAGTTAGAGTTGCATGGAAAATCCCGTTGGGCACCTCTTGGTACCTGAAGGAACCAACATGGGCTAGAGCGCTTGGCCCTTGTTGTAATGTGCACAGTGAACTCCTAATGTGGGGTCACTTTGAGACAGGTGAGTGGTTGCAAGGATAGAAACATAAAGTAAAGCCCTTTTGGAAGATTAGAAGAACTCACCTTACAAAAATTTAGCTCAAACCTGGATCATCTACTGTTCTATTTTTGCTATTTAATCCCATTCATGCTCTAAGATATCTCTGAATATTCCAAACTCAGAGGAGACCCATCCTCAGACAAGATTAATGTGGAAGTAGCCCACTGGGTTTCTTGCTTCAGTGGTACAGATCTGAAATATTGGAAATAATGATTTCACAAAAAGCATTAGTTGCACTCACTTCCCAGGTACACAAGTAATAAGAATTTTTTTAGATCTCTGACGTTATATACCTCTAGGAAAAGAGACTCCACTTTCTTAAAATTTGAGTTGAGGAAATACAAATGTCACCATCAATGTTTCACAGGCCAAAGCTGCACCTTTCCTAAAGGAGATGTTATAATAATATCCAGAGGAGAGAATGAACTCACTCCAGGCAAAAATTGTAATAAAAATCAGACCCCTACAAGTCTCCTTTGGTTCAGCTGCAGACTGCAAATTTCTCATAAAAGCATTTGACATTTTCATGTGACTATGCATTGGATGGGAAAAGAGGAATATCATATGTGAAGAGTTAACATTTTAGGCCTGTTCCTCATCATGCTAAATCCAATACTGCATTTTCAGCAACAAAACTGCAGGCCACTTGAATTAACTGAAGCTGGGTAAGCCTTTTAAATTGTCAAATGTCACATGAAAAAATACCGGGGAAGTTAAGGCTGGGTAAGCGTTAAAGCTTTGTTAGGATGGCGTGTCCTAAGATAATCGCTGAATGCCAAACAGAGCTTCCCATGTTCTTTTAGGATGAGCAGAGATGCCAAGTGTACAGAATTGGAAACTGTCTATGAGGGTTTTTTATTTGGTTGATGTTGTGCAGACAGCAGAGACAAAATACCAAAAATGCTTGAAATCCTTATGACCTTTCATTGCAAACTGTGAACTTTGTCCATTAACCTCAAATTTTTGTTTGCACTGTCAGCAGAGACTCCATGCTCTATTGCCTTTTATTTCCCTTTCCAGCTTATCTTGTTTCGAGTGACGGCTTCACAAACACTACTCGGGATGGGGGACCTCAGCACATTCCAGGAGTTTTGTGGGTTTAAAATACTAAGTCTCCATGTTGCAGGTTGCTTTAAAATATCTGTAACGCAAGCAAAGTGGCACAAACTATGCCGGTTGCACACAAAGCAAGCATTCTACAGCAAGCTTTAGCCTCATCGTCAGCTGGCATGGCTTGTGTTCCCACACTGCGTGCCAACACCATGCTGCTGCAAAGCTGCCCCACTTATACCGTCTCCCATTTACATCAGGAATACGCACAGGCTGCTATAGAATAAATGGTCCAAAAATGCATTCAGTATCAGCTTCTCAGCTAAAATATCCCTGATTTCAGCATTGTCTTCAAATATTCATCCACCCCTTGTAAATCATGAGTTAGACTGCTGCAGAGAACAAGTATAGGAGACATTTCAGATGTATAAAGCAGAAATCGTTCCTATGAAATACTACTATGAACTGTAATATTTCACACTATTAGCATACAACATTGCAATTTATAAAGGATAAGAATATTCTTAACCTATTACTTAAATGAAAACCAACAACTGCATTGATCTCCTTTGAAAATAAATAGAAGTTTGAACTATACAGGAAATATTTTGTCTGACAATTTATTTACTAACCCGATACATTCATAAACTATCACTATCAGTTGGGTAGTTCTTCTGACTGTATCTCAAATTTTATTTCATTCTGTGATAGCAATCCCTGAACTTTACAAGGCAAAGGTGTTAACAAAGGTCCTTCTGAACGCTTTATGGTCTAGAAAATAGTATAGAAAGGCATCATTTCCTGAGAGACTGCTGCATAGTAAATACGCTAGTGTTTCCTAAAGGAACTCAAGTGATTTTATAAGGAATGATTCCTTTGATAAATTAGGTTCATGAGGCTTTTGGGGTAGAGAATTCACCTACTGCTGCTTTCTGTTGGACGTAGAAGCTGTGGAAAAACGTGTGGAATACATTCACAAAGTGATGACAGCAACTATGTCCGCTATATGTTGCTGTTACTGAACTATCTGTTAACAAACTACATGCTTCAGAGCTTCCCAGACCCCACACTTGTCTGTCCTACATAAATAGGAGGATTTATGCTTAATGCAAAATCCATAAAAACACTACTGTTTGGTACAACTGTTTCCCAAACCAGGCAGGCATGTTGCTCTGGTCTTCTCTGAACTTTCTGCTATCAGTGTAAAAATCTGCTGCCTACAGGTTTAAAGTCACTCTGTTCAGCCTAAGCAACTTGAGTTAGCTACTTCCCTTCACGTGGCAAAGGTGTAGTCACTGCATGTTACAAGTTCAAAACCTTGCCAAAGAGCTTGTCTCCAAAGGTCAGAAAGGACCACGTGTGTGTGCACATGTGGTTGTTTGGGGAGCCGGGGACTAGAGAAGCAGAGAATTGAAGGAGCAGCAGGTCCTCAGGTGTCTCCTCTGCACAGCCTGGGATCATAAACTTGTCATCATGGTTACTAACAGCAAGTAGCAAGTACCTGTGGAATATCTGCAAATCTCCTAATTTGTGAAGACAAGTTGATCTTGTTATTTTGCCATGTTCCTCAGTACTAGAGCTTTCTGTGTCAATCATCATTACCAAAACCCTAAACAAGCCCCTCTTCTTCAAAACACAGAGAAAAGCAGCCATTTCATTTACTCACAATAATGTTTGGGTTAGTTAAAGAAACTGCATTTACCAACAGGAAAACAAAAAGTGGATTTCTGAACTACTGAATAACATCGCTACATTTGGAAAGGATTTTTCTTTTTGTAATTCTCCTTTAATTTCCTCCCATCCAGGACTGCTGAGAGAAAGCTAAAGATAGTTTTTAACGAGTGACTAAAGGAATTAGGCAACCGACTCTTGTTTAAAATCAATGGACCTGTAAATGTAAGATAACATTTCCATAAACGCATAAGTGATTTGTGGTTTAAGTTCCACTAAAAATCACCAAGTCCTTCCACCTTGGTCAGTCAGACACGGAAAAGAAAGACTGACAAACTAATCCTTCTTATCAGAGAAGCAGGGATTGAATGGAGGAACATAAAGCACAGGAAGATGTGGAGGAAACTGAGGACAGAGAAGATGACGGTGTTGGTGAAGTTCACACACTGAGAGGTATAAAAGGTAGTTCAGTAGGAGAAAGAACGGAGAGAAAGAGTATCAGACTATATAAACTGGAATATTACTTTCAGGAACTTAAGTTTTCTTTTGATTTTGAGATAAGATCTCAGCAAACCCACATAAAGTTGTTTAACTTGCATCACCTCACTCAGTCCCTATGAATTCAGCACAATAAATTTTTTCACTCTACTTGCTGATCAGATTAGTGCGTCTGAAATTAAACTTTTCATTCTGGTAACCTTTCTGAATAGTTCTTCTTTTGTTCATTTCAATTGTCTTTTTTCAATTTAAAAATATTATTAAAATACCACATATGGGTGGGTAGTGACGGCCACGACACTGGAATAAAGTGTAGAAAAGCCAAAGCAATTTGAAGCAAGCTAGACATTCTAAGTACATTTTTTAAATACCTATTGCTTAAATAAAATAAACTTAAATCCCTTAGCCTAGCAATTACTTTCAGATGTTTGATTGTTTATTTTTAAAGCACTGTTACATCAACCATTTAGAACTGACAAGCCCTACTTCGATATCTTCACGAGTTTTCTTTGACTATCCACTTCCTGCCTCACACTGGAAACTACACACTCATCTTCATTGTCTCTTGTATTTATCTTAATACACTATGTTTTATTTTATTGGAGGAAAAACTTAGCAGAACTGTTTGTGGCAAGATTTAGTTACAGGAAACCCAAAAGTTAAGCCCCAGTTTCAGCTGAGACAATTAGATTGTTGATTTTGGTTGGAGCTCAGGACGTCTATTGGACCAAAATGCCTTTCAAGTGTCTTTCTCAGTTGATGCCCAAGTCTGAAAATTTTCTAGATTCTTGCTATAGATATAGGGTTTTGTTTCCTTTTAGTTTGAGGGATAAATCTAACTAGATCTGAATGCTTTGCTGAAATGCTTCTCTCTTCACTGGAGTAAATAAAATATATAAAATAAATAGGAAATAAAGTAAAAAGGAAATAATACATTTTCCACAACTTTTCCCTCTTTTAGGCTTCTTTTCTTAATTCTGTGTGCCTTGTTATATGTGAACTGTTGAGGAGTGTGCGTTTTTCTCAAAGCGATTTTGTCATGCATAAGAGTACTAAGTGCTAATTTGTAATGGCTAGCTTAGTCATTGCTTTTAACTGTCTGGTAAGTATTTAATAGCTCGTATTCCTCTTTCATCTGCTGTAGGTAAAGGACTCTAAGACAGTGAACACATGATACTTTTTTGAAGTGATCTATATGATTATATAACACTGGAAGATCTTTATGGAAAGGTCTGAAGAAATTACTAAGGTAAAAAGCAATGTTCTTATACATTTTTTTAATCAACTACTATAGAACCTCTACAGCAAAGTTATCAGAGTCCACTACCACTCTTGGAGGGATTTTTTATTGCTGCATGGATTGGGCTCTAAACCTTTCTTATGGATGCTCAGGGAGAATTTAAATACTAGCTGGAAAGGATTTTATTCTCTATTATTGTTTTGTGGGCCGGAGCCTTTGGCTATACTTTTTTTGCTGTTGTTACCCTTTTATAGCACCCATCCTAGGGCAGGTCACAGTAGCTGATGCTGGGTGCAATGGTTACACTGGGGCAGCTCCACCAGCTGATGACTGCCAGAGGTCCTAGTACCCTGGAACTGTTCCAGTCCACCTCCACGTCCAGAGAAGTTCAGTGGGTTCACAAAGTGAGGTTTTCGTCACAGCTGACGTTCTAGAACAGCACGTGTATAGAGTCATGTTTATGACTCTAGTGGTTTCATTTCAGTTAAATCGTATAGGGTTTCTGTGCAGGAGAGAAGCATGATCAAGTATAGCTCATCTTCCTTAAAAGGCAGTCAGAATGCCTGAGGAATTTACATGATTTATTCTTAACATGTGGAGTCTTTAAATTAGCTATCTAAAAAACAAAACAGAATGCAGAACTCTACTGCAATGTAGCTTATTAAGCAATAATGCATTTTTTCTTCCAAAAGTCACACTTGAAAACAGACAATAGTCATAGGCATAAGATGACTGTGGATACTATGAGCTAATGTCTACTTGTCAGAAACTTTTCCATTAAGGCTTGAAGTGATGTTTAACATATTCTTCCCATGATTGAGATAAACTAAACATAGTATTAAACATGGATTTCCCAATGAATGTTACTAGTGTTTACTTTTACATGCGCATATATGTGCAAACAGATGTATGTGCTGATATGTATTTTGGATATCAAAAGTACCTCGACAGGATGGTTCACTATATTCTCAGGATATAATGCTTTTGGCATCTCTTTGCTAATGAAGCCTGTCCCTAATCTTTCCTGACCATAAAAATAGATTAAAAACAAGATTCCTTAAACAAACATGAAATGCCAAAATTACATGTTTTCTCCTATTAAACAACGAAGAATGACTGAAAGTGTAGGTTTTCTCAATTATCTAGGAAAAAAATATGCTGCTGAAGATGATCACCAAGACAGTATGTACTAAACATTTTTCCATGGGAAATTCAAATGCTGTGGTATATAGCAAACACTTGAATGACTTGTCAAATCCTGTATTGCTGATAGCTTTAAGACAACCTCAGTTTTAATTCTTTGCACTTTGGTTTTGATATTATGGATAATATGCATATCCATGGACATGGCACTACTAGAGAGAGTCCAGCGGAGGGCTACCAAGGTGATGAGGGGACTGGAGCATCTCTCCTCTGAAGAGAGGCTGCGAGAGCTGGGCCTGTTCAGTCTGGAGAAGAGAAGGTTCAGGGGGGATCTGATCAATGTGTACAAGTATCTGAAGGGAGGGTGTCGAGAGGATGGGGCCAGACTCTTCTCACTGGTGCCCAAGCAACAGGACAAGAGGCAACGGGCACAAACTGAAACCCAGGAAGTTCCATCTGAACGTGAGGAAAAACTTCTTGATTGTAAGGGTGACAGAGCATTGGACCAGGTTGCCCAGAGAGGTAGTGGAGTCTCCTTCGCTGGAGATATTCAAAACCCGTCTGGATGTGACCCTGGGCAATATGCTGTAGAGGACCCTGCTTGAGCAGGGAGGGTTGGACTAGATGATCTCCAGAGGTCCCTTCCAACCTAAACCATCCTGTGATTCTGTGATAACTCATTAAGCATTTCAGAGTAGGCATACTTACATTTAGCTTTCAGGAAAGGGCAGAAGAAGGACAGTTTGCTTGCTTTTCACTTTCAGAGGTCTAGATTTCCTGTTTGTGTTAGTCCTTTTGATATTTCATTGATCTTCAGTTGGTCCCTAGAAGGGAAAAAAAAAAGAGATTATAAGAAATGCATGGGCACACTGTTACCCTTTTTTGCAGAAATATTACGGAATATTAGCCAAGATTTTCAAACATAAATGCCTTAACTTAGTCTCTTAATTCTACATTTAGGCTTCTTCTTCAGGATCTGCTGTTCAGCGGTATGAAAACCTGGTAACCCATCCACTTTAAGTAGCATTTGCAGTTAGTCAATACTTGTGAAACTTATGTAGTAGTTTGAAGATGAACTAAAAGTCCTATTGCTAGGTATGTTTGTTTGGCAATCCTGAAACAATTAGTCTCTAAATCAAAAGCTGTGTTCTGATTTCAAGAAAAGCTTCTGGAGTCTTGTTGCCCCACTGTGGCTGAGACACTGCATGGCTTTTTCAGAACAGCAGGTACAGGATCGGTGGTTCGAGAGACAGCTGAAAAACTTCTACTCAGTCCCATCTCTCTTCACGCCTGCTGGCTCATGAAAACATACACGCAAACCCTTTTTTGAAGCGTGCCATGTGAAGTCTGTGGTTCAGCTCGGGACTTGGTAGCGCTGCCCCAAGCACCCAGGCTCTGGCCAGCGCTGGCCCTGCATGCCCCAGCTCCCCACCATGGCTGCTGGCCCACACTAACATTTGGGGAGAGAGCATTTGGGGAGGGAGGAAAGCTGGATAGAAATATCGATTTTACATGGGAAATCTGCAGGTAGTTTGACTTTCTCACTACAGACTTATTCCAGCCCATTTGAGACATGTGCCAATTACCCGGTGCCTTGCCCTGAATGCCCTAGCTGGGCAATCGCAAGGGACTGCTTGCTTGCTCGCTCTCAAATTTGACAAAAGAATTAATTAAATTTTGCTTAAACCAGTACATTTTCACAAAAATAAATCTTCAGTCTTGTTGACAGAGGAATGTTTTCTGCCGGAAAAGAGATCTCAAAAAATCCTCCCAGCTACCTCCAGGACAAAGTGCTACCGACCAGTGTCTGCGTGTCCAGGTGCTGACTGGAGGCTGTTTCTCCCTTTTGGGCAGCCCCAGCAGCAAACCCCGGCCCCCACATGGCCTGGTGGATGATGGCAGGCAGGTGGGGGCCTTTTTCCCTCCTTCCTCATAAAGGTTATCGGCACCTGGTGTTTTTTATCTCCTGCCTCCAGCCTTCCCTCTGCACCAGGGCCTGTGGTGGGACGGCATGAAAGGGGGAGCCTAGGGAACCACTGCAGTGAGTGTCCCCCTGCCTCACAGACCAGCATTTGTAATGCTGATTGAACTAGAGAGAGAGGAAAAAAAAAAGATGCCACACAGTGTTGTTATGCAGGAATTCTGATTGGAACTGTTATTTGAGAAGAGAAGATACAATCATACTAGAAAATTTTTGCATTTAAAAGGTTTTGTTCTACTTTATGAAAAAAGAAACTGATGGAGAAAGTATGGCAGTGAAGGTCACTGAAAGCAAAAATTCAACAGCCAGCCATCCCCCTAGACATACGAGGGCACCACAGAAAAAAAAAAAAACTGAAGGAAGGAAAACAAGAAGGAAGAAGGTAAGAAATTCCATCTTACTTTTAAAGGGAATGCAGACTGTGTGTTACAAATAGCCAAAGGAAAAAGTGAGAGGGAAAAACAATTTCACATCCCATTATCAAGGGATAGGAGATAGTGCCCAGGTGCTGCGGATTATTTGTAATTGGTTTCATCCAATTCATCAGAGCTGGATACAGAAATGTGCATTTGGCATCTTTCCTGAGTGGACTCTAAAGCCTGGAGAGCAGAAATTGCCAGTGCCTTGTCCGCAGCCTCATTGCCATTTGCTTCCTGGTCTTGGGAACAACAGCTTTTTGTCATTTATCCTGGCAGCAGGCCCTCTCCTTTAAACAGTGGGTCAATAACTCAGATCACATCTACACCCCTTCATTGCTTTTAGAGGTGGCTCTGGGCTCCAAAGCTCAACTCTGGGCTCCAAAGCTCAACTCTGGATACAAACTTCTCTATGGTTTGCAGTAGCATAGGTTTAGCATTTTGGCTCAGTTTGTTCTGCGGGTGAAGAAAAATCACAAATTCAGAGGTTGTTTTTGAATAGTTAGCCCAACAGACAGCTGCCCAGCTGAAGGGGATGGCAAGCTGCTTTGCCTGTGCTTGAGGAGCATTTCTGCCATCATAGCTCATTGCTGCCTCCTGTCCGTACAGGCCTGGTTGCTGCTGCTGACTTGGTGGGATTACAGGGAGGGTAAATGAGTGCTGGTGTGTCCCAGAGTGCCCTGGGACAGCAGCAGCAGCAGGGACAGCGGCAGCAAACATAGAATCACAGAATGGTTTAGGTTGGAAGGGACCTCTGGAGGTCATCTAGTCCAACCTCCCTGCTCATGCAGCGTCCTCTACAGCATATTGCCCAGGGTCACATCCAGACGGGTTTTGAATATCTCCAGCGAAGGAGACTCCACTACCTCTCTGGGCAACCTGGTCCAATGCTCGGTCACCCTTACAATCAAGAAGTTTTTCCTCACGTTCAGATGGAACTTCCTGGGTTTCAGTTTGTGCCCGTTGCCTCTTGTCCTGTTGCTTGGGCACCAGTGAGAAGAGTCTGGCCCCATCCTCTCGACACCCTCCCTTCAGATACTTGTACACATTGATCAGATCCCCCCTGAACCTTCTCTTCTCCAGACTGAACAGGCCCAGCTCTCGCAGCCTCTCTTCAGAGGAGAGATGCTCCAGTAGTGCCATGTCTCTCTTGTCCTGGGGAGCCCAGAAGTGGACACCGCGCTCCAGATGTGGCCTCCCCAGGGCTGAGGAGAGGGGCAGGATCACCTCCCTCCACCTGCTGGCAACACTCTTCCTAACGCAGCCCAGGAGACCATTGGCCTTCTTGGCCACAGGGGCACATTGCTGGCTCACGATCAACTTGTCCACCACAACTCCCACGTCCTTCTCTGCAGAGCTGCTTTCCAGCTGATCGTTCCCCAGCCTGCACTGGGGCATGGGGTTATTCCTCCCGAGGTGCAGGAGCCTGCACTTGCCTTTGTTGAACTTCAGGAGGTTCCTGCCCGCCCAGCTCTCCAGCCTGTCCAGGTCCCTCTGAAGGGCAGCACAGCCCTCTGGTGGGTCAGCCACTCCCCCCAGTTTTGTATCATCTGCAAACTTGCTGAGGGTGCGCTCTGTCCCTTCATCCAGCTCACTGATGAATACATTGAACAAGACTGGACCCAGGACTGACCCCTGGGGGACACCACTAGCTCCAGGCCTCCAACCAGACTCTGCGCCACTGATCACAACCCTCTGAGCTCGGCCATCCAGCCAGTTCTCAATCCACCTCACCGTCCACTCATCTAACCCACACTTCCTGAGTTTCACTTCCTACGAGGATGTGATGGGAGACAGTGTCAAAAGCCTTGCTCAAGTCCAGGGAGACAACATCCACTGCCCTGCCCTCGTCTACCCAGCCGGTCATTGCATCCGAGAAGGCTATCAGATTGGTCAAGCATGATTTCCCTCTGGTGAATCCATGCTGACTACTCCTGATCACCGTCTTGTCCTCCAGATGCTTAGTGAGGACCTCCAGGAGGAGCTGTTCCATCACCTTTCCAGGGATGGAGGGGAGGCTGACAGGCCTGGAGTTTCCTGGCTCCTCCTTCTCGCCCTTTTGGAAGACTGGCATGACATTGGCTTTCTTCCAGGCCTCAGGCACCTCTCCTGATCTCCAGGACCTTTCCAAGATGATGGAGAGTGGCCTAGCAATGACGTCCGTGAGCTTCCTTAGCACTCATGGGTGCATCCCATGGGGGCCCACGGACTTGTGGGTGTCAAGTTTGCCTGAATGATCTCTAACCTGATCCTCCTCCACCAAGGGAGAGTCTTCCTTTCTCCAGACTTCCTCTCTTGTCCATAGCTGCCCTTTCTACCTCCAGCCACAGCAGGCTTTCTCTGACTTTCTGTCCTGGTCCTGCCCTAATTCCTGTTCCTCTAAAGCCAGACTGACCCCTCCTTGACAGTCCGGAAGGCACCGAAATATGTGTAGATGGTGATGTTGGAGAGTGAGGAACTTTAGTGTCCTGCCTCCAGGGAGAAGGGGAAGGAAGAAAAAGAGGTAGTCCTGAGGAGGAGAGATAGTTGTAGGAGCAAAAAAAGTGTCTATCCCCTTAAAACTTCCCCACCACTGTCTACTCAGTCCTCAAAAATCCTCCAGAGCACCAGTAATGCAGTTCCCACCTTTCCCCACACCTTTCCCTGTGCCACAACCCCTCTGATACCCCTGCCTTTCTCGCCTGGTCCAAGAACCCCTTGGCCATTGCTGACAGATCAGTTTTGCTACATAGAGTCACCAATAAAAAAAACCCAATTCTGGCTCCAGTAAGTCACTGAGCAATGATTTCGTTCCCACTAATTTTTCTGAGAGGAGGTCCCTGCCGTTTTGAGATGTTGTACTCTTCCAAGACCATCTCATATTATTGTTATTCTGCTCTTCATGTCCTGAGACTGATCTCTTCATCTGCATTCTTCCACTTAATTTCTTTCAAAACTGAAAACCTATAATGGTGCAATAATTATTTTTAACCTGGAAAAAGAATCTCATGGAGGGCTCCTTCTGATACACTCCTCTTTCTCTTATTCTGTCACCTGGATATCCTGATACATAGATGAAGACTATTTGTTGCAAGCCTAGAGCCGCAATGCTGGGGAACATAAGACGATATGAAGGCAGTCTTGTTACTTTAGAGAAAAAAAGGCCCAACAGTCATATTTTCACCTGGAGAAGCAAGGGAGAGAGGGAAAATGAAGGAGAGAGGGTAATGAGAGAAGTATCCCTAAGGAGGAAACTTGAACATTAGATTTCCTGATTAGTACAGTTTCATTTCATTGTTCTGTTTTTGCAGAATTATTTAGTGCATACCTTTAGCTGAAAGGAGAGGAGAAAATTTATTTTCTGTGTACTAAAACTTCAAATATAGTAAAATGGCATGCACTCTCCTCTCTCTCCCATTCTGCTGGCTGCAGGTATTAGCTGGGTGAAAAAAACAATATTTTGTGTTTTCAGTTCAAATGCAGAAAGGCAAAAGCAGAAAGGCAGAAAATCACTACATCCACACTCTTAACATAAGCAGCATGGCCTCCAATTCAGTTCACTAATCAGAAAAATATAAGCTCTATTTTAAGCATGTACGTAAGTCCAGCCGATGCCATATTCAGCATAAATGCAAATGACTCCTGTGGTGTGAGGTCTATGTTGAACTGGATGCACTTAGAAAAATATTTTGGTCTGGTTTGGGGGAGAAATAAGGAATCTGGTCAGTTGCTGCAAATGTTATGTAGCAAAATCGCTGCTATACTCATTGTTTGCATTGTTTTCTAATAAATTTTTTAAATTTTTGTGAGAGAGCTACTGTGAAATAGAAGTCTGGGTGTGGAGAAAAGTCATAGGAATGTGTACACATAATTATGTCTTTCAGAAGTAGCACACCACATAGGATTTCCTGAACTGTACCAGAAAATGTTGACATCCTGGAACTGACATTTGCAATTTCAAATACCAGCTTTCCCAGCATAATTAGTGTCCTTGTAAATGTTTCAGTTAAAATTAGGATTTACTCTGGACAAGCCAGCCCATCAGTTCTAAATACGTTTTGGCATTTATTATTTCCTTTTCCAGTATTCCATGAAATGACATCTGTGATATTTAAAGTGAAGAAGTAGTAAAGTGAACTTGCAATTTTTAAAGTATTTTCTGTATTTACAGAATCACAGAACAGCTGGGGTTGGGAGAGACCTCTGGAAATCATCTGGTCCAACCTGCCCTGCTCAAGCATGGTCACGTAGAGCAGGTTGCCGAGGTCCACGACCAGTTGAGTTTTACCTGTCTCCAGGGATAGAGATTCCACAACCTCTCTGGGCAACCTCATACAATGTTCACCAGCCCTCACAGTGAAGAAGTGTTTTCTTACGTTCAGACACAATTTCTTGTGTTTCAGTTTGTGCCTGTTGACTCTCATCCTATCACTGGGCACCAGTGAGAAGAGTCTATCCCAGTATTCTTTACTCCTCCCATCAGACATTTATAAATATTGCTAAGCTTCCTCCTGAACCTTCTCTTCTCCAGACTGAACAGGCCCAGCTCTCGCAGCCTCTCTTCAGAGGAGAGATGCTCTAGTCCATTATTCATCTTAGTTGCCCTTTGCTGGACTCTCCCCAGTAGTGCCATGTCTCTCTTGTCCTGGGGAGCCCAGAAGTGGACACCGCACTCCAGATGTGGCCTCCCCAGGGCTGAGGAGAGGGGCAGGATCACCTCCCTCCACCTGCTGGCAACACTCTTCCTAACGCAGCCCAGGAGACCATTGGCCTTCTTGGCCACAGGGGCACATTGCTGGCTCACGATCAACTTGTCCACCACAACTCCCACGTCCTTCTCTGCAGAGCTGCTTTCCCCAGCAGCTTTTCCCCAGATCGTTCCCCAGCCTGCACTGGGGCATGGGGTTATTCCTCCCGAGGTGCAGGAGCCTGCACTTGCCTTTGTTGAACTTCAGGAGGTTCCTGTCCGCCCAGCTCTCCAGCCTGTCCAGGTCCCTCTGAAGGGCAGCACAGCCCTCTGGTGGGTCAGCCACTCCCCCCAGTTTTGTATCATCTGCAAACTTGCTGAGGGTGCATTTGGTCCCATTGTCCCAGTCATTAATGAAGAGGTTAAACATTACTGGACCCAGTATCAACCCCTGGGGGACACCACTAGTGACTGGTCTCCAGTTGAATGGTATGCTGCTGATCACAACACTTTGAGCCTGGCAGTTCAGCCAGTTTTCAGTCCATCTCACTGACCACTTACCTAGCCCATACTTTGTCAAGTTATCTATGAGGATGTGATGGGAGACAGTGTCAAAAGCCTTACTAAAGTCAAGGCAGACAACATCCATTGCTTTCCCATCATCCACCTAGCCAGTCATTTCATCATAGAAGGTTATCAGGTTGGTCAAGCACAATTTCTGCTTTGTAAATCCATGCTGACTACTTAATTAAAATACATGCACGTTGTTTTTATTTGTCATTCACCCTTTCCTCCTGCCATTGTTCTTTTTTTCCTTTAAAGTACCTATGATTCCTATCCTCCCTTATATAAAATAAACAAACACTTTTACATAACTACAGCTGTCCTCTAGACACACTCCAAAACATAGGTAGAGGCTATGAAAATTGCTTATGACAGATGAGTCACATTACTATTTTGTTCTAAGCCGTGAGAAAAACGAGACACAAGGGGTAGGAATCAGAACAGATCAAAACCCTTAGTGCTTTATGATCCAAAACCACAATCATCTATTGAGATGCAAAATGTTCTTTTTTCACATAAAGTGTGAAAAAAACATGAAGAGGTTTGTACTGCAAATGCTGGCAGTACACAATGTTGCAATTATTCTCAAGATTTTGAGATGCTTGAATCAAAACCAGGACTTTAAGCAACACTGAGGAAAAACATTTTTATAATCCTTAGAAAAAAAATTACCACAATTGCTTCAGAAACAGTGTGCCAATTTTCTACCAGTGACTGATAATGAAAACAGAAACGGGTAATGCCATGACATCCTTCTCTTTTTTCTTTTTTTCCAAGACAGTAAATTCATAATCATTCAGATGTTACTTCTGTTGGGTTTATTAGATTTCTATGCTGCTAAAAAGAACTTGCATGTTCCGTTCTTTGAAAAGAATACTTCTGTTCACCTTTTATTGGTACTTTACTACTACAGCACGTGTGGCTAATTTAGTCTGCATATTAAACATTATTTTGCTTCCTATTTAGAGGGCAGTAAATAGGGTTGGTCACAGTGGGTACATTGTCACTTGCTTACTGCTTGCTAGTAGACTTCAGAAGAAGCATTAATCACTCTATCTGATCTGATCAGGTAAAAATGTCTGTCATTTGGGTCACTACTGGGTGAACTAAGTGTTCTGTTTCCTTAAATCTAAGTGTTCTTTCTTCTCATTCCCTCCTTTTGATCTAATACCTAAATGGTGACCTCAAGTCAGCAAAATGCTAAGTATTTTGCATGAGTTCGACAGCAACCTCAAGCCTTGGGAAAGGATCTGCTTCTTTCAATGTCTGATTGAGGCAAGAAGGGCCCTCTGTCAAAATGAACGATGAGGCTTCTTTCCTGGATGTATAATGGGTGCTTCAGATGCGGACCTCACAGACACTTTAGACTGCCAGACTCCAGTTCAGCAAAGTACTTGAGCACGCAGGGGATCTAGGCATGCATGTGGTCACAGGGCTTTCTTTGACTATGATAACTTAAGTGCAATTGTTTATGTGCTGAAAGTTCTGCACAAGTACCGTATAGGAGTGGAGCTGAGCTGTGTTTCTCATCATGCCAGCAAATTAGGTAGTATTAGCTCTGTCTAAAGGCACTTGTCTGTCACAGATAACACCAGCCAGTGAAAGCAGAGCCCAGAAGATACCCAAGAACTCCACTCTCCGTTTGTTCTCCCAGTGACTAGTAGGAGCCCTGCTCCTACGCATTCCCCATTAAAATCTGTCATTTCCTCATATGATAACAAAAGTAGCTGTTCACAGTGGCACACCATGCTGGTCTGGGCTGGTTTTATGCCACCTTTTTATGCTTTGTAGCAGAGTTTAAGCATAGAAACTGACCATATGATTTATGGTAAATCAACATGAAAGATTAAGGATTAAGATTTCAGAACTAAATGGGTGGTCTTATCCAGACAATTACCGTAGACTTCATTGAGAGAATTACCTGACTAAATAATCCGGAAACATCACAATGCTTTGAAAAGGTGTAAAAGCGTTACCTTAAGCCAAAAAAAGCAAGTTCTCCTTTTCCCCCATCTTTAATTTGCCTCATCATGCCTGAGGAATTTCTCTACCTTCTTTATTAGTCTATTATTTCAGAGGTGTTTGATAGGTACAAAATACGTTTCCTATCATTCCAATAACTTCATTCTCTGTGATTAAGCTATTGGAGGTTATCGTGGTGTGATTATAACTTGCTTGCAAATAGATATAGAAGTTCCATTTTGTTTAGTCCATGAAAATTCAATGAAACAATTTATGCTTGCCAGGCAATGTGTGAGATTCCTGCATTGAAGTAAACACAGACAGATACTGCATAACAGCAGGTGATTTCTTCAGTGATACTGGAAGTATCAAAAGCTGTGTATTTTGTTAATAGTGGCTTATAACTGTGATAACCTTCTCAGGTTTTTCAGCCAAAGCAATTCCTATAAAAACACCTACCCCAGAAAAGGTTTGTAGGAGCACACTGAGCTGCAATTAAAGAGCAGGCCTCAAAGTGCCAAGAAGATTATACGGAGGTATTATTGATCCAGACTGAAATGTTGCCAGGCCTTGAGGGTAGAATTAGGTATTACTGTGTTTCTCTTTGGTATGTTCCTACACCATGAACTTGGACAGAATTTCAAATCTGTGATGAAATCTAAGCCCTGAAAAGACTACTGAATGTCTTTCTTGAAAATTTTCCTGATTCTAACTAATACATACAAAGATGTGCTAGTACCAGCCAACACTAGCTATTTCTGGGAGAGGTACCTGTAAAAGGAAACATTGGGTATAAAGGGCATGGTGTAATTTTAGTTGGGTTATTCATGCATGCCTCTTAAGAAAGAAAAAAAATGAAAAGAAAACTTTCCAGTTCCTTACTACTGCCAATTTCAACAAATCAATTCTTTATCCATCCTGGAATTTTTATTGGCTTAGTCTCATGATATAAGGGAAAAAAGAAGCAAAATGTACATTTTTAATATAATCTGATAAAAAGTCAGAACATATAACTTGCTAGTATCAGTGTGCAATGACAAAGGTGCTCTACTTACCACAGATGAAGGCAGTTTTTGCTACCCTTATTAGCATCAGCCAATTCTTACTGCTTTGTTTGTTTGTTTGGCTAAATGACCTGAACCACACCAGATCCTGTCATGTAATTTTTCTTAAAAGACTGAGTTATTGCACTATGCTAACTTCTGGACAACACATGCAAACGAATTGATCTAAACATCATTTATATGTAAACATAAAATCACTATGAAATATGTCTGGTCTTGTAGCACTGAAAAATTGCACACTGGGTTAAAAATAGAGCAGAGAACCTTGGCTGTCACACAGTCGTCTGTACTGGGGGGGGATATCCTTTATTGCTAATGTACAGATAACTGAATATTAGACACTGTGGATCTTTGATCTCTGGCAAACAGAGAAAGCTTAAAGAAGATGAAATTTCCAGACAGTTTATGTGCTGGCTTTATAGAATCTCACACCATAAAGAAAAGGCAAAACTTTTCCATTTAAGTCTCTAGAGCTCTGAGTTGATGAAGTAATTATTGCATGTACTGTATTTACTTTTGAAAGTAATTAAACTTGGTAGAACTCATGTACCTTAAGTTATGTACATGCTTAAACTCTTTGCTGAATCAGACGCTTGAATTAAATGAGTGGACATGGCCCCCATACTTGGCAGAGAGGACATCAATTACAAGAAAGTGTATTTTTATTTTTCATCATCATTTTTTCTCTCAAGTAAAACCAAAGCAATTAAACATTACTGATAGTTTCAAATAGATGTGTGTTTTCTACTCAGGTTGGCATAAGGAAAAGAAAAGGAACCTTGTCTGCTATTATTAATCAAAAAGTAGAAATGCTATATTTGTGTATTTCATCACAAAATAGAAATGCTTCTAGGTTTATAGAGAAAAAGTACTGAGAATATCTTCAAAATGCCACCCTTGTGTCTAAAATGCCTCTATGGACTGTAAAACACGACCCTCCTTATCTCCCTTAGGCATTCATGCTGTTTGTTGCCCGTTCCTTTTAAGGCAAGATTTTTAGGAGTTTCCCATTACAGGCAATCAGGAGAATTCCTCTCCATGCTAATATAGTACAGGATAAAAGCTTATGCCAGCGGCTTATTTGGTCATCGTTACCGTAGTATCTAAATATTCCCATACTTCTGTTCAACACCTTGTGAGGTCCCATTCTGTGGCTGGGAAACTGAAGCACAGAGAGACGAAACCCTCTTCCCAAGGTCACTCAGGAGGCGTGCAGGAGAAAAAGGGCGATGCTAAGGGGTAGTCCCTGCCTCAGGGTGGTAGTGCCTTAGTCAGTGGGTCAGCCGAAGGAATAGGAAACCTTAGCCAAGGTCAGCAGCACAAACACTACAAAAGGGAGCTTTGTGTGTTTGAGGAAATTATGATGCATCCCACCTCTTGAACTGTGTTTCACTTGAGGTATAGTTTGTGATCTCAGCCAGATCCTGTGTCCCCTTGCCCCTTGCCTCCCTACCCCCTAAAAAGAATGACCTGCACTTTTCCAGGCACTGAATTATTTTTATCTTAAGCATGTAATTAGCTACTGAAAGCTTATAGTACGCACAGTGTTTCTTCCAAGTCTTGCATTTCTCTTCCAAAATTTCATGTGACTGTATCGGTGGCATTTATAGAGGAGACTTTACGAGGCTCCAAGCCATACTGCTATGCAAATGAAAGGCTTTAAAGACACAGCAGCTATAAGATGAAATGTGTAACAAATCAGATATGATGCTCAGATCTGTCAGGCATGAGTAAGAAAATAAACATTTCAAAGGCCATTGAATATATAATAATTCATGAAATGGGCTGGTAAAAATGAGAATGTTAACTAATGACTTTAAATGAAGCATTTAAGGACTTCCTCAAATATTTATACAGGAAGAGACAGCTGAAGCACTGCAAAATACAATAAGTTCTTTGACTTAGTTGAACTCCCACAGACAATGTAGAAACAGAAAGAATGTTCAGATGGAAACATAACTAAGAGGAGATTCTGGAAACAATTCAGCCATAAAAAGCAGCAGGAGTCTCGGCTTTGATGGATTTCTGAAACAATTCTATAAAGAATAAAAAGATGTACTAATGCTAATTCTAAGGAAAAATACCTCCATTTCATTTGGGCAGAAAGATGTTGGTGATAAGACTGTTCCTACTCATAATCTTAACGCTCCTGAAACTACAAAAGAGCATAGAAAGAATAGATTGATTTCCTGAACAAAGGTGGATTGTAAGACATTTGCAATATTCTGGCCAGCAGATTGGAAATAATCTTCTCAAGTATAAATTAGACTTACCATTTAAGATCAATAAAGAACAAGGTTTGCACAGCAGTTAGTAGTAAAATCGAATTTCCTTGCATATGGGAGAGCAATTCTAGCAGGTAACCCTTTTTTCTTTTACCCTTGGCATTTTAATCCAAATTCATTTGAAATTGTATACTACATTAGGTATACCATTTTCTAGGTAACTTCCATCTTTCTTCCAGATGACATCAGAGTGACACCAGAGTCAAAGTGATCTATTCTGTTATCACTTCCAAGAGGGATCTACCCTTACTTGCTGCTGAATTTCAAGATAATTGAGATTTTACATGTGGTAGAAAATAAGTCCGACCTCTGTTTCCATGACTTAAGCTAGGGAATTCCTAGGGACTTAACTACTATTATTGATTTTCTGTGGGATGACCTCAGATACCATGTCCAGAAGCAATAGTCTAAAACTATATAGCTGAAAGGAATTAAACAGGAGCTTTGGCTTTTGCAAACTGGAAAAATACCAGCCCTTTCCCTCCTCAGAAACTGATGAATGTAAATGAAAATATAAAACAGGTTCTCTTCCACTGCAGCTGGTTAATGACCTTATTTTTTATCTAATAATAGTACAAGGTTGACTGGGATAAGTTTTAGGTCTGGTGAATATTAAAAAGATGCTCCAGATCTTAGCAGGACAGCTGGCAGGTTGAGTAGACGATGCCTAAGAGGTTAAAATAGTTATGATAACAGTAAAACAAAAGATATGATTATTTTAATTTAAAAATTGACTCAAATAGGATGAGGTTTGATGAGGGAAGATGGGTCAAATTGCAGATGTGATTAACAGAAATAACTATGTTAGCAATCAAAGCTAGTAACAGAATTCCACACCTATTAACCTCCTATTTTTGTATCACTGCTTCCAGGTAAATTTTTATTAGGGAAAGAAGCATAAAGTTTCTGAATATAATGGAATGAGTCTGACAAAGGATGGGATGAATTAGATATGCTTTGACTTCCAAAAATGAAAAGACAAAATGGTTCTTTCATTCTAAAATAAGCACTTCTCTGGGGAAAGATAGAAAGCCATCCTTATGGGTTTCTTTTTCCCAAAGAAAAAATCTTCATTAATTAGAAGTATGAATTCTTGCAAAGGTCAGCAGTTCAGTAAGCATCAATATCTCTAGCAGAGAACCTGAAATGCTATGTTTTTAAGAATCCATGTAGTATCTATATGGTAGAGCCTATTCTGAGACTGAAGAAAAAAAGATGGGGTATATTGGGCAAGATACAAAAATACATAGTTAGCCTATGTTAAATAGCTTACGAACACATGAAAAATAGTCTTGTTAGATAAAGGAAGGACATTTCACAGAAGTCATAGCTGACAAATGGCAAGTCATTTACCAGCTCTGTGCTAATGTTTCTCCATCTGCAGAATGATATTAATATTCCTCTACCTCACAGTGGAAGCTGAAAGAGGATAACTTACGTGTAGTTACTTAAAGCTCTTGGGTTGGAAGCTGCCACAGAGGCCCAAAATACTTGTTAGTATTATTTTTTCTGTACCCAGATGATTTGCTCATGTTTGCAACACGCTAGCATAGAAACCTACTGCAACACAGTACTGGCCAATGAGAAGCTCAGTGGCATAAATAATAGTTCTAATTGGCAGAGTGTTTTGGAAAATCTACCCGTCTTAAGGCTTTATTGCAGCTCTTGGGCCATACAAAATACAGCTTTGATTTATGATTCTATGAGCTGCAAAGCCACTAAAGAGCAGATAGCTAGAGCCTGGAATGGAGCCAGGAACTCATTCCAGCAGTGTGCAATCGCGTTTGTGCAGATGTCACAACCTCCACCTTGGACTGAAAGCTGAGAGCGAGCCAGCAGAAAACACATTTTTAATATACTGGATAATAAGGCAAATGTTGATATTTGGAACTACCAGCAAAGACACCCGCTGACAGTTGGCATTAAAGACAATGACACCTGCTAGACACATTGCAGGGGGAGAGGTGAAATCCAATCCTTGTTTGCCATTGACTTCAGACAGGCCAGAATTTATCCTAGGATGATTAATGATTTTTATGCGTATCTACAAGGTTATGGGTAGTTTATGAGACTTTTATTCACAGACAGAGCTCCATACTGTCAAAAAACGGGGATATTGAGATACAGAAGGAAAATGCATATAAAACCTTTGCTTCCCTATCATGTCTCGTAGAATGAGAACATAACACAAATTGGGTTCAGCACTGGACAAATACTACTCAGATAAGACAATGGGAGAAAAACGAATTGGTGCTTAACCCACAAAAATACCACTTGCCTTCTTTCCCTCAGAGAAGATCATTATAGCACAACGGACTGCAATTAATACCTAGTAGAAAAATTAGACGGATCATAGCTTGGGTTAAAAATTTATTGATGCTAGAGTTTAATGTTATCCTACACACAAGTCATAATACAGACTATTCGCACTGATGGTTGGTGAAAAGCCCTTTTGAATGCTTAGTGGGTTTGTAACTCCTAGTGGCGAGATGCTGTCTAAGAACCAGGGGTAAAAAGAATTCCTGTGCATTCACTCTACATAGTAAATAAACTATGTCCACTCTTCTTTAAATTGGTGCAAAGCCATGGGCTTTGATGGAGACCAGAAATAATTTGTCTAAAACAAGGCCTGAGGAGAAGCGTTTTTTTTGGTTATTTATTTTGCCCAGTGTCTCTTGCCCCCTCTGTACTTTAGTATTATCAGTCTCCTGTAAGCATCTACATTTTTTTTTTTGCATGAAATTATATCAAAAAGTTGAAACTTTTAATAAGCTGTCAATAAAATCTTTGCAGCTGAGTCTGCTAAAACACCCCTGATCATTCTCTGAAGGGAGTAAATGTGTATGTAGGTTTTTGAGTAAGCTGAGAGAATGTTTCTGCTGAAGTAATTTTTTCCAGTAAACTCCCAGGGTGCTTGTTCAAGAGGCTGGTCTGATAGACGAACTTTCACAAGCTGCAAAAATTCAGACTCGTGTGTGCTTCCAGTTTCTGTATCACTAGCTCAACACACAGACACACTGAGGCTTTTATGCAAAGTCTGGACAAGAGACTCGCACTTTGTTTCTGACCGTTAACCTGCAGCAATAGGAACCAAATCCACTCTAACATACTGCGGCCCATGGACAAGAAAACCAGCAAGGCAGGGTTACTGAGCAGTGCCTACCTACACTCCTTGCACAAGGCTGGTTGCTCTGGTGTGGTATCACTTGCACCCTGGTAAAGCATAACTGTCTACACTTAAGAATACAAGCTTAAAAGGTTTAGGTGGGAGAACCATGCAACCCACTTTCTACAGAAGGGTCAGCAGTGAGGATCCCCCTATCCTGGTGCTTTAGGAGTCGGTTAAAACTGTCAAAATCCTCTGTGCATGACCATGCCCTCTAGGCTCTCTCTTTCCTTCTGATTGAAGATGGAGATAATTCCAGAGAAACTAGAGCATCTGCTCTGCTTAAATTCTACCGAAATCCTGGTTTTAGAGGAACTTACAGTAACTAGGCAGTACCAGAGCACTTTCAAGATACTTCCAGACAGTGACTAAAGAAAAGTGAAAGCTATTATAGAGATATGTAAACTAGCTTGTATGGAAAGTGAGTTGACTCTGGAAAAAAAAAAAAGTATCCCACAATGAATGCTAGAAAGTCATCCCAGCACTACAATGAAGGCACTAGACAGCAATGTCCCTTTAATTGTTTTGCAAGTTGGTGCAATTTTATGGGATAAATGAAACTGCTTGCACAACCTACTGAACTATGCTGAAGGTATGGAAGTTGTATTTAAAACTGTGGCTCTCTGGCTGTGTTACCAGTGCACATACACATGGAGAAATCCCATGACAGGAATCATTCAAATACTATGAAGATATGATACAAATAATGTTTAGAGTGCTAGTTTTTTGTCTGAATATATAAAGAGTCAACATCTAGGAGAGACGCTCTAAATCCAGAAGGATCTAGATGCTTAACTCTGTGTCCAAATCTTGGATGTTCATCTAGGGCTTGGTGCCTATTCAGCAAGGTGCCTACTGTATAGCCTCAGCTGCTGTTGACCTCAAGTGGTTAGGAAAATATAGGAATAAGTGAGCCTTGGAGTTTTGGAGGGACTTAAAACAGCTGCCCAGTCTTTATACACAATTGCCGTTTGGTTCATTTCCAGTGACAGTTTTCAGATATTGTGTTTGGAGAGGTCATTCATAAAGTGACCACTGTCATTCTGAGCATGCTCCTCAGCTTTTTTTACTGTTTTATGGGTACTAATCAATGCCTGCTCTGGATTAGATCCCTAGAAACTGCACTTCAGCATGGAGTACAAAGGCAAATTCGTTAGACCTATAATCTTTGTAGCTGTGTCTTCTTAGGAAACGCAGCAGCTGCTGTCCCATCACAGTGTATCCACCGGTCCAGTTTCAGATGCTGATGAAAAAAGGTGATGGGTAATCTGCTGGTGTTTAGGAAAAACAGTATGGTGTTTTGCAGTCCATAAAAAGGAACAGAAGAACCCTGTGACTTCTATTGTCTTCCCCTAGTATAACTGCAGGTGTTAGACAAGCAGGTTTTAAAAGGTGACTGTTTTAAAGGAAGCTGCAACTACAATCAGGTGTCACTTTCCAATATGCATTACATTGCATGTACAGGTTAACACATTGCATCTGCTCTTCTCTGATGCAATCATGTCACATGTCATAATGTCTTTTGTGTTTCAATAAGTACACTGTTTAATTTGTCCTGCTTTATAGTCTTTTCTTCCTAAATCTACCTCTAGATCCTGTAATACTCTTAACATATCTGCAAATCTACTACAGTAGCTACTTTATTTAAATAACAAGACTCCCTCTTTAGTGAGGAATTAAACAACCTTTGTTGGCAGTAGTCTGGTAGGGTGCTTAATTCTGAAAAGGTTGTGCAAAACCCAGGATAAACTATCGAAAGAATGTTTCAAAAAGTCAGAACTGAAAGTTTGCTCTGTTGCAGAGCAAATAAAGTTGCATTAGCTGTTCAAAGCAGACTTCATTGTTCAGTGACTCTGAGGCAGCTGTTGCTTTGTCAGCAGAAATACTTGTGATACAGTTTGAAACAGTCCTCTGGCTTTTTTCAACACATAAAAATTGTATCAGTAAAAAACCTTTGTGATCTATATGTCCAAAAAATATTCTACAATATTTTAAGTAAGTCCCTCTTTATCACAGAGGGCTATCAGAGTTACTTACATTGTCTTTTCATGGTGAGTATTGGGACTTAGAATGAACTGCAACCTACTAAGTTGAAAACTTTTGGCAAATAGGGCTTTTAAGACGGACAAACCAGCCACCTCTTAGGAAACTATTGAAAAAATCTGTTGGTTTCTCATGCTATGATAATTATTTGGATTAGAGCTGCTAGCATCTACTGCTAATCTTCTGAGATATTTCTTTGAACTGACATGCTTTGGCATTAGCTCTTGGTACCAATGATATTGAATTTTTACAATAACACATTTTAAAGAAATTTGATAAGCAGATTCAAACTGTACACACAGTGTACTTCACAGCATGCAAGCTATCTGTCCTGGAGCATAATTTAACATGGTCTTTTCTTCCATCTATCTCCAGCACCTTGTTATGTTGCAGCAACAAGGTGTCAGACCACCAAAGAAAAAGGCAATATGGTCTTTGTGTAGCAAAGGTAAGAACATATTTAGGACTCTAGCCTACGCAATGGAAATGAAGGCAGATCCACAGGAAATTATGGAGACGCAAGAAGGATGCTTAGTAAGCCAAAAGATTATTGTAGAAGCTAAAGGGTATAGTTGGCTAAGAAGCAATGGCAGAGAGGAATGCTGTGAAAAACACCTGCACCTGCTTAAGAGGAAAAGAATGGAAAGGGATAGAATGATGGGACAGGAAGACAAAACCTGGAGGACCAATGAAATGTAGAAGGAAGATATACATGTTGAATATTATGACAGCTTTTTCTTTTCTGATGATAGGATATGTTAAATCGAACCTTCCAAGGAAAATATTGGAAGTCTCATGCTGAGGGTAAAACGAACAGTCTGCAAAAAGTATTAGGAAGTGACACGGGGAGATTATCCCTCATTGGCCTAGGTGATCTGCTTGCTGTTTTGCGTTTCTACATCCTACAATTATACATGGACATTGTCACCTTTACTCAGGCCAAGCAATTCTTTGATTGTCAATTAGTCTCAGTGATTCTCATGAAAGAACTTGAGGAGTGATGAGTAAAGCCCAGTGTGAGCAAGAGGCACGGTATCTGGCCTGAAAGACTGTGGAATTGTAGTATCGAAACAAAGCTACGTAAAGGTGGAAATAGGCCACTGAAAATAGTATTAGCAGCTATGTCTGCTATTCTCCCTGGTGTCAGGGTTTAAAAACAGTTGGAGGTAGGTATCACTTAGTTCGGGAGCATGCTGAGGAACCACAGCAGGAGAAAATGAATTGTCTTTATTCTCAACAAAATGAAGTGCTTATCACAGCTAATTTCATACTAATGCAGTTCAGTGCTCTACAAGCGCTAGCTTACACCCCCAAGACATTCTAGGGTAAGTATTAATACATGCTGTTAATACCATTTTAGAGTTAGGAAAACAAAGCAAAATAGAAAGAATTGTTTGACTGAAGATTCTCAGCAAGTCACGGGCAGCGCCCGGCTTTAGGTCTAATGACTTGTTATTGCTCAGCCCTGTGTGGAGGCAAGTATCTTCTTGCTCAGAGATGTCAGCAGCTCAGTCTTGTTCCCACTCAATCAGTGGAAAAAGTCCAATTCATGACAACTCATATTGTAACTTGGCTTAGCTTATGACTAGACACTAGGCAATAAATTATTTTTCTGGTACTGTTAATACCATACAAATAGCTAAAAAGCTGAATCAAAATTTATGTTTAATATAAAGTGTAGGTAAACAACTGCATGTACGTATCAGCTTAGTATGTATGAAAAAGGCCTCAGCTTTTTCATTTTCAAAGAATTTAAGTTAATTCCTTATTTTCTGATATGCTGATCGGTCTTCCATTTACCAACATCTATATAAATATGATAACCTGTATCATTAAATAATGATATGCACACTACCTAGGACATAAAATATTGAAGGTGTAGTAATTCAGAATGTTTACTCCATGCCCAGTTCCCATGAATTTAGTTTAAATGAAAAGAAAATTCTCAAACCTTAGTTCTCCTTCTCAATCCTTTCCCAAAAAGCTAAGGGCTCTCTTTGAAGAGCTGGTAGTATCAGATATTACGGAGTTTAAAAGTGTGCCCTTGGTGTAGAATTATTAATGTCTATCTCACTTGATCTCTCCTATCATCTTCAATTTGTCAGCAGTATCTAGTAATATGTTTGATTCATCAGAGGTGAAAAAGGATGGCGAAAGCAAGTAAATACGCCAGATATCAGTCAGTTAAACCTCACGAGTATTAAGTCACCTCAATATGTTTGTCTGGTAAAAAAATAGCCTCTGGTTGGGTGAACTGAGGCCAGCTTGGTTCACTACCAAAATGTGAATCTGACATTGTTTTTGCAGATGTGCATAATAAAAATCCCTTGAGTTTTGAAATGATCAACTTCAGGGGCAAGCGGGAAGAACGTAAACAGCATTGTTAAACGAATTGAAGTTAATCAGTTACTCTCATTACTACTGAAATCAGTCTCCTCAGTTTGACACAGTGTTGATTTTCTAATTATTTTATCTGAATAAAGATTAAATTATTTTTAAAATTCACACAGAATACACAAACCCAGGACATTTCTGAACAATCTTCATGCTTATAAACAACAAAAGGAAGTGATATCATACATGAGATTAATAGCTGAGGAGTGAAGTTTCTGTGTGTGCAAAAATGTTAATTTTAAAGCTTTCAGGGAAAAAATGAGGTATAAACTGAAAGAAAAATAGTATTAATTGAAGCAAAGAATGCTGAAAATATCAAGCATATAGTGAAGAAATCAGGCATATATTTCTATGCTCTGCTGTGTAATTGTAAATTGGACTTTTGGAGGTTATCATAAAAGAATGACGTAGTTAAAAAAGAACAATGTCCCTCTTTCTTGCCTCTCTGTTTATGTAGGCTGCCATCCAAAGCTGTCAAAGAATGAAGTCCTCTTAGCAGGAGCTTTTCCAGGTGTCTTCTGTCTACTGGAAGTTTACATACAGGCTGATTCGGAGGTGCAATGACTACGCTGAATTACTGATGTTTGGATTCATTTATGCTTCTGTTCTCTGGTATTCAAGTGAGCCACAGAGCATCTTTTGGGTCATTCAGATCCTCATCTGCCCTTCTAATGGGAGTGATGTACTTTACATGTCAACACAGACCAACTTATCTGGCTCATTTTTGAAATGCATGACTTAAAATAGATGCCCTTTTGATACTTGGCTTTCATTTAAAGACCTATCTGCTGATGCCTGTTGGAAACATTTTTAAACACTCAATTTAGAGATAATTTTGCTCTTATATTATAGATTTCTTGTATCCATTTTCCTCCAGTTTAAATCAGTAGAAGAGGATTTTGCATGATTAAGATACCAGTCTTTTATTAGTAGTTCTATAGTGCTGTAACATCTAGAGCAACCAATGAGGCTGGCACAAACAGAAAATTGCAGCCAGGTTTTGAAAAGGGGTGAACATTTGTCTCATATTCCTAACTTGCCTTTAACTCTATCTTTACTACTATACCTGATACAAATGCTGATGACTTATGCCTAAGTTTTGAGAAGTGACCACGACTCAATTTGAGACACTTTAAAGCAATCTTATTTTCAGAAATAAGTGGCCAAAATATGCTGAAGGGTTGGCCTCACTGTGTAATCTCCAGCAGGGCACTTGGAAAATCAAACACCTGCCATCACTGTCTCTTGAAAACGTGTACTCCAGTCACCTGATATGCGTGGATCTTGAAGAAACTAAAAAGATATGTGCCCCCAAACTGTGAATGACTGATTGCAAGAAAAATGAACATCACTTTTATAAATAATCACTGACAGTTCAAAAGAAAAATCAGTTACAAGTTGAGACCTTAAATTGAAAATAAATTTGTTTTCATGAAAATATCTGTAAGAATAAAAGCCATAGTGCTTTTGAACATGCACTTTGAAGAATCAAACTGTGCTAAGCAGGTTCTTTTCATTTGTTTCTCTCAAGAGTGATGTTGGCATGGTCTGCAATGCTTAGTATAACAGAAAACACCTTCTTTCTGTAGTGCAATATTACAGATCTACATGAAAAACCTTCTGAGAAAACTTAAGCCCTCTTTCAAGTAACTTTGTGGCATTTTACAGGTTTGTCACAGCCTTTTATATAATCTGATATGTGAATAGGCAAATCAAGTAAAGCCCACAGACTGTAAAACCAAACTAAAGAAAAGGTTCTTAAGTATCCCTGTAAACATGATTCTGTGTTTAACAACTGCAATCACTTTTATTATCAATACTGTGGTAAATGATCATAAATTATAGATATTAGCTAACAGAAAAACATGATTTTGAGTTTAAAAAATGGTGAAAGCTATGATGTGTAAAGGGAGATATGTGCTTTTGGCAGTTGATGCCTACAAAATTTAGAAGGAAAGAACCATTTGCTAAAATAGAGAAAGGATCAAATCTCAAGTAAACAAGGCACACTTGTGTGTCTAGGTCTTTTGTTTTTCTAGTAGCTCTTCTAAAAATGTAGTGTTTCGTTATTCAAAGTGCTGTCTATCATGTGTGATCCCTGAGCTCTGTTATAAGGGACTTCGGATATTTAACTCATTGAGTGGGTAGAACAAAACTAGTGAGGCTTAAAAATAGCACAGAGAAACATGACACATCAGCTGCAGGTGCATTTGTTTGTGTATCAGTCATCAGGTGAACTGCTCTCAGCAACCTCAAATTAATGTTGAATTGCTAGTTGCATCGTTTTAGGCAAAATATTCTTTTTGTGTGTGTCTCAAACAGTGCTGTTCTTCAGCCCACACAATGATTACTTGTCTGCTTCATGTTTATGAACTCCTTTAACAAAATCCCTTGAGCTTAACTGGGAACTTTGGCCAACATTTTCAAAACGTCATTGCCTAAAGCTTGGCACCTAATAAGAAACCTTCTTTTCAGGGGCTCTGAGCATCAGAATCTTCTTAGACACCTGAAAAAGAATTGCTGCTGCTCAGCACTGTACTGCCTAAGTATGGATTGAAGCACCTTGGTTTAGGCACCCAGTATTTACCTCTTAGGGTTTTGGAGTAGATGTTGGAAATCTAAGCTACAGAGTTTCTATCAGGTGCATACAAATAAGGTGAATGTTTAGGGTATATTTGTGATTTGTTGTGATGGCAAGAACAGTAATACCTTATGGACGTGTTACATAGGGATAAAATTAGTTTGATTTGCACGTATTTTTCATTCAGGCTGACTTCAGTGGAAATTGCATATATGCTACTTATCTGTCAGGAATGAGTTCGTCCATAAGAACGCATGTTAATGATGTCCCACAAAGAATATCAAATTTCATGGTGGCAGGAGGAGTAACTGGCAGTGCCCCTGCCCCAAGCCCACTGACTTGAAGGGGTTCTTGTGTTAGGACCACAGCTGCTGTGTGAATGAGGTTGGCACAAAGATCACAGTGAGAGTTATTTCTTTGATTTATTCATCTTGGTCTCCCTTGACTGGCTAATGAAAAAAAGAAAATCCCTGTTTGCAGTGATTCCATGGAAACCCAAAGCAAATCATTAGTACCCCTATGTAGGTGGGATCAGCTCTTTGCCAATCGAACAGTGCCAGAAGTAGGATTTACAAGGGTCAGTTTTTACAAGGTCAAGTCTGGATTAACTATTTTATGGAACAGCGTTAAGCAACAAACTTCACTATTGAGTCATTATGGAAGGAGTGATGTCAGGTGGAAGAGCAGGCTTGACTTCAGATTTTCATGTCTGAAGCCATCAAAAAGAGTCAGGACTTTTCAACGTGAAAAAGGAAAAGCAGAGTTCATGCGAGTGTGACTAGTTTCCAGGGTTCAAGTACATTCTTAGCACAGAAGTGCAAGGATGGAAAAATGTAGCACCAATCTCTATTTCATTCAGATTTCAAAGTTGGCTTCTCTATTTGGACATATTTTGATTTCTTTTTTGATATTATCCCACAAAGTTGTCTTCCCTGTATTAGCTAATAGGAACATTTTCTCAAATCAACTCACAAAGTAGGAATCAGCACCTTGGAAGAGCCTTTCTTGAGACTTTAAATTCTGGGCATAAGCTCTTATTTTCATTCTTGTTAATAAAACTTCAAGCACCACTAGTCTGCTAATAAATTTGTTTGACTCTGTTCCTTGTTCTAGCAGCCAAGTGGCTGCACCACAGGGAAAAACTCTAGAAGGAAGACACCTATGAAGTTTAGGTGCTTCCAGGCACAGGTTGCAGCTGAGTGGTGGTTTCAGGATTGCAGTTTCAGTTAAAAGTACCTCTGTTTCAGCTACGTCTCAATTTACTTTCTGATAGGCAGAGGGACAAGTTTTTGTAAGATGAACTGAGACTTCTATTCACAGTGTCTATGCAAATGTATTTACATACTACTGCCTTTCAAAAAATAAAATCAAAAGCCATTTTTCCCTGTTTTACTGAACGAGGAAGCATCTTATGTTTACTGCAGAGTTTGTGCATGGGCAGATGCCATGGAGCCGCTAAAGCACTGGACGTTCATTTCCAAGCTAACTTGACAGTGACTTGTCTATGTGTCAGCGCCCTGACTCCTGCATTGAATTAGGCCTCACTTCACTCCATTTTGTCTTAAGAGATAATTTCCAGCTCTTTTCCCAGGGTTATAAAAGCTTGTTTACTTACTAACTAACATAAAAGGTATTTGATGCCTTGGAACTTGTACAGCATTTGAAAAACACTCAAAAATTGTTCTTGAGGCTAAATGTGATAATAAAAACAAAAAAAGTGTATGAAAACAAAGATGCAGAAAGAAACTTACATATTGTAGATGATATTGTGGTGATATAAAACACTTGCTAACTCCTTCCATGCAAACCTAAGCCTTTGTCATGAGGTGTACCTTGTTTCTATTAACCTTTCCCACAGCTGATTTTCTCTGGTAGATCATTGCCGTCTTCCAGTCATTAAAAATGATTCCAAAGCCTGAAGTGGTGGGATTGTTTGACACTTTGTGTCTGCATTTTTATGTAAATATGTATTTTAATTTAAAAGATATGGGTTCTTTTTGTTTGTGTGTTTTTGTTTCTGAAGCTTTATGATGTAGTTTACATTCATCTATCATTGCAGAAAATCTTTTAAGCATGTACTTTTCTATTGGTAAATGAAAACTGGGAAAGTCATACAGTCTCTTGAGTACATCTAGATCTTAATGAAAAGTATCACAGAACTGAAAAATTGGTAACACTATAGCAAGAATTTTATTTTTTCCACCATGCTTTTTTTGCAGCTCGCTCTTCATAATTGGTGTAGCTGAGCAGCTGCAGCCCTAGAAGGGCCATTTTGGAACTGGTGGCAGCTTGCTACATCTCTTTGTTCCAGCTGGTAAGTGCCTTTGATTCCTGCTATATCGT
This sequence comes from Struthio camelus, assembly GCF_040807025.1. Taxonomy (NCBI): domain Eukaryota; kingdom Metazoa; phylum Chordata; class Aves; order Struthioniformes; family Struthionidae; genus Struthio; species Struthio camelus. The sequence goes on from NC_090942.1 coordinate 97,818,512, forward strand.
TATATCCTTTTTTTTCTGACACTCTCAAGGAGACAGTGAGAATAGAAATATGAGTTTCTGAACCAGAAGAAATGCTGAGGCTTTTGAAGTGATTTTGTGTTTGTTATTAAAGTGTAATTCTTCTGGGGGAAAAAGTAATAATGAGCACATATATATATTTTAATGGTTCGCAGATTGGTGTGTGCTAATAACATTTTCTGCCTCATCGCATTTGGTGGAAAAGCTAAGTGAGGAATGGGTTTTTTTTTGTTTGTTTTGTTTTTTTGTTTTTTAATTCTGGGAGATTTATACTATATCTCTGCTCTGATGAAATCAATTTCTTTAGTTGCTAGGGACTTAAATGTGTATGAATGGAAAGGAATGAAAACTCAGATGTATTCACTTGCGTTTAAAAAAATCCTCAAAGTTATCTGAAGTTATTTTCTGCTTGTAAAAATGTCAGTTCTTAAAAACTGCTTTTTCTGTATCTCTAGGCCTCCCAAAAAGTTCTGAATCTTTTTGTATTCTTTTGCCAACTTTTCTGCTCTCTGTGCCATATGTTTGTGTCTATATTTATATACATATATATGCATATAAGCATGCACATAAATATATATATATGCATACATATGTACACATGGATACACTTTTTTTCCCCAGCATCGTTACACAGAATTAAAGCAGAGATGTTACAAAGGTATCACTTAGAGCCCTATCTCCTGGAATCATTGGGTTACACTAGAATTTTACATTTTATTTAGTAAATCTGTTTAGATTTAATAAATCTGACCCTCATATTTCAGGAGCGATGGGAATACCCCTGGAAAATATGATCTAAGTGTATCCCAAATGCAATAGTATTTGAAGAGGTTAAAAACAATAGCCACCAATAGCCAGCCAGAACAGTGCCACCTCAGCAAATGACCGTAGAAGGTAAAGAGTATAGTGAGCTTAACCTATCATGCTTACTTGCTAGGCTTGTCCCTCTCTGGGTTGGGAACAAAAGTAGTTTCTGTTCCTGCTCTGTGGGGGCTCTTTTGCCAACACCTATTGGCAAGGTAATCTACATGATGTTTCCCACGGATTTTCTAGGCTATAGAGGTGAATTTACAAAACATGAAGAGCCATGTTGCAGCAGAGACTCTTGAAATGACTTGATTTGATGCCATCTGTCCCCTTCCTTTTCTCATTCAGGTTTAATAAAAACAGATTCTGTGAGGAGGAATAAAACATACTCATAATGATAATATCCCTTTTTTAAAAAGGGCATAGTTCCCTGTTTCTGTGTTTCATCCTCCTAATCTTGCATCCTCCTAATCTTGCATCCTCCTAATATAGCAATATGGACTGAAATTGCATTCTTAAAAATAACCTCAGGTGGGAAAGCACTAAGGATAGTGTGAGGTGTCTGTACCTGACTCTGCATCTGAAGCAAAGCTCCTCTACTTAAATAAGTAGGAGTTTTGCCTGACGACAGAGAGGAAGACTGGGCCGTATCAGGACGGTTTTCATACTTTTGTTGAAATGCGAGGACTTAATACAAATGAGCAAAAATTACAAAGCCTGCAGCAGATGGCATTTGGAGATTCTGAACTACAAAGGTAAGATGGAAGGGAATCTCGCATTGCGTTAAAGGAAAAGGTATGTATTGCTGTAAGAGGCAATACTGCTTATGGGAACCTGATGAACACTTTATGTATCATTTTTTCCCCATACTCTGGCTAAACTCCCCGGTGATTATTTGTTTATTTCCAAATTTGTGGACTTCAATATTTTTATGAATGTTCTACTATTTTATGAAGCATTCTATTATTAACTCGTTGCGCTTAATTCTGAAGACATATGAGTGGAACTGAATAAAAAAATTGTATCATAGAATCTGATCTTTTAATAATGCTATCAAATACATTTTAAGATAAACTTTCAGGCTTTTACTACATGTATAGCACTTGTCTGACAAGTCTTCCTTTAGCAACAAAGAGATTATTCCTTCATCTCTCCCTTCAAGTAAATTTAATGCATGATCTTCTTTCTGGACACTGACATGATACTACTAGCTTCCCTTTTCCTTTCTGTGGGGTCTGTGTAGCTCATAATGATGAGTTCAGTTCTCTGCCATTTGGTACATTCCAAATTCAGTGTTTTAAGCCATCTAGCAGATTAGAATGTGTCAGTAAATGGGAGGTTGTACAGGAGGAAAACCAAATGAGCAGTGCAAAACACTAATTCTACTTTTAAAAAGGCAGGCTCTTATCCTACCTCAAATTCTGTGTTTGTGTTAGCATCTGACTTGTACCCAGGTAACGTGTCCCCAATTTGCCATGGTGGGGATGGCGAAAAGAACTTTTTATGTTGTGTTATATTAGAGCTTTAATTATGCACAGAGAATTTGCTGAATCTCACTGCTGAACATGCAGCAGCATAAGCAGCACAAGATGAGTGAGCAGCTAGCCTCCAGTGCTCCTAGGCACTGGAGAAGCGCGTAAATAATCAAGAGGATCTGAATGACTACTATTCCTCTTAACCAATTCAGTGGGGCACATACGCCACTGAGACAGGACAGTGGATGCAGATGGTACATAGGAAGGGAGGCTAGATGGGAATGTAGCTATTCCAATGTGATGGCAGCAATGTGGTGTATATACTGAATACACCATATTCAGTGGCACTCCCAGAGTGGCAAGCTACTGTTCCCTTCAACTCCCCTGACAAGTCTGCAACCCTGAGGGGTAGTACTAGCCCCCACTGAATGATTTTTTTTCCCTTTCCTCATCAGAGTTGGAAGACTAGCTGACAAAATGGTCAAACAGCATTAAAAAATACATTCCAGAAATATTCATCTGAATTCTTTGACTGTCTTTGTGACTCTTTGCTTGAGTTCTAAACAACAAATGTGTTTGGTGGGCATATTCTTTAAAGTAGCCAATTCCAGCTAAATCCTGCTGACAGTAGTCTTTTAAATTTGTAATGGCAAATACTGTCCCTTCAAATGGGATGCTAAGCATTCCCCTACTGAGTCAAGAAATGTCCTTGAAATACATGTGTAAAGACAGATAATATTTTGAACACAGAATAATCAGCAACAACTAACAGTGAACATGCTGAACAATAAGCCTTACTTAAAATAGTGAATGTCCTATTTCTGAATCACTTGCTTTGACTACAAACAATTTCTCAATAGAAGGAGACAAAATATAATGTGTATTAAGGGGAAAACTACCTGTCATCTGTTTCTAGCTAGGATGCTTTATAAGCAAGGTTCATATTTTACCTTAGTATTTACATAAAATGTAATAGATATAGAAATATATATAATGAGTCTTAGAAATGAGAATTCAGATGACTTCACTCAAAGCACCTTTGAAAACTTCTGTTTTCACCATATGGGACCATAGGAAGTTTCTGTAGGTCATTATGACCTTTTACTAAAGAAAGATGAAACCTAGGTCAAAACTAAGTTAATTAATGGGTTGGCGAGGAGTTCTGCCATGCTCAAAACCAGTGCATGTGGCTAAAAACTTAATCCAGTTTGCAAGGCAGTGCTGTTAGTAAGAAGAAGTTTCAAAACGGATTATGAAGTCCTAGCCTATTGCTGCTTTTTATTTCTAGAATTTCTTCCCTTATAACCAGTCTGTCCCTAATTCCCACATCTCTTACACTCAGCTTAGAGGCTAACCAGAAAAATATGCCTGTTTTGTTAATGGAAGTTAACTTTGAGATCTCAATAGCTGGAGCTTGAGTTAGCCAGCAAGACAATTCTGGTATGATTTTGCGTGACAAGTTACAGCAATGACAAGTGATGTAGTTCATTTTATTTTTTGTTGTGCAGATCACCTCGCAGTGAAAGGCTTGCTGAAACTGAGTTATGTGTTGACCATTGCCACTTGCTACGATTAGTTTAAACTGATTCCTGGAGGGAAAGCCTAAAAAAGCAGATGTCCCAGATAAATGGATTGTTCTTTAGGGAATATGTAAATGTCCTATGCCATTTTTTGTTTCCCACTAACCCTGATCTTTGGTAGACATGGAATCAGAGAGGAATAGAACGGTAAGGTCCTAAACTGCATGTTTCAATGCATTTCCACTAAAGTTCTCTTCCTACCTCAATCAGTAACGAGGACACACAGATTCACAGAATGGTTGAGGTTGGAAGGGACCTCTGGAGGTCATCTAGTCCAACCTCCCTGCTCATGCAGCGTCCTCTACAGCATATTGCCCAGGGTCACATCCAGACGGGTTTTGAATATCTCCAGCGAAGGAGACTCCACTACCTCTCTGGGCAACCTGGTCCAATGCTCGGTCACCCTTACAATCAAGAAGTTTTTCCTCACGTTCAGATGGAACTTCCTGGGTTTCAGTTTGTGCCCGTTGCCTCTTGTCCTGTTGCTTGGGCACCAGTGAGAAGAGTCTGGCCCCATCCTCTCGACACCCTCCCTTCAGATACTTGTACACATTGATGAGCTCGCCTCTCAGTCTTCTCTTCTCCAGACTGAACAGGCCCAGCTCTCGCAGCCTCTCTTCAGAGGAGAGATGCTCCAGTAGTGCCATGTCTCTCTTGTCCTGGGGAGCCCAGAAGTGGACACCGCGCTCCAGATGTGGCCTCACCAGGGCTGAGGAGAGGGGCAGGATCACCTCCCTCCACCTGCTGGCAACACTCTTCCTAACGCAGCCCAGGAGACCATTGGCCTTCTTGGCCACAGGGGCACATTGCTGGCTCACGATCAACTTGTCCACCACAACTCCCACGTCCTTCTCTGCAGAGCTGCTTTCCAGCTGATCGTTCCCCAGCCTGCACTGGGGCATGGGGTTATTCCTCCCGAGGTGCAGGAGCCTGCACTTGCCTTTGTTGAACTTCAGGAGGTTCCTGTCCGCCCAGCTCTCCAGCCTGTCCAGGTCCCTCTGAAGGGCAGCACAGCCCTCTGGTGGGTCAGCCACTCCCCCCAGTTTTGTATCATCTGCAAACTTGCTGAGGGTGCACTCTGTCCCTTCATCCAGCTCACTGATGAATACATTGAACAAGACTGGACCCAGGACTGACCCCTGGGGGACGCCACTAGCTCCAGGCCTCCAACCAGACTCTGCGCCACTGATCACAACCCTCTGAGCTCGGCCATCCAGCCAGTTCTCAATCCACCTCACCGTCCACTCATCTAACCCACACTTCCTGAGTTTCACTTCCTACGAGGATGTGATGGGAGACAGTGTCAAAAGCCTTGCTCAAGTCCAGGGAGACAACATCCACTGCCCTGCCCTCGTCTACCCAGCCAGTCATTGCATCCGAGAAGGCTATCAGATTGGTCAAGCATGATTTCCCTCTGGTGAATCCATGCTGACTACTCCTGATCACCGTCTTGTCCTCCAGATGCTTAGTGAGGACCTCCAGGAGGAGCTGTTCCATCACCTTTCCAGGGATGGAGGGGAGGCTGACAGGCCTGGAGTTTCCTGGCTCCTCCTTCTCGCCCTTTTGGAAGACTGGCGTGACATTGGCTTTCTTCCAGGCCTCAGGCACCTCTCCTGATCTCCAGGACCTTTCCAAGATGATGGAGAGTGGCCTAGCAATGACGTCCGTGAGCTTCCTTAGCACTCATGGGTGCATCCCATGGGGGCCCACGGACTTGTGGGTGTCAAGTTTGCCTGAATGATCTCTAACCTGATCCTCCTCCACCAAGGGAGAGTCTTCCTTTCTCCAGACTTCCTCTCTTGTCCCCAGGGTCTGGAATTCCTGAGGACTGGCCTTAGTAGTGAAGACTGAAGCAAAGGCAGCATTCAGTAACTCTGCCTTCTCCGTATCCTTCGTTACCAGGGCACCCACCCTGTTCAGCAGCAGGCCGACATTTTCCCTAGTCTTCCTTTTGCTATTGATGTAGTTGAAGAACCCCTTCTTGTTGTCCTTGACATCCCTTGCCAGATTTAATTCCAAACGGGCCTTAGCCTTCCTTGTCGCATCCCTGCACACTCTGACAACGTCCCTGTATTCCTCCCAAGTGGCCTGTCCCCTTTTCCACATTCTGTAGACTTCCTTCTTCTGTTGGAGTTTTGCCAGCAGTTCCTTGCTCATCCATGCGGGTCTCCTGCCCGCTTTGCTGGACTTCTTACTCAGAGGGATGCACCGATCTTGAGCCTGGAGGAGGTGATACTTGGATATTAACCAGCTTTCTTGGACCCCTCTTCCTTCTAGGGCCCTACCCCATGAGATTCCCCTAAGTAGGTCCCTGGAGAGGCCAAAGTTAGCTCTCCTGAAGTCCAGGGTTGCGATCCTACTCATTGCCCTGCTCCCTCCTCGAAGGATCCTGAACTCCACCATCATTCATGGTCGCTGCAGCCAAGGCTGCCCCCAACCTTCACGTCTCCAACTAGACCTTGTTTGTTTGTTAGTACAAGGTCTAGCAGCGCACCTCTCCTCCTTGGTGTCTCCACCACCTGGGTCAAGAAATTAGCATCAATGCTTTGCAGGAACCTCCTGGACTGTGCCTAGCTGTGCTGTCTTGCCAACAGATGTCAGGATGGTTGAAGTCCCCCATGAGAACCAAGGCCTGTGATCGTGAGGCTACTTCCAGCTGCCTGTAGAAGGTCTCATCGACGACTTCTTCCTGATCAGGTGGCCTGTAGTAACCCCCCACAACAGTGTCACCCATTTTAGCCTGCCCTTTAATCCTTGCCCATAGGCTCTCAACTTGCTCTTCATCCACCCCCAGGCAGAGCTCCACACATTCTAGTTGCTCCCTCACATAAAGGGCAACTCCACCACCTCGCCTTCCTGGCCTGTCTTTCCTAAAAAGCACGTAGCCATCCATGACAGCATTCCAGTCATGTGAGCTATCCCATCATGTCTCTGTAACTGCAATGAGATCATGGCCCTGCGACCGCACACAGATCTCTAACTCTTCCTGCTTATTCCCCATGCTGGTGAGCATGGAATCCTGGACCCAGGATTAGATCCTAAGGTTCCTTTACTGTATCATCCAACTGGATTATCCAAGTTGCTATGTGAGCAGTAAAACTAACGAATTCTGATTTCTTCTGGATTTGCGTTCTTTACTTTCCTGAGGTGAAAAAGAATGACCAACAGATGAGTTTTGCCTGTCTTTCCCTCTGTGGGGATGCCAAGTTTGGTTTCTACCCACTGCTCATCCACTGATTTTCAAGAACTTGTGCAAGAACATAATTCTCTTCTAAAGTCTAGATCTCGTTCCAGATGAGTTTCAAACAGCCCACCGGGCTTAAAAGTTATTTTAGGTTGGGGGTGAGTAGATGAATAGATAAAGAAACAACGTATTGATATAAACATCACTTTCTTTAAAAAATAAAATAATTAAAAAACGTAAGCTCTGCATGCAGTTACTTCTTAAGAGTAACATTTTCTACAACAACATTAGGGACTTCTGGATATGAAGCCTGAAATCCAGACAGAAGGCTGAGAATACTAGGAATGCTATCTGAAACCAGTGAAAACAAACGCTCAGCCAAGCAATACACAAACTATCAGCCTCCCCTAGCATTTTTGGTAGGATGGTGAGAAATTACAAATCTTACTGCTGGAAGTGTGTGTATACTGTTTTGAATCACACCTAGGTGCAGAAACATTCCAGATCTACTGCAGAGGTGCCAGAACTTTTGCTATCTGTCTTGGAGGATATATCTTTTCACTCTGCGCCATAAAGTAAACTCTTGATTTAGCTTGCGTATACTATACAGTGATTTAGCACTTTTAAAAAACCTGTTTTTAACATACTGATGTAATTGCAAAAGCATCTGTGTATCACTTGTTCCTTTAAACCTTTCTACTGATTTGAAATACTTATGATCACTTTAACTCTGCATATAAAAGAGGGTTTCTGCAGTAAACCAGATAACTTATTGGATATTTTTCTTTTGCTTCTCTTTCAGAATAAATTCCTAGTGATTTTGAAGAAGTGACAGTATATGCTTGAGTAAGAAAAAAAACTTGCAAATGCAATGAATGTAGCAAACAGCTCCTCTAGTAATACATTTTTAAAAGATTGCTTCAGGTAAGGATTATTTTGGTCTTGGTTCTGATCCAAGCTCTACAAGCAATGATCCCTTGAGGTAGGGGAGATGAATAAAGGCGCTGTTTCTATATGACAAAAGATGAAGTTCTAACTTGAAACCTTCAAACTCTGGGAATGTATTTAAAGGAACAAGAGACATTCAGAGCCAAACAGTGCCCCCCAAAAAGTTCAGATCACTGTCTCAGTAAGATGCTTATAGGACCTAGTCCACTCTCTGCTTTACAGAGGAAACAGATTTTGACTTCATACACCAGTGTTCACTCAGCCAAAAAGTAGGGATGAGGTGAAAAGTTGGAATCATGAGGGAAAGATTTTGAACACATCAAGAGACTTCATTCTGAGAAATGGAGTGCGTTTCATCTCTTTTTGCAACCTCTGTTTTTTTTTCCTTTGGTGTTTATATATGCATGTCTAATGATTACACCTGGGAAAAGAAAAACACAGTACATCTGTAATGATACCAGTAGAATTGTTAGTGCTTATCCCCTCCACTTTTACATATGTAAGCAGGGTGCAAGTCTGTAGGGAATTAGAACCTTTCAGCTCAAGTTTCACACCAGGGAAAGCTGGTATAATGCTACTATCTTACGAGACTGAGGAATTGACAAGTGTTCATTATGTTTGTGAGGAACTCTGAGATCTGTAATAAAGTAAACGTAAGGGTTATTGATTAGCTAAACGCTGAAATGACAAATTCCCTTCTTTCTGGAAGCCTTACTCGGCTGAATACAGAATAGCGACACAAATTAATTATGTTGCTTTTTGCCTTTGGTATAGGTGTAACGTCATCAAGAATAATTCCTGTCTTTTTCAGTTGAGTAGTTGAAGGCGCATCCTATATATGGACTAAGAGCAGTTATGAGCAGGACTACAAGTCTGCTAGCTCAGTTAGTGTTTATTTCCTGATATCCTACTATTATTGCATTTTTAGCTATTTATCTTTTCCTTTTCCAAGATGTGACTCACTGAAATATGTTTCCTAGCTGCACTGCAATCTTTGTGGTACAAATCAGAAACAGAACATGTCTGGGTTTTACTTCAAACTTCATCTCGTAAACATTGTGCAAGTACCCCATGTAAACACCCTAATTGAGTTAGCATTAAAACTCATGATAGATTTATCCTTTAATAAATGTAAGCTCTTACAGATGCCAATAAACTGATCTATTTCATCAGCAAATGAAAATGAAGTCTGGGTAGAAATAAATAAATGCTAGAACTTTCTAAGGTTCATGTCCATAGAAAAGTGCGAATGGTATTCCAACAAAGGGAATGAAAACCATTGTCTAAGCTGCACCTATCACGTTATCAAGAAGACATTTACCTTCTGTGAGGGAGCACTTGTCACAGAACTGCACTATCCAACTTTTTGACTACATTTACACTCAGACATAACTGGAGTATCTAGTAACAGATTGTTCAGTTTTAAATGCAAAAAGACTTGTCCTCACTTTCAAGGGTGGGTTGTGATGCTGACATGTTTGTAAAGCCCATTGGCATCTGATGGAGGTAACCTGGAGGATCTGTTTAGAATGTAAAGCTTTTTAGCTCAGAGGCTGCCTTTCTGTTATATATGTTTACAGTCTTGATTCATGACTGAGGACTGCAATATTGTAAGTATTGAAATATATCCTAGAATTCCATGCACGAAATTATCTCCCTCAAGGAATATAGTACACGTGCGCATATGTATAGTATGCATGCCCCTTTTGTTGCCTTTTATAATTGTTTCTTATCCTGTTCAACAGTGGAGGTAGAAAGACAGGCTTGTTCCCTTTTTGAAGTTGTTGGGTTTTTTTTTTGGTCTGGATATGATGTCTGGCAAGGAAGTAACTTAAAACAAAAATGTGTTGGCAAGCCCAGTGACCTGTATAAGGGAAGTGAAATCAGTCAGAAATCAGATAAATCAGCCAAAGAATTAATTGCAGGAAATAGATTACAAAACATTAAAGCCTCCACGTTGCTGCTTTAGTTGTTTCTTACCTCATTCGAATCTTACATGAGATGTTCATAGGAAAAGCAGAAGCTTAGTTTCCCTACCAAAACAATATAACAAATATGGACTATCATAGAAGAATTTACACATAAGTTTAAGAGAAACACTTCACTTGAAATATTCAATAGACCTTACCATGGGTGGGGAGGAACCTAGTCTAAGAAACCACATACCCTCGCTCCAAAATACAGGACAACTACAAAATTTTGATGTGAAATTACATGATAAATCCAGGATGGTTTAAAAAAGAAAGAGAGAAAAGATTGCAATTTAGTTGTGTGAGACCAAGTTTGGAGTTCAGGTCTGTATGCTTTAACTTATTTATGCTCTTCAAGATTTCACATCTCAAAATAGTCTTAAAGAGAAAGCAATCTACCTGGCAGATGCTTTCTCCTGAGGAACATTCAGTTGGAGTGTCCGTAGCAAAGAGACAACAAAAAAGGAGAGTCAGAAGATCATGCAATTAACCACTCTCATATCTCTGGAAATTGCTTTATTCTGCAGAGGTAGAGGGTGCTAAGCTAAATACTACCATTCTTGTTAAAATCATTGGACAATATTCCTGCAGACTGTGTGAGCTTTGGTAAATTAATGGAAGCAGATATAAAATTGAAGTTGTCCTTCTGTATCTGAAAAAAGCTACAGTGTTTCTTTTTATTCTCTTTCTGCTGGAGAAACTGGTGTCCTGAAAGCATGAATGGGGGTGGAGCAGAAGTGGAGACAGCGGACTGGCAAGTTGCACTGTGTATTTATTCTAGCAATTGTTATGTGACTGGCAGAGTTTAAGTGCTGGATCTGAGAGAGGAGAGAGGCCAGGTGTTATCAGCGACTCATGCCATGTTTGCTTTGCGAGGGAGTTAAAAATTCATTGGCATTTCTTGCAAGAGGACTTGGCTATGATCTCCACAATCAAAACTTGCCCTCTGCCCCTCACAGTTAGGTGCTGTCATCAATCACGTTACACCCAAAGGGGACTGTGGTTTCTGTTGCTGTATATAGAGCTGGGAGAGGACTGGTCTTAGTAGCATTACTAAAATCCCCGAGGAAGCAGTTTGAGCTGGTGCTGCAATGGACAGCAGAAGTGACAGCGTTTTCATCTGCTTTTGTAGCCTCTCCTGCACCTCTAATGGGCTGGTTTCTGGGGTGTAGAGCTGAGTAATAAATGGTATGGAATCTTAACTGAAGCTTAAATTGAGATGTTTTATATCAAGCCGGCTTCTCTTGGCAGACACCTACCTGCAAGTGCTGAGCCACAGAGGTTTTCAATTGTTCTGCTTAATGTAAAACCCTCAAGACTTTTTAAAGAAGGTGGTTTGCATGCATATGAATATAGAAGCATGTGATTCCTGAAGTTACTCACAATTCAATTAGAGGGCACTTGCCTTGCAAGTGTTCTGGCTGATGAACAGAGATTCTTGTGCTGGCTGGAGAGGGAATATCACAATCTGCAATCTGGCTCTGCAGTGAATCTCTCCAGTAACAATATAATTACATTATAGCAAGTCTATTTTACACTTAACAAACTGTATTTTTTCTTATTTTTATAATATTCACACAATTTCATCCTACTTCACTGGACTGTTTGAAGTTAATGTCATCAATGAGCTTGGAAGCTGTTGCAAAGCATATGCAAGACATCTAATACACTCATTCTTGGGAATTTGGGCTTAGGAAGCTTTTTTTCCTCTGTTCTTATCAAAGTGGTACATTAGGCTATGAGTTTCTCTGCCCTGAGAAGAGGAAGAAGTGCCATCCCTCTCTAGTACAAAGGACAATGAGACCCACCCCCCCTCCCCTGCATTCCCTACTCCCCAGAAAAGGAAATGTACCACAAGAAAATGTTCTTCCCTTGTTCTAAGAGGTGATGGATTGGTTCATGAACAGGCTTCATCTGTCTTGGATGTGCTAGCATGTGAATGGGCTAGCTCTAAGCAGTTTTATCTTACCCACCCACAATTCTGTTTCACAACTGCTAAACTCAGATCCTGGTATGTTTGGTTTTTCTTTGCTTTCTAAATGAGCAGATACATGAGTTATTTAATATCTGCTAGGCAGAAGGGACTAGATCTAGGAAAAAGGAAGATTTTTCTATATGCAGATGAGAGTACAAGTGGCACAAGTGCCTAAAAATCCTCTTCCTCCAGTCCAACTACATTCATCTGGCACAAGTTCATACACAAATCTGAATGTTCTGGTACTTACATAGGAAAAAACCCTCAGATCTGTTTCCTAGACTTTTGGGAAGACTTGTGTTTCTATTAGTATGTTTTCTGATTGACTGTACATTTGACAGAATAGTTAAGAAATCCTACAGAAAGCAATTCACATGCATTGCTCTAACGAAGAGGGTATGCTTTTTTATTTTTCCCAGTAGCTGTAACTGTTTATTCAATAGAAAGCTTTTTGCATTTAATCTTGTGACAAATCATCGCTAGTAGAGATAATGAGTAGATCTTAAAGACCCTGCGTTATTATAGTGTTGTCTTTACCACAAAGTTTAGTCAAGCTCTAACAGGAGGTTTGCCCAAAATACAAGTCTATCCACAAAAACAATCTTCAACTGCAATGTATTATTGCTTTTACTTGGCTGGTGGTCAGGGCATATGTTAAAACTTGGTTTAGGATGCCTTATCACTTGCTGTCATAAACATTCTGTAGTGTGGATGAAGCTTGCTCCACTCAAATGGGAGTAGTTTTTCAGTGCTTTCCTATAGTCTTCTGTCACATACAGCCATGTTTTCCCACGGTTCAGTGGGAAAGACCTTGTGGAAAGCCTAAATTTACTGCTGAGCAAAGGAGCATCAGTGGGCCTGTATTATCCTCCCCACAGGGAGCACACTTCCAGCGTGAGCCCAGCACATCATGTGGCACTGAGATGTGGCTGTTCTCCTTTGGCCAAGGCCAAGCCTTGAGGAGAGGTCTGCTCGTGTTGATAGCCCCTCACTGAACATAAAGTTTTATCCAGCAAAAGAAAGGTACCCTTTGACAGCATGACCTTAGACAAATCACTTCTGTTTCGGCACTAATCATCACTTTCAGTGTTGCTATATTAGCTACATAAACCCAAGGACCTGCCCACAACCTTTCACCTTTCAAGTGTGGTCTTGTAGGTGTCTGCAGAACTGTGTGCTTGGCATAGTGACTCTTTGGTCGCATGGGCTAGATGTTTTGCCAATTCAGAGGCCGAAATGTTAAGAGTAGGTGCTGCCTGCATTAAATATGTATGGCCTCCTGCCTCTTTAGGTGCCACAGAAATTCTGCTCGTGATATCACTGAGAGCAGGGAGCATTGCCTGCTGGTGTGGCTGATGATGACTGCAATCCTGTGTTCTGCTCTGCCAAACATTCTGAAAGATTTTTTCCTCCCTTAAAAGTAACAAGTATATATTTTTCTACTCATGTCACAATTCACATTTTTTCAAGGCTTACATAGCTTTAAAAATAAAAATTGGCTGCCAGTTGATGACCATTCTATAGTTGAGGACAAACATCTTGCATTTCACAGAGGAACTTTCATTCTGCCTTTCTCCTTTTTGAATGTTCTTAAAGTTCTTTAATTTATGTGCATAAAGACCTAATCTTTAGGTTAAAATGATTTTCATTCCAGATTTGCTTTTCCTTCCTCCCACCTATTAGCTCTCACTCAAGAAAACCGTACTTGAGACAGTTACAGCAAAATGCAAAGGACAACTGAATTTCTTCTTGCTATATTTTTTCAAAACAAAAAATATTAAAGTTAAAAATAAAATTATTATAAATTATTATAAAGTTCTGGTTTATAGATACTTTCCAGAATCACACAAATCAGCTCTTTTCTTTTCTCCTTTTTTTTTCTTCCTCTTCCCTCAATGCTTAAACACCTTAAAAAACAATTACATTATAAGAGAAAGTTCCTTTGTTGTCAAAGGGATTTTGTCACAGACGGTACTAGAACGAATTGGGGCTGAGGCAGTTTGGGGGAAGTAGTACTCCACCTTTGCCCTTCAATTTGTAATCGGTATAAATGTGTCAAAACAAAGGACACATTCAAGAATATTTCCACCCCTCCAAAGACAGATAGTTAAACCCAAATTCTTTCATCCTTTTTGTTTTATATTTGGCCAGTCTTTCAAATTAGGTAATGGAAACCTAATCCTTCCATGCTGCAAACTGTTTTGCAAGACCAACCAGTAAGAAGTCCACCTGCTCAGATTAGCAGAACAAAAAGATATGTAACATTTGTTGTTCTACAAAAATATTCCCAAATGCTTTGACTATGCTACTTAAAGGCAAAACTAAACTTGTTGTTCAAGAATGATATTTATCATGATCTATAGTACAGTGTTTCTGTCAGAGTAGCAGACTTGGACTGCTTATGTTAGAAGCTATAACTCGGTCTGACAAGGTTAACAAGAAAACACTTCCACTTAGCAAATTCCTGTCTTGACCCGACTCTTTAGATGTCTAAAAACAGTCAGGTCATATTTGGCCTGTAGTTCCTTATGAGCCACAGCTTTTGTGGGAACTACAGAGGGATCTCTTCGCAAACACACATGAGAGTCTCATATGCTGAGTTTGCAAACAGCCTGCTGAATGGCAATCAATCTTTTTTACAATTGCTCTGTTAATAACAGAACTGCTGGGAATGAATTTGCTTGGGCTAGTGCATCTATAGCATGATTGTAATTGTTGCGTGTGAATATTATACCTGTATGTGATTCTGTCCTGAGTACATTCACACAGCACAAATGGCTACTTACATATTCAATCACCATTTGGCTAAGAACATCTCTGTATTTTTCTGCTCTTTCTTCTGGCCTCTTTCTCATGGCCACTTATTTAAAGGGACAGATCACAAGGAACATGGAATATGGTGAACCTATAATTCATTGCAGGATTCTCTTCTGGGGTCTTTCTAACATGTCCCGAAGTAGTCAAGCTTTGGGTTTAACAAATACTCTCTTCGACGTCCATCTCAAAGAATTATCATAATAAAAACACTCAAACGTGGTCAAGCACCTTTCAGTTGCATTCTTCCCATTTCGTGCACACAGAGCAGTAAACAAAAGGAGGATACTGGAATTTTTTCCTAAAATTTTCCACTATAGATTTCCATACTGTGGAATATCCTGTCTTGGAAAGACTTATTCCTATCAGCACAGTGCATCCTGTGGATTCGTGAAGGGTACTGGCACCAAGGAGGAGGAGGAATTTTTTAGTGTATGATATGAGGAACTGAGTAGGATGAAATGAAGAGACAGGAAATGCTTGGCTGAACAGAGGGAGGAAAAACCTCTCTGTTAGAGTGCGCCGGGACATGTCCAAAGGAAATGCTGGAATCTCCCTTCTCGAGGGACTTATGAAACTAAGCACTAGAAAATGTACTGCAGGGAACAATACCGCATTGGCAGGGAAATAGGCTGAATGATCTAATTATTTTCCATCTCTAACTTCTCTGCGTCTGTGAATAACCTAGATCTCTCTAGTCACCTTTTTTTTTCTCCACTAATTTCCAAAACACAGTCAGCTGGGACTTTTTTTTTTTATAAAGAAATAATTATTTTCAAATTTTCAAATCGGTCAGTTTCAAGGCTCACCAAATTCTGACCTTCCCTATAATCTCTTATTTTCCAAAGCTGTGAGAGATTTAGAAAAAATGCATGTTATGGTAGGTGCAATATTAAGCTCAGATAAGTTTAAGAATAGGTAGTACAGTTTAGTTTCTGCAGCATATACCTGCAGATTTTTGGGGACGGTCATCCTTAAGTTTCTGGTAGGCTTTTACTCTGTATTGAGCATTTAAGTAACATAGAGGCCATGTTTCACTCTTCCATGTTTCATCGACTCCAGACAGAAGCTCGAGGAGGCAGCATTCAGAAATAAATACAGAATGTGACCCTAATAGATTTTAGGATATGTTTGTTAGAAGGTCAGAAGTGTCTTGAACATTGAGTTTCTGTCTGAACTTTAGAATCTGGAGTACCTCTGCTTATAGCATTCATGACATGAGCAGCATTGTCACTTTTTCGGATGGATACCTTAAAGGAAAGCTTTTTAAAAGGTAATTGTGCCAACGTTGCCAATTCTTAAGATAACGCACATAGATTTTATACAAACCTAGATCCTCTGAGAATGTGACTTTCATTTGAAAATAAAATGCAGACCAAAGCTTGAAAAACACCAGTCTAATGGTTCAAACAGCAGTAGGCAAATATCAAAATATTTTCACCTCATGACTTATAAGCCAATTTTATTATGTTTTCCTACATTTGAAAGCTTGGAGTTACCAATACTCTGATATGTTCCACAGACAGGAAGAGTGATGGATTTATGCTGTTTGCAATAAGTGTGTCCTGAACATGAACACCCGAGTGAACTTGAATGAACTGGCACGGGCAGGTTCCTGCTATGAAGGTGTGGCAGTTGACTGACTGTATTCCTCTCATTTCCCAGATAGGTATTGTTGGTGCTCTGTCAAAGACAGATATTGGGTGAATTATAATTCAGTGATAAATTCAAACTGTATAAATATGAGAGAGAGCTAGGAAATGTGTTGATTTTTTTTTTTCCTTTCTTAACTTTTAACACTTGAGTGTAAATGACAATACAAGGTGCCTAAAACTGTGTACAAATAAATCCAATTCATATGAATTCTGGAGAAACTCTAGCACAAGCAAAGTCCTAAGGGAAGGTGTCCAGTTACATGTGTTCTCATTAGCAAGAAGTCTTACTGGCTGCTTACGGGTTTTGTGGGCAGGATATTTTATTGGTTTCTTAGAAGTATTTATAACTTTTACAAGAGGCAGAAAGTCCTAAAAATTATCAAGCTGCTGGGTGTCCCATAAACGTTTAGCATAAAAGAGGGTTGCTGAGTTGTCTAGCTTTTAAAGATGGTGATGATTATATTAAAAAAAAAAAGATATTATTTCTTCATGCTGGATTGTCTACTTCAGAAAAAAAAAGAATTTTCTATAAAATGCTGACATAATCTCTATACAACAATACAAAGGGCATCTCTAACTTCAAAAGGGCTAGAAGATTTCAAAGCGGTGCCTGTAGGCTTGTGACAAAGAAAAAATTCAGTTTGAAAATCAAAAGAAGTTACTAGATGAATAATCTCTTTTTTGGCAGATTTGTGTGATTTCCTTTTATACCATTTCACTCTGAAGTCTTATAGAAAAATATTGGAAAGCAAATAATTAAAACTGAGAGGGAATAAAGACATCACAAAAGTGTGGTGCTTGAAAGAAGAAAACTGCAACTTCTGTTCAAGTCAAATTATTTGGCTAACACAAAGGCAAAATAAGCTGATTGCAATTTGAGGCTCACAGAGAAGAGACCTTTTCACTGGTCAGACTTCCACAGAACTAATGTGGGTCTCCAATATGTTGCTAGGTTTCTCCTTCATTGCTCCATCAAAGTTTTTTCCCCGAAATAATGACCGTAAGTGTCTTAATATCTGTACAGATGTGAGTTAACATAAGCAGAGTTTCTTAAAGGTAGTCATACACCACCTGTATGTCTTTTGTGGACTTGGTACTTCTCATTCATTTAATAAGACACACAGAAGGTGTTTCTTATTTGTTTTGAACAAATTTTTGTTGAATCATAGATTTATTGTTTTTTGTGTTGTGGCGTTCACCTACAAAGTTTAGTATGATTTACACGTGCAAAGAGCCTTCATCTTTCCTATCCCTAATTTATTTAGCTCAAATACAGCATAGATTGTTTTGTTTCTATACATCTTTTGGGTTTATCTTAAATGTTTCATTGCACTTTTGCTAAAAAGAAACCTTTCTTCTATATATGAACATATGTACATACACGTGTGTGTACAGGCATAAATAACAGATTCTGTTCAACAACTCAAAGATGAAATATCAGCAGATACTTAATTCTGTCTCCAGTGTGAAAGAAATTACGAGAAAGATTCACTTTAACCACACGGATTCCTTTGACTGAGGAACACGTAGTTGCTATGAATCAGGGTCATGGGACATATTACCAGATCAAGTAGGCAATTTGAATGTCTCTTGCAGTTAAGTAGCAAGTTTGTGAGTTCTTCAAGACATAACTCATTCAGCTCAATCCTCAAATTCAATGAGTAGTGCTAGGCAGTCTTTAGCATGTTATTACTTCACAAATACTAACCAGTTTATCATTCTAACTCCTGTGTTAAGGGGTGTATCATTATCATTTTTTTACAAACAGGAAGCTGAGGCACAAAAAAATATTGCACAAAAAGCAGTAGATGGCCTGACTCTGTTCAGGGGTGTTCAGTGGAAGTTAAGTTCCTGTATAATGTCAGTGCAAATTCTGCATCCAAGTTCTGCACCAAAGTGTAGACCTTCTTGGTACGCTTGGTAACTTTACCCCAGAAATGTCTTTATAAACTACTCAGTAAAAAAGATAGCTCAAACTAAAAGCAAAATCCAAGTATTAACTTTCATTTAGAAGAAAGAAACAGTATTAAGAGATGATGTTCTTGTAAGTATCTACCTGTAAAATACTTGTAAAGAAGGCTTCTCTTTCAGACCAGAGATATTATGACAAATTGTTTACGGTAGAATTTCAAGGCTGTAATTTCTGCTAACTCAGAGACAGTTACTTTTGTTAAATTCATAAAATTCCTAATTGTTTCGCAAATCTACCATGGAGAAAGTGAGTTGGAGCGATCACAATAGAAAACAAACCTTTTGAAATGCCCATGCCAGCACTGATGATGCTATTAATAATTTTTAGAAAATAAGCTTACAGTTAGCTCCTGCTACAGTGAAACTAGTATGATGCACTCAAAATGAGAGCATGTAGCAATAATGCAGTATGTTCTTAATCAAGATTCATTTACTCTGTTGAGCCGGGGTCACTCAGAAAAGGGAAGGGGAAGCTTGCAGCTCTCTTCAGGAGCTTGCTTAAAGCTGTCCATCAGCATCTGTTTGTGTTCAGCAGTTACTAATCTGAAAATATTTTGCATGTTGTAGCAACACTCAAATGAAAATCAGTCAAATTTTAATTTAGCCTGTGTATTTCTGACTCATACGTTTTCATGATTCAGTTACTATGTACATCTTATATCTCTTAAAATATTCCTTGTTTTAAATAGATATAGCTGAGAAAAATGTTGTTTTTAGGACATGGATAGCTACACCAACAGCTACTTAATAGAAGTGCAAAATTAGCGCTAATTCATCTTTCAGGCTCAGTATTAATAAATCACACCTGAAAGAGCTGAATAGAGGAAAAAAAGTTGCTGATTCAGTCTTAACTGGGTTTTACATTTGTCTAAATCACTGAACACTTTCTAAGAAAAATAGCCCTATGACAGAAATTCTGTACTTGGACATTTGAACAGTTCTTTGGATGGGTGGGGGGGGCAGATGTATCTGAGTTTTTCTTTAAGTTTAAAATACTTTTTTAGTCTTTTTTAAAATTCCTACTACTTTTGTCAAGCAAAAGTTTAACCGTCCAGAAACACATCGATAAGAAAAAACACATTGCCATTTTGTCTCTACATATATACATTTTAAAATCCATGTCTAGCCACCATGAAAATAAAATGCTACTGGACAGAGATTTTTTAAAAGTGATTATTATTTTGGTTAACACAATTATTAGATCTCTAAATTGGGCCCCTCCTAAAGGCGGGATGAAGCCTTTATGAGTCTAGCCTCACTCTACAAACTGGAAAACTTCAGGATATTTCAAGCTAGATGCTCAAAATCTCCAAGCATTTTGACAGTCATATCTATCTTCTCCCTACTCACTGCAAGAACACTAACTTCTTATTGAAGACACGACTTCACGCGCACTGAGCTGAAAGACTCTATCTGGATGTGGAATCAGGCCCTTTGAATAAGTATTTACCCTAAAGAACGTGTAGAACCTTCCTTAAAAGGGTCTCAGTATGTGTGCATATGAACTATTGAGTAGAAATGGACTATTTCTCCAAGTCTGAAAAAGGACTGCACTGAGAAACCTTGCCAGACAACACCAGATTGTTAAGTGTTTTGTGAGAAAAGTCTTGGCCCATTCAATCTGCTGATAAAACTTGCTTTCCACTTCAGTGAAGCCAAAATTTCACTCTTGGAGGATGCCCTAGAGATTACTAGAGACTACTAAGAAAAATTTCCCATCACCTCTGGTTAACTACCCAGAGTAACAAGTTTTCCCCTGGGCAACTTCATGTCTCAGCAATAGAAAAGCACTGTTATGTGAATTTTAATCAAGTGCAAACTCCACAACAAGCAGGATAAATTCACCATTGCAACCCTCTGACTATTAGTCACTGCTACACAATAAAGCAGTTTAACAAAATCTGTTGGGACTTCTATTCACAATTAAGTTAACCTAGCGTTACCTAAAATGCTGGTCCCAGTTTGGGCTGTGCTCAGTATACATACAGCTTAATGTTCATTGGTGGATTTGAGACATGTAGTCCAATCATAGAGTCATAAGCAAAGGACAGGTATCAAAATTAATCACTTTCTATTATTGACATGTGTGTATGTGCACATACACATGAATAGATGAGCTTTAGTATATGTAAACCTTCATAACATGGTCACAGCCTAGGTTTTTTCAGGTACTAACAGCCAGTCCTTGCCCTCAGTGCTCCTATAAGCTCAGGAAAAATGAACACGTTCTTCCACATTTGATGTGATTAGAGTTTACCGGGAATTGTTGCTCACTGCATTCTAAAGCACTCTAAATATGCCTCAGCCTTTTACCATCATGTTTTACTATGCTGCCAGCATAAACACAAAGATAGAGTAACAATCATTGTTCTTGAATATAGCTGCACTTAATAATTCAAGCTTATTTGGGGAGGGGGGAAGAGGAAGCACCCTAAAAGAGCTTTAGAAGAAATTAATTTCAGGTATCAGAATTATTTTGTAAAGGAACTTGGGGAACTATATTGGCAAGAAAGTAAAATATATCTGTAAAAATCTCAAATCCTTTCTATATAAAAATACCCTTTTCTCTTTCCTGTTTACATCTTCCTACCAATTAATGCATTTCAAGTATTTACTACTGTCAGTGAGGATATGTAGCCAATTATCCAAGATAATGTTTAAATAATTAAGAATGAATGAAAATAAAAGTACTCACTTATTATAATTATTATGTATGTATGTATGTAATGAACTCATAAAAGTTATGGTCACAATGTATGTAATGAACTCATAAAAGTTATGGTCACATTACGTTAGTACATTAGAAAGGATTAATAAAAGTTAGATCAGTTTATAGATTTGGGAAAAAAACAGACAAGTTCTCGGGGGTACCAGTCCTCCTGTTGGTTAAATATTGTCTTTCCCAACATAACTTGCCTCATATATATTCTCACAACAGAGAAAAAAGATGAAATTAAAAAAATGATGCTTGTTTTAACTATGCAAATGAAATCTTATTCATTTGTGAAGGGCTTTTTGTTTTGCTGATTCACATTTTTCAGTGTTTTCCTCCCTCTCTTCTCTGCTGAGTTGCAACTGTATTCTTGGAAAGACTGAGCTACCGATGGTGATAAGAAAGGCAAATATTCTTCTTAAGAGACAAAATATTGTAGGAGGATAGGTTTCATATAGCTAAGCTATTATATCATCCTTCTGAAAATGGATAGATGTAGGCCTATCATTTCTTTCGGAAAAAAATTTTTTTCTTAGCTGGGTCGTGATGTTCATGTATATGCCCAAAAAGTAAACCCAAAACTGAAACTGAAGAACTGTGAAAATGTGTTTATCTTAAAATTGATATGGAATCTTTTTATATGTTTTGAATCTTTTCCTCAGTGCCATCTATACAAAAAGTGTGAGATTAAAAGATAACTGGTATACTGGAGACACAAATGTCTCTCAAAAATCTGTATAATCTTAAAATTTGTGTGTGGAGTGACTTGCAATCCTACAAGAACCCCTCTGCAATGGGGAAGCATTATTCTCCTCATTTTATAGATTGATAAGCATGCAAGTGGCAAATCTACATAACTGTAAAAACAAACTCTGCAGAACATAGAGAGATGGTCCTTAATCTTAGACATGAAAAGCAGAAGCATGGGGTAGGTGTATGTGTCTTGGGAGTGAAATTTAAAAAATTGCCACAAAACCTACCAGGATTACTCCTGAGTTTATCCAGGGAAAAGTTTTGATGATTCACAATTGGCTCTTGAGCTGCCAGTCTTTTCACTTTGCTTGCTGTGCATGCAGTGCTGCCCATCACCTGTTGTTAATTATAACATTCTATAAATCTAATGTTAGAAGGCCAGCAGAGAGACACGGTGCCTGCACTGGTTTAATGGACACTCTAGGAAAAAAATAATTCTTCAAGAGTTCAGTCCTGGATGAATTTCTATGAACCTGGCATTGTCACGAACGGATAGTTCCATTAAGAAAAACCCAAGCTGATGCCTTTAAACAAATAAGGTCTTGGCTTTATATCATAACTGTGGTTTCAAGCATCACATCAACAAACACTATGATGGGAAGCAATCATTTAATAAATCAAAGTAGCTTGTCTGGTAATAAATATTTTTCTTAGAAACCACACTATTCTCTTCTGTTGATCATATGACTTCCCAGTTCCTGCATTTTTTGAGAGTAACAAAGCAACGTGGGAAATAACTCAGGATGGTGAAATCATTCAGTTTAGCAGTGCCTATGCTGCGTTTCTGAGAACAATTTAAAAATGTGTGAATTCAGGCAAAGGTGATCAAATTCTTTCCTTCTTCAGGCAACAACAATTCAGCTGAATTACACAGCGCTACATCTCTGAGAGAAGGAAAGTATTTAGTTTTGACTAAATCACTTTGGTATAATTTCTCAGCTTTACATTCTGTAACGTAGAGGGGTGAGTGTTATTTCCATTTCACAGGGATGAGAATCTGTTTCTTGCCTCTATGGGCTTTGAACATTTACAAAACTTCTGCAAAAAATACCATGAATCATTACTATTGACTCTGTGTTCTTTGTTGGCTGCCGTTCAAATAACTTACACTTACACTGATAAATAGGTATTTGTAGTTAGCAGTGAAATGAAATCGAGCATCAAAAAATAAGGAACAAATAACATAACAGGTTGGAAAGAGGAAACAAATACAAAGATCTGTGTTCTGCTGTCAGTGACGAGAGTCTAAAGCTAGAGTGGGTCTAGGCATGAGTCCTGTAAACATGTATACACACAAATAACATTATTATAAGAAGAGTACTATTGCATTTAAACAGAAGTATTCACACATGTGAATTAACTCGCTGACATAAAAATTCAATTTGTCTGGGATCTATTGGCATTACACATTATAGGCACAAGCAGTCCAGGAGGTTCCTGCAAAGCATTGATGCTAATTTCTTGACCCAGGTGGTGGAGACGCCAACGAGGAGAGGTGCGCTGCTAGACCTTGTACTAACAAACAAACAAGGTCTAGTTGGAGACGTGAAGGTTGGGGGCAGCCTTGGCTGCAGCGACCATGAATGATGGTGGAGTTCAGGATCCTTCGAGGAGGGAGCAGGGCAATGAGTAGGATCGCAACCCTGGACTTCAGGAGAGCTAACTTTGGCCTCTCCAGGGACCTACTTAGGGGAATCTCATGGGGTAGGGCCCTAGAAGGAAGAGGGGTCCAAGAAAGCTGGTTAATATCCAAGTATCACCTCCTCCAGGCTCAAGATCGGTGCATCCCTCTGAGTAAGAAGTCCAGCAAAGCGGGCAGGAGACCCGCATGGATGAGCAAGGAACTGCTGGCAAAACTCCAACAGAAGAAGGAAGTCTACAGAATGTGGAAAAGGGGACAGGCCACTTGGGAGGAATACAGGGACGTTGTCAGAGTGTGCAGGGATGCGACAAGGAAGGCTAAGGCCCGTTTGGAATTAAATCTGGCAAGGGATGTCAAGGACAACAAGAAGGGGTTCTTCAACTACATCAATAGCAAAAGGAAGACTAGGGAAAATGTCGGCCTGCTGCTGAACAGGGTGGGTGCCCTGGTAACGAAGGATACGGAGAAGGCAGAGTTACTGAATGCTGCCTTTGCTTCAGTCTTCACTACTAAGGCCAGTCCTCAGGAATTCCAGACCCTGGGGACAAGAGAGGAAGTCTGGAGAAAGGAAGACTCTCCCTTGGTGGAGGAGGATCAGGTTAGAGATCATTCAGGCAAACTTGACACCCACAAGTCCGTGGGCCCCCATGGGATGCACCCATGAGTGCTAAGGAAGCTCACGGACGTCATTGCTAGGCCACTCTCCATCATCTTGGAAAGGTCCTGGAGATCAGGAGAGGTGCCTGAGGCCTGGAAGAAAGCCAATGTCACGCCAGTCTTCCAAAAGGGCGAGAAGGAGGAGCCAGGAAACTCCAGGCCTGTCAGCCTCCCCTCCATCCCTGGAAAGGTGATGGAACAGCTCCTCCTGGAGGTCCTCACTAAGCATCTGGAGGACAAGACGGTGATCAGGAGTAGTCAGCATGGATTCACCAGAGGGAAATCATGCTTGACCAATCTGATAGCCTTCTCGGATGCAATGACTGGCTGGGTAGACGAGGGCAGGGCAGTGGATGTTGTCTCCCTGGACTTGAGCAAGGCTTTTGACACTGTCTCCCATCACATCCTCGTAGGAAGTGAAACTCAGGAAGTGTGGGTTAGATGAGTGGACGGTGAGGTGGATTGAGAACTGGCTGGATGGCCGAGCTCAGAGGGTTGTGATCAGTGGCGCAGAGTCTGGTTGGAGGCCTGGAGCTAGTGGAGTCCCCCAGGGGTCAGTCCTGGGTCCAGTCTTGTTCAATGTATTCATCAGTGAGCTGGATGAAGGGACAGAGTGCACCCTCAGCAAGTTTGCAGATGATACAAAACTGGGGGGAGTGGCTGACCCACCAGAGGGCTGTGCTGCCCTTCAGAGGGACCTGGACAGGCTGGAGAGCTGGGCGGACAGGAACCTCCTGAAGTTCAACAAAGGCAAGTGCAGGCTCCTGCACCTCGGGAGGAATAACCCCATGCCCCAGTGCAGGCTGGGGAACGATCAGCTGGAAAGCAGCTCTGCAGAGAAGGACGTGGGAGTTGTGGTGGACAAGTTGATCGTGAGCCAGCAATGTGCCCCTGTGGCCAAGAAGGCCAATGGTCTCCTGGGCTGCGTTAGGAAGAGTGTTGCCAGCAGGTGGAGGGAGGTGATCCTGCCCCTCTCCTCAGCCCTGGTGAGGCCACATCTGGAGCGCGGTGTCCACTTCTGGGCTCCCCAGGACAAGAGAGACATGGCACTACTGGAGCATCTCTCCTCTGAAGAGAGGCTGCGAGAGCTGGGCCTGTTCAGTCTGGAGAAGAGAAGACTGAGAGGCGAGCTCATCAATGTGTACAAGTATCTGAAGGGAGGGTGTCGAGAGGATGGGGCCAGACTCTTCTCACTGGTGCCCAAGCAACAGGACAAGAGGCAACGGGCACAAACTGAAACCCAGGAAGTTCCATCTGAACGTGAGGAAAAACTTCTTGATTGTAAGGGTGACCGAGCATTGGACCAGGTTGCCCAGAGAGGTAGTGGAGTCTCCTTCGCTGGAGATATTCAAAACCCGTCTGGATGTGACCCTGGGCAATATGCTGTAGAGGACGCTGCATGAGCAGGGAGGTTGGACTAGATGACCTCCAGAGGTCCCTTCCAACCTAAACCATTCTGTGATTCTGCGATTCTGTGATTACCAAAGACTGTAAATTGGTTGAAAATATTTAGAGTCAGACTACTAAAAACATAGATGCCCTTGCATATGTTTGTGTGCGCTTGTATATGAAATCATGTGTATGTTTTACTTTAAGAATATAAGGAATGAACACTTCTCCAATAAATAATACTGCTTTGTACAAAGTCCTTCAAGATTTCTAATGTCTGCTAAGGAGGTCATAAAAGGTTTATAAAAGTCTGAAGATTCAACTTGCTTTATTGGGATCCTTTTATGAAGTGCTTAGAGTACATGGATCTCTATTATTCCTTTTCTGTTGGTGCTGTTCCACAGTTATCCAGTATTCCACAGGAAGTATTTAGTGCTCCTTGGGTGAGCGTTTCTTTATATAATAAAGTGCAATGTGGGTATGAACATATTTATACGGGGTCCATGGCTTATTGGCTCTGCTTGCTAGTAAAAATATGATTTTGATTACTCTTAAAATTCTTGATTCAACCTACTTTCAGAAAGTTGAGAGATACTGCTTTTTGATGTATACATGCTATACTGCGCATTTTAGCTCAGTTGAGATCCAAGGTACAGGAAGGTGGAATTGCATCAGAAGAGAGACTTTTGAAGCAAGCCTTTGATTGCAATAGGAAATGTAACTTAAGGAATATCAATAACAGAAGGATAACACAAACCTAGTTCAGGTTTTGGGCAACCAATTTCTAAGTGGTTCATAATGATGGTTTAGGATACAGAATAGAAATGCTGAAAGTGTAAAGGAAATATTATGAATCCTCGAAAAAATCAGAGTAATGTTTGTCTAACAGGTAGACTTCAAATGACCTCAAAGAATTCTGTGCCATGTTGGTTAATGTCCAGTAATAGAATTTCATTGCTTTGCAAGCAAATGTGGAGCCCGAGGCAGCTTGGTTAGATATACTAATAAGAATATTTCTATCCTCTAGCAGATCTTCCTGCACACCTATCTTTTTTTTTTTTTTTTTTTTGCATTGGTGACTATATGATATCCCACTGACTTATAAATCTCATCTAAAAGCAATTAATTCTTGCACAAAATGTGTTTTTCTTACTCAGATCACCATCATTCGGCTATATCTGTGTGCAATTCTAGATGCACTTTTTTTAACTGGAGAGGGAAAAAAAAGAAGCTACAAAGTGAAAAGTGCAGCTTTCTTAAAATTCTTCTTAATGGACCGTGAAGGGTGTGTAAATCTGTTTAATTCGATTAGGGCAATGGACAGAACATTGACAATATCTTGATTACTGGTAATACCAAGAGAGGAGGGGAAACACTGAAGTCATGTCAGGGCAGAAGACTTTCAGAAAGCATTCACCTTGGTTCCTTTGTACCTCAGTTCCTAAGTTAATTGCATCTATGCATCCTCAGGGGCACTGACCAGCAGCCAGGCTCAGAGCCACCTCCTTTTTTTGGGAATACAGTTCTGCAATTGCCTGCCTTTAGGTCTGCATCCTAAGTTGCACATTCCTATAGTTTACTACGACTACATCAGGCCTGGCCTCTGGGTAATTCTGCTCTTAGGGAAAAAGATGACACTTTTAAACAGTGATCAATCCGCTTTCATGAATGCAGTTTCCTATGCTGAGGGAATAATAAGGTATCCTATTGTATGCATGCCCACCTCACTAAGGACAAACTTATCTCTAAGTACAAGCATCTGAAAAGCAGTTGATGTCCTCAGCAAAGCCTCTCTCTCTCAGAAAAATACCTCGATAACTTCTGGCTTTACGACTGGAGGAGTTCTCTCCTTATCTTTGGCTTGGGACTGGTATTTCCAAGAAGTTTCTAGCCTTTGCCTGTTAAGATTTTTGACAAGATGGATCCTTTTCAAAGAGGATATTTTTCCACAGGAGATAAGACTTTGAAAGACTTGCTAATTGCGTTGTTTCAACATTAGAGTTTTTCATTAATTATTCTCCCTGTTCTCCATGATTTTAGCTCTAATGCCCATGCAGCAAAGAACATGTCTCTGACATATTTGTCATGGTTGTACAGGATTGTGATTGCTTCCAAAACCAGAATCAGTGTGCTCATGTTAAATAATGCATTCTTGCAAAATTTATACTAAAGGATAGAGCCAAAATCTCCCTGCCTGTTAGCAGAAAAAGTCAGATTTCACGTCTTCTGGGTCAAGTGATGCTATATTTCACAGCATTAATATTCTGCCCAGAAATGTTTTTATTGGCAGGGAATTTGGGGGAGGGGAGGAGTCTTTTATAGTGCTTAAAAATTAAATTATATGAAGAAAATTACCTCAGATTAATAGGAGAGTCCTTTAATACGCTGGTTGTGATATCTAGACTCGACATCCAGTAATGAAGAGATCATAACAGTGCTGAATATCAAATCTGAGTGATTCTGACAATCCGCTTTTTCTTCTGTTTCTGGGAAGAGAAGGAAAGAAAGCATGTATGTTAGTACTCCCTAAAATAGTCAGGACAGCAAAGAAATTTGTAAATTTCTCAGAAAAGAGTATATATTTTTTACTCTTGTTGAATAAACAAACTACATAAAGTTTATATTGTTTTCCTATTTTAATATTTTTTAAGTAATCAGAAGTTACTACATTAAACAAATACAAGACAGCACAGGAATATCGTGTTTAAAACTGTGTTGCTCAGGTTACAAAGACACCATGAAGGGCTCACATTTTGTTTTAGTTTTTATTCTGAGTAATACTGTCTGTATGCCCACATTATGTTTGCGTGTAGCCCTATAGTTCACAGTAAGCTGTGAGTTATTTTCTCTTTGGACTACTTTGTGTATTACAAAGGATCACTACTTACTTCCATTACTGCAAGCTGAATATTCTCTCATCAACAGCAGTTAGTTTCAAGCTAAGAAATTATTCAAAGATTTGGACAAGTGAAAGCTGAAAAGATGAGAATGAAAATCAAAATATTACACCGTACAGTGTAAACTCCTCAGTTTATCATAAAATATCTGGACACAACAAATTGCATCAACCAAAGCCTAAAACTGAAGTAGGTTTTTTTTTTCTTTCTCGTAAACGAATAGCAGTTGACAGTTCTGGAATGTGCACTTCTCTCCCATGAAAACATTTTTCCACTCTGCCTTTTCCAAAAATCAAAAGTTCAAAGCTAAACTATTACACGTTATAAAAGAGCAAATTTACCATGACACTTAAACAAAGACATGAGTCAGTGTATTCAGCTTTCTTCAGGGAAGAAGGAGTTATGTTCCTTGCTAAGGCAAGGTTTCAAGTAAAGAAATTATTTTTGTAGTTTTATATATCTCCTTATGAGATAATTATTTACCTATGCAGAAGTCCTATTTTATTATACAATCGAAGTTGTAATACATGCCATTTTTGTCACTGATATATCAATTAAGCTTTACCACATTCCTCCACAGTAAGCAAAATATTAACATCCTCGTTATACAAATGGGCAAATGCAATGGCAAACATTAAGATACTTGGTTCAATATTATTCAGCATATCTGTAGCAGGACTGGGAACCTCAGTTGCTCTTGCTTTACTCTAAAGAGTGCTACCTTTGTTCTTGAGAATGGCACAAGCAAGATGAGTAGTATGTAAGTAGAGAGAGAAAATGAGAGACGGTTTTCAACTGCTGTGGGTAAAATAACTTTTATCCAGAGTAAAAAGCATATGACTTTGTGTTGTCTCAAATGTGAGGTGTATAACACGATACATTAAGCAGCTGAATTGCTCTGTGCAGTTTTTAAAACTGACCAGGAAATTTGGAACACCATTTGCTTTTATTTGGAACGAGTGGCTGATTCGTTCTTCTGCCTTGAAAAGCCTCTACCTCTGTTTCTGATTTAAAATAAGGTGGGTACCCTGTTGTACAATGGGAGAGAAGTGTAAAAAGCCACAGAGATCATGTTAATGTCGGGCATTGCCATCCCCAGACGAGGGGTTAATTTGGAATACATTAAGGGACGCAAACTTCTGCTTGGTACTGTGGTAGCTTTAGTGTATTCAGTTCTTTTAAGCAAATTGATACTGCAAAGTCTTGTGATTCAGGTCTGAGACAGATACAAACTTTAGGGGTAGTAAGATCTAGATTCAGATCCTTGACACAGAACCTTTCGTTCAGTAAGGTGGAATCAAAATCAGAAAATCCTTGAGCTTGGAGAAAGCTGACATCTGAATCCATATGCAGCAGTCCAAGCCCACCATAAGGATTCATTTTTCGCTAATTAATGTGTAAAGATTTATTAGGTCATTCCCTAGGAAGGACGGTGTATACTTACTATAGAGAAGATATGCTCATATTGTGAGGGATATCTGAATTTTTGTTTGTTCAATTTCTATTTCTGAACAATATAGCTGTGACATGAGGCTTCATTATAATTTCTGTAGTTGCCCCCGTTTTCTGTTGTTTTTTCAAGATGACATGTGAAAGGACCTTACATGACAATTACCCATAGTTATAAGTTCTATTCAGCCTTTTAGAAATCCCATTATATTTCACAGGCGAGCACAAAGAGGGTATAACGTAGCAGAACTGAAGGTTCATTACCTTTAACTTTTAAAATGGAGAGGTTTGGATTTTTCACTGTTGTTGTTTTAAAGGTCTTTAACCGAGTAAGCCATTGGTTATGAATGTGATTGTAGAAAACAGACAGTTTGTGGAAAACGCATCGCTGGTAAGGGACAAGGTGCCTACTTTCAGTAGGCTGCACAAACAACTTTGTCAGGTGCAGGCAAATCATATTGGTGGTAATGGCTAGCAGCATCAGGCAACTAAAGAGGCGAGCCTGCCTTAAATCACCCGCTGGGTAGATGAACCATGTTTTGATAACCCCTGGAATAAAGACAGGATAAAATGCTCCTCGATAGACAAGTAACTCATTTTACTTTGTCATGCACTGAATTATAAAAATTACTAAAATGGCCACACAGGAATATATACGTCATTTAAATCAGGGAGCAATCAGGTAGCAGGGCCTTGGTAGAAAGAAGGCAGCTGATTAACAGGCAAGTGGCAGGTATATTTGCTGGCTTGGTGCAAATAAGGATGAGAAGGGGATTCCTTCTCCCTTCCTGGGGAGCCAAGCATAGTCCTCACCTGTGTTTCACCTCGGTTTCAATACACAAGCAACACTGGCAGTAATGGCATGAATCTTCTCAAACAGTCAGGATCATGGGCTCATCCAAACCTTACACCGCAGTATTGCACAGGGCAAATATGTATTCCTCTGGTCTGTGCTTCTACCTCCCACGTTATACAATTGAGCAGGAAAGAGATGCTCCTCAGAGGTTAGGAAAACTGTGTGATTTACAACACTAGTGGTAGGTGGAACAGGAGAGACTGTGGGACCAAGAGAGCCAAGTATTTTAAGCATCTGTTATAGGCCTGTGCCAGACGCAGGATACCAGACAAGATGTGCCATTTGTCTGTTCTTGAATGGAATTTCCTATGTCCTTAATACCAAGCAAACTCTGTTTATTTATAATATAACTACTTCTGGTTTTGTAGAGATGATATACAGCACATTTCATCTTCTTTTCACTCTCACAATGATATTTAAGCACTTAAAAAGTAATTTATTTAGCTGTGTAAATTCAGTCAGGCTTGGCAGGTGTTTTGCTTTGTCATGGGTACATCTGTAAAGGCTAGAAAACTAGTCTCTGTTTAGGGAGGCTGAAATGTGTAGTTTACAGAAGTATATTTTTTTCTAAAGCTTATCCGGGTTAAGAACTACACCCAAGTTCTTTTAAGATCAGGGCCAGTAAGCACTGATTTTGAGTGGCCATTCTGATGGCCACGTAAAGAAGCAGGACTTGGAAAACGCTGATTGTCCTCCCCTGAATGTCTGTCCCATTTAAGGTATTTCCCAAAGAAATAAGCAGGAATTTTCTGGCAATTTTTTTTTCAGAATAGGTCGATTCAAAACTATAGCTCTTTCATGGAAACACATGTATTAGTTGTAATAGGAAACATCTCTTGTTTCCAGACAAGATTAGAGAGAAACATTAACCACCTCACAGGAACAATATCTCATATTCTTTACCTGGGAGTTGGGTATTCCAGGTTTAAGTCTCTGTGCTGCCATGTTGATACCAAAGACATGAGCCCTTAGATCAAGTAGGAGCGTTGGTATTAATGTGTCTAGGACTGGAAGGAATATTCAATAGCCCCACAGTAGAAGTCCTTGACTCCACTATAAGCCAATTGTGCCAGGGTCATGCCCCTGCAC
This sequence comes from Struthio camelus, assembly GCF_040807025.1. Taxonomy (NCBI): domain Eukaryota; kingdom Metazoa; phylum Chordata; class Aves; order Struthioniformes; family Struthionidae; genus Struthio; species Struthio camelus. Next base: position 97,850,354 of record NC_090942.1, read on the forward strand.
ATAACCTTTATTAACACCGGCACCCTTCCTGCTAGTGGTGCAGTGCCCGTCTGCTCTGCTTCAGAGGCATGCAAGGCTGCTAAACCTGAAACCTTTTCCCTAGGCTCCTTCTGATGCCTCTGCTCCAGGGTCACAGTCCCCTGGCCCCAATCACCTTGCTGCTCACAAAACTGAGACCTTTTTTGGATTGTTGCATTTCTGAGTTTGGAGAGGATGATAGCTAAAGATGGACCTCTTGACCTGGGCCCTCAGTGGACACGGCTTTTTTCACAAACAGCTTAGAAATACTTTGGCTTCTTGCACAGACAGGACAAGAGCCTCAGAAACAAACAAACAAAACTCCAACATCTGCAAGAAGAAAAAAGTGACAAGTTCTGTTTCAAACTGGTGACCAAAACCAAAGGCCCACAAAATTACTCATCATAATCCAAGTTCCTCCAGTGAGATCCCTAGAACCTTCTAGGTCACAAAGTACATTAAAACATGTACAATTAACTGTCTTCATAAACAGGCTGCATGAGCTCATCCCTTTCTGCCTCAGCTTTTCTTTCTGTAAAGCTGAGGCTGTAAAACTTGCCTGTGGTACTGCTCTAAGTCCAGCTTCTGACTATAGTTGTTATCACAATAATTACTGCAACAGATGTCAGAATCAAGCAGAAAGCACCATCATTTAACAACTTAAGTGCAGACCACAGCAATCGCTTTCTGTGCTTTATTGCAAGTATATACCCCCCAGAACAGAGAACAAATGTTCACACTTGCTTCTAGGTGTAGACCTGTTTTAGGACAATGTCTTTATATTTTTCTCCATCAAATGTTTTTCCAGTACACTTAGCTGTTTTTAGCTGTAACTAGAAAAGATACAGCTGCATTTTTTGGCTTATATAGTATGAGCTCAACCCTCAGCAACAGCTTAGTCAGAGTTGTTTTATAGAACTATTTCTCTGTAAGCATTTTCATTCAATAGTTGTCATGTGATACCTGTGCTTTCTAAAAACATACTGAGGACCTCGTATCTTATCTTCCTAATATCAATCTGGTTAGATACCTACTTGGGAGGTGCTCTGAAAGGTGGGGACAGAGACAAGACAGAGAGCACTTACTGAAAGGTAGTCTCAGAGATGGAGTCAGTCTGTGATATGATACAGTCCAACAAGTTGTTGCTGAGCAAGAGAGAGCAACACCTTGAACGGCAGTTAGACCAGCACAGCCAGCTTGGAGAGGTACCCTTGAACTAGCCTCAGCTGGTGGCTTTGGAGATTGTTGCTTGCAAATGGACCTCAGATGATTAGGGCATAAAATACAGGATCCAGGTTTTTGCATGCACTCACACTTTGGAGTACGCAAAATCTGAAGGCAGGTCCACACTTGTGGATTTGGACAATCTCTAATGCAGCTAAATCATGCCGCCTACAGAGGCTCCTGTAGGGAGGCTGCTGCTACCCACAGAGGTGTAGTCTAGCCAAGAATAGCATGTGTTTCCTCCTCTGCATCTAGCACAACTGCAGCTAAGTGGTTGCTTATGTTCAGAAATGAATGAAATATTCAATGAAAACAGGAGTCTTCACTGACACGACCACCATTTCTTAATCATTACACAAAATACTGTTGTCCTGCCCAAGCGTGCCTGGCTCTGTAAGGATAATGGAGACACTACCGCATTTCAATAGCTGCTGTTTTTTTTTCTGAAGAGTGGGCAGGGTGTGCCTGTGTGAGGGCATGTTCACAAGTTTGATCCCAGAAAGAAATAGGTACATCTGGAAACAGCATAATCCAGATTGCCAGATTCTGGCACTGTTACTACAAATAATCCCTTCTCAGGAGGGTACCAAAATGTGGCTGTCTGGTTTACCCAGAGGTATCTGGGCATTTTTCTTGGCAGGCATGGGTACTGGCAGTTATTTAGCCTTTTAATTCCTGCCCCAACTAGTGTATACTCTTTCTTTGCTGAAGATGGAAGAATAAGCCTGTGGTTAAATCACTGGCCTAGAGATTAGGCAAAGTGGGTTCTGTTCAGATTTTAGTCTGCATCCTTGGCCAGGTCACTTAAGCAAAAATTTTGAAAAGTGCTCAGCACCCACAGACAGGATCAGATTTTTCAAAAGCTTTCTGCTTTCCACTGAGGCAGTGGCCAGATGATCAAAGAAACTTTTCAGAAAGTCTGGCCGCAAGTGTCACTAGTGAGAGCTACTGGGTGCTGAGCACTCCTGAAAATCTGGTTCTCATTGAGGTGCCCTGATGGGAACCAAACTCTCCTGCTAGCCCCTATCATGACGGGAAGACACTTGAGAACCTGCCCAGGAGCTCTCTTGAAATGCTACTCCAGCAACTTTCTCTGTGCCTCAATTTTCTGTAAGGCGAGGGTGGTGTTGCCAGGGTGCTTGTAAGGATGAATTCATTAATGGACTATATGTGATGTTTTTGGATGCTTCTGCAGGAGAGGGAGGTGAAGCGTTTGTAGTATAATATCTTTCCGGACACACCAAACATCTGTGTAAGCAGGAGAGTGTTAAAGGGACTGGAGCAGGAGACCAGGAGTTGGCTTTGCTCTATGTTAAATCTACCAGCCTTCTGTTTAAGGAGCTGCTCCTCTTTATATGTACTAAATCCCTGACCATGAATTAGGGCTCCACCATGCTAGAGGATGTTTCACCCTGAAAAGCCTTTATTCTAAACAAAGCTGTGTCGGGAAAACGCTTGGAAAGAAATGATAAAGCTGTTCCACTCAGCCGTTTACCTTCTGAACTCCCTGCCTGTTGAATATAATAGTTTTATAATTTTCTTTCCTCACATTGTGTTTCTTTCCTCGGATTCCACCACAGCGTTGTGTGTTTCTTTGGGTGTTTCGAGGTGCTAGAATTTCAGCTGTGAAAGACTGGCTCTTCTTCTCATACTATGTCCCCATACACAACATTATCTTTGCAATAAGCAAAGAATTGTTGGTTGTAGCACCAAAGAAGCTTAAGTTTGAAACCAGCATTTTTTCCTTTTTTTAAACTTACAGTGGCCTCAATTTTGCCTCCAGATGGGGAAATCCGAAAGGTCCTGTGCCTCCTGTCGTGCATGCTGGAGCAGGCTTCTTTCTCTTTTCCGAATAGTTCCCCTCCCTTCCCCTCCCCCTCCCCCCCCCTACCGGCAGGATGCAACATTTTCTTTCCAGCTGACAGAGGAGTCCTCTACCAGCCCCCTTCACTTTTGGCCTTCCAGCACTGTCAGCATCTGCGCCAGTTAATGCTACCCAGATCCTTCTCCAAGGGGCACCGAGAGCTGGCACGCAGAAGAGTTGCCCCGAGGCTGTATCTCTGAAACCCAAGAAACCTCAAACGCCTTGTGTTTCCATAAATGCTCCTCAGCTGACTGGGCTGCAGGGAGTTTGTGCTCTTCTCAACCCTCGCCTCTTCTTCGGGAACAGGAGGCGCAGGCTTTAATCAGTTTTCTGACTGCGTATGTGCAGAAAATGGCGCTAATGTTAAAGCAGGCCGGGACGGCAATGCCAGACAGGAGGTGGGAAAGCAACACGCGTGGCCCGGTTTCACTAACGAGGGGCTCTCGGGGCGGAGGGTCCGAGCCGAGCGAGCTTTCACCGCCCCACCGGCTTGACGGCGCCTTCCTTCAGGGCTGCGGCAGCGCTGCCCGCTGGCAGCGCGGGACTCCCCGGCTCTAGCGCGCGACCGTTAGCGGCGGGTAGCGACCGTTAGCGGCGGGTAACGGCCGCCGAGCGGAGCGGGAGCGCACGCCGCGCCGGCCGCCCTGAGGGCTGCTGGGGGGAGGGGGGGGCGAGGCGGCGCTGCCTTCAACGACCTAAGCTGACACACATCTCTTGCCCCCTCGGCAGCTTTTCAGTGTCAGGTACGACATTTCACTTTTTCTCTAGGGGAAAAAAAAAAAAAAAAAACAGTCCGGAAGACCTTCAAGTAGTTAAGCCAACCGAAATATTTCTCTCTGCTCGAGCCGTGGCTCGGGAGAAGCAAGGAAAGATGGGTTGCTGCTCCCTGAGCCGAGCTGTGAGGTGCTGAGTGCCCTCCCCGGGAAGTGCTAAGTTACTTCTCAGTTCGCTTCAGCTTTGGTGGGAGTTTAAGGAACAGCACCCTGCCTTTGCATGTGGTCAGTATTTTGCAGGCTAAGGCTGTATATTATGAGCGTCCACCAAGTTAAATTTCCAGCTCTGAAAGCGCACTTGATGAATGGGACATTGAAAATATAATAGGTTTCCGTTCACTTATTTTTAACATACTTGTTTTCATGAAATGAACAATTAGTAGAAAGTTGAAAGTAAGTGTAGCAGAGAAAATGTCTCTGACATTTGTTTTGCTTGTGTTGTGTAGGCCTTTTGTATTGAGCTCCTGAGAGCAGTCAGCATTCGAGTGACAGATGTGATGCTGAAAATAGGGTGTTTCAAATGCATAATAAAAAAATGCTTGTTGCAAAATGAATTCTGAACTCAATGAAAGAGGGTTTTTATGCTTGAAATTTGAGTCTAAGAGCTATCCTTCCCTGACTGAAGAACAGAAATACTCCATGTGAATCACATGCTCTCAAAAATTAGCAGCTCAGATTTCAGATATTGAACATTTGCAACTAATTGCTGAAGAGCAATCTAAAACTGAAATGTGCTGCAGGTGACATTACAAAAGATGGATAAGCGGGGGGGCTTTTCTTTAAACTAAAACTTAAAAGCAATGTGATCATTTTATAGCAGTACAAAAATAAAAACTTAACTGCTTCAAATATATCTTTCTTTAATTAAGAATCGGCCTGTGTTGTTAATCTACAGTTTTCTGTATTTCCAGATTAGTATGAGCAAAGATTTTAGCTGAGATATCTGGCTAGTAATGCAAACTTAGGGAACAATCCAAACGTGCTTTCCATGTTTCCTGACATAATAGCCTATGTCCAGATCTCCAGAAGGTAGCAGTGGTCTGTAAGAGTTCTTGAGAATAGGCACTGAAAAAACACCCTTCAGTAGGGTCTAGAGGCAATGGCAACTTAGGAGGTCTACGCAATTCAGCCCAAACTGAGCTATGCTGGTTGGAATTGGGAAGGCAGCAGGAATTTCTGTAACAGAGAGAACATCTGGTGACTGCAGGGCTCTGTGGAAGACAATGCTGCGTGTGTGCACCTATATGCACATACAGCAAAACAATGTGGAGATTTCACTGCACAAAGGTGCATGCAACTTATGTTCTTAGTAGGAACTCAGTTCATTATGAACACCTTCCTCCTTCACTGCAGTGTATTTTTGGAGCTGTTCATCAGGAAGACCAGGATAGGATAGGACAGGGCAGAATCCTTCCTGTTGCTCCCTTGTTAATTCATTTGGGAATTACGACTCAATAAGTAGCCAGGGTAGCTCCTGTGAACTCACATTCAGAGAGTGAACTCTGAATTACACAAGTACCAAGTCTTATCCAGTAATTTACTGCAGCACATCACAAATTGTACCTGCAACAAGTATTTAGGTCTCGGAATAGATTTACATGGAGAATAGTAATGTCTACAGCCCATTTTTGAAAGCACAGCTGGGTTCTGCTAAGCTGTGTCCACCCTCTGCAGAAAGTTTCCCATTCATTGGAGGGCTTGTGCTTTGTTTGAGGGGTTCTTTTTTTACTGTCTTTGGGTTGACCAAAAATTGGCTTTAGCCCTTTAAATTCTCCTTTCTATCTGCTCAGCAACTGCAGAGGCAGTTTGTTACTGAAAAGAAATCTAAGAATCAGTTTTGGCCAGCATTGTCTTGGAAAGTTCACTTTATTAACATGGTTTTGGTTTTATTTCAAAAACACTTTGACAAGCACTGACATTTTTGGAACCCGTAAAGCACAAGAGACTTACTCCTAAAGGCCTAAGCTTTGCATTTTTCTGCAGCAAACAATGTGATGTGCTACTATGGTAAATTCAATTCAAGCCACTGACTGAAAGGAAATAAGTACTGAGTGTTTTTCTTTTTTCCTTCATTTTCTAAAATATGTTTTGTGTGAATGCTAGTGCTTGTGTGATCTGCTTGCTTAACTGCTCTTAACTTCTTAGCTTTTTATTCATAATGCAGGTGATATATCAATGCTGGCAGCATAAACTTCCCTAGTGAGCCTGCTTTTATTTCTCAAATTTGACCTAAAGTAACCACCTTTTGACTTTTTACTGAGACTTGCCAGCAAGGGTCCCAGTTGTGTGTTTTATATTAATGTCCATCAGCTGAGGGTTGGAATAAGATCACCTAATTCATTTACAAAGAAATACTGGAAAATATCTGAACACTTTCTTTTTCTTTTTTTTTTTAAGGCAAGCTGAACGAAAAATTCTCATCTCAGCCACATACAAGATTCTTCCTCTGATATTCTGCACTCACTGGAGCTCCGCACATGATGAGAAGAATGGAAGGGGAGAACAGAGATAAATCGTGTGCTGGCATAAGCAGACTTGACTGCTAGATTTCTTCAGTGGTAAGTTGATGGCATTTGGACTCAGAATCCCTGGGGCTCTGCCATCTTCAGTTGTGTCCCTTTTAAAATTATATTGAGTAAATCAGAGGCAATGTAAGCATCTCTAGTTCAGGACTGCAGTTTATTATAGCTATTTGTTGTTACTTTGTCTTATAACACTGAGTTTTGTTAGAACCTTGGTTTGCTCTCTGGAAATTTTAATTGCAAAAATGGTCAAATGGTTTGCTTGAAAGTCCCTATGCAAATATACGATGTACTACCGTCCACCCCTTACTCTCCCTTCAGAGAGAAGAACACAGAAGTATGTTGGTCTAGAAAGGGTGGCTGCTCTTTAGTTAGTAGGAAACATATGCTATAGCTGTTCCAGAAATTTGACTTTTGTTATACCTCTGATGCTAATGTGTCAAACAGTTAGTTTTGACTTATTCTGACTTTAATAGGATAGGTTCTGCCTATCCTGTATGTTGCCGTGATAAATCCACACCAGTTGAAGTGAGCTGGGGTACCTGACCCAAGAGACCTTCATTTTTAGTGTTATGGATAGTTATTCTAAACAAAAAAATTCTTAAATTTGAAATATATCTTTTTCATCTCAACTTGATTTCAAAGTGGCTGAATAAATTGCATAACCTGTTTCTCCAATTGCATAACCGGATTATATAGGCCTTTCCCCAAGAGAGTGGAAAAGATGCATTTAGGTTGTTTTTCTTTTCTTTTTTTTTTACACTGGGGTGGTCTTATTGGTACCATTTGTTTCTATTTTGAAAATATGGAGTTTTCAAAACGTGTCATTCTGAAGTGTTACGATTTGGGAAAGCCAAGAAAATTTGTGATAATCAATCAGGCATCTCTAAACTGAGTATAATGCATAGTTGTCTTGAAGAGAAGGGAAAACAAGGTGTGCATATGAGTGTAGCATACGATGCATAACAGATGGATGTCCTAGGTGTGTAGTATGAATAACCTAGCTGCTCGGATGCTTCTCAAATCTAACTAGAAAGCTTATTACCTCCCAGGAACTTCATTTTATTTTTGTGTGCCCTCATGTTGAACTTAGTGTAGTTGCTGATGAGACCCTATAAAGAATGATGTCTGCATACGTGCACAGACATCACAGTCATCAGTTTACGGCATTCATGCAGTACTGGGAATAGAACTTATGACCTTCGCCTCCGCAAACACAGCTGCTCCACTGGCTGTGGGCTTTGTAGCCAGCAGAGGGAACTGATAAACATTCTCATAGGGCTGCTTTATCTATATTTTTTTCTCACCAAGAGAGGGCATTGATTCCCCCTCACTTTTAAAAAGGATCCATTACATGTCACCCCTCAACAATTTCACCTGTCGTTCAACAGGTCAAGCAACATACTTCTATTCATCTTGCTATTACTACAAAATACGCACTTGCGTGAAGAAGTTTCAATCATCAAAAGATGTCCCTAGGCTACATAGTGGTATTAATCCTCTGCAGTGCAGTTATGAGACATTAAATTCATTATACATCAAGACAATTACGGACACGCATCCAATGTTTCAGGAGTAGGGTAGACCAAACACAATTGTTTACTGATGTGTGTGGAGAATAGGCGCAGTTATTGCACAACACCCCCAAAAGGCTTCAGAGCCAGAACTTGTCATTATCTTTTAAACACAGAGCTCCACAACTTGCGCTGAAGGAGAATTCTTTTGGCACAAAGAATAGATCTCACTTTCTTCTGGAGGGAAAGCCACAGAAAGATAACATCACTTATACAAAACTCTAGCAAATGCAAGTGGCAAAAGTAAGAAGCATCTGTACGGTTAAATACAGGTATTGGGTTAATCAAAGGCAGAACAAGCCACCTCTGTGTTTTTGTCTGTTCTTGTCTTGGGTTCCTCACTACAATAAATCTATTGAACCATTGCTCTTTTGAAAACATGACACTAGTGAAAACAGAAAATTATCTCCTTGAAGAAGGAAGCAACCCACAGCTGAGGATAATTGGAAAGCCAAAACATAAAAAAGTAGAGGGATATATTTAAGCTTCAGACATAAAACTTAATCTTTCCTCCCCTGGGAAAAATAGCAAGACATAGAATTAAATAGGCAGAAAATTCTGCCTTACATGCCTCAAGAACATGTGGAAGTTGTACTCCCTCCTACTGCTGGTAGTAATATGACAATCTCCCTAGTATCTGCCTCTGTACTCTGGAGAATCAGAGTATGACCCTCCACTACTCCACCCACACTTGTGTATACCTCCCATAATAGATGGCCACGATAAATGGCCATCTTATCAACAATCCATTCATTGAGTAAAATTTTGATGTTACCCAAAATTGTTAAAGCTTATAATAGGCACAGGAAAGAAAAGAAATGAAACTTCATGTAATTTCAAGGGTACTGTTTTAAAGAATGTAGTCTAGGTCCTGGCAGTCAAGAAAGCTTCTTGTAAAGTTCTACTAGCTTATGCGTCAAGCCTGTTTACGCCTCTTCAACAGAAGACGATACACTGCTACCTGCCCCTTAGTTTATGTATCTATACTTCAGAGGCATTAAGGTTCACAACGTTCCTTAAACAGGTCACCTATTCTCAAAATTAGTCATTCTTTTTCTATCACTCATACTAGTCTTTTAGTTCCCTCTCGTGTGTTCACTATTTGCATTCACTGTACAGACTTTCTGTCTGTAAGTGATGCATGCTTTCACTTCAAGAATGGGAGACAAGGCCTCCAAAGGCTGCTAGGGCAATTACTCCAGAAATCAAGCATCAACGTGTGTAAATTGTTTTTTTGGACAATGTAGTATTTGCAAGGCCACAGGAGCAATTAAAGACTCTCTATCCTCATAAATTAGCTCTAGGGATGAAGTCTAAAGGGATAGGGTAAGGCTGGTAGTGTGTTTTTTTTTTTTTTAAACGGGTATGGAATTGTATCCTATGGGATTATAGAGGTGGCACCTGATAGCAAATGTAGAAAAGGAAAGAGGAAGATATAATGTGTGCCATATAAAAGCCGTATGAATAATATTGCTTAAGTACCATGTGCTTTTCTTTGAGCACCAATTAAAAATTTTGATGTTACCAACCACTACTGAGTTACCAAGCTTGAACTCTTACAATCAGATGTTGAACATCATTTCTCATCCATGGCAGTGGACCTATGTTTTGTCATCCTGCCAAGAGTGGGTTGGTCTTAGTAAATCACGTAGGGTTTCAGAGGGTAAGAAAGGGGGTGGTCATTTGGTTAAAATGTATTTTTTTTCCCCTCCCAAGAACAAGTTGTAAAACCTATTAAAGGGGTTGTAAAGGGTTCAAAGGGACCCAAAGTGTTAGGAGTGAATACCTCTCAAAATTTAACACTAGAATTCTCCCTGCCGTTCCATCCTAAGGAGTCATGTAAAAAGACAGATCAGCTGCAAGGAGGTGGACTCTATAACCGAATTCAAAATTAAGCATGGGATTACAGTGCTGTCCTGGAACCCAAAAGAACTGCATGTTACTCTCTGCTCAGCCATGAACTTCCAGTGTCGCCATGAGCAAGACAGTCCATATATTCAGTAACATTATGGCCAAGAGGAAAACATATCCCTGCCTCACAGAGAGGTGGTGAAAATAAATTCATGAAGATCAATATGTCTCAAAAGCAGTAGTGGTGGTAGTCATACGAATAAATAAGTAGTCAGTGATCTGTTTATCCTGTGTTTCTGTGGATCTAGTATAACATTCTTGACAGCGATGGGAACTATTCTAGTGATTTAGATGGGCATTAGTGCCCTAAATGAACACTGGAAAAACCTAAGTGCAACCACCAGGAGAAATGACTTACCATGCCTGCTTAATAGTTAACTGATCTATGGCTGAAAAATCAATATAGTCTTATGGACTCTGTTTTGTTATTTTAAAACACTATGGTCGTTACCCCCAAAATCTGAATTCTTCTTTTCCCTACTCACTCAATTTTTTTATTGGGGTTGTAGCACTATTTTAAAATGATAGAGTGTTTTTATTTTAATATCAGCACACTTTGATCTCATAAAAAGGAGTTTCAGATCAGCACAGAGGTGAATAAATGCATTCCTGGTCATATAAGTTCTGCTGGAGACTTACAGTGCTGTTTCCCTTCATCCCCTGCTACAAAGTGATGCTCAGCTGAATTCTCTACTCACTCTAAGAGAGAAATTGCTCAGAGGAGATTCTGATCTAAATTAGATGCATTCCTTTGACTAGAATTTTCTTAATATGCCCTGCAATCCATTTTTCAAATGCCAAAACATTACATTTCACAGCAGGCTTCAATAAAAGGTATTTTGTTATATGCACATTTCCTGTGGCAAATGCATTTTTTCTGAGATGCTCTTTCTTGAGAATTGCTCTGTTAGAAATTTTGATTTATCTGAGAGAGTAAAATTCTGTATGAAAAATAAGTCTTCACTGGAGAATTTTAGACCTAAATTTGATATACATTACACTTAAAATCACATGTATGTGTTTTAGAAGAGGGGTCTTTTGGAGATGCAATTGAGCTTTGCTGTAAAAATCAGATGTTAACTAAGGAATAAACTTTTGTAGCTCAGAGATAGAATGCCAGTTATGGCAATTTATATAGATTTTATATAGATTACTTGTTTCAAAACCTGTTTTACTGTAAGCCTGCTGTAGAAAGCATTGTACTTTGTTTTTGAATAGCTACCTTTCTGGGTTTTTTTTTAAGGATACTTATGTAATCTCCCAGTCAAATAGCTGTAGGCGATGCTTTCTTTTTCCCATTAGATACAACAGATAACATTGAAAGTACAGAAAAGATCTCTTAGATACACTGCGCAGAAAACAACATTGTGTGCAGAGTTCTGGGGTTTTACGGGACTATAGCTTAAAAGTTGCAGCTAATGTGAATAAAGCTATATGTGGACATAATTCTTTTTCAGGAAACACTTTCTATTTGGGGAAAGCACAAAAAAGAGGCAGTTTAAAAAGAGTGTTGTTTGACTATCAAGAAGGAAATATCACTCTAACTGCACAATGCATTACATATAGTACAAACTGACTAGTTACAGTCAGCATTTACTGTTTGTTTTTGGTAGTTTAGGCTTTCCTTCATCTCTGAGCACTGGAGAGAGGCATTCTAGGATTAAGGATTTCTATGATGGAATTTCTTTAAACAGGTGACTGTGTGTTAAAAGTGCACTGACTCACACACATGAGAAACTGGTACTAGTCACTAATGAATTTGTCTCAGTGAGGATGGACAGAAGAACACAGGGGAGTGAAAACACAGTTCTGAAACCACTTATGTTTTAATATTTCGGCTGTTCGGCAGCTATTTCTTTGAGGCACTTACTATTCATTCCTATAGCATTAGAAATACCTATGTAAGCAAACTGTATATAAAAGCTCAGGCTGATCTAGAAATTTCATAGATACACAAGGCCTGCACTTCAGTCCCAAGATAAGCTCAATCTGGCTTGTAAATAGTAATAGTAAAAAAAAAAAAATCTCAAATTGTCACTAAGCATGTTTTTAAACAGAGCTTAAGGCAGCTTTAAAGTGTACTTTTTGATAACTTTGACTGGACTATTCTTACTGAGATGGAAACTATTAGCAGGGATAATAAAATGTTAAAATTGGTCTGGATATACTGATCTCCTCAAAATCAGTCAGAAAGGGAAAGAAGAGCTTTCTCAGCCACACAGTGTTTCCAGCAAGTTCTGTTTTTATTTCATTGCTAAAACAACAGATTGTTACTAACTTAAATGTCAGATGACACTACATCTGAAAAAAAAGGGGGAAAAAAAAAAGGAAAAAAGCCCTGCCAGCACCACCCAGCAAGGCAGTGCTAGAGCTGACATTAAGACTTCCTCAAAATAACTGGTTAGAACAGAAACCTGAAGTAGCAGTAATCTTACCTTGAGTGTACAAGATCCAAGGAGAGAAGATCACTGGCTCAAAACAGTGGAGGACTGAGAAAGTGCTCTGATCAGCTCCTGGTAGCATGCACTTGGCTTTTATGTGCAGGTGGGAGGAGCTGCTCCCTACGGTAGGTGGGCAGTGAGGAGAGGAGGCAGACAGCCTTCAGAAGGCATTGTACAGTAGGGTTTTGCTCTTTGAGGACAGAGGGAGGGGAAAAAAGCAAGCTGGTGGCATTTACAGGAGAAGTGTCAGCTTTATTTATAAGTCTTTTAATTATTCAGTTAACTAAAGATTTTTTTTAGTGTATTTGTTTCCATAATCTGGTGCATTATTCCAGTTCCAGTTATAATACTACTAGGTCTTGCTTTGTCTTTTGCAAGGATTTTTACAGCAGTAAGACAATAATGCAGAGTAGTTGTCAGAAGGGCTAATTTTTCCGTTCCAAGAAGGAATAGCTATGAAGAAGCAGCCTCTTGATCTTTAAAGGTGTTCGACTGAACCTTTATATTTCAAATGTCAACAAGATCACCACTCTGGAATACTCCTGTTTCTCTTGTGCTGTGCTACCCAGCTTTTCCTTGACACAGCTGTAACATGTTCCATCTACACACTTACTTTTGAGCAGTTCAGTTTAGAGCAGTTTTATTGTTCCCAGAGTCTGAGTTCTAAACAATTTTCCCCACTGGTATTCTCAAAAGGCAGATGTAGCCAAAAAGACAAACCAGTAGGAACACACATTCCTGGTGGTTTCTGTGTTAAGTTATTCATTGTTCATTTTAACCCATTCACTGCTTTTAGAGCACAGAAGAGTGGATGGCACAATGTCTGGCTGCTGGCTCCTCCAGGTGAAACAGCCAGTTGTACCCAGTTGGAATATACTGATTCTGTATCTGCATAAATCCCTGCATGAGTGACCTGGACCTTGACTGGGACGTTTGGGTCTTACCATAATACGCGAGTAAAACCTGTGCTATATTGGAACATTAGTGAATGGAGAAAGCCAGAAAGTTAGAATAGGAAAGAGAGAACAATAGTCTGAAATCAAGGGAGAGGCCAGAGGTGCAGCCTAATTAAGAACTGAGGGGGTCCAGGCAGAAAAATGAATGAGTTATTTTATGCACTGAGCAACACAGAGCTGAGCTGGTGAGGAAAGACAGGAGTAGCACATGTCCCCAGAGAACAGGAGAGAAGGAGAATCTGAATTCACAGAGATGAGATAAGCAAGAAAGTAGTGAAGGTGGTGGAGATCACATATGATACATATGACTTCCTGCACTAATGGGCCAAACTGGCCGCTAGCTGAGGAGATACAGGATGCTTACAGAACCTGGATTACTTCAGTCAATATCTTGCATTTTTCCTCAGTGTTAGCCTCTTGTATTTGTATTTAGAGACCTAAATATATCTGCTATGATCAATGTAAATAAGTCTCTGACATATTTATGGTGGGGAATGCAAGCGAAATCTCAAGATAGATTCAGAGTAACATTCACTTCCATATCTTTCTTCTTCTTTTCTCTTGAATGCAATGAGTTTATTTAAAATAAGGAAGAAGTATTGAGTGACTAAGTGGATCAGGACAAACTGAGTTGCATGCATCTTGTTTTTGTCTTTTTAGTCAGGCAGGGCTTAGAAATCAAGCCCCCATCAACTTGGATATCAGTGTTACATGGCAGAATTAGCTGTATTATATTGGTGATGTAGCCTATGGGTGATCTAGAACCTTCAAGCTGAAAAGGACTGTATAAATTGCTACCATTTATTACAAGTATTGGGTTACTGTTGGCTAACACAATCTCTACCTTGTTGCAACTAATTGTAAACAAGTCATGTTTGTTTTTTTGTTTTTTTTTGTTTTTTTTTTTAAATTCCAGTAGCACACAATATATTTTTACAGATCTCATTAAGAGATGAGTTCTCTGCTCTGAGGAGATTACAGTGTGATTTTAGGCAGGCTACTCTAAGTAATGATACTTAGTGTGATAAGTTACTGTGATAAGTTTATGTAATTGGTTCAGTTATGGGCACATTGTGGTGGCTCAGTTGATTAGATGATGCTCATAAAGTGGAGTCTACTCAGCTAATGTCTAAACAATCAGATAACTTTATTCTTACAGAAATCTAGGTCAAGACTGAGAAATTAGAGAGTAAATAGGCACCCAAGTTCTTACTTAATGACTAAACTGTTCCTATTGTCTCACAGTTGCCGAGCTTTCTGTAGGTCCCTTTGAAAATCAGTGGATGCTTCTGTAAGCTCAGTACCTTTTAAAGATCAAGATATTTCTTTTCTTGGAAAAACAAAGTTTGAATGAAGAGGAGTAGCTTTAGGTTGAAATTTTTTCTATTTTTTTTTTTAAGTTCTTCAGATGCTAAGTGCCATTTCCTTTCTCAGAAGTGAGTCAGTACTCAAGTGGGCTCCATGTAAATCTTTCATACTCTGTTGATTATTCTGCATTGATCATGTGTCCTGCTGTATTGCAGGTACAAGTGTAGCCTTAGTTTTTTCATACTTCCAGAACACAAGAATTACAGATTTTCTGAAGTTTTTTCCTTCAGGGAATCTTAAAGCACTTTACAAACATTAAATGAAACTACTACCATGTAAGATAGATCAAAAGTATTACACCAACAATGATGATTATTAAAGCATCACCATGATGTAATTATATGGCTGTTTATCTGATGAGACTACAGTGTTAGGCACAGTCCTTGATATTCTAGTCATTGCATTGCTTATCTTCCCTAATGAGATTTTTAGTAGATGAAAACTTTACCAAAAATACCTGTGGGAAATTCACTTCAGGCTGTTACATGATTAACTGAATTTGAGGGCACACACTGACAGGCTGAACAGTAAATACACTATGGACACGTGGCAGGAAGGGTTTTGTTCTTACGCTCAGAAGCAATGTCCAACCTTTCTAAAACTGTCAGTTCCTTTTAAAGATAAAATTATCCTTCCAAGAGTCATTTGAGTGTTCTAGCCCTCTTTCTGTGTTCTTGCCCCCAAAATGTCCACATTGGTTTGCCATGAGTTTCCAAGAATTGTTTGAAGCAGCTTAAGCTTTCAGCACATCCAAAATCTGCAACAGGTACTTGCATTGTTTGATAGTAGGGCTACATCTGAGTGCAGAATAGAATGGCTAATAAGGGAATCAGCCTCATGAAAGTAGCTTAGACTTGGAGAGATCAATTTGCCACACTTTTGGCTCAGCTAAGGACTACTGTATTTAATCTGTGTCAGTGATGCTTCAGAGAGCAAGAAGACCATCTGGCAGAATCTGACTAACCTTTTTATTGAGGCTCCTCATAATGCTTGATACAAAATCTGAAATCCACTACGATTCATTCAGGGACTGAATTTTTCTATGGAGGGCTAGAGTGCCCGGGCACTTTCTTACCGTTCAGCAGTGAGGCTACAACAGGGTTCCCCTAGCCAGCCTTTGTAGATGTTTTATAGCAGAAGTGTTACTATGTAGCGTGCTGGTATACCCAACAGTGTCCATGTGGCATGCAGAGAGTATGAAGCAAGCCACAGCTTGCTAGTGAGGAGAGAAATAGGATGGTAATTGCTACATTTTTACAGTCATGTTAAACATACTTGCTCCTCAGTCTTTCTGTTAAATTAAATTTTGCTCTAGCATACAAACTGTATGGCAAAGAAAAATTATTAACAGAGGTGGCATCATACTTAAAATACAGGTGAAAACTATAGCTGTATAAACGTTGAGGCAATTCACTGTGGATCTTTTAAATGGAGATATACCATAAATTCCTGAATTTATTCCAATAAAGGAACAAGGTGATTATTCACAGTTTGCCCTGAATGTAACTCAGGTGAAATAAATGGGGCTGAATGTGATGGCCGTGAATGCAGAAAGAATTGACCTGAACAATTGGGAGGATAACCCTTCAGGAATTAATGGTGGTTTCTGTAGCATCACAGCAACAGCTTAGGTGGGTGGCTACTTGTTATATAGAGGACAAAGGAGGAGGGTTCCCAAACAGTTAGATGGCATTATGATCGCAGGCGATCGCCCATCAAGATCAAGAGGTCTATATTTTTTAAATACAAACGAAATACAATTAGAGTGACTTTCCAATGTAGAGCAGGATATTACAGGCAATAGTAACCTCATGAGGTAAAAGTTAACTTTTCCAACTTCCTGACATAATTTTAACAACACCATAATTAAAAAAAGAGGAAGACATTTCAGAGTTTTTCATGACTTATAAAAATATTCTGATAGCCTACAGGTGAATTTTTGTTAACCTACACAGCTCTCATGGAAATTGATTCTTTTCGTTTTATTTGACTGTAGGACCGAAGACATTAATGATTTCTCAACTCAGGCAAAAGTGTATTTTAGTAACCTGTGGTTTCAGGTAACATTCCATTTTCTGTTGTGCTTCCTGTCAATGTAAGATCTACCCAAAGTCCTTCCAGCGAATTTGCCATTTGAAGGTTTAAATGCTACAATGTACAATGCTGCCGTTTGTATACAGCATTGTTTTTTAACAGTAAAGATTCACAAACCTAGAGGGGAGAATAACGGAAAAAGGTAAACAGTTCTCAAAGTGCCTGTTCATTTTGTTTCCTCCACATGTCACTGTGTCCTGGAGAGAATCTGTTAGGTGCTGCCTGTTAGGTTTGTATCTGTAGATTAGGGCCAGTCAGATGGTGTGGCTAGAAAACCACTGTATGCCGATCCAAAATAGGATACAAAATCAGCATATGTTTTGGAAGTGCAGATCTTTGTGCTGTAGATAACCATACACCAAGGTCTGAATGTGAGTGTGGAGGAAGCATGTTTAAAAAATATCTGCCTACCTCAAACAACATTTTCTCCTGTATGACCAGATTTATGCTTTAGCATATAACATGGTAGAGGCAGAACTGGAAAAAACTGGAAAGAGTTGATATAGAACACATTGTAGCTGTAACTTATACCATTTTGCATCCATTTTGCCTGTGCTGATCTGTTTAGTATTGTCTCCAGCAATGAAAAAGGAGTGCAGTTCAAAGCTGCTAGTATAGGATCAACCCATCCACATACTGTATTTTTTGTATTGCCTCCAATTGTTTGCATTATTTATGCCCTATATTTACTGCCTTCCTATAACTGTGTGTCAGCTTTGGAACTTTCAGCTGGATGCACTGATTGAAGTTGATGGCAACCATATCAAAACAGAAATAAAGTACTTTCTTTTAACACAGAGTGTCTTCCAGTCTTAAAAACTTGCTGGATTTTTAGACTGCTATTCATATAGTGTAAACCAATTTAACACATAAAGGCTAGGCATTGTTTGGCTGGGGAGCAACTTTGCTGAAAAGAACAGGAGAACCTTAAAAGCCAGCAAGTGGCATGACATGAGCCAGCAGTGGACCCTGGCAGCAAAGAAGGCCAATAGCATGCTCAGCTGTATGAACAAGAGCACTAAGCACTCATTAGACCATATTTAGAATACTGTGTCCAGTTTTGGGCCCCTTGGTACCTGAGAGACATTGATAAACTGGAGCAAGTCCAGCAGATGGCCACCAAGGTGGCCTTGGGGGCTGGAGCACTTGCACTGTGAGGAGAGGCTGAGGGATGGGGCTTGTTCAGCCTGGAGAAGAGGTGGCTTCAGGGTCACCTAGCAGCAGCCCCCCAGGACCTATGCAGAGGTTACCAAGAAGATGGGGCCAGGCTCTTCACAGCAGTGCATGGTGGGAGGACAAGAGACAACAGGCATAAGGTGAAACAAGAAAGGTTCAGACTGGATGTGAGGAAAAACCTTTTCCCCCTGAGGACAGTGAGGTGGTGGAGCCAGTTGCCCAGTGAGGCTGTGCAGGCCCCATCTTTGGAAGTCTTCCAGACCCAACTGGATAAAGCCTTGAGCAGCCTGGTCTAACTTCAGCTGACTCTGCTTCGAGCAGGGGGTTGGACTGGAGACCTCCTGAGGTCCCCTGGTGCCTGAGTTATCATGTGATCCTATTATATAGTACAAAAATAGTGAGTGAAGTTTCTTAGCCAATATCATGCAAGAGTTCACATTAGCTGATTTTCAGTTCTTGTGCATTTACGAGATTGGGGCATTCGCCCCATAGATGACTTTGAAGCTGCTATCAAGTGCCCATATATTCAAAGCTAGAATGTTTGCACATTTCTGAAAAATAACCAAGATTACCAATGGAAGTCTTAAATTGTAACATACAATTGGGGATTAAATAATACTTGTCTTCAGTTCCACCAGATTGTGCTTGGTGGCAGTATTACGCACTCTGTGTGTGGTTTTGCGTATTTTTCTCTTACTTAAACAAATTTCCTGAAAGTTTATTTAATGAAGCCAAGTGGCACACTTTTTGGCTGTAATATATGTTCTTTTAAATCTTTTTGCCAAAAGATTATATAGCGGTTTTTTTATTTTAGAAAACTAATTTGTGCTCTGTTTCAAATGAAATATATCATCCTTGGGAAAATGTATTTCTGATCAAGGGAAATATTTGCCCCAGTGACATCGAAGTTAGAAAGGGAGTGAAAGAGTATTTGAAGAAAAATGTTAGTTACTAATTCATCTCTGCTACACAGCCCTCAAGCCTTCTTTCGTAGATACTGCTCATTTCCTCACTACACGTTTCTTAGTTTCCAAATAATACGATTTTTTATGGTACCTTGCTTACGTTAATAAGCTCTTTCCTTTTCTCTGCAAAAAAGCCCTATGAAGACAAGATTAAATTATTTACTTTCATTAATTTCAAACAGCCTAGTAGTACAAGAAAATCACTAAACCATAGGAATTTGACCCCAAACATCATAACAGATTTTTCTTCAGGATATATCTTTATTGGATATTTGGTCATTGGCAAAATTATTTTTAAAGAGTAACGAGTGAGATTTTTTTTGAAACTTAAAATGTGTATAAATGGTACTACAAATGGACCTGTGGAAATTTTGTAGAGAACACCTAAAATACATACTGTAATAACAACCTACAATTTCTTCAAATTTTAGTATTAGGGAGGACCTAGCTATTTATCCTAACTCATGAGAATATTGCGTAAAGGAAGCAGGCCAGCTTCTGCTCTTCATAGTACTGTGGCAAAATAGGAATGAGAGAACAAACGTGGCTAGCAATGCTCACACAGACTTCAGTGGAGTTGCATTTCAATCCTTCAGTGACGTTTCCAGGTTTCTTTTTTCGAAATACTAGATCAGAGTATGACCTATGGGATGTTTAGCAAAGAAAGCCTGTCACCTCGATGCTGTTTGCAAGTGTTTCATGGTTTCCATTTATTTTATTATATATAAAGCTTTGAGCAAGCAATCTTCTTCTATTGATTTTGGTTCACAATTCAATGTTTCCATTACTCTGTTTTAATGCAGACATTAAACCTTACTAACTTGTTCCCAGGAACCATAAACTAAGGTGAAGTAAGTTAAGGATTACCACAGCTACTTCATAGACTACTTTGATTTTCTTCCAAAAGAGCAATAAAATCTGGAAACAAGTTCTCTGAACTTTTGTTAGCATGATGATTAAGAAGACATTTGAGTGCTCTGTCCAGCTTATGTCTCAGATCTTTCATAAAAAACACTGAAAAATCATTACAACAGGACAGCATTAAATTAAAGAACGTTCTGAGATGGATAAAAAGTTTTTCTCACTTTGTTAGTGAACAGATGACACACTCAAGTAAATTTCAGTGTTCTTAAGTTTTTTTCAAGTATTAGTCTATTACTGAGTGAGCAGTTTGTTTGCCACTGTGTTCATTAAAAGGAGGAAAGGAATACAAAATTAGCGTTTCAAGATACTTGAGCATTTTTGCCCCCGTTCCCAAAGTAGTTTTCTTTTGAACTTTCAAGATACTACCTTGAAAAAATGAATAGAAAATGATCAGTGCTATGCATTGTATTGTAGAGAGTCAAAGGCCTTTTCCTAACTGTGGAAATTCAGTTAAGAAAACCTTTGAAAGATAAATATAATTTCCTTGATTTTATTAACTTGCCTCTCCTTTTCATAATGGATGCACTCCCATGCTGTTACTCTACTCCTGATAAAACTAGTGGAATTAGATTAATATTGGCTATTTCTTGAAATTCCACTCAAAACTTTAGAAGCCTTTGTCAATGCGCTATAATGCAGTGAGTCATGCTTGACAAACGAATGACAAAAGAGTAAAGTCACCATGTACTTAGCAGAGACCTGTTGCATTTCAGGTGATATTGGTAAACTTGTTTTTCATTTCTATGTCTCTTGGATAGATTTTAGTGGCAATCCACCAATCCACCTGCAGAAACGTTTTTCCTATTTTCCTCATCTCTGATCCCTCTTCGGCCTACATGTCAGAGGAACTTCTGTAAAAGGGCAAAATATTGGATGTGATTAATCAGAGAATTCTGCTCCCGGTGCAGACCCGTTGTATTAGTGTCAGAGGGGTGAAGTGTTCAGTACTGTCATATCTTTGTAATAGGACTTATTCTTCCACTACAGGAGAAGAAGAATAGTATTGCTAGTAAAGACTCTGTATTTTCCTATGGGAGATTCATAGACCTCTTCTGTAAATCATTGAGCTAAATGTGGCTTTCTTGCACTGGAATACTTTTAGACTGTTTATCAAACTGCTTATAGTCCAATGTTCAAGTCAGTACTCAATGTTATAAATTTTAAAAATTATAGAGCACTTGACATTGTTGTATTCCTGAGAGGGCTCAGTTCAGGGTTGTTTATTTTACACAAGTAAAAGAACTCTTATAGCTAGGGTCTGTCATTCACCCAGTTACAACAAGAAAAAGCAAACTGAACTACTGAAACTTCTGCTCGGAGCATAGGATGTTATGTGAAAGCCTTTCTGCTCCATACAAACACAAAGGCACTTAATATCTTTAAGCATTTACTTCTATTTGTGTTGGACTGGAAGGAGTGTCCAACTGTTACTTTTTCTTAAACGGTTTAATGTTTGTGTGTTACTGTTAACATTTGAGTAAGCGCTAAGCCAAAATCATTTTGTCCCAAAGACTTTGGACAAAGTTTGTGCCAGTTAAAGAAGCATTTTATTTGTTGGTTTTTTTCTTTAATAAATAGAATCAGCTCCCTGTAGCTCTAGTGGGCTTCTCAGCAGCAGTTCTAGAGCAATTCTTCCCAAAGTCCCTTAGAAATGAACTATCAGACACACATAGTTGACTAAGGAGTGAAGTAGTCTGTGAATCCACTGCAAATCAACTACTGTTTGGTAACTTCTACCTGCCTATTCTTACCATGCAGCAAAGGTGAAGTAACTGAATCGCGAACCACTCAGGGAAGAGGAATTTACTGTGAAACAGCTCACAGACTTGTTAATTTACATTAATTTATTCAAGTGTCTTTAGCAGTATTTATCTCATGTATTTTGTCTATTAGAGTTTATCTGACTGCTCCGGAGAAATATGGGTGTAAGTCCCGTATTTAGTTTTTGGTTTGGATAGCCATCTGAAGTCAAAGATACTTATTTGTACCCTCTGATTCAGGGACAATGGGAATAGACTTTCTCACAGGATTCTCTGTACTTTTCTAGGGGCAGAGGAAATACCATCACTGTAGCCTTTCTCAGGCTTTCTCATCTTTTATGATGTGTGGTTTTGGATGAGGATGCAATTGTCATGTACTCTGTTAATGATTTGGAACCTTTAGCTGGTTTTCTCCATAATTTTTCTTTAAGAACACTTTCGTAATTGAAGTTGATTGCTGAGTCTTATGGAAGCAGGAAAATCATGGCAGGGTAGGCCTGCACTATGCTATTCTGATATTTGCATCTTAGAATGCTGCACTGCTGGAAGAATATACAGACATTGTCCTTCTGCACCCATGCTGGATGATTTAGGATATATTTCTAAATTACAGGCAGGTTGTCTAAAGCAAATGAAGATTTTTTAGCCTTTCTGCAATTATAGCAAACAAAATAAATGAAAATGGGAAAAAGTTGCAGGCAGCTTGAAGGTTAGATAACTAGAGAGTCTCACAAGTCTGGACTAGCACTTTTGAAAGGAATTTAGTTTTTGCACAATTTGCTTCAGATTGTTTTTAAATTTTATTAATTATATATTTTTTTGTCTTTATATTTTCTATTCCAATTTCCTCACTCCTATTTCCTCTGTTCAGCAACAAAAATTAAATTTTCCTCTGCAATGCAGGCAAAGAAGTAGTAGAGTACCTGCAGTCACTGCTGTGTGGTAATAGTTAGCAAAAAAATGTTTGATTTTTTTTTTAATGGTATTCTGTTCAAGGCCTTATTATGTAGAGGACCAGTTTCCATCAGGCCTCTCCAACCATGTCTTTGTATGGCAACTGATTCTGGAATGGCAAAATCCAAGGTGAATTCATAAGAACTGGAGAAGAAGTGGATCTGATTAAAGTTCTGACTATGGAGTAATCTACAGAAAGAGATAAGACAGAGCCAACATCAGATTACATTCTAGAAATTTGCTGATCCTATTATTCCTGTCATAATTCTTTTTTTTTTTTTTTTAAGAAAAAAGCTCAGAATTCTCCAAGAAACCATGTTGTGCTTATTTTCTGTAAATAAGGTCCCTACGATGAGTTTCAGGCTGGATGCTGAAGTTGCTAAATGTTTTGGAAATTTTGGCTAACAAATTTATAGCACTCTCACATTTGGGAAAAAAAACAAACAAACAAATCCAAACTAATAAAAAGGCAAGTCTTGGAGAGGCAGTGTGTAGAATTCATCTTTGTATTCTCTGGAAGTAAAACTGATCCAGTTAGAATCACTCTATAGTGTTCAGATTCTGTAGTTATTCTGTCAAAACACCTAACATCGATATGTATGTGTAATCTTTCTTGTCAAGGTAGAAATCCTCCTGGGAACATCGGAGCTCATGTTACTTCAGCATATTTTCTTTCCAACTTGTGAGAAGTAGGAAATAGGGGGATCCTCAAGAGTTTTGTTTTTTTTTTCCCCCGTTTGACTCACTTTTGAGCTTTGGGAATGGGAACAGTGTATTCTGAGTGTGACTGAGTGGTGGAGGTACTTCCAGCATACATATTAATTTATTTACTTAAAACAAGAGCAGGAGCCAGTCACGATCTATAGGTTGGATAGTAAGTTAAATGGGAATACAGGTATATTTGGACCTGTCATTTTAAAATATGTGCATTGCACCCAATAGCCACAGAAGGATGATCAAGGGCATTTACTGAATATAAACATTTAATGTTCTTGATGCTCTAAAATAACATTTCATGGTATAATATTTTCCACATTTCTAAAGACAATTGAGAGTAAATTGTAATATTATGTATGAGAAAAGAATCTGATTTTTTTGGAGAATGAGCATTATTTTTTGAGTATTATGTCTGTGTAATTATTTGATTTAGCAGTGTTGTGTATATAGGTCTGTGTGTGTCTATATGTACATACCTATATACGTATATGCACATACATCCCCAGCTGCCTTGTAGTGGGTTGACACAGAATAGCTTAAGAGTGAGTCACAAGGGAGATGGCTCATAGCTCAGGCTGATTTACTTCCTAAGCCAAGCTTTAAAGACCCTAGCATTTTTTAGGTCAAGGGTCTGCATGCTTGCTCCACAATTTCCAAAGAAACTGGCATTGGCTGCCATGTGCCCTGTGGTGATATGGGTTCAGTGCATTTCTTCATTGCATTTTATTTGTAAATGGCCATTCAAATGGTTCCTAAAATAGAGGCTGAATAAATCAAAGGCATAGAGATTACAGACATTCAGAGGAAGGAACTTTCTTTTCTTTAAACTGAAAAATTCTGACTTTTGCTGTCTGTATATTTGGAGTACCTTCCTCCCTCTGGTCACGTTTGTTTGTTCACGTAACGCATGGTCCTTCAGAGCAGGACAACTTCTGCAAAAAGGTGTCCTACTACACACGCAAATATTCATACTGTGCTTAGTGCTGACAAGGACCCATTTCAGACATCATGCTCAAGAAAGATGTGTGCTAACTAGAGACAATCCAGAATATAGCAAGGAGAATAATCAGAGATCTACAACTCCTGGCCTACAAAGAAATGTGAAAGAGTTTGGGTTGTTTAGTTGAAAGAGGAGAAGATATAGGGGGAACATAAACAATCTTCAAAAATATGCGAAAGAGGAAGAGGCAAACCAATAAAACGTCAAAATTTGAAGCCATGAAGAGTAAGAGTTCACTATCATATGAAATTTTTATTTGCAGGAGGATCTCAACTAGTCTGTGATTAGTTTGTTTACACTGGAACATTTGTACAGGCAACTTGAAAGACTTCTGTGTTGCATTGGGAGTTATCCAGTGTAAGAAATAGTACCAAGCACTTTATAATGACTGATCACATGTTTTGAATAGCAAATAATTGAAGCCATTGTTACAGTGAAAAAATTGTGAGCAATCCATAAAGTAGAATATGTTCACATTGCAAGTGACTTGAATAATTTTAAAGGCTAAAAGTCTGTGATTGCTTCTGACCTAAAAGGGGATAAATTGTTCCCATAAACTGCCCAGCTGTGCTCAATATTCATTTTCACTTTTGAATCATTCAAGATTACTATTTCTGAGTTTTCCCCTGTGTTCGATCTATATGTTTCAGATTATTTCCTCTAGCAGTACTAGCTTACATTTTTTTTTAATAATATGGTTATTATGTGCTGATGTTTCCAGTATCCCTTGTCTATATATGTCTCACTCCTTATTGGTAGGGCTAGATATTGCTTAGGAAAAGTAAATATATGCTAAAGATCTTTCCCAACTTATATCTTAAGGCAATTCAGAAACATTGGCCCACTTACATTGCCATCTTTCAGTGGCACAGAAATCAGGTAGATCCCAGAACACTGGGAAACGAATATTGCAGCAATTTCCAAATGACTCCTTCCTCTATGTTTCAGTTTCCATCCTCTTCCTGAAAAAATTTCAACAGACACTGACCCTCCCCTAAAATCTATTTGGTATCCCTATTACACTGATAGAATAAATATTATGGGAGAAAATTACTAGACTTCTAAATAGTAAGCTTGATTCAAATGATGGCACATTACCACTGCTAATTAGAGAAGAAAACAGGCTTAGTATATGGATCCTGTGTCTTTGTAATTAATGTGAGGACTTTCACTAGATGACTGGGATACTGCAAATCTAGGGTTTTCACATGTGATACGAATTCCCAAATTCTGAGGAATCTGAGATAAAAATAGGAATTCATGGTCAATATCAGAAGGTTATAAACAGTTCCCAAAAAAATCACTGCATTTGTTTTTGAAATATTTTCCAATACTCTGTCATTTTGTAGAATAAAGCTTAATGATAAGCTGCTGCTGCTTAGAAAAATAGAGGGGATGTGTGGGTGTGGGTGTGTGGGGGTGCCTGCTTGTGAGATGACTTGTGGAGATCTCTTAGCAGAATAGTGCAAGTTAGCCAATTTTTCTCAATGTATTTAAACTATCCAGTGGTTTATCTGTTGCTTGCACAGTAGCAAGGTTTTCAAACATTAGCAAGTGAAACCATTTTTAAAAAAGTAAAAATTGTTACATGTATATTCATGTTTAGAAATGACTCTGGACTATAATCTACATCCCAATGCACATTCATGCTTCAGGTGTTTTGAGGTATCTTTGAAATTTCAATTGGATCTGTAATTGAATTTTCTGTTGACTCATGACTGATTCTTTGCCTTTTTATTAGAGCGAGGTGATACATACAAGAAAATGGATAGCAAATGAAATTAGCATAAATACAATTAAGAAAAAAACATAGCATCATTGAGAAGGAAGAATTGAGCCTGGGATTTTTTCTCTTACCTCTCCAGGGTGGTTTTGGGGAGGGCTCTTCTACACTGCAGTGGGTTAAAAGAATTGTGTATCACGCTGGGTGAAGGGAGGCACCTTGCCTGTCCAGAAGGGTTGCGTATCTGGTTCTGTGGGAGCGAACGTCTTTCTCGATACCAAGAAGATGTCTCCGCAAAGGGATAAAGGGAAGCATGCTGTAGGCTTTTCAGGGCCAAGAAAGGCTCAAGTGCAAATCTAGCATATCACTGAACATATGAGGTTACCATAACTGAAAGTTAACAATTCTAAATAGTTTAGAAGGGTGGAAGGGCAGGGAGCTCATTTCTTTAACTGAAATAATTCTTCTCAGGGTGGAAGAATTTTTCATTCAAAATACAAGGAGAGGGGAGTGGTGAATAAATTAGCAAAAAAATGATGAAAGCAATGCTAAGTTTAGAATCTGTAATTAAGAGATGGCTAAATACATGTCAGGAAAAAGGCTGGTAATTCCATTGGTCTGTTCACCCATTCATTCATTCTCTCTCTCGTTTTCTCTCTTTTCCTCTCTCTTCACAGAGTTATCTTGTCGTATTTTACAGTTATCTTGTCATATCTAAGAACACAATGGCAATATTGTGCTTCTCATTTTGTCACAGGCTACTTTCAATTGTGTGGTCTTTCTCTAGTGACTGTTACGAATGTTCGAAAGCTTGGTTTTTTGAAGTGTATTTGAATTATTTTTTGACAACAGCGAGGTGCACTCTATACTAACTTCCTAAGGTGTATGAAGTAGTGGTTAAATGGGGGGAAAAGAGGAAAAAGTGGTTTTTTTTCTCTAAAAAGTGCCATGCAGGTGTGGGCCAGGTCTGCTTGTACACGCCCAGGTTTGCAAGGGGGCTTTAATTGCGTGGAGATCTGACAGTTATCTTATTAGTCTACTTTCTCAGGCTGTCAGTGAGCAGAACATCTGGGATTAGGAGGCTTTCTATTGTGAATTCAATGCTTGCTCATCAGAATGTGATGATTTTTGTTTAATTATTTTCAAAAAGTATATTATATAATGTTTTTTGCGACCTTTGTTTTTATTTGATCCCAAATGCTGCTATTACAGTACTGCTATCTTCCTGCGACTTGCTCTTATGATTTTTCTCATAAGAAAACATTTTCTGTGTTCTGCACAGACTTCTTACCTGATTACCTAATCAGAATTTTTCATCTCTTTCTATACAGTCAAGTTCTGTTTGCACCTGTTACAGACGTCAGTACAATTCTGCAATGCTGTCTGTTGCTTGGGCTGCCACTTATCTCAGTAAATACAAAAGAAAACTGTAAGAAAGCATTTCTGCTGTTATAACTGGCAGAACTTCATCAAGTTACACCAGTGAGCTTCTAGCACGTGGTGTATGTACTTACTGAAACACAATTTTTGTTTTTTCCCCAAATGCTTTTAACTTTTCTGGATTAGTATCAGAATCACCCAAGGAATTTGAATTTGAATTGTAACAGTGGTAACTTGACAGCTTTCCTTCAGAGGTGCCTAGTGTGCTGGATGCTTTAAAAAAAATGTTAATGCAGTAACTTTGAAGGAGCTACAGTAAAACTGAATACATAAATCTTTGAAAAGATTTATAATTGTGCTACATAAGATTCCTTTAAGAAGTATCAATAAGTGTGAATTTCTTAGCATTTCTTCTGCTATGGATACTTTTTTACCATATTAAATAAACACTATCAACCCAATTATGCACTGCTTTTGTTATTGACCCTTGGCATTTAGAAGGTTGTCCTGCTTCTTTTTTTAATTTTACCACAAATTATATATCCTATTGAAGCTGTGGTGTTGCATCTGTGCAGCTGAATCCAGAATACATGTGTAATGCTTTTTAAACTCAGGAATAATCAGTTCTGTAAGACAAACTTCATATATGGCACAGCTGCTTTGATACGTAATCCCTGTACTGTTTAACCAAAAAAAAAAAAAACCAAAAAAAACCTTGAGGCCCTTTAGATGATGGAGATTTATAAAAAGGGCCATGAGGACGTAGCTCCTTATTAGTACCATTCAGTGCAGGGCACACCATGCAGGTCGCATTTGCATAGCATTTCTAACTTTGATCATGACCATACCCAGCTGCTGTAAAGATCATTTTCTTCGGAGATGCAAGGCAATCCTTGGTTATTCAAAAGATCTGCTGAACAAGGTGAGAGTGGTGATATCAGGCTCACGTCAAAAGTCCATCTAGCCCAATAACCTGTTTCCAGTAACAGCCCCGCAGCAGCAAGTGGTTGGGGAAGAGCATAAGAACAGGGCAGGCATCTGCATTGTGTGCTAGCGTTCAGGAACTTGTACCTCAGAGACTTTCTGAGCCAATGGGTTGTTTTAGTACTTAGTTCTCGATATTTTTTTCTTCTGTGACTTTATCTAGTCACTTCTGGAACCTGTAAAAACTTTCAGCATGCTGTGCCAAGGAATCTCATGACTTAAGCATATATTTTGTGAAGAGCCACTTACCTTTTGTCTTTTTTGAGCTTTCCAACTGCAAATTTCATATGCCCTCTAGTTCTTGTATGGAAGGCCCTCTAGTTCTTGTATGGAAGAGACAATGAAAGGAATCATAATTTCCCTGTGACTGACATGATTTTGTAGACTTGTACAATATACCCTCTCTCAGCTGTCTCTTTTCCAGACAAAATCTGTGGGCCTTATCCAATACCCGCTGCTGTCTGTGGGAAGTGTCCTGGTCTGTGAATGGAAGTGTAGAGTATCTGACTGCATCCAGAATTGCAGGTTTATGGAATGGCCATGTATTCTGACTTCAACCTGAAGTTTGTGTTTGTACGCAGCAATGTATATAGAAGCTTGACTTCAAGTACGGTAGTAGTTGACAAAAAAAAGCACCGAATCAGTTAATTCATCCATATATAGTTTTGTGTGTTACTGGAAAGGCTTATTGAGAAAAAAAAAAAACTCAGTGGAGTACCGTCATTCCTGACCATCAGGCTAGTCAGGAGGAACAGTACACTGGGACGCTTATTATAAAAACAAACATACACAAAAATACACACATGCAAGCACTTGGTGTAAGAAAACCCTGGCAAAAATCTTTAAAATGTGTTTATGGAATTGTTACAGTAATGAAAACGTCCCTGAAAATATAGTTAAGCCAATGAGAATTTATGAGAGAGAAAACCACACGTGCTTCTGTCTGTTTCTGGCTTTTGCAGAGTTGCTGTCACAACTGTAGTGCTCTTAGACCTAGACAAGGATGCAGGCTGTTGAGTCTGAACCACAAAGTTGAGCATGTAAGGGAATGGTCTTTAGGGGCAAAATCATATTATTAGTAAAAGTATGATGTAATACCGTGGCACAGTTACAAGATAAACTGTGCTTTACGCTTCTTTGAATGTACCCTGGCTTCTCACTGAGCCTCACTCTGGACAGAACCATGCGTCCCAGTTGCTCTGGGCCTGGGGATCACAGGGCAGCCTTTCCCTGTCCTGGTTTCCCAGCTGTATTGGCTTGTTCAGTTTGGCACCTGTGAGCCCCTTCACTGTGGGAGGAGGAAAGGCCTGTAACTAGGGATTTGGAAGGGGATTTGGAAATGGTCTTTGTTTTATCCATTTGACCCACATATAGGAAAAAGGGTAGAAACAGTATGAAGCTCATATGCTTGTCTCTGTCTTTTATCTTCAGCTTTCCTTGCCTGCACTGTAAATCCTGTTCACTGCAGAGTTATGGTGTGGGACATGCTCTTTCAATTTAAATCTCTGCCAGGCTGATTCCCTTCATCTATGCGGAGCTACCTTTTCCTAGCCCCAGTACAACAAATTGCTGTAAATGGCTAGAGGAGAAAGATCACCTCTTTCTTGTGTCCCAGTGCCAGAGGTGCCACCAACAGCAGGTCCTGAGCTGATCCTTCTTGCAGAAAGACTTGCTAGTCACTCTTTGTCTTCTAGTCGAGGGCTAAAATACTCTGGACTTTCTAATTTATTTGTCCAAAATAGCCTACAACAGAAGATTATACAAGCACAGTGTTTATAAAACATGGGAGAAGACTGGCACGTAAATTTTTAGATGGTTCTTGAAAGCTGGTGTCTTTTGCACAGTCAAGGTAAATTTGAATTATGCTGTATGTGACTAGCTGAAACTGCTAGGGACAGAGATGCTATATAAGGCCTACATGTTCAGTCTAGAGAGTCACAAATATGTTCCAGGGGCATTTGATTTTCCTCTTTTTTTTAAGTGGGTTGGTCAGATTGTGAAACTTCCTTCTCTTGAAACATAGAATTGCAATATAGTGATGGATGTGGAAGAGGTCTGTTTCTGTGGACAGTTTCTATATTGATAGCTGGACGTTGATTCAGGCTGTTCCCATGTGTAGTAAACCCTCTGTGAGTGAACACATCTGTGATGATGATACCAAATTATATATACAGTAGTGACGTGCTAGGTGCTAAGCTCTTCATGATGGATAAGCTGTAGTCTGGATTGTGTAGTAATTATCTCCAAAAGTTGTGCTTCATCTCATGAGAGAAAATCCTGTGCGTTCTAGGAAACTGTTAGAGTATATGCTGTTAGAGTTCCTCATCCAAACCAGATTTTGAAGATAGGCCTGTGCACAAGAAAAGGGGGAGGGAAAGCAATTTTTTTTTCTGAAGTGACAAGTGACAACACCTCTTTTTTTTTTTTAGTCCAGTTTCCCAGGGATGTCTTGTCCAAGTGGCCTCACACTTTCCCAAAATATTTTCCTCTGGCTAGAGACCAAACACAAAAACTTCAGGCAAAAAATGTTTCTTCAAAAAGAGACTGAAAGGGTGTCTTTTGAGAGAGGGAAAAGATTTCCAGGCTCATCATGATAAAAACTGAATGATATATAATAATGTTTATTTAGTACTTAGGGCTAATAAGTATGAGTTACAAACCAAATAGTGGGTTTTGCATTGCTGTTGTAGATTTTCATTCTTTTGGTTGTTGATGTCCACAAAGTATTTGGGGAATATCAGATACAAGAACTTCAGTGATATGGCAGATTTCTTCCCATCCACATCCCAGCAGGGCTCCTTCCCCTCGCTTTTAGCTGCACTCCTTCCCAACTGCTGGGGTGTAAGGACATGTCACTCTTAAAAGCTCACTGCCCTCATTGCTGCTACTTGCAGGGGAACAGCATGGGGTGGTGTAACCGGTTCATCCCAGTGTTTTCATCGCTTATTTTGGCTCTCTATTAAAGAAGCTGAATTCAGAGCCCTCGGTGGGCATAGACCACAGAAACTGCTTATTCCAGAAGCTTCTGCAATAGCTGCATCCTCAGCATGGGCACGTGCTAGGGACAAAGGAGAGATTTGCTCAGGCTCAGGGGTGAATGTTCCCTGTGGCTGCTTATTACTCTTTTTTTTTAAACAATAATGCCTAGATTTTTTAAGCAAGATCAAGCCCTCTTTGTTCTTGGCCCTGTACAAAAAAAAGTAATATGAAACAATTCATCCCTTGGGAAACGTAAAATCGTGACAGATTTAATAATCTAAATATCTAGAAGCCTAGCAGTTGCACTGTTTTTGAGAGATTTGCTGCAGAATGAAATAAAACATCCACCTCCCAGCCACTGTTTGCTTGCAGTTGGGAAAGGGTGAGGGGAAGGATTTAGTTAAACAGGCAAAGAAAATGAACTTATTGCTATCTACTGATAGAAATGAAGAAAAAACCAACATTTAGAGATTTCTTTTAATAAAATACTGGCTACTGATGGAATTGCATGTCACTGGACTATGTGTAGTCCCTGCATATCAGCAGTATTAAGCTTAAAAAAAAAAAACAGAACTATCCTTTGAGTCAGTTGCTGAACCCCATGCGAAAGCTTTATTTTTGAAATATCCAGGGGCGAGCAGTGGAGCAGCATGAGCATCGTTGCCTGGATTCTCTTTGCCTTTTAGGGACAGATTTCCTATGACCTAGAGCTTTGCAGGAATGGTGTCTCTGGCCCTTTCCCTCTTGTGAAGGGAAAGATAGACAAGCCCTGCTCTCTGTCAGAGCAAGATACTTTGAGAAGCTGCTCAAGTTAACATTCATTCAGCAGCAACATTACAGTGTCAGACTGTTACACGTATGTAGTAAAACATGGAAATGAAGTATGTGATCTTAGTAGTTTGAGTTGTTTTTTAAAGTATATAAGCAATCAATAGAATCGGTTAATGAAAATGACAAATGGGGGCTTAGATTTGCTGTTTACAAAGGAGATTCCATTATCTGAGAAGGAGGTGTATATACATTGTGGCTTACAGTAATTTATTCCGTGTTTAAATAAGTGTCTTATTAAAATGCATAACATCTGTGTGCCTGTCTGTGCTCCTGCCAACAAAATTTATTACAAATTGCTCATTTTCTGATAGACACATGCTACTTGCCACTTAAATTTCCCACAGATGTTATCTTTAGATTCAGCAATGTCCTAATTTGGGCATAAATATCTTTTCCCCTTTTAACAAAGATATTGAAATGTTAAGCAAGTCAGACATGGGTTTTTCCTGCTCTGCCTAGGCAGCCATACAATGTGGATAAGTTGCAAGGCACACCAAACCCACACAAAACAGGGATGACAAGTGATGCTAGTGGGATTAATTTTCTAAACTTTTTTTTTTTTAGAGGTGATGAAGGGGATCAGGGCATGTCACTTACTGAACACTGATCACAAACTAAAGTAGGCACAGTGACTTCCTTCACTGATCTGATATCTTCCATCACTATGGCATTTTGCTACAGAGGAGACCACCGTCAACTGAATGCAGAAGTAGGACATCGGGGGCTTTCTGCCGGCAAAGAGGCAGAAAGGTTCTCCTTGTTGCACTGGAGGAAATGCTGTGTGCACTCATTCCCTCACTGTGTGATAGCCTCTCCAAGAAAGGGAAAATGTCAGCAGCTTGTGCAGTCTTTACCATCTCAGGTGGGCAATTTTTAGTGGGTGTTGTGATGCAGGCATTTGTTCCCTTAAAATTGGAAGGAGACACATTTAAATGACTTCAGGATTTATTTTCAACATGCTGTTAAAAAGCTTCCCAATAGGGAAGCAGTTGTTCAGAATACCTATTCCAAAAGCAGTTTTTTTTTCTTTGAAAATCTCCTGGGGCTTTTGTTCTTTTATTTGGTTTCTTGAGTGCCTACATTTTTTTCCTGAGCTAACATAGCAGAAAAATCATTCTAGGTGGAATTCTCCAAAAATACCTTTGTGACTTAGCCTAAATCCCACTGAAAGTCAATGGGTTTTGTGCTCCAAAGGCAGTTAAGTTCTTTTAACAACCCTACCAAGTGAAAACAAATTAGCATCTCAGTTTTACTGTGTAATATCTACAGAGCTTGTACGTAAGGTGTTCAGTTCAGTGGGAGGACAAAGTGTTTTAAGAGATCTAACTTTTTAAGCACAGATCATTTCAATTTCAGTAAAAGTAAGTGGTATTATTTTTCATTTTAGTGTTTGTTGAGTGAATGAAGCTGAAGATAAAGCAGCAATGTGTATTCAACTAAATGCTGGTAGCCATGGAGAGAAACAGCAGCTAATTAAAACAAACAAAAAAAATAATACACATGGGTCTTTTTTGTTAGTCAAAACAGCTTTGTCCAAGAAAGTAAAAGGCACATGATCATGATGAGTATAACTGTGTCATTTTTGCTGAGATGATTACAGTTAGAAAATAACTCTACTGTGCAATTAACTGTTTAATACCACTGTCAGAAATTGCTGCAGGGCATTGTGTAGATCAGGGGATTTCTTTAAAGGCATGCAAGACAGACACATAGAAACCAAACTCTTAACTGTCTTTCAAAATTTCTCTTTCAGTGTATGCCACCCCCCGTGTAACAGACACTTTAAAATCTGCCTAAGGCATCTAACTTCTCTGACAGTGTTGCGCTTCTCTGGCTGGTGCTACAGACGAAGTGCCTATTCAAACTCTGTGTGCGATGCAAGAGAGTAAATATTTGCCCTATTAAATAGAAGCTGGGAGAGGCAAGTGACTTGCCAAGCAATAAAGTGGGATCCTTTCATCTCAGCGCTCTTGAATGGCTTTAGGATCTAAATGTTGAAGCTTAGAAACCACTCTCCTACAGAAAGAGTACATGAAATTGAAACAGAATTGGACAAATATCTTGATCAAAACTTTGCTCACAGAACTGTGAAAGAAAACATCTCATAAATATGTGCTAGCATTGGTAGAGGTTTTGGGTCAAAAATAAAACCTTTAGGAAAAGCGACAAAAAAATGGTACCCTCTTTTCTTCAAAATTTTGTACATGAAAAATTTTAAAACAAAACATTTCAGATAGAAGAAAACCCTAAATATTTGGAAGTATGTTTTCAAAAACACTGTCATTCAAAAACCTTTTTATTATACCCCCAAAAAAATACAATAAAAGAAAATAAATACATCATCCCTTTTGCTTTGCCAGAAACCGAAGACATACATTGTTTTGGATTGACATACTGTAACTTCTGTAATTGTGAACAAATAAAAAATAAGATATTTGTACAGCCTTGATCAGAAGTTCTTAGAACAATTTGAGAGCTCAGAGATTTAATGATCTCTCTTTCAGGGGGCTACCTCTATAATATACAATGTTTATATTGCTGGAATGATGCTACAGCTGCTCACTCTAGCCTAGCTGTTTGTGTAGCTGTCTTTATGAAGCTGAAACTAATATGGTGGTTATGGGAACGGAAATACAATTGGATTTTGATTTTTTTTTTAATATGAAGTAGTCAGCTATTGAAAGACTCCCACAAACCAATGTACCATTTAAATTTTACATAAGTCTTATTTTAATAGCTTAAGTGGAATGTGGGTCTTGCCAGTTGTTTTGCATAGAACTGGGCTTTATCCTACATTAATTTTTTATTGCTTGCAGTACTCAGCTGTTCCTGGTAACTGACATTAACAAAATTATCCAACCAACAAATATTTTGAATTTAAATATGAAAGGAAAGAGAGCCTGGCTTTCTCATGCTGAAGCATAGTTTCTTTGGCTTTTCTCATGACAATGTTTGATTGCATCCTTCATTATTTCTGACAGTATTTCATTTCCTTTTTTGCTTATCCTGTGCCTACAAAAATAAAAGGAGCAAAGTGACTATAAAATAAAACAGGCAGGACAACCGATGTTTAAAAAAAATGGGAGAGGGGGGCCTAACCAAAACCCTGAATTCAAACGCATTTGTACACCCACACACTGAGCTTTAGAGAGTCCAGAACCAGAGTTTGAATGCTGTGGCTCTGGTTATGCTACAGTTTGTCCATAAACCAACGTCAGATATCTGGGCTTAGAGTTACATGTGAAATTTTAATAGGGCAAAGGATTGATTGAAAATACTTTGTGAAGAGATTATCTTGTAAATATAGCCAAGATTTAAGTCATTATTTCAGATATGAAGCATTTGGCAACAAGGGATCATTTTCATCAAAAAGAAAGACTTAGTTTATTATTTTTGATCTGAGAATAATTTAGTTCTCTGTTTAATGCTACTCCTTCTATCAGCAAACAAAAATTATATAAACAGAACGAAAATGATTTACCAGAGATTTTTTCTTCAATAACAACATAGCACCCTAAAGGAAAGAAATTAATAACATTATTATATAGCCATTTGAATGTTCCTTAGGTATGAAGTGTTAATGTGCAAAGGTCATATACATGTACCCCATGCAAAACAGACCTGTTTATTTCTGAGTAGGAGCTGCCACAATTAGACCAAGTGACTATAAAGCTAAGTGGCTGTTTTTATTTATTTGCGTATGCATGTGTTTAATTATTTTTCATTATTGCAGTGCAGCATAGTTTCCACTGGATAGCTACACTAAACTGATTCTACCTTAATGTATGGTTGTATGCACAAAAGGATATACCCACTCAGAAACTTAATTTGAATATATATCCAAAAGCTTAAGTGTTTTCATCACAGTTTATTCAAATGTGTGAGTGTCAAGTCCTCCCTTTTCCCTACTGCATGCCCCTCATCATCCTGTCATGCTAGAAAGTAGTTTGTTCCTCTTTCCTCTTCCTTCCCACAGTGCAATTGCTGTGGATGCTTGATTCTCCTCGCATATTGTCATGCATGAGTCTCCCTTCCTTGGGCAGTTGCTTTGGAGAGAGAACTATTTCTTTGCTGGGCTCTGGTACTCTTGCTTTTTGGTCCCATGGAAATGCAGGAGTACTTTATGGCTTTCCAGAGATTTGATTCCATTCGACTGGAATGAGAAGATTTGATTACTGTAAGGATCATGCCTATGGAAAAGCAACCAGGCCTTAGCAGACATTTTTAAAGGCAAGAGGACCTTTGGAGCAGTAACATCAGCTCTGATAGAGTGGGCACAGAATAGAAGGAGAGAAGAAGGGAGCTGAAGAGAGGCATGATTAACACAGCAATGTCCAGGCAGAGCTATGTCTTAGGAGAGATTTCAAAAATGCCATGTACTCACTTAGTTCTGATCCTGCTGAAATCAGATTTCAGGGGGCAGACAGCGTAGGCCACAACTGATTGCTTTAGACCACCCTACCTTTCAGTCCAGTTCTGAGCAGGCACTGGAGTGTATTCAGTGTACCTACAAATTACATTGAAGGGCATCTTGCTGCTAACGTTGATAAATTTGTGAAATAACATGTACTTTGTATGCATTGTATCTGCCAAGTACATGCTTGTCTGCATTCAAATACAGGTGAGTAAATTAAACTTGACTGAAACTTTTTTCATTGCTAACGTAACTCACTCTTGAGTTCCTCAGTAAGCCCTAACTGAAGCTGTTCCACTTCTACTGGTCAGTGTTTGCAAGTTGGGGCTAGAACTGGCTCATTTTACACAGAATCACAGAATGGTTGCAGTTGGAAGGGACCTCTGGAGATCATCTAGTCCAACATCCCTGCTCAAGCAGGGTCCTCTACAGCATATTGCCCAGGGTCACATCCAGACGGGTTTTGAATATCTCCAGCGAAGGAGACTCCACTACCTCTCTGGGCAACCTGGTCCAATGCTCGGTCACCCTTACAATCAAGAAGTTTTTCCTCACGTTCAGATGGAACTTCCTGGGTTTCAGTTTGTGCCCGTTGCCTCTTGTCCTGTTGCTTGGGCACCAGTGAGAAGAGTCTGGCCCCATCCTCTCGACACCCCCCCCTTCAGATACTTGTACACATTGATGAGCTCGCCTCTCAGTCTTCTCTTCTCCAGATTGAACAGGCCCAGCTCTTGCAGTCTTTCTTCATAGGAGAGACGCTCCAGTCCCCTCATCATCTTCACAGCCCTCCGCTGGACCCTCTCCAGTAGTGCCATGTCTCTCTTGTATTGGGGAGCCCAGAACTGGACACAGGACTCCAGATGTGGCCTCCCCAGGGCTGAGGAGAGGGGCAGGATCACCTCCCTCCACCTGCTGGCAACACTCTTCCTAATGCACCCCAGGAGACCATAGGCCTTCTTGGCCACAAGGGCACACTGCTTGCTCATGCTTAACTTGTTGTCCACCAGGACTCCCAGGTCCTTCTCGGCAGAGCTGCTTTCCAGCAGGTCAAAACAAAAAAAATCAGAGCCATGCTGAGACACACTGACACCTGGGACAGAGGCATTGTGCTACTTCTTCCCCACTCTTCCCAGTTCAGCCCTACTCCAGAGAAACTCTTGAGGAACAGACTCAGATGATATCGGGAATTCCCCATTCCTTCAGTAATTGCATTAAAACAAATTTATTTGTATTAATTTCTTAATTGTGTGATATTTGTCAGTAACCATATGTCTGCATATCCTTCCTTTTCCTTTTTGGCAAATAAAATGAAAATTGACATCTTACAATACTAGTAATTGCAGTGAAAGCACATTAGAAGATCAGAAACATTCCACCCCTCTTTGTTGAAAGCATGTCTGTTTTGTCTCGACAGCTAATTTACCTCAGCACTTCTCCAGGATGAGAGCACCTCACTCCAGTTAAATGGTGAGTCCTCAGTTAACAGAAATGTTAATTAGCATTGGAAATTGCATCAATAGCAAATACTACCTTGATTTTAGAAGAAAGTGTGAAGTTTTTAAGGGTATCATCTACTGATTAAATACAGTGAGTGTCCAAGGAAGAAAGGTGGAGAGACTTCTAACTGAAGAATCTGTCTCTAAAAGGTGTTCAAAGCTTTTTGTAGATATATCTAGTAAATATAGGACCAATTCTGATTTATAGTATGATTAGTGGTGTTACTTTGGAAACGTGAGTTTGCTATAAAATAGGTACAAATCAATTAATTCCACATTAATTACTTTGTAGGTTGCTGCTGGTTAAAAAGGAAAAATTCCTGTAAATGACAATTCATCCAGTTACCAGCATTCTGGAGCTGGATTTTTCTTTCAGTGTTCTTGACTTGGAAATGATCTTTGTTTAATAAATACTTGCTTCTATATGAATATGTTAAGCAGGCTTACCAGCTTTTTCAGGTGTTATTAGTGCTTTGAGATGCTTCAGTTTAGGGACATAATACAATGGATTTTCCAAAGAGAATAATTTTCAGAAGAATCAGAAGGCTACCTATATTTGAGGTGTATCAAACTGGTACCAGGATCATCTGTCACTTTTAGAGGCGCAGTTTTTAAATTCTAGAATTTGCACTATGAGTGTACTAAAAATGATTCTTTACAGCTTCAAATTGTACATCTTCTATGCTTACTTCTTCCTACAGAAAGTACTACCTTTTTATGACTTGCTGCTTCCAATCTAATGAATATAAACTTATTCTTTGATATTGCAAGGTTTCCAAAATACCAAAGCAATGTGACAGAAACATTATCTGTGTGTTTTGCCAAACAGATTGGCTCCAGCTACCCACATAAATTTTCTGAATCTTTTGATCAAACCCTCCACCCTGTTGCAAGTATGGAATTCATGCCAGATATAGCATCCAGAAATGAGATAAATCTAAATTCTTTCATGTGAACTACAGTGGATTCTTGTGTTATTGTTTCTGATAAATCTTTTGTGTATATTGTTATAAAAGCTGGTCAAATAATTTATTCCTCAAATAATTTGAAAATAACATTTTTCTTATTCAATCAGCTAAGCCTATATTCTCAGAAAACTCTCTTACCAATACCGGCTGCAAATGCTACCATTTTTCATTTCATACTTATTTGCAAATACATATTGCCAGCTTTTGTTATTATCCAATTTGTTAATAGTCGAGGAAACGATATAGTAGGACATTTTTTGGAGAATGAAATCTGGACACTGAAAAACAGAAAGCAGACAGGGTTCACCCACTGAAGTCGGTGGGACTCTTCCTGAAATTTTCATTTGGTCTGACAGAAACAGGCGTAAATGCATCATGCTGCTTCGGTCAAGATATTTCCAGAGTTATTGTTGGGGAAATACTGTTGCTGATGGTTTTCATCGGTAATACTCCGTACAGCCAGATTACCTGTTACTTAAGAAAACTTAATTCAATCTGAAACAGGTACAAAAAAAGTGTTCACATTGTCCAGGATTGCAGAGTTCCTATAAGGGAGACAGAGCTTAGCCAGCATAGTCTAGCAAAACAAGGAACGGGATATGATTGCAGTCTATAAATACAGTGGAAAAAGAAGTGCTATTTAAACTAAGGTACAGTGCTGACATAAAAACAGATGGGTATAATCTAACTGTGAGTACCGTTATTCTGGATATTAGAACATTTCTAATTCTAAAATAAATGAAAGTCTAAAACAACCTTTCATTAAGAGTACCAGGAGAAGCAAACAAACAAACAAACAAACACCCCCCCAAACCACCCCAGCCCCCAAACAAAAAAACTCTGATTGATTTTAAGCAGAGCCTGAGCGGCATATGAAAAAGATTATATGGCATGGTTGCCTGCAATAACAAGGGACTGAACTCAATGACCCAATAGTCCTTTCCAATCTGCTGTTCTTAATTAGATATATGAGTGTCACGGGAGCTCTTCTAGCCTCCAGTCTGTTCCTGCAAGAGGATCCTTTTATTTATGTAACTTCATGCTGAAATCCCTGCAAATCTGCAGATCCCCTCTGACATGTAGGTGATATGGATTCTTGGATCAAATTCCAGGGAGGGTTCATAGTCCCAGAAGAAAATTCTGTATCTGGCTTCTCTTTTCCTTCTTAGTTTCACGTGCACCTACTCTTTCATTCCAGAAACTGCCTTGTCTTCATTGTTTCATTTTCCTCATGACAATAACTTTTCTTCTCCAAGAAGAATTTAAATGGCAATAAAGGACACATTTATAATCAAAATCCATAGGGCTGGAAATACTTTTGCATGCAGACTACCTGCTGCCAAGGCCTGCATACCCCTGTCACTGAAATTGATGTAAATGGGGCATTCAATGGCTTTCTTGTCCCTTGAACAAACATGTTACTTTTCCTCACTACAGATCAGGTCCTGTGCTATGAAACTTGGTTTAAACACACACTTTTCAGGATCAGTAGATAAGTGTAAAGGTAGCCTAAGCCTTCAGTCTCTCTGGAAAAAAAGTTAACAAAGTTCCTTATCTGATAGCGTCATAGGCAATCACACAGATTTTTCCTGCCCTTTAAGGTGTTCCAAATGCATACATTTCTGCGCCTGGACCCTTATCTTACCAGTTGTGATCAATTCAAAATATTCACTAAAGTCTTCTCTTTATACAGAATAAGTTGGGCATTTCTGCCTCTGTTAACTTGCCTAGAAATTAGGAAGATGGGAAAGGAATGATTCCCATTAATTTGAGATGGCTGGTAACAAAGCCTGACAACTTCAGTTACTGCTTTCAATTGTTCAGTCATTCTCTAACGTGCTATTTTCCCAGGGAAGTTCACCAATGACAATAGCCCCAGAAGTTCATCCTATTTACTAGCTTGTTTTATGAAAGTCATGACCTCCAAAGCTTCTGAAGCAATCCCATGACCATTTGCTCATACCAGCATTCATTCCAGGGTTGACTGCTAGGTACGCTGTGCCAAGAGGGAAATACGGTACCAGGGCCTGAAAGGAACAAAAGCCAGCATCAAGTGCTCAGTAAAGTTGACTGACGTTTTTTTCTCTCTCTGCC
Organism: Struthio camelus; assembly: GCF_040807025.1. NCBI lineage: Eukaryota > Metazoa > Chordata > Aves > Struthioniformes > Struthionidae > Struthio > Struthio camelus. The sequence continues at coordinate 97,891,464 of NC_090942.1, forward strand.
TTGGGAGGAAGGGACTGGGTTCTGGGGGTCTTCTGTGGCAGTATTTTATCTTTGACTTTGTACTGAAAATAGTGTAGTATTTCTTTATATGCTGGACACTGTACTAAATAGTCTTAGAATTTTACTTTTTAAATAGGTTCTTGAAGCAAACCTCTCCCTTTGACATGCTTTGTGCCATTCTTAAAAGGTTGTTAAATTCAGTCCTGATTATTAAACCAATGAAAAGTCCATTATACCACTGTTGCGCTCTGCACTGCAGAAGGTGGCTCAGTATCTTATCTGTAGCGGGTCTAAGGTGCAATCGCTGATCTGTGACAACCATAGACCAAGAACATGCTTGCGTGAAAGAAGTTGCTGCTCTCATCAAGCACAGGCCATGGGGTTTCCTTAGCCACAGGTCTGCAAACCTCCGCAGACCAATGAATGGAAAAAAAGGCAAGAAATTTCATCCAAAGTCAGCCTGGAGCTCCTATTGCCTTCTAGCTATAAAGTAGAAGTTGAAGTGTCTTTCATTATCACGTGCCACCTGACATGCTGCTCTTCTACTTAGACCATTTCCCAAATATTGTCTGTACAAAAGCCAACTTGTGATGCCTCATTAAATTACAGGCAGCAGCAATTGCAAAGTGGCTTGAATTTAAGCTGTTCAGTGTTTTCTTAATGCAGATTGTCTTCATTTTTTAGTAACTAGAAGTGAACTCATAAATATCATATCACCTTTGTTCATGCAGAGAACACTGGCAAAGGCAAGACTCTGTACCAGTGGGAGGTGTCAGAACAGCCTTCTTGCTTTATGTTGTGCAGGCCCTTAAGGACCATGTACAAAGCCTCAACCTCTGTGCTGCTGTTTCGTTATCTACAAAGGACTGACTTGAGAGTTAAGTAGTTAAATCTTTAAGGAGGCACAAGGAAATGGAAAATACCGTATGTACATTAAATACTGTCATTTGGTCTGGAGGATATTTCAGTGGACATTTGGGGCAATTTCATTTTATTTCCATTTGCTTTTACAGGTACACAGTAGCTCTGTCGTGGTCTATTTGCTAATGCAAATCATTTTGAATTTCACTGAATAATTTTAAGCTTTGTTTCTTCACATTTAAGGTAGCAAGTGTTTTGTGCCTGTGGGAGTCCTACATTCTAAAATTTGCTGGCATTTTTTCCTCTTCCCTTTGACTTGTAGGCTATATTCATTGAAATGAAGTTTGGAGGAATTCAAATCTATTCATATAAGGAAAAAGATGCAAAGCCATAACAGAAACATGAAAAGCTTAACCGTTTGTCAGCGACATCAAATCTGTTGTCTTGGAAAGCACTGTTTGAATATACATATTCTTGTGGCCTTAGAGTTCATTTGTACCAGAGGTCACAGAGCTTTTTATCTGAAGGAATTGGGTGATTCTGAGATATTTTGATCTGTATTTGGACAGTTTGAAATAAGCAGTGAAAGTCATTGGCGCTTTCATCTCTGAGGCGGACAACCTAAGCAGAGCTGGTGGGGTGAATTTGCTACAATACTTCAGTTGCTTCCTGCTGTGTCTGTCAGGGAGCAGCGAGGGCTGGCTGCTTCCTGTGGGCCAGAGAGCGGAGCACAATAACGTGGCCTGCAGGGCAGGGGCCTCGCCAGCCAGGGCCCATCCCACTGCCACTGAGCAAGGTGAGCAGGGCAGACCCAGAGATCACAGCCAGGTTCAAAAAAGAGTCGGACCACAGGTAAATTTGTGATGATGGGGCAGGTCCAAGGTCAAGCTTGAGAAGTCAATCTGTAGCTCAGGGTCAGAATCAGGTCCAGTGATTGGCAGATGGAACCATGGTGATAAGGCAAGTCCAAGGTCAACGTAGGAAGTCAGTCTGTAGGTCAGGGTCTGGAGCCAGACATGAGTGCAGCTGCAGCCAGCACTCCTGTAACGTAACTGAGGCAGGGACTGAAGGCCCAGCGAGGAGCCTAGATAGAGCTTCTGGGCCTGTGGGCAGAGGGTGTATGTGGAGGCCCCAGGTGAGGCTGGTCAGGGCCATTAAGGCCTGTTAGTGCACTCAGGGCCCTGACAATGTCATTTGGGTTTTCATCACATTGCTTGTAGGATTTTAAACCTATTTAAAGCACTTTGAGGAGATTAATGACTTCAATTAGTCCTCAGTAAGCAAGAAGTCAAATTTACCTCGGCATCCTTAAATCCTTACACAAGGACTCAATGTTGTAGGTGTGGAGAGTCAGAAGCTCCACAGAGAATGGTCTTGAGTCTCCAGTTGGAGGTAAAGGGAGACAAGCAGGGATGTAGTCCTCTGGCTGTATTATTTAGCCCCCTATTCATTTAATCTCAGCCAGCTTGCAAACATATTATTAGTTCCTGAGTATCTTTTGATTGTTACTGTGTCTCTTGAGCTGAGGCTGAGTTTATTTGCCAGTTAACATAAACTTTGAAGCAGTTACATGTGGAAGACCTTGGGTTAGGATTTGCAAAGATGAATTAGCTGTTAAGGATGATCTGTAGCCATGCAGCTAATTTTTGAAGTGATCCAGCTTCCATTAATGCTTCAGACAAGCTTATACCTTTTTTTTGGACAGTGAGTACTCATCAGCCTTTTCTTTTTTTCTCCTCCAGCCAGCAGGATGGGGCATGTTCCAGGATTGTCTTTATACTGCTTTCTTTTCTGTACTTTGAGCCCACAATGTCAGATCATTCAGAAGGAGGCTGACTGTAGTGGCATCCAGCCCTGTCTCCTACTTGGGGAATGATTCTTAAGCCTGCTTTCCTGCTCCCATGTTAGGGATTTAGGAAGCATTGGCTCAAATGGCTCTAAAGAGCTGTTTTGCCATGGTCCCTCCTGCAAGTCCCTAAGAGCAGCCTCGCAGCTCTGTCTTCACCTGATCAGGCCTTATCACTGTGTCAGGAGCTACATCACCCTGAAGATCTGCTACTAAACTCTAAAGGCAAAGAACATATACATTTTGGATGAAATTCTGGCCAAAATTCCTGTTGACTGCACTGGAGATGTGATTCACCCTCTGAGAATTAACAATCTTTCAGTAAAGCCCAGAGAGCTTCTTGTGGCTCGTCACTGGTGACTGCCTGTATGGTTTACAGCTACAGTAAATCTGTGCTTCTCTGGTATTTGGGAAGTACGGCTGCCTCCCAAACACTGTGTGTCCTTGTAATCCGCATATAAAAAGTATGGCGGTCTTAAGAAGTTAATGATAGAATAACTATGTAACAGTGAACTGTAAAAAACAAAATTGACCTTTGGCTACAATAAGAAGAGTTATTTGGAGAGAAAGAGCGTGTGTGTTTTAAATGTGTTTTCCCTGTTGAGCTGAGTGGTTACAACCAAATCCAAGGTGACTTCAAAGATTGCATTCAGCAAATTCCATTCAGATGAAAGTAGAGCATAAAGCTGCTGACTGGAGCAGCTTTAAAATTCTGAAGCCACCAGTGTTTCTTACTCTGTTACCTGTTCCTTTTCCTTCTCATGAATGTTAATGAGACCATGGTACAGCTAAGAGACTTTGATGCTCTTTACAATTGTCTTACAATACCAGAACATGAACCCTTTACATTTGTCCCTAAAAAAAAATCTTAAGTTTTATAAATCTTCACCTGAACAATACAAAACACAGGGTGGGAGAATTTTAAATGATTTACCATAATCTGAGCAGGCAGCATAATCTTCCAAGAATGTCACAAAGAGCTAACTGCAAGCAATTAGCAAGCAATTAATTGCAATTAAGTTGGTAAACGGATCAGGTAAAGATTGTTGTCCCTATTTCACAGATGAGGAAAACCACACCAAAGAGACTGTACCGCTATCTATTCAATTCCATACTTTATAAGATTGATTTTCAGAAGCACTGAAGAGAGAACATCTTCAGCTAAAGTTAGTATTAACAGTGATGAACACCTTATGCTTATCAGTCCCAAAACTTCAGAATTACATTCTGCCTATCCCTACATTTGGTAGTTTATAGCCAGTTTATATTGCCTAAGAGTCCAAAGTGCTAAGTAGCTGCCCTTTGTAGGTACGGAGTAGTTGGTGCTACTGAAAACAGGGACTAAGATGTCTCAAAGTGGCACCCCAAAATCTGAGACTAAAATGAATGAACGTATTTTGGGGGGAAAAAAGGGCATTAACTGATTTACATCAGGGTTCCCTGTAATTAAGGTTAGAGTAAAGAGAGCAAATCAGGAAATTGTCACTCCTTACATTGTGATTGCAGTAATTCCCTTTCACCACATGTAGCTCAAAAGAATCTCTGTCAGCAAAGGCCTTCCTTCATAGGTACATATTTTGCATCTGAGGCTGACAGCATGTCAGAATTGTGGTGTCTGATCTGCTTTATCTGTGTGATGCATAACATACCTGCGATATTCTTCAGATTAGGTATGTCAAGACATACCTAATGGTGCTGACCAAAACCAGAGTTTTGTAGTTAGAGTCAAGTAAAAGGAAGCCAAAGATCCCACATAAGAATAGACTTCCAGCTGTTTATATTTTTTGCTTTGCAGTCATTATGCCATCCTTACTGGGAGACATGGAAAGGTGTAAAGTAGGCTATCACATAGTTCTAGAGAATGTCACAGAGATGCACAGACTTTTATAGGAATTACTGACGGAATGGTGCCTTGCTTCATATTACAATGGATGCCTTCATAAGCAACAAAAGTGGGTTCAGGGCCAAAGGCTTCTACAGGAAAAACTGGGAGAAAGAATATTCTTTTTTTCAGATGACTTACTTTATACTGTTCTGTATTTTGCTGAGAAGGAAAATAACAAATTAGGAAAGACATAGCACCATGTTAGAAGGCTATACAAATTTCAGACTGGGACTGGCTTCTGACCTGCCTGTTCAGAGCACAAGCAGAATGAGGTTGGGGCAGTCTGCACCCACTAGAGTAGACATGCTCTGTATGGTGTTTTTAACTGTGTATACATTTGTGTTATGTAAGGATGAAAGTCTTGGCCATATTCTTATATGCATCTTCCACTGCATAAATAACTTTGACAGCTTTGTTGAATAAATCAGGGTTGACTTCATATATACAGTCCTTGAACATTTTCCAAATGTTTTCATATAAATCTCTTCTGTTTCACAACCTGCTTATGATGATCTCCTATGTAGCCATTTGGCTCTAATGAAAGCTTCACTCACTGTCTATAGACGTAACATGTCTTTTCAGTGTTACAAAACAGCAGTAAGGCTGACCAGCAACCCTGCTGCAGTTTTTACAAATGGGCTATCATATACATTATACTATCATACTGGCCTACTATTCCTGAGTATAAGGGTACTTCTTTCTTTCAAACCAAAGAAAAACTGCAGGAGTTTAATCAAATGGACCTGTGCAGAGGAAATCTTCATGTGACATATTACTGATGCTTTACTGCAGCTGTTTTTTAACTGAATGCCATTTTCCGGCATGTGTGAGTTTGTTGCCATTGTCATTTAAAATTCTTTTATAGATGCAATTCTGCAGAAGAAAGTTGTACTGACCTTGCCTAAAGCATCTTCGCTGCAGTGTCATTTCATAGGGCCTCCGATTTTCCCAAACTTCTGTTGTTTGTGGCTAGGAGGAGGAGGAGAACTTTTTTTCCCTCTGCTTAGCTAGGAATCCTTTTGGTAAGGCTCAGCACAAGCTACTAAACCACTTTCAAGAGTGAAAGAAAATACATTTTCCATTATTAAAGAAAAAAAGTGTGCAGTATTTTTGAACAGCTGTACTGCTGAGCTGGGTGTGGGTAGAATGTTGAAGTCTGGTGGGAAAGTTGCCAGAAAGGGCTTTGTGCATTTGAATGTGCTTAGAAAAAAAGAGCCTTGATTTATTTATTTATTTATTTATTTGCAGGGTCTGGGGGCAGGGGGAGGATGGACAGGAGAATATCCTGAATAGGTTATTTTCCCCATAAGCAAAATACGGCCACTTTGGCATGATTTTGCACTGTGAACAGTGGAAAGCCAAACTGTTTTCGGGGAACAACTGAGGCTGTTCTCTTTCTGGACTGGTAATGCCTTTGGAAGAAGCCTAGCACATGAGAAAGTCCCACAGAAACTCTCCTTCTCCTCATGGGTGTTCATGGGACTTTTACACGGTCCAGAAGCCTGTTCTCTGCCCTTTTTATGGGACGGTAAACTTCCATGAAGGGAATTAGGAAACTACTGTTAAACTGTCCTGAGACTGGAGAGAGTAATGCTCCTCACTCTTTGGCCATGTCCTAAGAGAGACAGGTGTCCCTATCTCCTCCCTTCCTTACCCTGCAGAATGAACAGGAACAAAGATTAACACCTCCTTCCCAGGTTCTTAGGATTTTCTGGCAATCATGCATGACTACAAGTAGTTATGGACTTAAATTTTGGCCTTTGCATCTCTACAGCAGTGTACAACCTATTGAATCTGTAATACAGCCTCATTTAGCATTTAGCTATCTCCTATTGGCCTTCCCTCCTGTCACTCATCCAGAATGCTTATTAAAGCGAGCGGAGTGACAGCATGTGTTGATCCTCCTCTGAGCTTTCTAATAAACTGGGATAGGAAAGACACTCTGGGGATGGGGGGGGGGGGCGTTCTTGGTTAATAGTAGAGATATTTCTATTACATTTCACATAATGTAAAATGAATTTGAGTTACGGTATATAAAGTGGTAAATTACTGCGTTTCTGGGTCCTCCTAGATTCAGTTTTTGAAGCCATACACTTATGTTTGGAAGACTGATTCTCTTGGATTCTAGAATTTTAATATCAAGAGATATCTTTATTAAAGGAATTTAATGTTAGAGTCATAGGCCTTGTTTGCATGGGGAGATTGACCAGCATAGCTACAGTGGAATAGCTTTACTTCAATGTAACTCCCCCATGTGGACATTGTACTCCGGAATAAAACTGACTTCATTTTGAAATAATTATTCTCACTAATTATTCCAGAGTAGAGTGTCCACAGGAGGGAGTTATGCAGATATAGCTGTAACAAAATAGTTATAGCTCAGCTGATTAAATGCACTGTGTAGGAATGCCTTGTGCAAGGATGGCACAAGATTTGCAAGGGTAAAAATGCAATAGGAACAGTCAGCTCTGCTCTTGTTGACAAAGTGGGTTGTTAGTGTTAGCTGTTTCTCCTATAAAAAGAATTGTAGTTTCCACAGTGCTTGGGGAAACTGCAGTGTTTTTGCTTTGACAGACCGTCTTTGTTCTCCAAATAACTCAGTAAATTTAATTTAAAAATACAGTTCTATCCTGTTCTACCCCTCACCCCTTCCTTTTTACTGTCTAAATTGAGTTTACACCCTTTTAGACACATAATGAAAAAAGCAAGCATTTTTGGGGGTGAAAAGCAAGCTTTTTTTTTTTTTTTTTCCTTATTCTGTTCCTTGACCCACTGGTATTTGTCAGTTCACTGACCCTTCATGCTTCTCCTTAACTCTTAGTTAAAGAATACCTTCTTGAAAGATCTGTTCACCCTGGCCATCATATGGTCAGCCTTTACCACTATGAGGGCAGCAGGATGTCAGTTTTTTTGTCTCTTTTTTTCCCATAAGGGCAAAGAGCTGTTTGCTGATACTACATTCTCTCTGTTCTCTAAAAGATATTTCAGATGTTGTTGATAGCTGCCTCAGTTACAAATGGGTGAAAAAAGAGAGATGTTAAATAAAATTGCAACTTCTCCTATAAAACTTGCAATTGCAAAATACATTTTGGAACTCTTCAGAAGTCTTAAGGAACTGAGGTTTTATGCAGTTTTTGTGCAGCTGTTCTTTAAAGGTGAAATGGTTGTATGTTTCAGTTCTACCTCTGCTAACAAATCAATATGTGGCTTTAGTGAATTCTCTTATGTGTCACCATTTGCTAGTTCTAAAATCAGTGTCATGCCACCCAGCACACAGACATGCTGTAAGACATAACTTAACAGTTGAAACCATCAGGTAACAGATGCCATGTCACTGCAAGGGCTAAACATTACTTTTTATTGCCAAATGTGTGTGTTCTTAAAGCACTCATTCAGAGAAGTGACATAATGGGAGCAAAAGTGCTGTAACTCTGACAACCTCTACATGATATGCTGCGGGCAGAAAAGAGCTTGTTCTGCCAGTGCTTTGAGCTAATTCAAAGCTAGGTGGTTGCACTGCTATAGAGATGAGTCTAAGCTAATATGCCTCATCTCCCAAGATATAGCACTGTCCTAACAATAGTCACTCATGAGGCAGAAAATAATCTGGCTACCTCTTGGAGGGTTGGCCCAGCAGGCTTGCAGCTCTCCAGAATATATGGTGTAGAAGTTAAATACGAGAATTCCTGGGTGAGTATTGCAAGTGTTTTGAGATATCCCCCCCGACTGAACCTTTTAATTGGATTTCAAATTTGCAGAAGGGTACTTGGAGGCAGTGTACTGGAAAGGGAGAAGTAAGTGGAGAAGACGTGTGAAAATGAAGGAAAAGTTTGACAATAGTTACAAAGTTAACTCCGTGAAATGAGGACAGGTGTTTCACTGTCCTGATCCTAGCAACATGGGTCCTTTGTATTAGTGAGGACTGCTGGTATTAGAACAAAAAAGTCCATGCTAAATCTAGTGAGTGAGAAACAGTCTGGAGTGAGGAGGACAAAACATGTCAAGGTTGAATGAAGTTCTCATGGAATCACAGAAGACTGGCTAAACTAGAGAGCTCCTTTCCACTCCCTCAGCAGCCTGTCCCTCTACCTTGCAATTTCCAAGCAAGTCCTTTACATTTTGAAATACTGCTGTTCCTTCTCCTTTTGGTTTTCTCTTCACTGGAGAAAGCTCTTTCAACTTGCTCAGTTTTTCCTCATAGGTCTTACTGTGCAGACCTCCACTTGCTCTTGCTGCCCTCTTCCAAACTGTTTGCAGCAAGTTTTTGTGTCTCATACACTGCAGTTGCAGCTTTATTAGTGCCTCACCTAGAAGCTGGAGGGCTACCTCATGAGTCTTAAATATTGGTTTATATATTCTGATATGACTTTTCTTTCCACTGGTTTTCTTATGAGCAGAAAGGTGAGTGCTTCTGCACATAAACTGAACTAATTCATTCAAATTCAAACTAATACTCAAAGTAAAAAGGGGGGAAATACACTGGAGGGGAGAAGAGGAAAGGGGCTAACTGAGTTAATGGGCCCCTGAGTTAAGGAGCCACTAAGCCCAACAGAAGCTGGGAATAAGGGGTGATTGCACCACATAAGCTAAGAGGAGAACCAGGAAAATAACAAGAGAAGGAGTAGCAAGGTAGAAGTGAGATTATCTCAGCAAAAAGCAACGGAAAGATGAAGCAGCTTTAGATTACAGAGGTTGTCCCTTGATGTTAATTAGAGCTAAGGTTTGATTGTTTCATGTCACATGAGAGCTATCAGCATCATACAACCATTAATTCAGAGAGGGGCTGTTTTTTAACTCAGATTAGGAGGGAATATAGCCATAAAGCCATTATAGTTTCCTGGGCTAATGCAATCCTCTTTCTGTATCTCAAGAGTGACTGCACTGTGGCTGCTTGTATTCAAACTGGGCTAACTGGAGACGTTCTCTCAAAAGTAGCACAGATTAACTGTGCAACAGTGGCACAGCGTTCACTTGACAAAGATTGTTAATAAAATTGTTTTGGCTGGCATGTGGAAAAAAGCAGAAAGCAGAGTAGGAATTAAGGAAGGAGCTGAAGATGATATGTGATCAAGAGAATCAAGTGGTCAAAAGGACTTTTTTTTTTCTTCTTTTCTATAATGCAAGATATATTCCCTTTGCTATGAGTTAAGCATTTGCGTTTTTGCTGAAAAGCGGCCCCTATATTAACCACATTGCAGTTTCAGCAAACCTGCAGGGTGACTGTGGGTACTTCTGTCTAGCAAATTTTTTCCAAGTGTTTACCATGGCAACATATTTTGCTGCTCTTCTTCAAAATAGTGTCTCAGCATGTATTTAAGAAGTATTAAAAATAAAATCAATAGAAGGAGCTCAGGTAGAGCAGAGAAATCTCTTAATCTGGACCAGAGAGTGCTAATCTATAACAACTGATGCTTTGAGCACTGAAAACTTTTAATACCCTTACTTTTAATCTAGTGCAATGCCTCTGTGGGAAGTGAACTCTTAAATCTGCACTTAATTTGGACAAGTTGTACTGAGGCATGGAAGAGATTTTTGCAAAGAAAGATGACAGACAGACCTATATTTCTATGCCCCGGTTACTGAGTTATTGAATTCTGAAATTGGTTGTCCATGTATCCGGTGATATGATACTTTTCGGTCAGTGGATAATTGCCTCTTCAAAAAGAGCAGAGTAGAAAGTTATCTATGTGCTCCTGTGCATCCTTATTTCTTGGCAGATTTGTAGAAAACTAAAGCCATTAGCGGAAGTACAGTGAAGGCCACTAAAATGGGTCACCCATGGCATTACTGACTGCCCTGCATTTCTAGCACATAGTGTTATGACATTGTGAAGAATTCCCTGAGGGAATATTTGCTGGAGATTCATTAGTTGGTAGCTGTTCAACCTAGTTCATGCTTAACATTGTTCTTCATTAAACTGAGAGACAGGATGTTAATTCAAAACAAGAATGTTTCTTCCGAATTAAAAAAAAGAAGTAAATCAGACAGCTGCTCACCTGCTAGACTCCTACAGTCCTGCTGCTGGAAGCAAGAGGATTGCTTGAACAGTGCCTCAGGTGACCAGAATAGTCTCTGAGGTCCTGTCCTGCAGTACTGTACTGCAGTTGCTGCAGTAGCGGCAACTCACGTGAAAAGGTGTCTGAATATTAGTAAGAGCAAAATGGCCCCATCATTCATCTCTGCCTGCTTGGACACGGATCCTTCCTGACTGAAACTGGGTCATGTAAACTCTGGGATTCTTGACTCCATAACATACAGAGGATCCCCAGAGTTGTTTCCCTACTCCCTGTAGGGACAGGAACAGCCAGCCCCATGCTTCCTCAGGCCTGCCACCCCACAGCTTGCTGTTTTCTCTAAATATCCCCAGCCCAAGGTGATAGCTTAGGACATCTGATTTAGTAGCTATAAATCAGTTTGCAACTGTGCCCAATTAAAAGCTTCATTGTGAAGCTGTCCGTGGAGGGCTGCAAGATCTGATCAAGGAGGTTTTTCTATCCTCTTAGCTTGGCATGTGAAGCTGTTTCTTAAAGAATTTAAAGTATGTAATCGAGGCTCTTTGTTTTGTTTTGTATTTTTCTTGAAACAGGACTAATATGGAAATTTAAAGATCTAAGTGGTCCCTTCTGAAAGTTCCTAACATTGCTATCAGTATCATTCCTTTTTATAAACAGAACTGTTACAGTTCTAAGAAATAAAGTATTCAAAGAATGCACTCATAAAAGATTACACATACAATGGAATTTTTTAGCCTCAATGGGAACAGAAGGCTTTGTGAGATCTGTTTGTGTGCAGTGAACATAACATTTAAATCAATTTTTAAGCTGTTACTGATGAAACATCACCCTTTGATTAAGGGTCTACAGGGCATGCCTCCTGCAGATGCACAAGGTATCAGTTCCTGCTCAGCAGATCAAGGCCCTAGGGGGCAATGCTGGTTTGGAGTGTGAAACAATTCAAATAGAACCATGCTGGAAGCAAGGCAGGGGAGGAAGCAGAGAAGCAGCCTGAAAGCAGCATGTTGGAGTGGTGTGCGATTTATTCCCTTAACTAGTGTTTCTGTAGTTTCATCATATGACTTGGCAATTCTGCTGAGTTTGTGTTAAGTACATTACATGGGAGTGCGACCGAGATACTTTTGGGCCTTGGACAAGTGACAAATCTCACAGAAAGGCAGTGAGGTGACAGTTCCTACCTGTCCCACTTTTGCAGTCCCACTTTTGTTTCTGTCATGGTCTGCAGTCTGTTTCGCCAATCATGTAACTGATCTGACTGCTCCTTTTGTTTTGTTTTGCCTTTTTTTTTTTTTTAAACAGGGATGTGGCTGGTGACACTGCCCCTACTCAGATTTTTCAGTGAATGAGGAGGTTGGGGGCATCCTTCAACTCCTTCAACTACATCTGCCCTTCACATACATTATCTGTTGCCAGAAGTCCTCCAGGCTGTGCTTTACACCAGCAGATACCCTTCACAGCACAGCTCCAGCATTGTTCAATCTGAGCAATAGGGAAATGCAGTTTAGGATGAATTAGTTACTCAGAAGGGTCCAGTGAATGGTTCAGATGGGTGCCTTCCAGCCTACGAATTGCTTCCAAGTCATTTCTTCAGACAGCTGTGAAAGTTTGTTACTAGAGTCTGTTATTGGGTTCGTTGCTGGACTTACGGTGTCTCTCAACTGGGTAACTCTCAGGCTTACAATTAACTTTCAGTTTGGGTGTGGATGTTTTCACTGCAGAGACCTCAGAAACATCCACAAAACCTTCTTCCATGAATTACAAGCAAAATGAGACAAAAAAGCTACGAAGTACATTCAGTAGTTCTTTATGCAAGTAAATGTTTACATCAGCTGTTGTACAATAGTTACCCAAAACTACATGGAGCTGAATATCTCTGGTATGAATTTATGTTTGGAATTTCCACTGACTGTAGTGTTTGTTACATACTCACTTTAGGAAGGATAACTCACTAGAAAATACACCACTGGGAAATACTGCATCCATTTAGATCTTTCTTTTGGACTTTTTTTTTTTTTTGTTTAACTGCCACTGCATCTGGTGAGCACATTCAGACTGGGGAGACCGAAAAAATAAAAACAAAGAGAGCAAGTGAGAAGTTCCTGGAATGTTACAAGCTGCTGTGTCACTGAGAATGGCAAGGCAGCAGAAAGCTCCTCTCTCCAAAGCTGACACTAGAGTGGGAAAATTTGGCCATAACTTTAAAGTAAATGTACAGTTGCAAGCAAATGCTGAATATCATGCTGTTTTCCTTAAGTAATTTCTTTTCCCTTTAATTCTTATACCTTAGGCTATTTAAGATACAGTTTTAAGATACGTTTCCTGAAATGTATCCTTTGGAATCTTATGGTCCAGATCAGCTTATGTTTTGTAGACTGGAGGGCTACTGTATGTTTTAAAACTGCTACAATTTTTTTAATTTTAAACTGATGGTCCTACTTAGACAACAAAACAGATTATTGTCTAATTACAGTTTATATAATGTCAGGCAGGCTGAAGCAAAGATCACCTGCTGTACATTAAAAAGAGAGAAATTATTTCATTCCAGCAACAAAGCTGGAACTGTCCTGAACCTTCAGAAAAAGCAAAGCCAGGTTCCCATGCTGTCCTGTGCACCGTATCTCCCAAAGAACATGATTTTCTAGCACATACAGCTCCTCTTAGTCTTGAAGTGTAAAAGCTGTGGTCTAAAGCAAGGGGATGCATGGTGTTTAAAAAGAACAGCAAAACCTGAACCTCGGGAGTAGAAAACCTCTGCTATCATCCTTCACATGTGGATTTATGCCATGGGCATCACAACTGTACAAGGAAAGTGCTGCTTCTTCTCTCCTTCCTTTCCCTCTCCCCCCATATCAAATAAAGGGTTTTTTTTTTTTTTTTTTAAACGTAACTGTGCTGGGAGCCTTCCCAAAGAAAGGGACCCCACCTCAAAAAAAAAAAAGGGGTCTCATTTGTGTTTATGATTTCCACCCTTTCCTCACCCACTCTTCCCAAGGCCTGTGCAGGGCAAGATTTACCCTTAAAATTTGCTCATTTCTGTCTACAAAATGGTGAAGAGCCTGATTCCCAGCTGCACTGAAGTCAGCTGAAAGGCTTTCCTTAGTTGGTCCTGATCAGTAAATTCACTGAAGAGGAATACCTCTCCTGACAGTTTAGGTCTTCCTAATATGACTATTTTGCACTGTAAGCAACAATTTTTGCTTCATGACAGACAAGAGTAATGTTAAAAAAGATTAAAAGATTACTTATTCTAGCCAAGGTTGAATATGGGAAAAAGGAAGAAATAAGATACAAAAAGACGTAATCCATGCAAACATACCTGCAGATTTCTGTACAAGTGTAACTTTGGGACCCATCCTCTTCTTATGAGTGCACACTGAATAGTTCCAGTGAAGTCAGTGGAGTTTCTGTGGTACTAACAAGTGTAATCACTTGGTCAAGCGTTGTTCTCCTTCTTCCCCCTGTCCACCCAAGTGTTTCAGTCACCAAAAGAGAAATGTTCTCATTTTTAACGCAAATGCACATTTTCGTCTGATGTTTTGAAAACCACCGCTGAGCTGCAATGTTTTCGGGGTGTATGGACTTGGTGATGCTAGCTCCACCCAAACTCCAAGCCAGGAGAGCGACTGACGACAGCTCAGACTGGCAGCCATTTTGATGCATGACTGTGGTCTGGTAGCTCAGGCCCAACCACTCGCGCAGGTGTGTGAACGGCATCTAGAGCAGTGCGCATCCAGGCATCGTGAGATGCAGACAGAGCAAATTCACACTTGTCTGCACCTGAGTGTGTAAACATGCCTGTAACTCCGCAGTATCTTCCAGTTTCAGTGGAGCATAGCAGCTCATCATGAAAAGTTTGTAATTGCTTTGGGAGAATCAAAGCATGCTGACTTAATTTTCACTTAGCATTAACTGCAGACAGCCTTGCCAATTTATTAACAGCACTTAGCCAGGAAGAGCTCTAAAAAGGAGGCTCTGTTCTGTGGAGCACTGAAATAATAATGCCGTGCTGTTAACTATTGCCTTTGAATAGAAATCTTTCATTGACGTAGATGCAAGCAGTACAACACACCAACATAGTATTTTGAAACAGAGTCATCGGGAAAAGAAAGAGGTTAAGCTAGTCTAGAAAAAGGTTGCCAGTCAGTTGCTTATAAATCCCTAGATGCTGGCGCCGCTCTCAAACCATCCGGGACAGACTGGGGAACCAGTGGGATTCTCGAGAGTTTCACTCAGTTTCATGCCTGTCCAGCAAAACTGCAAATATTTGAGAAGGATAACACAGGTTTATATAAAGAAGGCAATTTTATTTTGTTCCTTCTCTTAGTCTTATGCAAATACTTGTGTACACAGGAAAAGCTGCCTTCCATACAAAAGCAGGAGGCATTTAAATACACAGCTCCTCCTGCTACTGAAATAGGAAAGTCAAAAAAGAACCATAAAAAGGTGAATGGTAGAAGTACCTTGGCATGCAAACGGCAATGAAATTAGACCCCAAAATACAGGGTCTCGCATTCTGAAAACGTGAGCGCCCCGCAGCGCCGAGCACTGCGGCGATGGCCACGCTGCCGCTGCCCCGCCCGGCCGCCGCCTGCGCGGCGAGCAGACCACGCGGCCTGCGCGGGGCAGGAAGCGGCGGCGCCGCCGCGGCCCGGCAGGTGGCGCTCTCTCCCCCCCCTCGGCGGCGGCGGCGGCGGCGGCGGCGGGGCCGCGGCTGCCTCCTCCTCTCGCCGCGGGGGGCGCCTTCCCCCAGCCCTGCGCTGAGAGGCGCCCGCCCGCCCGCCGGCGGAGGGGAGCCGCGGGCAGCTGCCGCCCGCTCTGCCTGCCCCGCGGCCAGCCGCTGTGGCCTTGCGGGGGGGGGAGGGGGGCTGATGAGGATCGTCTGTCCGGGGGGGAAAAGGTTCTCTGTCGAGGCAAATCCAGAACAGGGGGAAGATGGAGACAATTACCGAAATTCCTCTTCCCGTGGTTGTGTCTTACGCCTAGCACCCGTACTCGTTTGCAGTCTGGCGGGGCAGTCGGGGAGGGGAGGGGGCTTGCGCACCTGTCATTTGGACTGTGTGGCAGGAGGGGGTGACTAGAGCTAGGGTGAGAAAATTTTCAGCTGAGAGAAACGTGGTAGAAACACACCCTGTCGTTCGGGAGAGATGCACGGCAGAAAAATGTTAGTTTCAACAAAGTTTTTCCTGAGAAAAGCTTTGGAGATGGAGGAAGAGGAGTTCACCTAAGGGCCTGAGAAGTGGGGAACTATGTGCACATCCGTGTTCTGCCTGAATGAAAAGTCTCTGCTCAGCACAAAGCACCACAAGGGTGCAAAACTGAATAGCCCCTTTTCCGAGGTATTAACAAATACAGTACGATTTCAAATCATATCGGAGTTTTGATCTGAACATAAGACATTTTGATATCTTCTGCTTTTTTGAGACATCACGTAGATTTAATTATATGTGGAGCAAATTTCATTCTGCTAACCTTGAAAGCTGCCATGAAATGGAATCTTTGTCCCCCAGTCAGCTCTCACAGGAGTTGATTGCATTTTTGCCTAATAAGGGTGAGATTACTCTGGTTCCTTATCAGAATGCTATGTTTATGTATGTGATATACCTGCTTTATTTCTTGCTGGTTATTGTAAAGCCTGAAGTAAATAAAGGTTGTTTGCTTGACAATGTCTTATATGCAGATGAGGTACACATTTTATAATTTGTAACGCGTACTGTAGTATTTGTTTCAAACACTTAAGGAAAAGACAGGTTTCACTTTGCTATTTAGAGCTAAGGCCCGGAGAGATGCTAGCATTGATGAATGATTCAAGCTCCTGTCTCAGTCTGCACTAATTTTACAGTGAGTGATAAGCACTCTCTTATTTTTCTTAGAAAAGCCTGAACTTCCCAGAAATGCCTGAGATACTACAGTGGCAAAACAACTCAGTTTTGCAGACTTTGCATCCTAATTGTGAACCTGAAGACAAACACAGATGCTAATGTGTGTTTAATGCAATGTCTAAGGAAGCCTCTTTTAGTTTAGATGAGCCCCTCCGTATGTTTTTGTAAAATGCTCTTCTTTGCTGAGGTTATCTTTCCTGTAATCCATTCATAGACTTGTTAGTACTTTTAGATTTAATACGTGTTCTTATTCATTTCTTCCAAGACTAGAGGCTTGAATAAACTTCTGGGAGCCTGTCGCTATGACTCCCGGTAGGACTGTAAGGAAGTTGCTTCTCCATTCCTTACAGTTGGCTTAGCTGTAAATGGGAACGGGGGCATTTATCTATGAGAAAGGATGAGACCTGAGGCTAAAAAGTGCAAGTGTAAATTCTAATCTTTGGGTATAGATGGGTTGGTTTTATGCTGTCTGGAGAAATAAAATCCACCCTTGGAGAAAAAACTCCACCCTTTTGTGGTGACTGCTCCTTTTTCTCTGAAGTTTTTGGAATAGACCTGAAGTATTTCACATACACAGAAATCTACAAAAAGGCTCTCCAAGCTTGTAAAGTGTCAGATGGACCAAGCTCACTGTGTGCAAGATTGCAAAAGCACTTTGGAAAATTCATATTTTCCTTCCACTGGCAGCACTGACATTTCATATCTGTGCATAAAAATGTATATAGCACAATAAAATTATTAGACTATGGTATTTATAAATATGATTTATTTCCTCTTGCTACTTGAAAAAGAAAAGAGATTAATGTTATTTATACACACTATCTTTTACCATTGGAGCATTCAGCTTGAACACTATAAACATCTTCTAGTCAAAATACCATGTAAGAATATAAGTGGTCATGATCAAATTATTTGGCTAACACTAATTCTAGGATGGTGGATTAAGTAGATCCTTGTTGTTTCTGCAGGATTTTTATGATGAGAACAGGGGCAGTGATGATAGCTTTCAGTTAAAATATAATTACTTTTGTAACTTACTGAATTTCTTGTTTCAGATGCTTGTAACTTTCACAGCTTTCAGGCTGAATTATTACATTCTTGATTATAGACAAGTGACAAATTTATCAGGAAACTTTCAACAGAATATATCCACCCTTTTTAAGTGGCATTGATGCCAAGTATTAAAAACCACAGCCCCAATGAAGAACACTTCCACTGTTCCTACCAAAACATAAATGTACATGTGCCTCTCTCAACAACATTTTAGCTGCATATGTTATGACTTGCCTTTTTTTGGGTCTTACTGAGCCACAAAACTTTGTAGAGTAGGTGTTAAAGTTATAAACACTGGCCTGGATTTTTCAATACCTTATCATCTGCAAGCAGTGTCAGGGACACATGAGATATTTGTTTTAGTACTTATTTCTGTACTTATTTTACCTGGGCATAAATGGCAAATTGCAAAAGAGGAGGAGGAAATATCTCTTTTTTCATATAGTCCCAATCCTTCATGTGTATGCTGTTAGTCTTCCTTACCTAATATTTAGCTTTGTTTTTTCAGAATGCAGAGAGCTGGTTTTGTGTAATTTAAAGCTTACAGATTCTTTAAAACTCTGTCACGCTTTCAGAAACACATTAGGAAACTTGTGAATTTTGGTACCTCTGATGGTGGG
Source organism: Struthio camelus (assembly GCF_040807025.1). NCBI lineage: Eukaryota > Metazoa > Chordata > Aves > Struthioniformes > Struthionidae > Struthio > Struthio camelus. The sequence continues at coordinate 97,909,622 of NC_090942.1, forward strand.
TTAGGAGGGTTACAAGAATGAGCAGAAGTTTTAGGACAAATGCTCCTGAGTTCTCTTTCCCACTTGGTTACCATCCAGCCTTATAGGTATTTCCATAATACCAATAATAGGCACAGAAACCTTAAAGCATCCCTTTAGGCTGATTATTACAACCATTTCACAAGTGGGAAAACTAAAGTTCAGGAAAGTCACAAGGATATGGGTGAGGAGGCAGTCAGCCCCTGAAACAGGATGCAGCTCCACTCTAAGCAAAGTTTTAATGCCCGTATGTCATCTGTTTCCTTACCTCCAGGCAAATTGTTTGAAGTCAGTCTCTGCTTTCTTGCCTGAAAATGGAAAGAGAAAAAGCAACAACTGAAAAACAGTAACGCTCAATTGTTTAATGCAAAATTCTTCCTTTGCTTATTAACCCTTTTATTTACTGACTGCAGGGAGATGCCTATGGAAGGCACCATGGTAAGTTGTAAGTTAACACATTGCATAATGCAAAGTTCAAGTGCAGCAAGGTTCAGTACAATCCATGTATTTTTCATATGTGCCTCTGTCCTTAAGTTTCAAAGAAATACACATTCAAGCCAAATTTGAAGAAATTTTTGACGAGTTTTCAAGCTGAGAAACTTATCCAACCTTTCCAGCAGTTTGGAAAGCCGTGCTTTTGGAAGTTTTTATGAAGGTTGCACTTGTATGGACATTATTAAAGTTGTTAATCATTGCTTTTCATTCCGTTCTGAATTAGAGCACTGTGCCCTCTCAGACCCTGCAGATTAATAACTGCTGAGCTAGAAGATGACTTTCTTGGACAGCTATCCTGTTTTTGAATTGCCTTCTGCTGTCTCTCCAGTGTCTCCAGAAATCTTTTAGTATACCTTCTCTGCAGGTCAGCTCAGTGTGCCCATGGCCCTCAAAAGATGAAGCAGGAACTCTGGCGTCAGAAACTGACCTCTGATCTGTCAGGCTGCTTCCTGTGAAGTCAGCTACCTCCTGAATATGTATATGCCAGCTTAGTAGCTCAGTGAAAGACTGGGTATCATACATACCCTGGAAGAGCTGTCATAGCCTGTCCCTGCTTCATTTCAGTTGTGCTGCATATGTAATTTCATAAATAAACATTTATTCACAGAATGTAAATTTGGCTGAATCATTCTGCATATGTGAATCATTTATTCTTGAACAGAGTAACATTCAGTATTCAGTAACTTAAATATTATATAACCACTTCAAAACTTGTCCATTTGAAGGAAAAAAAGAAAACACAATTTTCTTCTGGCTTCTTCCTTCATTTCCGTAGAAACCTTTTCAATTGCCATTCCACTTTGAAACACAAAAACAGCTCTATTTTATTCAACAGAGCTTTAGCCTGTGTTCATCAAAGGCATAGTGAAAAAAAGAGCTTTTACTGTCTTCTGCTTCTGTTATCCTTTAGAGATAACACAGCTCTGAAAGGAGGACTCAAATGCTGTTATGTCATGTACCACATCAGAGCTGTTTACTAAATTCTTAGCATTTACAACAGAAAAGCAAACCCACTGGAAGCCAGAACACTTAGTGAGTGTCACTGGGTCACAGTAGGAGCATGAATTTGTATGTCCAGCCTCTCTGGTACTGGCAGCAATATATATGAGAAAGTAAATATGTAGTTCGATTAGAGCACTGACTGAGTTTGCATGCTCTGCAGATGAGTGTGTTTTATTGCGAGTCACCAAACACTGTAAGCAGGGAGCCTCGTAGAGACACAAAGTTCCATTTTGCAAATACATCTCTGTGAGTTATGACTGTTTGCAAATGTACACATTTGTAATTATACATTTGCACACATGGGAATTTATATTAGGGCAAGAATGATCAGATAAAAACCTGCAGTCCTTGATTTTGCAGAGCCTTGTCTGATGTGAGAAGAAAGGTTGGTGGTTCAGTAGTACAGGCATTACTCACACTTGTGAGCAACAGTGGCTTTTGAAGTCAATTTATAGGCTAACAGGAGGAAGAGTTGGAGTATCTGAATGTTTTAATATACATTTTCCCATTAGTTCTTCTTCTTGGAAGCACTATTTTGACAGTATAACAAAATGCTTGTTAATGAAGGATCAGTTTTCCTGTGCTCCTAGCGTACTTGCCATCAATTACTCTGCTCTTAGGATGAAAAGCTTGGCAGATTTAAGAATATGCGGTGTCACTGTTCCCTTCTGGGTCTCCCTGTGAGTACCCCCTTAAGCATGCACTAGGCCTCATGCGTTCATCTTTTTTGGAGTATTCTTACACAACAACAGCCTGTCGATCGAGTGGGCTTACCCAGGAGGCCCTCACATGCTTCTGGTATCTGTGGTTCTTCTCTTGAACTGTCAAACTTGTGACTGAGTGTGAATAAGGAGGCCAGTCTGTTTAAGCGAAAGTACTCTCTAATTCTGATGACAAGAACAAAGCATAACCTTAGAGAAACAGGACATCAAAATCGAATAAAGTCTGTACATAATTCCCCTTTCCAAGAGCCTGACTTCTTCCCAGGGATCCTAGTAGATCTACTTTCCACTAATTTCTCATATAACAGACTAATTTCTCAGTCTGATAATAGTAATCTCTCTCCCTTTCTTTCAAGTGTAACTCTTCAAAAATTATTGACTCCCTGGATTACTGCTCTCCCTGCAGTGACTGCTTGTCCCTTGGGAAAAAGCCTCCAGTTTAATCTCCTGGGGGTTCCATTCCCAGAAAAATAAGGCTCTTGCCTTACTTCTCAAGGGTATGCTGAAAAGAGTTAGTCTACTCCCACCTTCATTTTCCTGCCCATGTTTCCTGACAGTCCTGCTGTTGTATTAATTCAATATCTGTATACAGTAAACATCACAATAATTAGGTCAATGCATAGGATTCATGAATTATCACAGGCAGCTCCAAATCTGTTACAGAGGAGATGATTGTTCTTTGCTTTGGGTTAAAAGAGGTAAATGAAGAAGACAAAATGAAACGTTGTTTCTTGGGATTCATTTTCAAAAACAAATGGATGTAAGAAAGGCACAAATAGTTGCCTAGAAACAGTTTACAATTGGTTAGTCTGTGATCTGCTTCCCTGATATCTTTCAGGCTGAGGTTGGGATTTAAAATGTCCAGGTGATTAAAGAACATGCCTGATTTTTGAGACTCGGAGGGATTCTGTGCATCTAAGTCCTCTCTGGACAACTTAGGCTACCCTATCATTTGCTGGGTTTTTTCAGTCCATAACACTAGAAAACTGGAATGTAGCAGCTTCTATGAGCTAAACTATATGTCTGCTATGGTACTGCTGGGCTCAGAAAAGCACAGTAGGCCAGATCTATGTCTAATGTGGCTAGGCTCAATGATCCTGAAAATAGGATGTGGTTTGATCCAAAGTGGGAGATATTAGCTTAATTTTCCATCTGCAAAAGAGTTCTACTGTTCTGTTTACATTACTTCTCGGAGCCTTCCTCAGCCTGAGAACACTTGGTTCAGTTCTTTGGAAGGGGATAGATCACCCTCTCCCTTCACAGGCTATTTCTCTGCACAACTCTCAGGTCTCCAGGAGCCCCCTCTGTTCCCTTTTGCTTTACCTTTGCAAACCCTGCCACTCTGCTAACTATTCTTTCTGGCCAAAAAGTTCTGGATGTGGCTCTCAGCAGGGCCATTCAGCACTGCAATTGAGTCAGGCAAAGGGCTGAATACAAAACATGTGCTATGCCTGCTCCTTGTTACACAAGCTATGCTTCCTGCCTTTCCACTGCCCAGCAGAGCTTGCATTGCAGCTCCTATTTGATGAAAACAGCCAACAAAAAGTTAAATTGTCTGTTATCAACTTAGGACTTTGAAGATGGACTTCAAAGCCATCCAGGCTGTCCCAGAGTCCAGCTTATTTGCTGCATCAGTAATGCACCTCCTGTTTCTGGAGCCTGATCCAATTTTGTGTGATCAACCTTAGGACGCAGGAGTAGGTAAGGGATAGGAAAATGTTACTGGTTTTTCCATTATGTAGATTCCTCTTATATGGTGATTATTTTCCAAAAACGGTCCAATCTGTGTTCCTGAAACTATATAGTATGCTATTACAATGCTTACCATGTAAATGGGAAGTTGGTTTATGCATGGATATGTATAGGAAAAAGAACAATCATGCAAAAAGATGTGTCATGTAAAAGAATGCCAATGGCAGTATTCTGCTTTTGAAAATGCTGGCTACTACCCAACAGAAACTTGAGGCCTTTCAAAGGCAAATGTTTGAAAAGAATCTTTACGTCATTGTCAGCAAGGTAGTTAATATGTCTCAAAAGGTAGGAAGAAATTCATGAAAGACAAAAGAAATCTGACAGCTCTGCACAGTGTTTGAGTCATGGCATCCATAATGCCAAAAACCTGCTGTTTAGGGCAAGTCTGTAATAAGATTCTTGTCCTTCTGCAGTGAGGCTGTGTACAACAGTAAACCTTGAGCCCCTCTAACCTGCGGTGTTATCAGGAAGTGAGCACTCCTGCTGCTCAGACCAGTGAGGGGACAAGCTCAGCTGCCACAAGTAGCCTTTGCTTAAGAAAGGGAGAACAAAGCTACCGTGAAATAAGGGAGAGGTCCAAAGGACAAAGTGAAGATGTAGAGGATAGAAGGGGCCATGTAGAGTGGGCAATGAGGGATGATGGTAACAGAGAAAAAAAAAACACAGGATTTTTCAGCCAAGAATACGAATGTCATTGATAGGATCACTGCAGAGAAGTGGAGGGAGACCCCTCTGCAAGATGCACAGATGTGAAATTCAGAACGTCTGACATTTACTGCTGGCTGTGGGACCATGGTGGGGTCGTCTCCTTGTGCCTGAATTATCCAGCTGCAAACTGGGAGCCTACCTCATAAGGAGCATTCATATTATTTTGGTATTTGCTAGTTAAAATGTAAGGAAGAAATATTTCATGAAACTATATCTGCAGCAAAAGCCCTCAGTGAATTGGAGAACTGTGCTGGCAGACACATAGGCACTATTCTGTCACTGACAATATATTTTTTCATACAAAAGCAAGTGATTGTAGTTACTCTGTAGCAGTCTTTATCAACCACTGTCATTTCAGAGGTACTGCGTACATTCATACTTCAGATTCTATTAAATCATTTCTGAAACTTGCCGTGTTCTTGGTCTAAACTCACAGGTACAAGGAAAATCCTTAATGTTTTCCATTGTATCAGGTGGGGCAGACTGTTAAAAATCAAAGCTTTTGCTATACCATTTCTCCTGCCAATATCTCTGAATGCTGAATGAGCATTCAGATATTTCTGAATATTTCTGCCACTTACTGCTCAGTATTAGTCTGGTTCCACTCTAAGCTACAGTAAAGATGTGCCTGGAAAAAGAAATCATTGGCTGATGGTCATCTTGCAGAATATATTAGAGAGCTGGATGTATTCTAATCAAGGATACAGTATTTAAATGAGACTAGATCAAGAAGATTTCCATAGTGTGTGTAGATGTAGACATGCTGGGCAGGATTCATTTCACCTAGTATGAGCTATCCAAAATATAGACAAGTAGTCTAGCTCCTTATATAGGCCCTTCCTTTGGTCAGCAGAGGAAGATTAGCACCTCCAGAGGTGATTCACTCCACTTATCTTTGAAGTGTCTGCTGGAATCAGATGAATTTCCCTGAGAAGTGTCTGTATCTCTTCATTGACTAAAGAGGAAGCCTATACAATCAGCCTAATATTTAAGTGACTACAGGTATCTGTGATATATCCGCCTAGGGCTGTAAGTGTATGAACATATGCAGCATGGAAAACTTGGAGAGCAAGGAGAATGCAAAGTGGTGCTGTGTGGTGTGCCATAGAGAGTTTATTATTATGCTCAGCACAGTGACAACCTAGTATAAACTGTAGCTCATCCCACACGTGTTCCATTTTTGCAGCCTAGAACCTTTCCTCCCAAAGTGGACGATAACTCTCTAACAGCCTGTGCATCCTCACACATCAGTGACAGTTGTTCCATCTGCTGTGTGATGTAAAATCATGTGTCAGTTTATAAGTTTGGATGTTACCAGTCATGCCCCAAACCCATGCTAAATAACCCGTTGTCTATTGTCTAGTGTAACCCACTGTGTCTATTTCAGAAAACATGTTCTAAGAATATGTTACAGTGTTTTTACACAATTTTGGGTGACACACCTGAAGAAATGCTGGGTGCATGGGCAGATACAAATTCAGCTGTACAGGATTTTGAGGGAGAGAAAAACTTTCTGAAATAAGAAGTAGTGCCAATCAAAATGTTGAAAATTAACATTATATCTGTAAAATGTCACAATCTGAAGTTCATCTCTGACTTTTCTAGAACCAGAAAAAAGTGCTTAATTCCACTGAAACGAGGCCTGGTAGAATATGGCATTTATGAATTCAGGTGGTGGCAAAAGCTAAGTTGAATTGGCTATATGTGGCAGATAGAGTGATTGCTGCCTATGGTACATTATAGGACTTTCTATACAATTTTGTTTGTAGTTTTGTTTGACCTGCATTTATGGTGCAAGTCAAGGATTTTGTATGGGGCTGAATACAAGTAAAGGCATATGCTTTACACTGTGGAAGAAAAGGGAAAGGAAAAATAGGTACAGAGAGGGAAAATGGAGTGTTTAGGTCTCCCCGTGCCACAGTCTCCAGCACGTTTACTCCATTATTTCTTGCATGTATATTGGCTGTATCCTGGGTGATAACCCAGAAGAACTGCATAGCTCCTCACTGAGAGAACAATGTCCAAGCATGCTGGAGGGAGCATCCTAGCAATGTGAACACATCCTGGCTCTCCCAGTTCTTCTTCCGCTATGTCTTGTGCCCTCCTTCAAAATTGCATCTAGATTGCAACAAAAGCAGTGTATTAGACGGTACCTGCCAGCTAAAAGAACTGAGGGGAAAACACCAAAGGAGTAGGCAGCAGTGTTTTTTTCACAGAACTGAGAAAAATGGCTTTGAGTTATCTAATATTTTTACCAGAGACCCAAAAAGACAACAGTCTTAGTGATACCAAGTTCATGCTTCAAAATGGCATTAGGTCGTGTTTGAAATAAGTAATGTCAGGGGCAACAAGAGGTACTAGTCCAAAGGTAACAGAACAGTAGAAATTATGAGCACTTCCAAAGAGGGCTCAGGGACAAGATTTGATGATAAAGGAAAAATAATATTGGCCTAAGGTACCCATGAAAAATTAGAAATTAAGACAAGGACAGCAGTTTGAAAGAATGGCTATGGTCCCACAATGCTCACAGCATATCAAAGACAGAGTGAGGCACTGATTTGTTTGGATCTAAATAATACTTACAGTTCTCAGTGGCTGATTTTTGGAGGGCATCTAGCAACTCTATCTGGACAAAGTCATCAATTCAAGGATGCCAGCAACCCATGGCAACTCATTTATGATCATCACCCATTTATAAATACAGGATTCAAGAGACTGCTAAAGAGTGGAGAGTCGGCTGGAGCTCGGAAGAGCAAGCCAGGGCCTGAGTTCATTCTCACTTAATATCAGAGAGGAGGCAAATATGGATTCACACACAGCACAGAGGGAGAGGTTCCAAACGTGCAGAAAATGCCCTCACCTTAGTCTCCATCTGTCGGTTTTGGAGGAACAACCCAGCTGTTTGCTAGGTGGTGATCTTTCCCTCCCTTCCCCCGCTCTGAGTTTATCCAGGAAAGTACTGCTCATTGCAGGCTATTCAAATGCCAAGTTTCATGTTTCGTTATTTAGCCATCTTTGAATAATTGTCCTGGAAAATCTTTCTAACAATGGGCAAAATGCTCAGTACGTTTCTCTCTCTCTCACGCATAACTCAGAAATGTCTCAGTAGGTTTTTTGTTTTGTTTTTCCAAATGTTCCCCAAAAATGCCTTTGGTAAAATGCCAAGCATGGAAGATTTTGGCCAGAAAGACTAATATTTTGGAAAGTGAAGGGATTATCACAGAAATTACTGGCTAACCTATGCTAAGACATTAATGGTGTCAGCTACAGCAGATCAATGTCGCAGGTGTCGTTGGTAGCACTACCCAGCTGTACCTGCTCTTCCCATAATAAGACCCTGCTTTTCCTTGCTGTGTAACTTTTTCAAACTTGTAACAGTTTGGGCTGAAAATTTCCATGTCAGGTGTCTGCCCAAGGCTGATTATCTTGGAAAACTCAATTCAGCCATTTCCAAAAATAAGACTAGAAGAAAATATGTTAGTTCTGACCATGTTTAAAAAGCTATGGCAAACTTTTCCTTGAAAAGCTCTAGAACTCTAATACCCTAAGTTTCTGGGGTGACGAGGCGGAAAGCAGAGAGGGAAAGCTTCATGTCAACAGTATGACTTTTGTTGTTCTACCTAACACTGAACACATACGGTCAAATTATCTGAAAGATCTGAGAGATCACATTTTGCAAATACTCTGAAAAGACCTGCTAGAATTTAACAGTCTGAAATTCCTGAAATGTCTCTCTCTACAGGCCATTTTGCACCTTGGGTTTTGGCAAGACTTTCCTTGCAACTACAGATGGGTGCTATGTCTGGTCTAGGTTAGGACAAGGAAAACAAATAGTTGGATCTTCCTGGGGACAAGAGGAATAGACTGAGAGCAAAGAGAGGAAGAAAAGTAGGGCTGCCAAGAGAGGTGAAAGCGAACAGAACTGGTTGAGATTGTGACTCAGGCAAGGGAGGCAGTAGGGAGGCGGACAGGGACCCGATATCTGACAGGTATATGAAATAGCAAAGCAGAACTTAGCGTAGGGGGGGAAGGAGGTTGGAATAGGGAACTGCTGGGAATGAGGAGACAGATCTGGTAGTAAGGTCTTCCTTGAAATATGAACTAAGATTGCTGGGAAAAAGAGACTGAATAAGGATAATGCAGATGGAGGGGAAAGAAAGCCTTTAAGTAGAGCCCTGGAGAGGAGATGGGGGGTAACACAGGGGACTGAACAAGGAGACCATGTGCAAATGTGAATGGTACTCAGATCTGGAGCTGGCGTGAAGGAATTATTTGCAGCTAGTCAAGGAGACAGGAATAAGGAAGGAAGGTGCAGAGGAGCAACCTGCACCAGCAGATGGACACCAGGATCAGATTCCTGAGGAATGGCTTCTGGGAATGGACAAGTGAAGGAAGAGAAACTCCGCAGACCTGGCCCTAGACATATGCAAAAAAGTTAGGACAGCAAACAGTGATTACTTGCTTCTTGTTTTGCCTATGCCAGGGCCCTGAGAAGTTGAACTGGCTTCTGAGGATGGTGAAGGAAGAGGTGGGATACGCAAGGCAGCATGTGCTTTTCCAGTCTTCCCATTGCTGCAAGAGCAGAGTGTCCAGCTCTTCAGCACTCGCTTTGGCAATCTGGCACCTTTGCTTCTGAGGCAAACCTTGGGCAAGCACCAGCGTTACCCCTAGGGTGGCAATACACAGTTTTGTCGGGGTCCTGAGCTATCCTGCTCTCTGCTGGGGGCTTGGCTGCCTGGGCTCAGATTGAGCTATGATAGTGCAGGTGTCCACAGCTGGCTTTGAATCAGAGAGAAGTCATGGCTTGCCTACTTTGCTCAGGAGCTACTTTTAAACGGAGGCTTTCACCCTTGGTCCTTGCCCGAGCTGCACTGCAGCTATGCCTGGGCCTGGCCATGGCCCTTACTGAGCCTGACCTGCACACTTGACTTCCTGGGCTGACCTTGGACCTGTCCTCTTGGACCTCAATACAATCACCAGACCTCTGCTCTTGTTCGGGTACTGTGAGACTGGACCCCTCATTGGTGAAGGCACTGCTCCTGTCTGCCTTGCTGTCACACTTAGCTCCCAGCTCCCTCCCCTTACAGAGCAGTGCCTCTCTTGCTACTCCTTGACAATTTTGAGAAGTCTTCAGATAGCTGAGGACCTCATGGAGGAAGTGAAGTGTAAAAGCAAGCTAGAGGACATGAGACTTCTGCAATGCTCAGGGACGACATGCAGAGTCTGTGCCCAGACACAGACGCCTTGAGGGCCTAAGGTGGTAATACTGGCATCTCAGTATTCCTCTGCCATCAGCAGGGGAACACGTCTGTGATATCCTTTAGCCTCTCTAATTTTTTTTACCATGACACAGAGATCCTGGCAGAAATCCATATACTTCCTTTCCTATGAAGAATTAATGTTTCTAGCACACTACAGATGTATACTAGTGTAAGTTATTATTTTATTGTTCTATGTTAGTTATCCACAATATGACAGGTGCTGCTCATATGTCTGCAGAGCACCACCACTGAACTAGAGAGCTCCCAATATGAAAACCTACTAGTTTAAATAGGGTAGAAAAGTGAATCTGTAAGTAAAGCTTTAATATTGTTTGTACCAATCCAGTGGTTAAAGCTTGTATTTGGGATTGGAGCCCCTTATGCTAAATGCTGTGTGTACCTTTCTAAAGAGTTACAGTCTCAGTACATAAAACAAAAGGTAGGAAGGAAAACAGAGGACAGGAAAGTGCAAAGACACGTGAAATCATTTACATTAGGCCTTCTGAAGAACCCAAATTATAACTCACGTTTTCTGGCTCACATATGGATCAGGCTGCCAACTGTATCGTATAGTCAAGGACATGAAAAATGCCCTCTCCTGAAGTACCAGCAATTCCCAGGTGGTCTTTGGCCTTGACATTCTTAGTTAACTGTTTGTTAATAGGACAGATGGTGAGTCTGGCTTGGGGGGGGGGAGGGGGGCTATGTTTACAAATGAGGTCAGGATGCAGAACTGTTACATTACACCCTTTTCACTGCAGGGTTACCTTTGGCCTGATATGGCACTTCATTACTATAGTTTAACACCAGTGTATTCGTGGCAATAACGCTAGCAAAGAACTGGAATTAAGCCTTGGCAAATCAGGAAGGAGAGTTCTGAATGTGGCTAAAATTAACTACATTTCTGAATATTTAACCTACTATTTTAGGGGTAAAATAGTATGTTTTCATAAAAATTTATCACTCTGACACTTGCTTTGCTGCCTCAAGCAGATTTTTAAAGTCCTGATCAAGAATGTAAATGTCACTACTGTATGTCAGCATTCATAAACTTGACTTTGATAGAAAAACAATACAGTGCTTATGTCCAACAGAGAAGTGGCGTGCCTAAGTCATTAGTGTCTAGTGTGAAACCTAATACTGTACATTCACACTGAAGTGCATTTGTTTCTGGCAGTACATTTGGTGATTACTATATGCAGCAACCTAGATTTGACATAAAAAGATAAAATCTTGCTAGTAAATCTGATGCACACTGTGGTATTACACTTACACAGTTTGTGCCAGCAAATAGCTGATTAAAAAAACAGATCTAGTATATGCTATCATCTTCATTAACCAGTTTTGACATTCACATGGCCAATACTTTTTTGAGTAAAAAGACTGGTAAAATGACTGCTTAGGTCATTTACTGCTGCTTAGGGCATACTGACTGCTTAGGGAGGATGTGTTTGACAGTGTGTCTGTAAACAAAAGAAATGCATGTAGTGGAGCCCATTAGCTTTTTGGTGACTTGTAATGTAGAAAAAAGAAAATATTAAGTTTTGTAGTGTGGCATAAGACAGTCTATTAGTACGGATTTGAAACATTTCTCAAATGGAAACATCAGGGAAGAATTGCACAGCTAATCCCAAAAGAGTGCCAGTGACACCTTTTTGTCACACTTACTGTTAGTTATTGTGTGTACTTCAGGAATGTGTTCAAAATATGTGTTTATACTTTAGAGGAAAAATATTTAGAAATGAATAGAATAGCAGTTAAGTTCAAATTCAGAATAACATTGGTGTCCATACTTGTCCAGATTTTGAAGTAAGTGGATTTGGACCACTCGATTTAGGAGCAAAAAAAGCCAAACGTGAAGCCCCTACACTCTGGGAAAATTCAGATCTAGTTCCATAGTACCTGGCTGGGGCTCAGACCTGTAATACAGTATTTGTATGCAGGCATCACACACGGAAGAGAAGGGGGAGAGGAAGATCCTTTTTTGTTATATCAGAGATATCTGGGGTAATTCAAGTGGAGCAGAAGGAACGACATATTTACAACTGCGTAACTAAGTGAAGAATATGGTCCGTGGTCTCCAGAGTGTTAAAAAATGAGGGCAGTCTCTTGAAAGTTCTCTCTACCTTTATACTGTTGAAATTATATAACGTTTAATAATCCCTTCTTTATTTTCAGACTTATTTGTTAGGTCCAGGAATTATTATTTCTTCTTGGCAACAGTAAATCCATCATTCTCTAATTTCTCCACCTTGGAAGTTGTATTTTTTATTTTATAGTTGGCATCATCCTCAAAAGAAAACAAACAAGCTGCTAGTCAGTGAAAGAAAGGAAAAGAAACATTAAAGAAAGGAGAAGAAAAAAATCTTCAAATCATGTTTAGCCCCATCTGGCCTTAGAAAAACATGGAAATGGGTGATCGAGTACATTTTCCAGGATGGGCTGCCTTTCAAGGGAAACAAAATCTGGATATTTCTATGTCTAGACCACAGAAGAAAAAATGCTTTAGTGCTAATTAACCCATCAAAAGCTTGCAAACCCTGAGTGGTGCTCAGCAACATATGCAAGGAAGTTAGCAGATTTAAGCTGCCAAAGGAAATGTGAGAGGGTACAGCCTGGGAGTCAGGAGATCTGGGTCCTCCTGCTTACTCTGCCTCTGGCTTGCTCTTTGATTTTAGTTGTGTCAATAGCTCAGGTAATCTCTGCCTCATTTGCTGCTCTGTGAAATGGGGTTGTGACGTTACTCTCCCTCCGAGAACTCTCTGATACTGAGACATGAAAAATGCTATGCAACGGGGGCTAAGTCTTGCTCTCCTAGATGGCATATAATTTATCTGGCCATCGCCAAAGCAGAAACCACACTGTAAAGCTGTATGTATGCTTTAGTCAGATGTTAGTCAATCACTGAGTAAGCACTCCTTTTAGGGCCAACTATATTGCTGTAACAGTGTATGTATCTGAAAATAGTATATTCCACACTTCTCTCGCAGTACAAGAGGTCGGTTAGAAAAATTATACATTTGTTTCTCAGGGAAGTTTAGAAGATTGTACTGATATCTCAGAAACATATTAATTGTGCTTTAGGCTTGTTTTGGGGGAATGACTAAAATGCATACCATGAACATGTTAAAAAGTAGTTTCAGTGTTGATGGAAATGAAAAACTAGAAACAGTATTTCACCCAGACAGGTGCTGCCTTTGATTCTTCCCATGCTTTTCAGCCCATCCCTGCAACACCTGCCATTATAGTCCTGCTGGTTGTGAAGAAAGAATGGAAATCATTCCCATATGACTATTTTCTAAGTTAAACAAATAGCCACTGAAAGACAGAAAGAAACCACATTAACTGCATCAAAGAAAAGTAAAATCCAAATCCAGGCCTACATGGGTCTGGACAAAATAGTGATCATCTAGTATCTGAATTTTTACCTTCTTCTCCTTTGTCAGCTCCCTCTAATGCCTTGGCAACCCTCCCACTACTCTGTTACCACAACTGCCAGCTCAGGCCTATCTGTTCTAATTTAGCTGTCTGCGTTACCCCTTTCCCCATTTGGAAACACATATTCCTCATCTGTTTACATGCCAGCTGTTTCCCCAGGCTGGACTCAGCTTTCGCAAAATGTGGGGATTTCAGAAACTACTGGGGAGGTCAGAGCAGTTTGTGAAGTGTTCTTCAGTCATGGCCAAGGGGAGCGCTGTGTTAGAGCTTTAAAGGCGAGGTGAATCTTCAGTAACACAACAAGGTAACTAGCATATGCCCAGTAAAGGAACTTGGGAGGAGGGATTAGCATCTCTGTACCAGGCAGAGAGCCTTTGAGTCCCTCCAGATGAGCTGTTAGCCTTACAGGATAGCACAGAGGTGGCAATGTTATCTGCTTGTCAGAGTTGCAGGGAAGAGGAGTTGGGATGGGGAAATATGGGCTAGAGTAAGTGGAAACGAGAGCCAAACCTCCCTCAGAACTTGTATAGTCCTTTTCAGGCATCGTGCAGATCTCCCTGCTGTCTGGAATTTGGCATTTCTTACAGGTTTCTAGGCATTTAATGCTAATAAATTAGCCCACTGTGTTCCTTAGCAGCTAGCCGATGTTTGGGTTATTTAAGTCATCCACTGATTGGTAGTGTGAGAAGTGCCCAAACAAAACTTTTCAGTCATAGTCAGGTTGAGGTGCCAGTTCAGGGAGAACACTGGCTTAGATTTTAAAGCAGATGAATAAATAACAGTACATGCCAGCTAGTAGACTTGCCTGCTAGGATCTCCCACCATGCTTCTCTCAGATTCTTTGCTCTGTATTGCTTCTTTTTTTCTCTTTCTCTCCCCAGCTTCCTAAAGTGTATTTTCATGCCCCATCATTTAAGCCTATGTTATCATTCTGGATCTCATTGCTCCTTCCTTGCACCTACTTCCACTCCTACCCATCTTTGTAATAAGAGCACAGAATCACACAGAGTAGCTGAGGTTGGAAGGGACCTCTCTCTGGAGGTCTCTAGACCAACCCTGGCTTAAAGCAAGGTCAGCTAGAGCAGGCTGCTTAGGGCCACATCCGACTGGATTTTTAATATCTCCAAGGATGGAGACTCCCCAGCCTCTCTTGGCAACTTGTTCCAGTGTTTGACCCCCCTCGCAGTAAAATGATGTTGTTATGCTTAAGTGGAATTTTTCTACATTTCAATTTTTGCCCACTGCCTATTGTTCCGTCACTGGGCACCACTGAGAAGAATCTGGCTGCATTTTCTTTCCTCCTTCTCATCAGGTATTTTTACACATTGAGGAGATCTGCTTTTTCCTTGATATGATCCTCTTCTTTCTTTCGTATTCCCTAACATTTGATATGGTGGTTATCATGTCGAATGTTAGACTATTGTTAGTCTAACTAACTCATGTTAGTTGGGCCACTGCAGTGAAAAGGCCCTGAGAGCTACATGCTATCTGCAAGATAAGATTACCTGAGACATAAGACTGTCTGAGGCAGGGAGACAAGTGCCCCAAGGCAGGGGGTCTGCAGAGGGGTAAAGTCAGGGCAGGAAACGGGCTGAACGAGAGTTAGCACGGGCAGGAGCTTGTTCCTGGAGTTCTCTGTCAGCGCTGACAGGGCGTTGAACTCAGTGAGGCTCAGGATTGGCGTGAAGCTAGAGAAAGGAAAGTGGTGCCAGAAGAAACTCTTCTCTGGAGGAAAGAAGCTCTAGACAAGAAGACAAAGGTTTAGCTTTACATCTGTTACTATACTATATTTAAGCATTTCAATTTCTCTCTCCAAGCTAGTCTCCAGTCTTAAGAGATGAAAGTTATTTGCCCTTTCCAAAAACTTTGTTAGTTCATAAGACTGAAACTTAAATCATATCCTGCTGATTCTCATGCCAGGAGTGTGAACAAAGTGTGAACTCCAGAGGAGACAGTAAGAGGGGAAGTCAAGTCAACTGACCTTTTAAATCTGGAAAGCAGATTTTTGAAAACATGCTAAAATTTGATAATGTAGAGGAAGCTTGCTTGAATTTGGAGCTTTTTTTATAATTTATTTAACTCCTGAGTCAAATGCAGCATGCCCACATATTAAACTAAACCTACATAAAGCCAGACTGTCAAATTAATGATGATTTATAACCTGTGAGCTTATAAAGTTAAAATTAAAGAAAATAAGGACTTTGAACAGTCCAGCTGTGAGTTCAGCTTTGGTCACTCAGGAAACTAACTTCTATCCTTATCATTCCAAAAGCATTTTATTTTCTAAATGGAAAACATCTATCTTAGATTGAGATTCAAGTGAATAATAAATTTGTTGGATGTTTTTCTCGAAAATGGAACTATCTTTTTATGAAGATGGTGTTCCACTCTTCTTCAAATATAGTACATATGCATATATAGTACATATATATTCCCAAAGTAAACCCTCATGAAGTTGGGTTTTCTTTCAAATAACAATACTAACCTCAGCCAAATTTCCTCAGTTGAGAATTGTGCTAACAACTGATTTTCAGTTCAATAGCTAAATTTAAAAAAAAAGTAAGCCCTAAACTGAATTTTTTGTCCGTGTCCAATGTGAATAAATGAAAGTCCTTTTAGTGGGTCACATTAAATGCTCAATTAACATTTTGTCATTTAACGAGTACAGGTAAGTGAAGATGAATTGCTAAACTTAAGGACTGTGGACAAAACCAAGGAGAAGGCTTTGGGGCATGTGTGTAAGAAAGGAGCATTCTCCTTTTGGCTGTTTCTTTGCTTTTCTCACCACTGTCCCAGAATGCAACTTTCTATTAAAAGTCAAATGAAATGTTCTTTATGCAGGAAAATATAAATTTTCCAGTTTTTCCTCTAAAGGAAAGAAAGGAAACAAAACAAAGCAGTTCAGTCTAATAATTAATTTTTTTCCTGTCAAATGAAAAGCAGCTATTTACTCAGTCCTACTCATGATTTTTTTATTACCTGAGTGGAAGTAAGAAGATCCGTCAACCAAGTAATAATTTTCCTGCTCTGGATAGAGTGCTAATATTTGATTTTGGGTTGATTTGAAGAAGCCCATCATTGCTGTAAAATCTTATCAACCTATTATTTTCTGTTGTCTGAAAATAAAGTTACACAATGCTATGTAATTATGCAGCATCATTCCTGTTGTGTTTAATGTGTTCTATCACTATTATAGAATGTGTTGCTATATTTTATAAGGATACATTTGTTCTCTTCCTCAACCACTTGAATATTAAGCAGTCACAGTGGAGTTAAGAGGGATATGAAAAAATAAAATCCAAGTAAAGAAGATATTACCTTTAATGGTGAAAAATACCATGTTTTGCTCATGTAGGGTAATTTTATTAAGTAAAAAAGCAAGCAAGTTCTTTCACAGAGCAGTTCTGCTTGTAAATCTGTTTTAGCAGCATGTTTGTATAGGTTTATCATTTCCTGAAAGATGAAAGCACATCACAGAAGAATTTTGGAAAAGATAGATTTTTAAATAGTTTGCTGAGTGTAACTCCAGTTTGGTGATTTCTACTAATTCCAGTGGAACAAAAACATCATTAGATGTAGAAATAGGCAGATGGTGTGCAAAAATATTTTGAATGTTTGTTTAAACAAAATCCAAAATTTTACAATGGAAGTCATGATGCCTGCTATAATTTTCCACCCCTATTCATACACAACAAGAAATTTCTCAGGGACACTGTTGAACAGTATCATGACTTGTGAACATAACATTTACATCAAAATTCTCACCAAAACCGTTCAGATGCTCACTTTCACAGGTCTTTATTTGTAGCCCATCCTTGTACTGTATGTGTCCTTTAAGTCACATTAACCTCGGTAATGGAGACCCTATTTTACATCAGGTAGTCTCATTAACCTCTTGAGGATTAAAACACCTCAAGGATTGTGATTTTGGTTTTCAATTTCTTTAATTTGTAATGTTATTAATTTCCTCTGTGGTGTCTGGTAGGGGCTTAGAGGTTGACAGGAAGTAGTCCTGTTGAAACAACTTTAAGCCTTAAAAAGTGTGATCCAGGCATTTTGCATCTCTCCATATGACAGCCACCTGTTTCTTCCCCTTACCCTGCCAGTCACATGCCCCATTCATTTTCCCTTCATGACGTAACCAAGTGACATTTGCATGAGCAAAAAATTCTTTACATAGCCAGGGCTATGTAAAACCACCGTGTTGTAGTTCATAGCTGTCAAATGCTTAAGAAATGTGCACATGCTGCAGTGGGATTTAACTACACTGATTGCTTCACTGTTCAGGATCTTTGCCTTTGAATAGCAATCATCTCTGTCATTTTCTCTGGCTTTCTGGAGGTGAAGGAGAGGAAGACAACATGCAGACAGACTCCAAGGATTAAAGCGAAAATGACTTTTTCAGCCCTTCTTATTCGCTCAGAGTTTGAGAGGATGCTTGGCTGACGTTGCTGTCACAGTTCCTGAGGCATTCCTGGTGCAGTGTCATGGAATCAACTGTATTAAGATAGCTGTCTAGTTCCAAAGGAAATTTTAAGCATCTGAATTTAGTTTTTGAATATAATATAAAAAAGCAGAAATGCCCACTGCTTGTAGAGAAATAAAAGACTGCGGAACAAACTCCCAGATGGTTACTTATCATTCAGCATGATGAGTTATACATGAGTGGCTTGTGTGGGCATTTCTGCCTTTGAAACATTTGTTTTGGAAATCCTTACCCCATTGTGAAGTATAGAAAACCACATATTCCTGCTCCTCATTACCACATATCCTTTGGTGGTGCCATTGATACTGCTTCAGCGACTGCCCCCAGTGTGGTTGGTGCCCCTCCATCATGAGGGAAAACAGTCCTGGCTTCAGACACAGTACTGCATGTTTCTCAGTGCTCAAACTATTCTTTCTGTCTCTCTCTTTTTCTCTTTGTTTTTGGGGGCTTTTTTGAAGCCTCTCAATAACACCTGTCTTCTCTACAAATACCAAGAGGGAGCTCCTCTGCTACTTGAAGCAGCTGGAAGTTTTGCTTGAAGTCAAAGAATGGGTGGAGGAGAAATTTTCCCCACCTGAAGTCCTGATAAAGTGCAATTATTTTTGTTCCTGTTTTGACAGTAGTGTAAGATTCTTTCAGCATCTCCTGGAGGGACTGGGACTGGTAGAACAGAAAAAATAAATAAGAACTGTGGCGAGATTTTTAAAGAATGTCTTGCTCTGCTAATGTTGCAGTGCCCAAAATAGGTATGTGGGCAACCCATGGAGATGTTTGGTTGAATTATCAAAGCTTCTGAAGAAAGGAAACTGAGGACCTATACCTGCACAGCATCCCACGGGGGTTGTGGGTGTCACATAGAGTGTCTAACATTTTATTGAACTTGTGATGCAGTGCCTCATTTCTGGTGGTATATGACCTGCCATATCTGTTAAATCCCCACAGATTTTTTGGTAAGATTAATTATTAGAGATGCCAAGGTTGGTTGTCTGTGAATTTGACTGGAATCAAAAATACATGAGTTTTCCTGAATTCTTTGTGGGGCATAACTGAGCTCTCATGTGTAAAATCTCTAGGTTCACGAACTCTAGGTCTGCTAACTCTCCCGTGGAGTATTGTACCAAAACAGACCTGAAGCGCAAAATATCTGTCAGAATTGGAATATTCTCAAAATCTTGAGGGGTTTTTTAAAATTTGGGATTTGTGTAGTTGTGGGCTTTACTAGAACCCGAGAAGAGGTTTGTAGCTCTATTACCAAAATCCAAACTGTCCCATAGAATGATTATTTTGCAAAATAGAAGTGATACAAAATAGTAACTATAATAGAATAAAATAATAATAGTGAAAAGCAAATACTCTTAATTTTCTGAAGCTTATGACAATATACAAAAAAGGGCATTCACGTTATGTAAGTATACTTAAATATGGCAAACGTGCAGAGAGTGATAAAGCTTTCATGTCTGACTAAACAATTCACTTCGTTTGGACATGGAATAACTGAAAACAGTTTTGGCCCAAGATGAAAATGGGTAGAGCACAGACGGATCTGTTATATTTGAATATCTTTTGCAGCAGGATGTTACTAATAAAAACCAACAGTGAGAATTACTCAACACTGCAAATTCACAAATATTGGTTAGATAATCTTAGTTCCCATTAAATGTGCCCTTGACATCATAGCACATTTATGGGAAAAGGCTGGTAAATAAAACACTTATATGTGATTAAGCAAGCCTGCAGGAATGTCAGGCTACCTTTCATCATACTTTTATATTTTCCATAGTGACATTTTGGCAAGTAAACTTGATTTTTGTCTCCATAATTAATGCACTTTGGGATGATTAAAGACATGCCAAAATCTCTGACAAGAGCAATCAAACTTCCTCTTTTTAACTGCCTAGATCTTTAGTAGATTGAGGAAAACTTCCAGATTCAGAATCCCTGTGTTCTGGTAAAGGCTCACAGCACCTGCCTTAACTATCATGGCTTACATGCACTCATAGTATTTACTAGGATGGCTATTTTGGTGATAGTCAATGCTGAGCCTAAATGACTCTTTTTTTCCCATTTTAAGCAAAGTTTACCAATCACAGCAAAACAAATATCTGACTATGCAGTGGGGACTGAGTTGAGCACTGACTTCCTAGAGGTTGTAGGCTTATCACAGAGATGCGTTGCTGCAAGGAGTGCTGCGTCCATGAGGAATATCTGCCATTTAGCAGGACAAGGGAGAGAAATCACAGCACAGGCTGTTCCCTGAGAGGCTGACAGCAGGGAACTACTAGTGGGCAGACCAGGACCTGACATTAACCAGGCAGAACTGGGTGAGGAAAAGAAAGCAAGCAATGCACTAAGAGAGAGAGAGAGATGCAGAGACACTTCATAAATCTATAGTTCAAAAAACAGTTCAACATACGTTCTAGGCTGAGATTCAGGCCAGCTTATTGTATTCAAACCTCTTCCTCTCTCTTCATCCATGCCTTTGTAGGTTTGCATTCAGTAACCTACCAGTATAAACAAATGGTTAAGATAATAAAATATCTTGGAGTAAGCTCGTCCTGTAAAGGAACTGCTGATGCTTAGTGTCTGAGAGTGTTGAGAGAACAGAAAATTGGTGGAATGGTGGGCTGGAGGAAGACACAGGATGCCTATTGGGTATATTGCTTCCTATTCAAGTTCTCAGCTGGATGCCATATCAGGAATGTACTTTTTCATTTGGCCAGGGGAATCAGTTCTTTTTCTTCTGCAAGTGGTTGTTGGCATGCGAACCTGAAATCAAAAGAAAGAAAATGGACGAAGCCAAGTACTTCATGTAAAAATCAAAAAATAGTGTTAGAGACACGTACGGCATTATACAGTTACAATACTTTTGCAATATTCTTATAATACAATAGAGAAAAATAACTGGGCCATACAGTTAACAACTATATTTGATATTGGGATTTGGTGGAAGAAGTGCAGTTATCCATCAGGAGCCCGATTCTGCTTCCATTGAAGTCATGTGGAGTTTCGCCAGTGGCTTTAGTAGCTGGAAGAAGAGGAGCTGGGAGGCTATAAAGGGGGAAAAGCCAGCATTTAAAAAACGTTCCTAGCGTGTTGTTGGATAAATATCACTGTCTAAGGGGCAGTGGGTGGTCCAGAGGGGAGGAGTTTCAGAGAAAAGAAATAGGAAGTGGATTCAGATTAATTCGGGGAGAAAGGTCTTATGTAGGAGGAATGACTAACTCTTGAGGGACAAGGTACATTTGATCTTTCTATTGACTAGTGACAATGAAGGGGATCCTATGGCTGAAAAAAATTCAGTAGCAAAGTCCAGGTTTGAATTTGTGCATCTATTGGTTCACTGAGCATTGATATCAGAGACATTCACCAAATAGATTAAAAGGGATTTGGATGTCCAACTGCATATTCATGTCTGTCAGTGCAAAAGGGGCCAGACATGAAGTGAGGATGTAGGACGATAGATGCCTCAAAGAGAGCAAAAGCACTCATCCTTGTTTTAGGAAAAATAACTTTCAATCTTTGTAGACCGTTAACTCAGCTGATATTGGCTCCTTGTTCTCTTATTAAATTCTTCCAAGAGGACAGCAACTCAGTACTCTATGTAGCCCCACCTTCTATCTCATTATTGGCAAATCACCAAATGAATCTCCATGTTGTCATTCCCAGGACCATATGCTTCAGCTGTTGCAACCATTTAGAAAGTTGGTTTCTTATCATGCTTCCCCCCTCAGCGGAAAGTGATGCTCCACCTGTCACCTGAGGAAGGGGCACAGTCAGAGAAGGGGGGTATGTGAGAACAGTCCACGCAAACTGGGAACAAACTGGAGTAACGGGCTTGACTATTCAGCCAGCTTCCCTGGTATCCATTGGGTAGCCTGCTGAGAACATCAGGAATGGTGGCATATTAAGTTAGGATACAGGTTTTTCCACATGCAAATGAGAATTGCCAAAAAGGAAATAAAGCTGTGGAATTTATTGAGTAATAGGCCAGATTATATTTTTCTTGTCTATACTCTATAAAAAATATCAGTAAGATGCCTGTTGGCTACACAAACAAACTATAGTTTCACGAGATTTTACATGTTAGTCAAGACATCTATATGTAAGTACAGAGAAACCTGAACAAGTCTGATCTTCACAGCACTGCTCTCATCACCAAAAATGCACTAAATTCACTTCAGATCTGCTAGGAGAAATCATAGATAGACTCTGTGCATGCAGTTTATCTTAACTGCTATCACCTTGCTACGCTCATAAAAATGGGCAATTGGCTATAAGTATAGGCATGAAAATACACGGACCTACCCAATACTATCGTAACAGACATGGCTATAAATGGGTCAGACAACACATATCAACATGGCTATAAATGGGTCAGACAACACATATCAGAGAGACTGACTACTGGAGCACTTGAGTTAGGCGTATGGAAAGAGGACCAGAAGGTGCTGAGCATAACAGCAGCAGCCTTGAGAAAGTAGAAGGGCAGAGGTAGTTGTATAATGTAGGGACATTACGTTAGCAGCTGGAAAAATGGCCAGATTCAAAGACCAGCTCTGCCATTCTTCTCTGGAAATGCTTGGGCACCCTACATCCTGTTTTCTGGAAAAGGGGGGAAAAAAACTGTTGTTTCTGCAGCCCTTGTGTTTCTGGTTTGGGAATCCTGAGGAAAACGAATACAAGTTAATATGCTTCGGTTCAAGATGGGCCCGAAGCCTCTACTTTACAGTAAATCCCCTTTGAAAAAAAACGTCCACACTGAGCTACTGGCTTCAGATGTCTTCAGAGCGTTAGAACGTAGAGGCCAGGATCATAGCTTGAATCCTTTACAGTTTCAACAAGGGTTCAGATGACAAGACCAAGATCTGAAACCTAAGCTCTCTACATTTCTGATGTTTTCCCTCATTTCCTTCCATATGTGTGACTGATTTCACGTTATGTATGTCCACTGGCAAGGATTCAAGAGAAGATGATCAAAGGACAGAACAGGCACTGGTGCTCCATTATCCTTTCCAGATAAAACTACTTGGAAATCTGAGTATATTACCATTTGGATTTGGAGAGGTCAGAGCACAGGATACAAGCTTTACACTTTTTATAAAAATACTATGTAAGGCCACAAGGTTATGTGCTAACAGCAGAAACTCCTAGTTCACCTTTTTATGTCCCTTTCCAGCATTCACAGAGAGGGTTTCAGTGCAGTTTTGTGTACCAGATGAGCTAAATTTAAAGCCAGTCTCATATCTCCGAAAGACCTCATGCCTTTCATGAAGCCAGCTAATCATCAAAAATCTCTTAGTATATATCATCCCATTATATTTATCTGACAAGAAGCTTGGCTACTATTTTTATGTCAATTTTATCATAGAAGTCAGTTTGTGTATGGTGAAGACTTTTCTTTTCAGCGTAAAAATTAAAAAATTGGTAAGAAGAAAAGGCAAGGTATGCAGCTCACCTACAAGCTAGGGATCAGTCACTATTGGATAGATGAGCATAACGAAGAAACTGGAAGGAAGGGCGACTTCTGTTCCACAGCTATCTCTTTTTGGAATGCTGCCAGCAAAAAAACATTTAAGCACGTCTATAAACCTACCCTCTCTGAAATGCTATTGGTATTGATATCCTTCTAACTCTTTTACAACCTGATAATTGTTTGTGCATTTTTAGGGACTTATGAAGATCTAGTTCAAATTATAGCAACTGTTTTATACTGCTTAATGGCTTTTCCAATTTGGCTTGGCTAAGTCTCATGTTAGTGCTGTGTATGAACTGTGGGGATATACAGATTTCATGCTCTGTATGCAGCTTGCTAAATAGCACCAGTTTGCAATACTTCACCTGGTGTCAGAAGAGTCCTCGCTTACACATAAGAATATTGCAAATGCTTAGATTTAAGATCTGCCTAGATTTAGACACACAACTAGGCCACCCAGCCAAGGCTACATCAAATGGGAGAAACATTCTTAGCAAACATGCCTCCTATTTGAAAACCACTTTCTCCATGGAAGATAAGAGGACTTGTATTATTTTGGCCACAACTTTACCATACTATGTAAGAGCTACAGCTGGCTGAGGATTAAGTTCATTAAATTTACTGGCTTGTCAGTATACATGCAGGTGAAGGAGAAGTGCTAAAAGAACGAAGGCCTCTGCCTGCTGCTTTTGGTGCTGTCCTGTACCATGCATGTAGCCCTGTTCAGCTGGCACAGAAGTGATTGCATAGACACGTGGCGCCCATCAGCAGACCAGGACTGTGTTCACTTCTAGAATGAGACTAAAAATAGGACCATAATCTTGGTTTGGTCAGATTGTATGATTTCCGATTTCTCTCAGTTTAGTTCTTTTGCTTTCTGTAAAAGGTTCAGCAGTCTAAATCTGGAGTGAAGCAGAAATAAATCACAGTCCACAGCTTTCATTTGTCCTTTAAATGTTTCTACAAGCATATTTAAATGCTTTTGGATTCTGATGTTGCACCAGATGTCCTGTGAATGGTACAGAGCTAATGTGGGAATTGCTGGCAACTGCTGTCTTGTTAATGGCTTCTTCTGTATATCTTAATCTGAAGATCTGTGCTATAAAGAGCATGGCTTTCATACAGAGTAATTCATCTCTTCATAACAGCTGTGCAGCACATGCAGTTTTACACACAGAACAGAGGCGGATTAAAATGTTCAGGATACTGCTTCTTTTTAAATTGTTATTACCAGGCAATGCTAATTCAAATCATCCAGACTAACCAGATTGTCATCTAAAGTAGACTAAGAGGAAACAATTCAAAATTTAAAATAAATTGTTCATTTTTTTAATTCAAAATGACAACATATTTTGAAATATAATTCAGTTATTTAAAAAAGGAAAAATGTGGAAACAGAAGCTTATCATGCTTCAGGTCTGTTTTATTTTTTCAGTTTCTTTGTTTTGTATTACTTGCAAATCATAAAAAAGAATCTTTCTGCAATTGTGTTTCGAATTTGCAAGAATTAATATTCTGCCAAAATTAATATGCTCCCAAAACACTTTCAGGAAAAATGGAAACTGACAGCAGCACACCCAGGAGAGAATAGCTTAATAAAGTAGAAATCAAGAATTTTTCCTAAGATCTAAGTATTTGCGAAACTAAATACAAATGACACTTCATCCAATCTGTTTTGTACTTTTTTAAAAATTGAAACTAAGAATATCAGTTTTAGGATAAAAAGGCATGGTTTTATTTTAAACATTGAATGTCAGAATGATTAGATCTCAGTAGGAATATGAACTGTTAATTTCACCTGGTGCGAAGAGCCTTCATGTAAAACACCATGATCAGGGTGGATGTCCAGCTTTTGTGATCTGCAACCGTTTATTTATTTTGCAAAATAGCTTTCAACACTCTCTTGATTTGTTGACCCTTTCATATCTAGGTTAATGTGTAGTTTACATTATATATAAGCTTACAGTATATATAAGCTTCCTTTTCACCTTTCTCTGACTCTGGAGAAACAGTTCAGTGACTTGCCGTGACAGTCTAAAAGAAGCAGATGTTAAGAGTGATATTCATTATGGCACTCAACTTAGTATGCTGAGTATGGACACAGCGAGTTATGTAGTCTTCATGAAGACACTCTTATGAGATAGCAATGACAGTGCTGGAACTAACACCATGGTACAGTGACCTAGGGTACAGTCCCATATAACCTGTTGTTTTGCTGAAACCTCATTTTCCGTAAGTACTTTAGAGGCATGCATCCACATCATTTCTACTGGAGATACTCTGATATAGCAATGCATTCCTGTACACACAAAGACAGTCTCAAACTGTATGCAAGCGCTCTTTGTTTCCCAGGTAAAGCACATGAGGTTGGATTGTTTGTTTTTGTTGCTTAGGTAGATTCTGCACAAATATTGTTCTCCTAGAAGTGGCCACAATGTAAATGTGTCATATTGCAAAAAAATTGCAGGGGCCAGACAGCAAGTTCCGTGTTTAGCTTTAAGCATATGAGTAGTATGTTGTTCAAAGTGACAGATGTCTGGTCTTACGTGGGAAAAAAAAGATGAACCCCAAATTAGTAGCTAAATTTTGCTTCTTAGCCTAGAATACTTGCTCAGATGCCAAGCTTGCTAACTGTTCCCCACCTTCAGTATTTGGCTGAAGATACTAATGAGCACTGTAAGTAGGAGGTTTTATGCCAAGCAAGCCAGCCGTAGTTTAAGCAAAAAGGAACTTTAGAAGAGGATAAGTGAAAACAGACACTAATACCTTTTCAGTCTCTACTTCAGAGCCCTGTGGTTCTCCAGGAATTGTAAGTAAGGCACTATGTGTGACCATATTGCAAATCAAGTATTGTGATTAAATGACTAATAACGTTTTTTATGAGGATGAAAAATCATCTTGTGACAAAGAAAATTTACACACTTGATAGGGTGAGGGAAAAGCCTGTCACTCGAATAGAATTAAGAAGACTTTCTGTTGGACCTGACAATGGCTTTTGATTTTTGCTTTTGTAATGAATTAAGTAAGAGGAAATTTGATTTGTATTTTCCAAGTTGCACTGCCAGATACTTATGACAAAAACAGACTTTCAGGAATTCACTTGAAGGAAGTATATCCCACTGGATCTATAGTCCTTCCATGCTCCTACAGAGAGACCAGCATTTGTTGGATAAATGAGAGCACTAACTCTTCCCTAATGCAATAGAGTAAAACTACTTACACATTGCATTGTAGAAGATTCAGTGCTTACCTTTGAGAAGTGGGCAAATGTCTGAATACCAGCACAAATGAACAAACGAGAACAATTTGCTCAGGAAGACGAATTTATCCTCTTTTTTATTGATTTCCTGGCCAAATAGCAGATAGAAACAGCAAAACTAAGTAAATATTGAAGAATAGTGTAGCAAGGTGGGTAGCAAGTTTAAAATTCTCTGCTTAGCTGTTTATTGTGGGGCTTAAGTTGGCAAATATATTAGGCCTAATTTAGATTCTAGGTGTTTTTTTCAGCCAGCCAGGAAGCAGGAACATACAATATTATGCGCACTAACGTAAGAAGGGATTGTAGTTGCAGCTGACTGGCATTTAATATTGGCTGAGTGCTGCTCATCTAACTCTCGCAATAATTATTCCCCTGAATTGCTAGAAACTGAGGCCAGAGTCTGTCCCGTAGCTTCCCTTGGAACATACTGGCTTTGGGTGAGACCAATTGATTTTCATATATCTCTTTAAGCTGTAGTGGGAGAAATCCTAGGGCCTTGGTTCAAGTGGCTTACCCCCATGCAAGCGACACTGCTGATTTTCAGGAGTAAGATTTAGAAGTTCAGTGTTTTCTTGAGAGGAGTGGGCCAGCAAAGGTTTGCCATGCCAGGGTAGCCAAACTGTACACAGGCACTACTTCATTCTTGTTGCGCTGACTCCTTCTGTAAGAGTCAGGTTCCTTAATATCTTCCTGCATGCAGCTACAGAGGGAGAAACCAAATTTCTGAGATGGCCCTCTCACCACTCGCAGTATGCAGGCAATATTAGAGCATCTCCTCAACGATGTAATTCCCCAGTACTAGTTATTTGACTATAAGTAACTGCTTAGGCTGTGTGCTGGCTGCCAGAACAGAGGCCCTGTTAGAAATGAAAATATATTTTTTTCTGAATCATTCCTATAACACAGGGTTTTTCTTAGAGTGTGAAAAAGAGCCACCATTCCCAGTCTCTCCCAGGACACTCAGTAGACTTCCTTTGTGTCAGTAAAGCCCATCTGTTTTCCTTCTTCAACTACTGTATGATGGAGGGGTTCTTTGGATTGGTCCCTTTTGGATGGTGTTCAGGTTTAGGCTTCCCATTGCAGATGTTTCTGGGTTCATAATTCTGTCTGCTCTAAATATTTTTCCCTTCTTTTGTGCATAAACTGAGAGATAAGGAAATGTTTAACTCTGACAGATAATGGAATTTGTTACAAGCGCATTCTATTTAATACCTAATGCATTTCAAAGTGATTTGCCTGTCAAGAATTTTAGATGTTGTGTATCAGATGGATTTCCAAGTTGCGTGGTCATCTGTTAAGACAGAAAGAATATTTGAGCTAGAGAGTCATACTTGTAGCTTTTCAGTGACAAAAAAAATGCTTCTAAGATGATAAACACAGCTGCTGAATTGCCAATTTGTGACATTATTTTCTTCTAGATTGGTATTCTCACTGGTCTGCAGATTACTGCCAGCAACTGAAAACTGACTCACTCCTTGAATTCCTTTGCTTTTTAAAGTAATCTTCGGCTTGGGATTTCTGAGGTTTTCATTAGATTTGTCTTTATTTTGTCATTACTAATCCAATTTTTTTTCTAAGTCTGGACAGTCTTTATTTCTTACTTGCATGTAATTTGAGTTTAGAAGGCCATACCATCCATTAAAACTGCGTAACTGCATGACTGTTATGGTGGTTCCGTACTGCGTTATTATACTGTCTTTTATATACTGTTTTATTACATGTGAAGCTGTTAAATGCCCCCCTCTTAAATTCAAGGTTTCCTAAGAGATCCTTTTATAAGGCTCTATTTTCAGCTGAATTGACTTTGCCAAATTTGAACTGTTTATACTGATATTTTCCGTGTCTGTCTTAGCCTGATTTTTTTGTTTTAATGTTTCAGATTAAATGGTACAGATGTTTTCAAGAACAAGATTAGGGACAACTGAATTGTTAATTTTTTTCATAAGTTCATCAGGAATCTCTAGAGTCTTTCTTTCTCTGGAGCAAAGACTTGAAGCATTAGAATAAGAGGAAAGCCAGGAGCAGGAGGTGCAAGAAGAAATGGGATGGAAACAAGCCCTAAGGGATCAAATAGTCGCTCTAAACAATGCTCTCCTGCTCAGTGTGGTTTTGAACCCATGATTCCCAAGTGTTCTTTTCCTTTGCTCTCAGCAATTAGTTTTGAGACGTTTTGGGAAATGAATATTACCCTCTTCCAGGGGCATGCCGATGACGCTTGGGCATTCTTCATTCTGGCATTTCCTGTTTTTCTTTAATGCTTTGGATTATAACAGTAGCATTATTTTAACCTTTTTTTCTTTTGTACGGATAGGCATGTAATTTGTATCATGAGGGTATTCCAAAAGCAGTTAATGCAATGCAAAGTTAAAGAAAGAAAAGAAGGAAATGCATTTCCATAGACAGCTCATATTTTGGTGCAAGGGATGATGTGACATAGGAAGAAGACTAGTGCAGTGAAGGATAGGGACAATGTAAAGCTAAATATAACCTGTGAAACTTATGTAATAAACTTGGCATGTTTTATATAAAGTAATTGTTAGATTTTTTTTAATATAAATTATACAGCTCTAGACTCTCTCTAGGGAAAATGGAAGACTAAAACAAGTGTCTCTTACCAACGTAAGAGATGATAATGTCAGTCGTAAAGAAAACTTTTTTATGCCTGCATCCATCTCTAGTGAAAAATTATATTTTCTTTTTTAAGTTTTGATCTATGCTAAAATGACAAACTTCAATGTGTTTTATTTTCATAGGTGACATTTTCTCAGGTTATGTTTTCAGTCTTTACAAAACACATAAAGCCTCGTTATTTCTTTGCAGGCAAAGACTTTGCATCATGTAACATATGACATGCTCCAGTCAACAGAGTACCACTGTGTCTTGCAGAGCTCAGTATTTCTTCCTTTACAGATCTGAGTGACACACACGCATAGCTCCGTCATGCACCCTGCACTGATTACAATCTGCTTCCAAAATAAATTTCAAAGTATTGGAAGTACAGGGGGAAAAAAAAGATGCTGCATGTGGGGAAAAATTAAAACTCTGTCCCGTAGTTCAAATTATAGGACAATTAATGTAATGCAAAAAGAAATTTGTCAAAGAAAATTGTTTCACAGATCTAAATAGATCCATAACACAAAGTCCAGCTATGTAGCCCAGAATGCTTAAAAGATAAATCAGAATACTTATTTTTTTAAGAGCCATAGCTTTATTATTGTTGTATACCTCTGCTAACCACTTTTTGTATGCTTGGCTCACGCAGTCCTTCATGACTGCAGGGAAAAAAACTGGTGCTTAGAAATCATTTCCCTTTCATGTAGTCCGGCATATTTCACAGGTCTGCATTCCCACGAAGCATAGCCGAAGGACAGTAAAACTTAAATTTCCTGTGAGAAAGGTCTCTGAGTCTGGAAAAGGTTCAGGAACAGATGAAGGCTGGAGTCCACACCCATTAAACACAGTAAGGCAGATGCAGAGGCAGGACCTGCAGCCCTACCAACAATACACTACTACCCAAACCGCCTCTGTCCTGCAGTGGCAGTAGCAGCAGCCGTTGTCAAAGCAGACCAGCCCTGCCCATTGCCATACCCTGTGTCCACTTGCTTCTATCTTTGTCACGCTTGAGCAGTCGGGCTTTCTTCATGCTGGTTTTCTGCTTTTTGCTGACTCTGTGTGCGCGTATGTGTGTGCCAGGATGGTTCAGCCATTTCTGAGAAGGAGGCTCAGAGAAATAGTTTGTTGTTTCTCATTGAGAAACAGAGTTGGGCCTGTTCAGTCTGGAGAAGAGAAGACTGAGAGGCGAGCTCATCAATGTGTACAAGTATCTGAAGGGGGGGTGTCGAGAGGATGGGGCCAGACTCTTCTCACTGGTGCCCAAGCAACAGGACAAGAGGCAACGGGCACAAACTGAAACCCAGGAAGTTCCATCTGAACGTGAGGAAAAACTTCTTGACTGTAAGGGTGACCAAGCATTGGACCAGGTTGCCCAGAGAGGTAGTGGAGTCTCCTTCGCTGGAGATATTCAAAACCCGTCTGGATGTGACCCTGGGCAATATGCTGTAGAGGACGCTGCATGAGCAGGGAGGTTGGACTAGATGATCTCCAGAGGTCCCTGCCAACCTCAACCATTCTGTGATTCTGTGTGATTCTATGATTGTGCCCAGCTTAAAAATGAGGGACCCTTTGTAAAAGATTCATCAATTCCCTACATGAGTCCTCAGACATCCTAGATAAATGACTGAAATATTAAAGAAGTATCTTTTGCCGTGGTCATGAAAAGTTAACTGCATTTACTCAAGCTTTAGCTGTATTACTTCCCCGTCCCATCCTGTCCCTGTCCCTGTCCCTGTCCTCCAAGAAGCCCTAATCATGGAGAAATGTTATACTGGACAATATTCAAACAGAATAAAAACGCAGTTCATGTATGCTCTGTAGAGACCTTACAGTGTTTTAATTGCTAAATTCCGAAGCCTTGCATCCACACAGAGCATGCCCCAGCTGAGATGTTACCAGATTTTCCCTGCAGCTGCTGCTCTGAACTGCTGGGGCTTGAGTTGGGGCCAGGGGCTAAGGCCAGGAACCAGGCTGGTGAGCAAAGGGACTCTTGTTTATCCCTCTGCTCTCAGTACCCTGCAGAAAGGTCGTGCTGGAGAAAGTCATCTAGCCAGCGTGCAGGGTGAACAGTATCCAGACCCAGAAAGTGCCACTGAGGAAGAAACTTGGTACTAGCAGGTGACAGGGAGATCAACAGACTAGAAGGTGTTCGAGGACAAGAAGGAAAATGAGACTGTAATTGGGAGCAGCATTACACAGTGGGTTTAGACAGAGACAGAGGGTCTCTGGATTAGACAGAGAAGACTTGATTAGGAAGCAAAGGGAATAGAGCTCTCTGGAAAAATAGGCTCAGTGCCAGGATAGACAGAGGTGGATAAATCAGGGGAAAATTGAGCTTTTGAGATTGGGAGTAGCTGAATAAGGAAATTATGACTGGGAGCTAGTAAAACAGGGAGAAGGTAGGGAAGGTGAGGCAGATTTGATGAAGATGGGGCAATAGAGGCTCTGCCACGCTTACGGCTGAGCAAGAAACTGTAAAGGGTGTTCAAAGAGGACGCTGAAACCGGATCAGTAACTCAGTAAAGAAGACTTAAAGGGGTGGATGCAGAGCAATTATTGCAAGCCAGTGCAGAAAAGACCATTCAGAGAGGAAACTCTGAAGGAGAAGATGTGGGTTTAAGTAGGTGAAGGAACTGGGCAAAAACCATTTCCACAGTACAATTGGGATCTGGAGCCAAAACTAGAAATAATATTGGAAGGACTGGATCTATCTAGATACAGTGAAAAGGACAAGCCTGAAGAGCCCCAAAGAAGGAAAGAGCCAAGACTGCGAAGCAAGCTCGCTGGAAAAGGTAAGGCAGAAGGCAGGAAGATTGAGGGGATATGGCAAAGAGTCTGTAATGGTCCCAAAGAAAAAAGATATGATCACATAACTAAGCATGCTGTCATTGTTCACCTGCAGAACTCAACCAATTTAACCTTGCCTTTGGCATTTCCCAATTTTTGAGTGTTTGACTCTGATGTTCTCAGTGTTGTTTTTTTTTTTTTTAATTTGATACTATAGATATATATAAGTACAGGAAGAATCAAACTTTAGATAGTGGTTGTGGAAGAGTGTATGTAGCTTTGGGTTGACATGTTTGTACATGCAACTCATGTCTATAATATGTGATTTCAAATAGAAGAGCTAAAGTGATTTAAAATGGCAGAGATGGAAGTTAATGTGATTTGTTGTATAGGCTGAAGATATGGAAACAAATTTTACAGTGTGGCAGGCAGGAAAGGTTTCTGAACACAATAGTTAGACACAACTCTCCATCTCTAAGAGAATGTGCCTGGGTAAATGCACAATGGGAATATTTTGGAAGTGGAGAAGGCAGGCTATTCCAAGGGCCAGTGCATTTGCTTCTTCTGCCTTGTCTGTCTGGCACGGAGCATTATTAGTTTCAAGTCTCAAAATACGAAGTATGATACAGATGCATCCTGTAAGCCTGCCTTGTGTAACCTGCTACTGCTCTACTGTTCTCTCACCCAGCAACTAAGAACAAGCAGAGGTGAGGAACATTCCTGGTCTTTCCAGATCAGTTCACTTGCCTGTTTTCATATTACTTTAACTAGCTAGCTAGATGGGCTAAGAATTAGTCATTACTGTGTTTGAAATCACAGGGCACTGTTTGCTTTTAAGTCGAATTTGCCTATCCAGCACAGAATACTCTGTATCTGTTACAAGGATCAAAGCAGGGCAGTTCCCTGCTCCCTTTTCCTTCTTTCTCTTTTTCTCTTCAAAACTTGCTAAGCTGAATGGTGGGCAGTATCCTCTGACAAACAGAGCTTCCTGCAGGTCATTTCAGAAGTAGTTCTTAAACTGGGAAAATGAGGTTGCAAATGAGCAACAATCCACATAGAGTCCCATGCTTAAATAAATTCTTATCTTTTTGTCTTAACATTAGCATCTAACAAATGCAATAAGTTGGCAAAAAATGTGAAGAATTTGGGACTGAAAGCATTTGTTTATAAGGAATCATTTTCATTTGATTTGTCCTAGTGTGCAGGTACTGTTATTGAATGAATGAAGAATGGAATTTGCAAAGGGAAGTGGGTGCCAAATACCCATTTCTTTTTGGTGAGGTTTGAATACCTTAACCTCCATTTGAAATTCCTACTCACAGTTCTTCAATACTTTTTTTCATCTATAAATGTTAAAAAGTACTCCAAAGTTTTTAAGAGAGGTATATTCATCTAGAGTTATAAAGTATCTCAATACAGGATAGTGACATGAGTTCTCTTCAGATGTTTTGCTCCCACAAATTCTCACTCAGGAGACTAGAGCTGTCTAAGCCCCAAATTCTTTCTTCCTCAAGTCCAAGCAGTCCCCATTCTCCTCTTCCAGATGAATATACAAGAGTTCACATCCAAGCTTTTTTGCCGTCCATCAACTCATGACAGACAGACTAGAAAATAGTGTGCCCTAAATGTCATGTAAATGTTAGTCTTAATCACTCAGCCAAATACAATATTGTGCTACAGCTAAAAATGAATTAAAGAACCTGCCACACGCACTTTTTTTGAATTTCCCCAGAAACTAAGGTTTAGGGAAAGTTCAAATGCATAGAATGAGTAGAACGTAGTCATAACAGGACATGCCTTTTGTTCGCTGAAAAAATGAGGAAGAGTCAACATCCGAAAGAAACTATACCTGTTTAACATGTTATGGTAGCCGGGAGTCCATTTCTACTGGATAAGAAAGGCCTATTTGCCTGTTCTCCCCATGCAACATGGAAACAGAATAAGCAGAAAGACCATGAAACCCATCTCCATGGCACAGCATAGGAAACAAAGATGGCCCCACATCCAAGAGCACCACAAGAAAAGAAAAGGACCGGCAGGGGAAGCCACTGCCATTGTTTCATTTTAACATCATCAATAAATCCATTTGTTTGACTAAAATGAGCAACAACTCTCTTTCCTCACCCTTTGGCACTGAGTTAGTGATGAGCAGGCGGCCCCTACTATACAGTAGAGCTACCACTGTAACAGTTAAAGCATTCTTTGTTTCTTGAATGCTCCACACTGGACTTTGTAAACATCTGAGAAAGCTATGCTGTAAATTACTTTATATTCTGAGTAGCCCAATTGTTATGTGAAAGGTTAAGCCTCCTCTTTGTTTACAATTCCAAGTTCCTGCTCTGAGAAGTGACAGCAAAAATGACACTGAGGGTCCTGTACTGTGTCTCATTAATTTCCAGGTCAAAAGCTTCTACTGAGGGATTACTGAATCTGGACTTTTCTGAGTTCCCAGTGCTTATTTCCAAATGCTTGCTTTTTGTTGCATGCTTGACATTTTATCCTTATGGTGAGTTGTTTATCTTGTAGTGATGACTTTCACTTGTATGCCAAACAAATCTACTGGCTGACATTGATTTGTTATTATGTTCTCACTTTATTTCCTACTGGTGCTTTGATAATTAGGTGACATTCAGTATGTTTGCTAGCAGCTTTTAGTAGCTCTGTGAATATTTGCTATTCTTTGCAAACTGTTTCGGGATTGAGGCTCAGCATCCTTGCTCTGATTATGAGTTGAAGGTTTTTGATGAGGCTTTCGGTTTTTAGCTAAGTTTAATACAGACTATAATATGTCATCCTGTTAGCTGCCTAAATTCACACAGCTGTGTTATATAGGCATTTAACCTACTGGCTAGCTCTGTCATCTTGCAGTTAGTTTCTTGTAGGGAAAATATGTAACCAAGGTGAGATCCCTTTGTAAGGAAGGTTGATGCTCCTCTTTTAATTCCAGCTATTAGGCAATATAAAATTCCTACAAGTTATTTCCATTTGGAAAAACAACCTGATGATGATAAGGTACATATTTGATGCAGTCCTGCTTATGCGTAAAGGCATACACAAATCCTGCTCATCTGACCACAAACTGAACAAAAGTGGTTATTTTGCCCTCAGCTCCATGCCTGTCTTTTTGGCCAGCTGCAGTCAGCAAAGCTCTTGAGACCATGCTGTTCTTCTCCTTTCCTTACTGTTTACAGTACACATCTAGGACCAAATCTGTCTCTGAACCCTGATGGTTTCTCTTGTTTTATTGCTGAACAGCAGGGAATTAAATGTGGCACTACCATCCTCTTTAGCCTGAATATAAGATACCTAATCACCCAGGTGATGAATTATAGAGAGGCTTGTGACTACTATTAGATCACAGACGTATTAAGTAGCTTCTAATCAATCACTGAAATTCTGGGCAACTGTGAAAGGTTTTGCTTATCAATTTGTGGTCTTTCTGAAGCTCATACTGAAAAGTATTTTAGATCTTCCAAATATCTGGCTTGACTTCCCCTATAATGATAAAGAATTTTATTGCTTTTGATATCTCTTCACTATCACATACTTCCTGGAGAAAAATCAGATTCCAAGCCAGAATCCCTTCCAAATGATCTGTTGCCTTCCAGTCAAAGGGTGTTTGGGGATTTCAGCGCTCAAAGGAGCTATTCATCCAGCTCACTTGGCTTGGGAATAAATTCACCCTCTCTTTTCCTCCATCACGTATTGAAAGCGTCACAGAGACGTAATGGTAAAAGGCAGGTTTGTTTCCAGGTCCTTTTAATATAAGTCATTGATACAAAAGTCTGTAGCTTTGGCAACACTTCAGTGTTGTCATCGGTAATATCATAGCTATAGTAGGGAAGCTAACAATTTCCACGAAACTACTAGATCTATTTATGCTTCATAGAAGCTGCAGTAAAGTTAACTCCATCAGTGTAATCATCCCAGGCAACGACTGATGAAACAAATCTTAACAAAGTTAAAAGCACCTATTTTTTACTGAAAAGTACCCACTCTTTAATGGTGTAGGCATTAAAAATACTTACTTTTACTCAAATCAAGATCCTAGACATTAAAAACGTTGACATTAAAGTTGAGAATATATTGCCCTTTTTTAAAAAAAAAAAGCTGGTAGGAAACAGGTAAGAAAACTCATCAGCTGATAATTTGGCAGATCGTATTTGAAGTGTGGATGCAAATACTAACCTCTGCTCCACCTCTGAACAAGAAGTACACTTGTCTGAAGTTTTTGTATTTGATACAGGTAGTCATGACTTTCCTCTGTATGTTTTATGAATATTTTTACTGTTCATAATAGAGGCCTAACGCTCAACCTTCTTTCAGTGGCCCCATCCAGAAATGTGATTTTTGCCTTGCATGTATGATGCAGGAACAACAGCTAACTTAATCCACCATCTTGCTTGACACTGGGGTATTCAATCTATTTTGTGTTACAGTCCTGCCAGTAGAGATCACGGAGCCTCCTTGCCCTCCCAAGAAGATTTCAAAAAACAGTACTCCAGAAGCAATTTAGAGCCACTTTGGGCCTCATTTCTAGTTTATCTAGGGGAATGTTGTCTTCTTTGGTAGAGTGAAAAGAATGAATATTAAGTTAAATTCACTTTAAGACTTTCATATTGCATGAGCATCATCATAAGTTAATGGGAGTGTATCCTCACATGCCCCATAGCTCTCAGGAATCTGATAACTTGTCTTCTTTGTCTAAATGGAGGAGAGAGATGGTGCAGCTGTGTGTACTGAGCAGAAGCTGTTGGTAGCATATGCATTACACAACTGGATTCTATATAGGACAAGTAGTGGGCACATGACCCGTGTTTTCTCCTGATCATTCTGCAACAGAAAAGCTTTGACAGGACTTGTGTATTGCAGTATAGGAGCTAGGAGGACATTATCTGATTGGCAAAATAAGCTAACAGAAGAGTTTTTCATCGCAGGATACTCATCACTCAATTACCATGCCTAACCATTGTTAATGTGTAATATAAATTGGATAAGTGAGCCTCTTGCTCATAAGGACCCTTCTGAATGCAAAGTAAGTCTTGCAAGGTTCAGTATGAGAGATCTCAAAAACTACATCAGTAATGTCTTTGTACTTTGGAGAGACCTCAGTTTGCCTCTGTAGTTCAGTTCAAGGTACAGCATTTATTATAGAGGCCTATTTCTGATGGCACAAGCATACACCATGAGTCCCACTGAGTGGTCCAAAGATCATTGGTAAAAATCTCCTTGGAGCTGATTGCTACATGAAAATTACAGTTTCCAAAACAGAAAGGTCTTGCTGTTACTTAACACACTTGTTACACAAAGAGCATTTGTTACATGTGAGTCTTTGGCAATAACTTCATAACCACCTTTTCCTGAACCTCCTTCAGTCAAGGGTTGCTTTCTCAAACTGAGACTAAATTACTTATGAACCTACAAATGTGGTTATTTTTTTAATAGTTAATAGTTAAAGCTTTGGATATTAGTGTGAATGATACTGTGGCCCCAAGCAAATTTCTCCTCAGGTTTTAGACCTGTCGAAGGAACAATAAGACCAGTGATTTAAAAAAAGGATTATTTATTGTAATTCTTATGTTTTGCCTTTTCAGAGCTTGCTGTTTTTACCAATTAAAATCCAGTGAAATTCGCAAAAGCAGTTTAAAATAACAAACTTGGCTTAAGTCAGGAACAGATCCCATCAATCTATTGGCTCCCACTTCTGTTTTTGAAAGGAGCAGTACTGTACCAGTAGCCCTTCTTTTGGTCTGAGTTTCCCATGGGCTTTTGCTATGGGCAATCAATAAGTACAAACTAGATCTTAGACAGTGACATTATTGGAATTAACAGCTTCTGAAAGTGTCCCATGGAACAACAGTGCTCCTTGTAAGACAGATTAACATAAAATCCTGACCTCCTAAGACTAGCTGTTTCTGTTCATTCCGGCAGAAGTCACTGAGAAGGAGGACAGAGGTTAAAAGAATTCCGCATTTCAGACTGTGTTGTTTTTTCCACGACCTGAATGTTCTATAAGAATTTGGGTAATGTATGAACGTGCTTTTTTGACTTCATATTGAGAATTGAAGCAGGGTAGAAAACAAAATAGATAACATCTGCGTGAAGTATATATGCTTGTCCTGGGGAGCTTTAACAGAGGAAGAGCCTGCAGCAGTGTGTGGCCAGACAACATGGTACCCTGCAGGCTGGCCTTGCAGTATGAGCTTCCCCCAGAATGCATTTAACCTCCATTGTAGTGCTCCTTGGACTAAGTCATCTTGGATTGTAATGGCTTCACTGTGAACAAGTCTGATAACAAAGTGAGACATTTGAATTTATTGGTGCCCCATGCTTGAGGGACACTAAAGCACCTTAACAAAAATGACTTAGACTTACATGCAGAAAGGGAAACAAATCCCAGAAGTGTGAGCATAATGAATGGTCTCCATGGAAGGTTTATTGCGGGTCCATGCAAGGAGGCCTTCATGCATCTGGAGCACTCCAGTGATATTCCTGGATCTAACGCACAGGGGAAAACAGTTGCTAGCCGATTGCTTCCCTGTCAGCAAAAGGGACACATAACAACACATGCCAGCTCTGAGAGCCTCTGCAACGTACTACCTAGGAAGTGGGATGTCAACTCTACTACCGAAAGAACGGCATCCGCCTTCTTCGCTGGAAGAAATAGCATGTCATCACAGCTGACTCACTGTTCCACTCCAATACAGTGCTCTGGAGGATGCTGGTTAAAACAGCTTCCAGTTTTTACCTCATTTCAGTGGTGTTATATCAGACTTCTTATGCAGAAAGATTGCTGTCCTTCACTACTAGACATGCAGACTCGGCTGTGCTCAGGGCCAGATGGATTTTTTTTTTTTTTGAGTGCACCATTAGTAGGTCTTCAGGCTGAATTATGCCCTCATTTACGTGTGACGACTCTATTCTCCTTCATCAGCTTGCAAATAGTGTTGTCAAGGGTTGAAGGTACCTGGCTTGAGGAATAATTACCAGCATGGTATGTGGAAAGGAAAGAAACCACAGGTAAATGTGCGTGTGCATATGGGCATGCATATGATATGAGCAAACCTGATCAGATATGAGAGATCCATCATAAACCTAGAATCATACAGTGGCAACTTTTCAGTCGTTTTTCAAAATAGACCCGCAATGCCCATTCCCACTGTCCATTCTGAGAGCAGTCCAGGCACGGTGACCAAAGCAGGCTGCTTGAGAGTGTCAGTTCCTAGATTTCCTTCTAGTGCTGTGGACAACCCTCTGAATCCGTTTTAAGGCAAGAGCAATGGCTATACCAATGCGTTTGAACACAATATTTGGATTACATCCCAGATGAGCTCAGCCAAGTCATTTAGCTTCTCTGCTATGTCTCATCTGTATTTGGTTCGGTAATACTTTTTATGTATGGCATCTGGGAGTGGTGATTAATGTTCAGAATGTGTTTTTGAAATTCTTGAATGAAAGCGGCTACATCAGTACAATGTCTAAATATTTTAATGAGTTTGTCATTTTTTCTCTCCCTGCCAGATTTTTTGTACATTGTAAACTCTTCAGCACAGCATGAAACTCCCATCCCATTAAGTTCTGTTGAGCAACTTAACAAAAATGAGTTAAGTTCCGAAAAGAAAACAAAACCTGAAGTGCATACACAAAGAATAATCTCATGAACCCTGTTGTGGGTCCATGCAAGGATGTGTGGGTGCATATGGAGCCATCCTTATTACATTTGTGCAGGCTACCAATTCCTAACACATAAGTGTTGATCATGATCATATAGAAATAGCTACAGAAAATGTTTGTATTTTTTGTGTGGCTTGTATTACAGTAGCAGCCCATGTATGTTTGCAGAGGCGAACCTGCGTTATAAAGCACCCAATGTGACCAAAGCCTGACTTGCAAAGGGAGAAATAGAAGGCAAAGGACATAAGGGACTTTCTGGCTTCACTGTTGAGGTTACCAGTGTAATTGTCAGTGTTCCCAGTACGTTAATGACTTTTGCCATGTGTGTGTTGTATAGCTGCGAACTGGTTGAAGGCTACTGAGTAGTACTGAGTTTTGATTAGGCAGATTTGATAGGTTGGGGCCAGGAACCTACAGGCAAATAGAAGTAAAGCTCCCATGTTCATGTGCAGTTTTTACCTTTAAACTCCATGTACACCTACATAATTTTGAAATAACGCTGAGCAAGTAAGAAAAAGGTGTTTCTTGGGTATGAGCCTTCCCTAATTGGGTTTCTTCTATTTTCATTTTTTAAATAGTGTTTTCTCTTTGCTGTCCCTCTGAATCCAAAAGGTCCCAGAACTCATTGGCCTCTCTGCTCTCAGCAATATCCCTTGATACGCAGAGAGAGGCAGAAGTACCTAAAAATAGTGAAACTATCCTCTACTTAGCCCCCTAGGAAAATATTTTGATAAATTCAGGAGCAAGCAAGAAGGCTTGAAAAGGAAAGTAAGGCATGCCTCTCTGAATCTGAACAAAACTTAGGAAAGCATGGCTTAAGAAATAGGCTACATATAAACTTTCATTTTATATGAATCAATTTGCCTATCCAGTGTAAAACATGTCATAATCCATTCAGGCAATAGGAACAAGGGAAAATATTGCTGTGTGATCTTGCTACTTTGTCTGCACCCAGATGTGACCCTGGCAAAGGGTCAGAGACTTGCTTTACGTTTTATTGGGCAGCAGTATACACCAGCAAGGCTGCCTGGGAGCTGCTATTTTTTTCTTCTTGTGTTTCTATGCAGAGACAGCATTATCTGGGCCACAAGGTGTGTGCAAAACAACCCAGAATCTATTTTATATGGAACATTTGTAGGTGAAAAAAATGAATAGACTATGGCAAAGATGCTCCAGAGACTCATGATTTTTGAGTTTTATACCCTTACAATTAATAGCATGATAACCATGATAACTCTAAGAGGAGGCAGTGGAAACCAGGGAGCTGATTTGTCTGGGAATATGCAATTATTTCAAGTTGGATGCTCAGGGTGCCAACTCTACCAGGCTTCAGTATCTAGCTTAAGAGCTATGACCATTGGAAGTCAGAAGCATACAATGTGGTAGGAAGTGATCAGCTGCTGATCATTTCTGCAAACCCTGCTCCGCAGTTCTCGTTGTAGTAGCAAAGGCGAGGATGGAGCCTTACTTTGCAGCCCCGTGTATGTGTTGTGACAACAGGAGGAGAAGAATTTTAATACTTCAGCTATCTTAGGTGGCATTTTATTAACAAATTCTCTTGCTGTAAATTGAGGACAATTTCCAGCATTACAGGGGAAAGTCTTTGTGAAATGGTGGCTATCTACATGTATGTCGGAGTTCTGTGGATTACATTTTTTTTTTCATGGCTTGTACAGTGCTTATCAAAATAAAAACCAAGCTATTTCTCAGAGTGATTCACCATGTTACAATGAGTGAGAGCACATCTGCAGGCTAGTGCAGTCATTTTTCAGGCCCGCCTTGAGAAAACTCATTGCTATATAACTCAGGGCAAAGCTGGATAGTGACTTGTGCATCAGTAAAAAACAAAACCTGGCATGCTTCGGTGAGGTTTTGAGCTTTCCTTTCCTATGTGCCTTATGCTAAGTTCACTGCAGAGCTCATGTAACCGTACATTACGCCATGCCTTTGAATTTGACCGTCCAAGCGTAGCAAGCAAATGGCTTTCAAAGTGTAAGTACTGTTTTCAAGGGCTTATAACGCAACCAAAAAAAAAGCTTTCTTGGCTTCCATCATAATATTCTAAGGGCATTTTTCAAAGAGGACTGTTTTCCAACACTGTGAATCAGAACACTTATTTAAGAAACCGTAGTCAATTCATAACATGGGCAAAGCTGAAGTGAACTTTGATATTTGCCCTTGACCGTGCCACTGAGTCCTCGCACTAACTTCAACCAATTACATACTGTTTTATTGATTCAGTTTCTTATTGTAAAATATGAAGGACAGTTTCACAGGGCATGCTCTAATGCTTAATTTTTTTAAGGATAAAATATATGTGCCACATATTGCATATTTATAACGAAATCGATCACAAAGTGGTCTTAAAGTACTCTTGACTGCACAGAGTCAGCTAAGAGTTCCCACTAGGAGAGTATTCCTTAGGTCATGGTTCTTGTTTTGGTCATGGTACATATGGAAAAGTCATCATCACTTATTCATCAATGCCATAATTCACTGGAACAATTGTCCTGGGCTGATATGCTCTGTATTTGGTCAGAGAGCTCCTCCAGGATTATAT
The DNA here is from genome assembly GCF_040807025.1 of Struthio camelus. Classification (NCBI taxonomy): domain Eukaryota; kingdom Metazoa; phylum Chordata; class Aves; order Struthioniformes; family Struthionidae; genus Struthio; species Struthio camelus. The sequence goes on from NC_090942.1 coordinate 97,951,870, forward strand.
ACCTTTTCTATAGTACAGGTTAATATAAAAGAAACATGTTTAGTGGGCTTCTCGGAGTGAGGCACCCCGTGCAAGATTGCTCAGAAAAGTCAATGTGTACTTCCTCGCATGTTCAGAACAGGCCTGGAGTAGAAAAAACAGAATTCTAGCCTACCTTTCCAAGAATTCTTAATGTCAAGTGAAGCCTGGAGCTAAAAAAACAGTTTAATATTAGCCAGCCTGTTACACACATAAAGTTGGTATTTTACAGGGCATTAAAAATGTTTGCCATATTTATAGTCATTTTCTGTTGGTGCCAATTCAAATACATACTTCATTTTCTGATCTTTGTTACGCACTCCTGACTAGCTCCCTGTTCTTAGCCTTCCTTCACTCAGCCTGCAGTTCTCAGGGCCTCTCTTTTTTACATTTATTTTTCCTCTTGATTTTTCACTAATGTGTTTTGCACAACATTTAGATCCTTTTCAAGTTACTGTTTTCATCTGCTCTTTTTTCCCCTTCTCTTTCTGTCCAGTCACTTATTATCACTTTCACTCGTTTATTATGTTGCTACTTGCTAATTTTAGTTTTGCCTTGTGGAATCTGTATTTATGCCATCACCTCTCTCATCTAGTATTTTTCGACTCTCTTTAAGGAAAATACAATCAGGAAATAACAGGGAACTTCTGCCTCCCCAGAGACCAGAATTGCTCCCAACAGTATAGGACCTGACCTGTGGCCTCCTGGGGTAAATTGCATTAACCAAATTCTCAAGGCCAGGTTTCAATCATCGAAGGAGAAGGAGCAAATCTCATCTCAAGTGTGATCTTTTGTAGTGAACTACACTGCAAAAGAACTAGCTTGTAGATGTAGTTGTAGAACTAGCTTGAGGTGGTCATTTCAGATAATTAGTTGGTTAGTGATTGATTCAAGAGGATAAAGGAAAACAGGGGATGACCTAGAGGAGTAATAGCCAAGAAAGCTGTTGCCAAAGAGCTATTATTTCCCTTGTGTCCACATGGACACTCTTATTCTAATTTCATTAAGGTTTTGATGGAAACTATATTGATACTGTGAAGTTTTTGAAGCTGAATCGCAAGCTAGTTTTTATTTTAACCTACTGAACTAGACAGCTTCCATCCCTAATCTTGTCTCAAAGGGGCCAGAACTTTCAAATTCTTGTCCATTCACCAAACTCCATCTGTACCTGTATACCTAAACTACCTGTGCCCAGTAGGTAACTTCTTTTATTTACATAAATTTAAGCACACAACCTTGAGACATTCAGCCCAAAAGCTCCCTGTAACATTATGAAAGCCCTTGGCTTTCCAGCCTTCCTCTTAGCCACTGTGCTACACATCATCCTGTCTGTGTGGAGGATATCAGGACACCCTCTTTGAAACTATGCAGAAGGCGGATGCATCAGCCCATTCAACATCTCCAGTCTCAGACAACTTGAACATTAACCCTCCTATTGTAGGGTCTAGACATGCACAACTCAGCCATCATCTCTTTTCATTGTATGATATAAGATTACAAGGGCAGAAAGTAGTCTGACAGCCAGAGAACTGCACCCATCCCATGAAAGAAGGGATGGGAGAGGGAGCTCTTTACAATACACAATACGGCACTGGTGAGCCTGGCAGTACCACCACTATTGTAATTATTTTTTACTCACTGCTGGACTACTAAAAGTAGTAACTAACAGTTTCTTGGGAGAGTTAGCATGAAATATAAACAGCATGGAGCCCTTATACAGCATCCTCACTAAGACTTGCCTTATAGCTTCCAACCTCCAGGGGAGAAACTTAGGAAAATCCCCTCCCACTCCCTTTAAAAATAAATAAAAAAATAAAGGAACGTGGGGTGTTTGAGCCTATATTAAGAACTCAGCAGGGACTGGTGAGTGCAGCAACCCACATATGAGCTCCCCTTCCCCTCGTACCTCTGGAGTGGCAGCCAGCACACACCTGCATCTCCTTTGCTATAAGGGCACGTAGAAGCCCAAGGTATGGTTGTTCCAGCTGAAGCTGCAGGCACCTGGTCCTTCTGCTGTGCCAGCAAGAATGGTCTGCAGGTATCTGTTTGTTTGAATGAATCTTACTCCAAGTGAACTGGAAGTTGCAACTGTAGCTGTGATAGGATGGTGGGTTTTTTCCCCCTTGCTGGTAAATGTTTAATTGGTTACATAAGAAAATACACAGGTAGCTCCATGTAGCCATGGGAACAGACTGCAATAATAGCTTAGTTTGCTGTATTAGAGTGGTAACCAGACTGTCAATTATTTGGAGCCTGACCCTACCCCAGAGCAGCCAAGTTTGCATCTGCAAACAAGTAAGAGAAAACCCTTGTAGATTTATCTAAGAGAAGCTGCATTGTGATTCCTAGCAGAGTGAATATTATGCTGATGATAAGAAACTTGGTAATTAAGAGACCCCTGAGGATGTTTATACAGGAATAGCTACGTTGTCAGATGCCTCCCTTCAGATGCTCTGTATAGCAGACACTATACTTTTGGAAATACAGAATCTGGGATGATAGACAGAGTTGGTGTCATTTGAAGCGTTTGGGCTGGATGAGAAGATGATGAGATGGGCTGGAATTTGAATAGCAGATAATACATTACAGGAATAACCCGTAGTCCAAATTAAACCTAGGAGGCATGGGTTTCAGAAGGCAGTTGCAATTGCAGCCTTGCTGAATAATGGTTTATTTTCTATGTTCTTGATCAATGAGATGGTTTATTAATCATCTACATTTATATTTAGATTGGCAGTGAGTGCCTGCATTTATACTAATGATGCACATCTAGCATGCATCTTTAGTGCTTATCATTGTCTTAGAAATAAGGAAAAAATATTTTGAAAGGCAATAATTAAACTTTCATTTGATAGAAACTTGGAAAGAGCATACTGTTTCTGTTTCTTCCAGGATAAAAGTCCATGAGCAAAACTATGGTTTTTTTTAATTATTATTTTTGTCATAGGAAAAACAAAATACGACAACTGAGATTTTGTTAAGAACAGAACACAGCTGAGAAAATCCAGTTCTGGTAAATCAACTAGCTAATTTGAAATGTAATTTAGAATGGTTAACAACAACAACAAGAAAAGTTGAGATGCTGAAGCGTATAGGGTCCCCCATCGCTAGTAGTGATGCTGATTAAAGATACTAAAATTTGGCTTGGGTATGTCAGCATGTTATCCAGTTGTCACAAATCATCAGTGTTTTTGTAATTCTGGCTATCTGAAAGCATGGAAAGATGCTCAAGGAATTCAGAATGACAGTTATTCCCTCTCAATTCCACATGGCCTGGGAAGCTGATTTATCATCAGCAATGTTTTAACAAGAGGAAAGGAAACTGCATTATAATTATATAAGGCAGAAACTATGTGAAAAGGGAAAACATTTCCTATATTTAGAAAGAATGAGAGATCTAATGCACCTCTTTCTTTGTATAGTCATGTTCTCAGTAATACAAGAAGCATTTTCTGAACTGCAAGGATCAGAGTTTTATTGGCACCACTGCAAATGCACGTACAAGGACTCACTTGTTGATGTCAGTGTCTTTTCTGGGAATTAGCCTACATCTGCAGATATTTTAAAGAGCACTAACACAAGAAGGTTATTGTGTAAAACTTCATCTACAATATGGAAGTGCCAGATCCTGAAATAAATACAGCAGGAAACAGAATTGTCTAATGATGATAATCCTCCTCTCTTGTTGAATTCAGGGAGAGGCGAACGTACCCACAACTCTATGATGTACCATGGAATTTAGTTTGGTGGTTGGGAGGGAATGCCTTTGTCTTGGATTTGTATCAGATTCTGTGGCGAGATTAGGGAGATGCTTAATTTTTAAGATGTTAATGGCCATAAGTGATTAAAATTCAGAAGTAATTAAAAGGACCTTGTTGCATCTGATTCTGGTTTTAGGCATGCATAAAAGTTGTCTGAGGAAATAGCTCCCAGAGTGCATGTTTGCTAAAGTATAATCTATGACTGCATTTGTGTTAACAGAGATACTGCCCTTGAGAGGTGCTGAGTGCCTCCTTGGACTTGAAGAATGTCCTGAATTTCTACTGTCTTCAGTTAGAGGAGAGAGTACTCGGCACCAGGTGGGATGAAGCAAAGGAGAGCTGATTTACTGTACAAGAAGTAAGCCAATCTTGAGAACTATCTATCTGTTGAGTTTTGCATTCTAGAGTCTTGCAAGTCCTTATAAACTCAAAATGAGGTTTTCATTGTTCCTTAGGTGAAATTGCTCAGGAATATGCCTTTCACCAAGCCTTAAATTAAATATATCTTATGATAGACCTATTGCATCCATATTAGGTTACTCTCTTGGCCTTGCATGTCTTTCTGATGGTGCCAACTTCCCTTTTAATTGCTCTGCATATTCCTTATTAAAAAGGCATCAAAATGGAAGAAATCTAACCACAGTCAAAATCCATAGAAATATGTTGATGCCTCACTTCCCTGAATTTCAAAAGAGGAGTCAGGCAGCTAAATATCTTTGGATCCAGGCTTGTCTCGAGTTCCCTTCTAATTTCTGTCAGATGATACCCTATGCAACATTCCAGGTCCTGGAAAATCATAATCTAATTGATTTTAAGGCTAGACAGGTTGATAGGAAGGAATGGACTGTTCAGAAGATGGTGTTCTCCACGGCCTGCAAGCCCTTAAAAAGAGAAGTTTCTAATTAAATTGCCTATTTGAGCTGATGTGTGGTGGTCTAGGGACAGAGAAGTAAAATTCCTGAATTTTACCCTTTTTACTCTTCTAACCCCTGCGTGTGACAGTTAGTATCACTGCTGCCATTTGTAGGATTTATGGCGTATTGCTCCAGATATTGCAACAGTGGGGAATATTCCCCTCCCGTGGGGAAACTTGCTGGATATCTGATCCTGTTCCTAGTAAAGGATGTGGATGGGCACCAGCATAAATACTGATATAAGTTATCTCAAATAAAGTCACCTGACAGACAGCAAATACTTCTTTCCTTCATGGAAGGAAGTAAAGCTGAAGAAAGTGTTAGGATTTCTTAATCTAGGTTTACTGTGTGTCTCCAAGAATCATCTCTTAGAAAGTGTGGTGTATCAGGCACCAGCTATAAAAAGTTGTGCCTAGGCATTAGGAGCCTGGTACAGAGTATCACAGAACATGTTTTAAGCACTCACTATTAGACACTGAACGATGAACCATGTTTAGGCATTAATGAAAAGCCTTTAGTGGTGGCCTAGTTAGGATGCAGTTAATTCACCAGTAATTCTATGGTGTACCTTTCCCTTGCAACCAAGTTGCTGGTGTTCCAAATGAGAAACGGGGTCTCAGAAAGCCAGTTATATATGGTTGACAACACAGCACTGTAAAGAGTTAGGCAGGACCAAAAGCCCAGAAATCTTAGGCTGATGAGAGAAATAAATACCTAGTTTTCCATTTGTTGGTTATTTAGGTTACATGATTTAAATTATAAAGCTGTATGTATCAGAGGATATTGTAAGGTAATGATTCTTTAGTAGAGGATGGGAACTGGACACGGAGGTTGCAGATGGTCTTGACTGACCCCTTAAATTCTGCAAGCCAAGCCAGAAGGGTATATATCATGTCAGCTCTCACAAAGAGGTGGGAGGGCAGAGCAAGAGGAGAGGATGCAGCAGAGGCTGAATAATGGTGTAGCAAAAGTTGAAGTCAGGCACAGAGGGAGCAGAGCGAGCAGCTGTCTGGCGCCAAGAGGAGTCAGTGTTGGTTTTCTTTTTTTGTTTGCCAGCTCGAACACCAAATGTCTAAGACTGGGAAAGTAAGGGTTGTTATCTATGGCCACTCCCATGTTCCTGTCTGAGTGTGAAAATAAATACTAAGTGAGAACAAATACTTAAGAACTGAAGGTGAACTAGTGATTGTTTGATAAGTATCTGATGATTTGCCTCTTAACAGTAGAGACAGTGGAGGAAATGTTGCTGTCTGTCCTACAATTTGGCTTCTCTTCACATTCCTCCCAAACAGTCTGGAGAGAACAAAAGGCCAGGCTTGTAAATAGAAAGGAAAAGCTGCTTGTGCATATCATCCCTAGATAAAAACAAAGGCTGTTCTCACTTCATTCCTGGCAGAAAAGGAGTGTGAGTGCCTTCCATGTGACAGAGTTTAAACTGCATGTACACAAAAGCTTAGCACCTGATTTTTGAAATGTAGGTAGCAATAAACAAGGTTGTTCATGTGTGGTCATGCTAAGTCAAGACATTTAATAAAGAGTCTCCAGTGGGATGCTTGGGAGTAGCGGGCTCCTTCATTTGAGCCCCTCAGGAAATTCAACATCGGGCTGATAGTAATACACTGTATTGCTTCTCATGGGCTGTCATTTCCTCTTGAGGTGTCGCTCAGCCTGTGGGGACTTTTCACCAGGTTTTTGAGGCAAATGTTCTTCCACACATATGGGGTTACTGAACACTGTCCTCAGATGGTATGTAGGGTTTCCCAGGCATGCATTCTTGAAACTGAACTGGGATTACAGAATGGCTAATTTGAGAGCCCAGCTTCAGTTTAAAATAAATTCAGTTTTGACCTTGATGCTTCCAATTTGTAACCTTGATGCTCAAGTGGTATAAATTATTGTACCAGAGTCCACCAACTGAGCCAGTTGCCATGCACTTTTTTAGCACTTAAAAAAAGAAATGGTAGTAAAGAGCCACCACAGCACAGCTGGAAACTGTGTTTCTCAGAGCTCCAAGGTATGCAGGTGTGAGAGCACAACATACGCTGTTCTGCCCAGCCAGAGACAGATGCTGGCTGATGAGGAATGTATCCCTGACATTGGTCTAGGCTGCCATTAAAACTTACTGGTAGCTAGCCGATAGCTGTAACCGGCACTAGGATGATACTCTGCCCAGCTCAGAAGTCACAGAGCAAAAGCGGTGAGTTAGTGGTCTGTAAGCAAGGTGGATCAGTTCACCTATTTGGTTGAAAGAGAAGGTGGGTCAGTCTAGCTGTTCAGGGTTGGAGGCCATGCACTAGGAAATGACAAACCTCTATACTGCCTGAATGAGAAGAGAGCAAACTCCATTTCCTGTGTTTATACTTGATTACAGCACTGGGCAAAATGCAGGACAGGCCTTTTTTGTACCCTGTCCCCTTGCCCACGCTCCTGAAAGGCCAGACATGGTCTGACCTTTGTACCGTGTCAGATGTGGCTGGAGGGGAACCAAAGAGCATTGGAGCTCTCTGGCGTCCTGCTGCCTCACTTGTGCTGCTGGGCCCGGTGGGGATGTAAACAAGGGTGGGGAAGGGGAGAGCTTCCGCCAGCCGCCGATCCACTGTCAGGAAGGCGGGAAGCCCAAGAGCCGAAAACATTACAACATTGTCTTTTGGAAATGACTGAATGTGAAAAATTACTGTCCTAATGATAAAAGTGAAATAAATATTGGCAGGACATGAATCCAGCTTCTCTGCAAAGGCTTTCTTTTTTTTAATTGTAAAGGCAGCTACAAATCACATTTTTCTTTATCACATCTTTATAGCTTGTTATCCTGCGCCCTTCTCTAGATTGCCGTATGGCAAAAGAAATAGCTCTTAGAACTGTTTTTTGTAGAACTGTAGTAGACATGAATACCAAACAACTTCACAAAACCACTGAATATTTGGCAAGCTTCTAGTCTACTGTAATTTTTAAAAAATGCTCAAGACAAATGTTTATATTGAGGGGGGAAACATCCCCAGGATAGAGCTATCAATTAGTGGATAACTTCAGCTTTCCTATGTAACACTGTTCTATAAGCCATACTTCTTAAACAGTGAATACTATTCTAATTAAACTTTCTAAAACCTTAAAAAGCATTTGAATTGTAAGTGGATGCTGCTCTAGCTCTTCTGGCATGTCGCATACAGAACGTCTGGCCAACTCTCCAGTCTTCTCTCAGATATGTTACCGATCCAAAATATTTTCACCAGACACCCTGAAGTGGAATCACAAGTTTGCCAATTTCCATTTCATGCATCTTCCTTAGAAAACTGAAAATTACAGCTCATGAGTACTGGTGATTTGATTGCTCAATGTCCAAACTTAACTCACTAGAACAAAATAACAACAAAGATGCAGAAAACGATGTCTGGCCTCCACGAGTCAAAATTGCTTAGAAAAACAAAAGTTATGTTATTTCCAACTCAGAAGTTAGACCTGGGGGGATTGGTGCTCTTAAACCACTGATGAAGTGCAGATCAACAATTAGCAGTAGGCCTTCATCTGAAAAGTTATTGCATCGTTACACTGACATTTCCCTGAACCTGCCTAGGTCTCCAAAGCAAGAAAGCAATTCTCAGTGTCTTTATACTGTGTAATTTTCAATTATCTCAATTCTCTGTGTTCCAAGTCAGCACTTTTTTGAGAAACATATATGTCAAAAGAAAAGTTATCAACAAAGGTTTCATATTCTGATTTCCTTGGACTTTGCAGCAAAATTTTGAATGCTATTGAAACTGCCAAAAATGAAAAATGCGTGTTATAGTATTACAGATGATAGCATAGTCCAGTCTGGGGTTTTTTCTTCTAACCAGTGCTGTGAGAGCTTAAGCAATGTTTTTGCACTAGGCCAGGCAGTCTAGGCAGAACTTCATTAAAATACAGCTGAATGACCTGTTACACGAACCACGCTGTAAGGGAGTATTTGGGAGTGTGGCAGTGTAACAGCCCTACAAGTTGGTTCATTTTCCCTAAAGCTGTAGCCAGTGGCTTGAACGCTTCTTGCTTTCTGGAAAAGGATGATCTTACCTAGATGCTAACTAGCCAAATAAGGTATTTGGTCCTCGTATCAAAGCAATCTGCTCTGGAACAAATAAAAGGCTTAAACTCCTTACATATCTTATCCTCTACCCACTTAACCCATACTCTTTCAGTACAAACAACGATACATTCATTACAGTTCAGAGCAAGACTCATGTTTGCTTAAGCCACAGTGATGCTGTTTCCATGGGGGGGTTCCCTTAAGGATGATGCTTGCACTTCTGCCAGCCCAGGCACCAGCATTGCCACCGGGCAGCAGAGCAAAATGCTCTGCAGTGCAAAGCACCAGGTAGACAGGGACAAGGCAAATGTTGATCCACGACCCCAGCCGATGCTTCCTAGAGAGTTTGTCCTTTCTGTTTGGAAACTGGCGCTACGTGCTCAGGCCACCTCTTCTTCCAGAAAATGTTCTGTATGAGAGAAGTATGGAAAAAGAAGAGAGCTGTGGTTTTAGTAGTGAAGCCCAGGAGATATATGATGCTATGGTAATCTGACTCTGGAGGATAAGGATCCTGTTGATGTTGCTACAAGCACTCCAAGAAGCCAGCAAAGATTAGAGCTAGACCAGGTCCAGAAGTCCAAGTATGAATGCTCTGAATTACAGGATATTTAGAACTAACAGAATGTGTCTATAGCCCACGGCAGGATCATTTTAGGATCCAGTTCAGATTTGCAGCACTGGGAAGTGAAGTGAGAGTTGTTTGGAAGAATACCACAACGTAACCGAAGCCCAGAAGTTCCCTACCTCCAGGCTTTGGATGAAGTGTTCTGTCTAAGCTCATGCTTTGACTCTGAAGGTGCTGAAAATCCAGTGTAGCTGTAGTCAGTGAGAGTTTCAGGAGCTGGGTACTCTGGGAAAATCCCTGCTAGGCAGACTAGCTACTATTTTCCACAGATGATACAAGTTGAAACAGCCATAGAGCAGACAGGTTCATAAGGGCAGGACTGTGTGCTCTGCGGTGTGCGTTTGTGTGTGGTAGCAGCCTGGCTGCCTGTCACGTCCCTGAGCTCTTGCTGTTGCCCCAGCTGAGTTCTTCCCAAAACCTGAGAACTTTTGTCTCCAGTGTTGCTCATTGTAATATAGCTGCTTCTCGGTGGCTGTCTGCCACCAAGAAGCCCAGGCAGGTGTTGATAGGGAGTGTGTGGTGATTTCCACTGAATAACATCCAAATATGTCCTGAATAGTATGTATTACATCATGAGTGTTGTACCTGAAAGGGCATAGTAAAGTACCTATAATGGGTAGTGAGGGACTACAAGTCGGTGGGCAATGAGAGGTACATTTTACAATATAGTATATCAGTTTATAAATATAATTAGAGGGTTATAGTAACTGCTTATAGACAGGTTGTAAAAATAAGGGGACTTTGAAGGGTTCCAGGAGCGGGTTCAGTGGTGGGAACATAACATTTTTATTTGTGATTGGGGACAATCTGCAGTGGTGCAGTACAGAATGGGAGGAGGCTGTGTCGCTTCTCACTGTGCCATCCCAGCAAATGCTGCATGTTCAATAGACAGCTTCAGGCCTCAGGACTGTCAGCTCAGCACCTTTCACTAAGAAATAAGACATTACTTTAGAAGGTCAAAAGCAGTTATTGCCAAAACGTGATCTAGAGAGCAGTAACGCCCTCTGAAAAGCAAGATGGATGTCCCTTGTCCAGCTCTGTCCTTTCTGCTGCCACCGTGAATTTCTGTGAGGTGAGTGGATACAAAGGTATGGAAGTATAAGCTAGATTTGCAGCTGGTGCCAAGTGGCCCAGCTCTTTTCCAGGCAACGAAGTGATGCTCATGTAGACTGCCTCTTTGGCCCCGCCCATCTGAGCTGCTAGCTTGTCCCCCTCTTCGCACAGCTGTAGATGGCTCCAAGGCTGTGACAGTAGGGGAGAGTCTTCCAGTGCTCTTACCCTGGCAAGTCTCCAGGTGTGAGCCTCCTTCTCCTCATTTGACCAGCTAATGCAGACAGGATGAGGCTGTCCACTGAAAAACAGATTTTATGGGGGAACATTACCGTGTGCCTGGCTGCTGGCTTACAGCTGCTAGCAAGCACTACTGCATCCCAGGAGGCTTGTCGTTCATTTGCAAAGACATAAATAAAAATAACGAAGAGCTGCCCAGAACGGACTCTTCCCCCCCCAAGCCGCAGGAAGGGTAGACCATCCGCGCTCCCTGGCGGGCTAGGCCGGGGCCGGGAGGGGGCGCTCGGGGCGGCCGGGCCCGGGCTGCCTTTGGCGGGCGGCGGGGCCCCGCGGGCCGCGGCGGCGAGGCCCGGCCCCCGCGCGCCATCTGCCGGCCGCCGCCGCCGCCGCTTGAGCGGGCGGCCGGGCCTGCTGCCTGGGGTGCGGCTGCCCGCTGCAGGGAGCCTAGCCCTCCCAGAGCCTGCCGCCCTAAACAGCCACGCAAGGCGTACGGAGGGGCTTCGCAAGGGCGGGAGTTTCCAGCGGGTAGCCTGCAGTTAAGCACTGAAGACTGTATTTAGGCAGCAGAAAACACAGGGGTCTGACTTTTTTAAGAGGTGTGGAATGCCTCGCGATTCCCACTGAATTCCCCAGGAGCTGCAAATTTGTTCATTGCCTCTAAGAGTCTGGCAGCCTCTTGCGAGCTTTAGGAACAGTGTTGCGGTCCTGGCAATCCGGGGAAGGCTGAGCACGTCCCTAAGACCTGGGAGTGAGGAACTTAGGGCAGAAAGCCAGAGGAGCACTGAGGCCCCTAGGATGAAAGAAACACAGCAGGAATGTGGGCGCCTGTGTTCAGGAGCAAGACAAAAACAAGCAAACACGAAAATTAAAATAAAACCAGGTCCTCTCTGTTTGCTTGCTTTCTGGTCTTGCCGGTCTTGTGTGGCTTTCTTCAGTGTTGCAGTTTCCACATCACAGTAAATCCATGAGGGTCAGAGAGTAACCTTGGGTGATGAGAGAAGTGGGCTTAAACCCCCTGGACCTGTGGGACTTCCCCTTTCTGAACGAATGTTCCACTCTTTCTGCTGTTATGGGAAACAAAGCCCTGCTCTCACCTCTGTCCATCTTCTTTTTTCCTAAAGAAGACAGCAGTAGTAACCCCATTTGCCAAAAGAGACTGGTTATGTGGCTAGAACCATGAGATTTCTGCTTCTCACATAAGTGTGTAAGTAGTAGGATAGTAAATGCTCCTCTCTTTTGGTCATTTCTATTCAGCTGGCTCAGGCAGCTCCTGCTCAGCATGCTTCTTTTTCTTGTATATATTCTTATGTGCTTACCTTTCACCGGGTAAAGAACTCATTTGGGGCTGTAAATTCCCATCCTGAAAGCTGGGTGTCTAAAAATCATGGCAGCTATCAAGTTCCCCTGTAGAACAGATTCTGTGAGCAGGAGTCTGTTAGCAGGATGGCTAACTGTTGCCATCTGAAAGACAGACGTGTCGTCTAATGTGCTCGCCTAGGTCCCCTCTGTGATCAGTGGCGGGAGGCAGGGGCCACTGCTAAGGGCAGTTTGTTCCAGTTATCTCATATACTATCCCTTTGGAAGGGATAATTTGACCCCAGTTGCTCACTCTCGCTGCTAACTGTAGAGGAAGCCTAGATGAATAACTTGGATTAGATGACTAATTTCTGGAAGTTTTAAAGTCAAGTATTACAAATCCCATCCCCAGGGACTGACAGGAATTTCTGCTATAAGCAAAGAGTTCACTTGTTCACAGCATCACAGGAGGGCAGATGTACTAGCCAGCCTGAAGATGACTGTCAGCCATCAAAGCAATAGTCATACATGCAGTTAGGAGAGGCATTTTTAATCAATGCAGCATCTCTCCTTGTACACCATGGTAAAAGGCAAGGCAGTAGAAGAGCTCACCTAGAGTACAGTGAAGAGTTCAAGTCATCTGTGCTCCAGGAGGATGAATTCACACTGAAAGACACGTAGAGAAGGGTTAGTAAATCAAATGGTAAGTGAAAAGCCTGTTTTAGGAGGAAAGATTGGAAGAAATAGGCTTATTTAGCTTAGTGAGGTTAATTTTGAGGGGGAACATGATTTACTTTCAAATGCTAAAGGAAAAGGGAAAAGCTTTTTAAGCTAAAGGACAACATTGGTAGAAAGACAAATTGGTATGAAGTGAGCACAGATGAACGCTGTGGAAATGGACAGATGACATCTAACTATTAAATACGTACATTCTGGTACCTAGGCAGTTTCACAAAGAGTACTGGGGAAAAAACACCTAAAAAACCCCACACTTTAAAGACTGAGACTGATTCCTTTATTAAAGGAGCAGTATATGGTGTACCTGCCTGCCCTAGAAGGGAACTGGACTCAATGCCTTCCAGTTTTGTGTTTTTATAGTCTCTTTTGTCCCACAAAATTTAGCATACATACACCTTCACTGCACCTAATGGTGCAGAAATTGGGGAAAGACAGCACTAGCTATGATTTGTTTACTCCTCCCTCATCAGAGTTCCTCTCCCACTTTCCAGTTCTCCTCAACATGAACATCAGTGAAAAGGGTTATATAATACAGAAGTGTGCAAGAACCTCCTCTAAATGCATTGGCTGCAAGTCTTTTGGAGGGAGAACGACCCTTACCACTTAAAGTAAAAAGTAGTCTCATGATAGCCTTTTGAGTGATGGGTATTGATGCCGGTGACAACGATATATCTAACCTTGGCTGTCTTGGGCCAGATGACATGTCGGCTTATATTCTTCTTGGCTATCTTCAATGAGCAAAAGGTGATATTTTCTTGATAAAATTGCCTCAACTGTAAGGCATTTTTAGGATCAGAGCCACTCTGCAGAACACTTTGATTACCAGTTCAGCACAGGATAGAATGTTACTGTCTGTGCTAACAAGAAATCTGGTTTCATGGCTGACACTCCCTTGGATATTTTGGGGTTAGTCAAATTGTTACCATTTGCCAAGAAAAGCTAGGTCAGTTCTTAAATCCTTAGTGCATACTACCAAGCAAGCTGTTGGACATTCTGGAATTTATCCAAATCTATAATACTCCTGAAACATCTCATTTGTTAAGACTTTATTCTCAAAACTCATTTAGAACCTATTGCAGATGATGCCGCCATTTATTACTTACTGATTTAGTGTTACGGATGGTGTTTCATTTCTCCTTTTACTTCTTAGTAACCCAGAAGAGGGGCCGTTGCACATGCTTAACTTCTTCTGTCCACACCCTGTGTCAGAGCCAAACTGGGAGATGCTGAGGAATGCTGGTGCAATCTTATTTCACAAAGGGAATAGGAGGGAATTAAGGTTGGCACAACTTGCATACTAGTGTGACAGAAAAGAATGTAAGTTAATACAGTGAAACAACATTATCCATTCCTATTACCTACCAACATCCCTTTCCTGATTTGTTCCACCTGTTGTGTGTATCTCCAGTTGGTTACACTCAAAAGATGTGTGCAGGTGAGACAAGCTGCACATGGAATAATGTTTGTAGGACTTGAGGAAATCAAACTGGAATTAAAATTATGCAATATGGGCAGATAAGGCCAGGAAAAGGCATAAATCACATTGACCTTAATTCTACTTTCTGAAAAAAAATATTGAAAATATGTCCTTTTTTAATTTTCCTAAACTAAAAGTTGTTTTGAGTTATACCACTGAGGAAACGTTTTCCTGTCTGCTGCCCCAAAGTTAATCTGGAAGAGCTGCAAAGAAATTGGTGGAGCTATTCTGGCTTCCTTCCAAGGTGAGAGTTTGGCCCCAATAAGCATAATTTCAGCAGAGCAGTCAAGGAAGCACATCAACAAGGCACACAGTGAAACGTGTGCTAACTAAATCCACCTCTCAGTGGGTTTGTTATTTTTAAGGGTATGACTTCAAGGTGGGAGTCAGTGCGGCAGCCTGTGCAAATGAAGGGGTTAGGATCTAGGAACTGTGGGTGGGCAAGCACCACACAGTGATGACTGCTGAGGCCTGCAGGTGTGCTGGATCTGGTTTCCCACAGTCACTGAGAAAGCTGCCCACTGCCAGAGCAGAAATAGCTTGAGAGTTAGGCTGGCAGCTCTCTACAGAGAAACCAAGAGAGAGACCTTCATAAATGCTGCCAACAGCAGCAGCAAACCTGCCCAACTGTGGCTCTTTTATAGTGCTGCAGGAGATAAGGGGGTTATGTAGCATTTGTCTAATTTTGTAGCGTTTCAAGCCCACGATCCACTTGCTTTGTCCAGGCATGAGTGAAACTCCAAGCACAGGGACTTCATTGGGTTGAGCCTTTGCTCCACAGTGGATTTACAGGCCTACATAATGTATGTGGAAACATGAAGGGTATTACCACATACAGTAGTAAAAATGTATTTGGAAATAATGGAAATCTTTTGGAAAAGTTGTGAGTTTGGGTGATAGGTGGCAGATAATGAAAATACATGAATATTGTGTTTACATCCCTCTTTTAAAAAAATTCAATTGTACTTTAATAATCCTTTTACAAAAATGTAGTGAATAACGAGTAACAAACAGTATGATACATTTAAGTTATACATGTATAATGTTCTATCATCATACTGTATCTAAATATGTGATTAATAGAATTACCTATATCCCATAGTATGCCAGATGCCTACTTCATGTTGTTAACAGAGTATTTTGGTGTTAAGATAAACTTTCCTACAAGACAAGAGAAGGTGAAATTTAATTATTTCCTCCTTATTTTCCTAGTTATCCTGGAGTACTTTGCCTTAGTAAGCCTCTGAAATTGTCTTCTCTTCTGATTGCCTTTGTTCTTCCGGTCTTTCTTAATGGAACCTCTCTAGGTGTCTCCAGCCTTTCTGTATCAACTTTCCCTTTAATTAGACAACCACTTAAAACTCCCTGATTGCAGTTTAAGATTGTTTTTGGCCTCAGTGCCTGGTCTGTCTTGGAGCCACACTGAGTGTTCCTAGCAGACTAATCACTAGCTTTCCCTTTAGTCATTTCATAAAGGCCCCAATAGGCCCCAGTAGTTGAACCTCCCATAGTTGCCCCCCAGCTCCAGTGTCACCCCATCAACTTCAGTCTTCTCTCAGGTGGGCAGGAAGGGAAGGGGCTGATACATCAAGTATAGATATAAAGTTACTGCATTCTGGTGATTCTTGCCGTGTAAAAAGCCTCCTAGATAGCGTTCCCAGTCAAGAAAGAGCACACTGATCCATACTGGGCTTAGGACTGCAGTGGCTGTATAACTATAGCTGTTAGCTTGATGTGCTTCCATTCACAGCTTCCCCTTCTGCATCATCTGTATCCAGGGATATGGGGTACTGCAGTAAATCTAGCACCATGGCTTTAACTTTTTCCCTAAACTGCAATAAAAATGAAACAAACTAGCCAATACTTTGATGATTTTTCTTACTAACTCCATGAAAACATGGCTCTTACCAGCACTGGAAACTTTCCCAGTAGCCTTCCTCATAAAACGCAGTATTCAGTTGACTAGCAATGTGAGCATTTTACAAATGCTTTTCAGAAAAATGTGAGAAAGGGGAATGTATTTTCCTATTAGTACAGTTAATTTCCATGTGCCCAGAGATGACCTTTGTCTGCACTAAGCAGGGTTGCAAATAAACAGCTAAGGCAATGTGGAATTCATAAATGTATTGATCAGAATATTAAAAAAGTATCATTCACTAGTGGGCCAAAAACGGCTTGAGAGGCAGACAAAGCAAATAATTCCACTCATTCCTTCAAGACAAAATGTAGATCAGTGCAGACATTCTGCTGAACAGAAAGTTCTCCAAAAATATTTCCGATTAAGAGTTTTGCAGCATTCTCTCTGATACAGGCTCCCTGGTGCTCTTCCCCTTAACGTTTTAGGGTGATGCTGTGAAATTCCTGATCTTTGCAAGTTTTGTTCTCCAGAAGATGCTGCACGGAATTTCTAGGATCTTCCACAACCCCAGGTTTGGCCATGCATTTCTCGCAGCCTTAAAGGAGTAAGAATGACAGCTCTGAGAAGCTAAACCCTAGATGTGTACAGCTAGAACATACACATCCACAAAGACTTTGATGCGACAGCTGGCAAAACCAAACTGTGCTATTTGCAACAATTTATTTAATCTATCCCAAGGCATGGAGACAGGAGAGACAGCTCAGGAAATGGGTGGTGCTAGTTGAAGACAGGGCATAACACACAAGGAAGATAAGCTGATTCAAGAAACCTCTCAAGCCCCTTTCCCCTCCCTCTGTGTGTAGGATGCCTTTCTAATGCTCCAGCTGTAAATCAGAAAGGTTTCTCTTTGTCAGAGCCCCTTGAGTGGGGGGTGATTCTTGTCACTCTTAAATTGTTACAGTACATGAGCTTG
This sequence comes from Struthio camelus, assembly GCF_040807025.1. Lineage (NCBI taxonomy): Eukaryota > Metazoa > Chordata > Aves > Struthioniformes > Struthionidae > Struthio > Struthio camelus. The sequence goes on from NC_090942.1 coordinate 97,968,880, forward strand.
CTGTTGATATCACTCCCAACTTACCCAGTCTATGTGAGATCAGCTACAGAACTCTTACTTAGGGCCAAATGACTTCATGAATAAGCAAAATGCTTTTGATCTCATTCATCAGAAAGTCTTCTCAGAAGTAAATTCCACAGCTGTAATCTGCACAGTCACCTTATCTGTTAAATCCATTTTTACATCTCACAAATATGTGATAATATGCCACAGGAAAAAACATACAAAAAGTCTGGATATAGCTAGAATATAAAGAAATTCAGTCATGAATTGGTACACAGTTCATATTGGTATGACTTTTACATTATAACTGATAAGAACACTTTTAAAAAGTATCCAGGAAGAGGATCCAAATTAAATCACTTTTATTAACCATTTCTGCTGCTCAGAAAGCCCTCTTAAGAATCCTACTTGCGATAGATCTTCTACAAAAACTCTGAAACAGTCTCTGACCTGGAAAAAATACATGAGTCAGAGAAAGAGGAAAGTTATTTTATAGAGGAATTTATGCCCTAACCCTACAAAGACTTTCATGTGGGGAAGATCTTGACAAAGTTACCCTGAAAGGCCAGGCCAAAACCAGGAGAAAAACCAGATCTCACAGTTCCCATGCCAACATTGCAATTCCCTTATGGTACATCCTCTTATGCATCTGTAGCTGGTGGCTTCTTCCATTCACCCTGCTTGTAACTGGGCTCTTGAAAACTCAGTAGAGGGAAGGTGGTGAGGAAACCACTGCTTCAAGCATATTATTAGGAAAATATCTATGTACTAAGAGCAAGAGGGCTTGTTAAAAGGTCTGAAAGTGGTGATGAAGTTGATGATTTTGGCCTCTTATTTGAATCAGTTCTGGGAGAAAGACTCCTCCCTTGGCAATTACTAACTTTTTTTTGCTCCTTTCAAGTGTATCAGTTCTCAGGCTGTCACTGAAAGGCCTCCATAAAAAACAAACTTCTTTTCACACTTTAATTGCCCCTTTTGCAAGAAGAGTACAAGAACGAGTGTCTTCTGAGTACAAGAATATGTTCTTATATGGTGTTAAAAAATCAGGCTAGTGCCACTGGGACTGCTGTTACTACTGCTGCTGCTAATAAGGCATATAGAAATCCGTTGATCAAAAAAGCCTCATCTGCCTGGATGTAGCCCATGCTATCAAGGCCAGCTATCAAAAACTACTAACCTTGAAACCCAGCTTTGCTGAAAGGGAGACAGTCAGCAATGCTATTTCCATAGCAACTCCTGAAATCTGCTTAGGCCCTCTTTTTTTTTCTAAGTCGCTTTTAATACAGCCAGCATTTTTCACTTGGCCGTTTCATGTGAGAGGTATCTGATAATCTGATGGTGACATCTCATTAGTTTTATATCAGCTAAGCGAGCTTTAGTTATAAGCAGAACTTTGTGGCTTGGTGCCATTCCACACAAATTCCACAATATGACTAAAGCTCTATATTTTTCTGCACTAGCTTTTATCTGCTTATATCCAGTCATTAATGCGTTCTCTGTAAAATCATGGAGAAAAGAAAGCTGTGATCCTTTTCTCCATTGTCATCTAGCTTTATCAGAAGGTAATGGTTTTCTATGTTGCTTTAATCAGCAGGCCTGGTGGTGCTTTACTGCGAGATCCATTTAATTTGCGCTGAGAAATTGAGGTAGTCTTGAAATTGAGGGAATCAGTTGCACATCAAACTATGAAGACCGCAATTCAGTATTTTGTTTTAACGCAGTTAGCACCATCCATTCTGTCTGTGGAAGGAGAAGGAGGTTCTGTGTAGAAAATATAATAGGCAATCTATGACTAAAGGGTGCACTGTAATGCCTGTGCACAGGAGGGCACAGTTAGTGGGTGATAAACCAGTGTTAAGAGAAGGTCTCAAAATATTATTTGGTTATTAGGGCAAAGTATCCCTGATTGGTAACTAGAGACTTCCAAACATTTTCATAGTATGAAGCATCCCTTGATAGAAACTCTAGTTCAGGAAAATGTTACAGCATGTTCTTAAGCCTCACTGAAGACAAAGCACATGCTTTCCTGAGCAGAGCCAGACAGACTGTCTCGTTACCTCTTGCGTTCCCATTTGGGATCTCATAATGTCTCTGTACCAACTCAAAACACTGTATACATGGAAAAATGTGTATATTGCATTACAGATAGTTATGAATAAGTGGTTCTGTCCTTTCTGAAATAAGTTAATCATACTGTCTACATTTGTTCTTTATTTCATGTGCTCCTCCCATCTGTTCTGTTCCTCTTTCTCATCCAGCTCCCTCTGCTTGAGCAGAACGTCTCAGATCAGCTGAGATCAGAGCTTGGCCCGTCACACTTACGTAAATTTTATTGTAGGCATCTTATCATGGTTTTATTTGGGGAATTTTTTTTTTTTTTTATCTCTTTCTCTAAAAAGAGATGCAGATCCCAGGCCTGGTGGTCTCCCTTTTGTGGGAAGTCATGACATTTTCTCCTACAGGTGTTCAAGTGAGGAAGGCAATGTTAACAGAAACCCAATCCCCTTCAATTTCTGTGGGCAAGACCTGCTCGATAGCTAGCCATGTGTAGGGATGCAGAGCAGAAGGTAGGGTGTCCGTGAAGCAGGACTTGAAGGCCATCAGCCCCTCTCTGCTCCTACTCTAGCATACCGCTACTAACTGAACTTTGCATCACATCAAACAAGTTGCATATGCTCTTGAAAATCTAGCCAGATGTGGCAGTTGTATTTGTTTTACTTATGCATACATACCCTGCTCATGTAACTCCAAATACAAACACTCATCAAAGTAGATTAAATAGACGAATGCCATCCATAGTGAAACAAAGCTTCCAAGTCAGTGTTTTCATGACATTTCTAATTCAAACATTTCTGTACTGCTTAACCTATACAATAAGCAACCCATTTGCTTCTTTTCTTTATCTCCCATCAGGGCATCTTCAATGTAAAGAAAAATGTAGTAAACCAAATACACAGTTGACTTGGATCATGCTTTGAGGTCTCTGGAGAGTCACACATTCCTGCCCTGCGTGATTGTTCTTGCTAAAGACCCACAGTTTGCTGCACACGTATCACGTTTAAGAACTGTTGTAGGGTTGTGGAACAACTTGATGCATTCCAGATCTAAGCACACTTGTAACAATCCTGTGCAAAGCTGTAACTCTCACCAGTGCATTGGGAAAGCAAAAAGTTTCCTGCTGCCACTGAAGTATCTGATTCTGCTCTTCATAACACTACCAAAGAGTGGGAATAACTCCACTTGAAATTAGCAAAGTTATTACACTGGAGTGATATAAAAATCAGTCATCAGTTCCTAGATGTAACATTTTTCATTTTTAAGTATAACATTTAGTAAGATCACTAAAAAAACTTTGAGGTTGCAGCCCTTCAGTCTGTTACCTGATCCCACTGACCCTCCCTTCAGCCAGTTGGCTCTCAGTCCATCCCAGCCCTCACAGGCTCCCAGTAGCAGTCTCGTTCTGTCATTGAATTCATTTTTCTCAACTATTCCTTTCTTTCCTGTACTGTCCAGCATATATCCCTTCTGAATTTGCCTCAGTTGGTTTTCTCTTCCATGCTGTTGGCTCACTAGCTGTTAATGTTGTTCAGAGAGAGAGAGAGGCTCCGTGCTTTCAGTTCCTATACATAGTCTAGAATAATTTTGAGTTGCCATTACTGTCTTCACCCTTGTAACCCTAGCTTGGCTTGGCAGCACAGCCAAGTGGTAATCACTGGAAGCTGGGAGCAGTCTGGCTGTGCTCTGTGAGGCCACAACCCTCAGAGGTCATAGCTACTAGAAAATCAGTGAGGCTTTTAGTAAGTATGTGTGAAATGCACTTTTAAAAAAAAAAACCTTTCACAAAGATAGTGAAAAGGACTCCTGACAGAAGTGCCCCTTCCCCTGCCAAATTTTATATCCATGCTTCAAAACACTAAGCAAGTTACCTACAAAAACTGATCTCAATTTTTTATGTGAGGGCAAAGCTTATTTTTTCCTAATTTTCCTCTCAGAAACAACTGAACCATGACTCGTGAAATTTAAAAATACATGAAAAACAACAGCCTGGAGCAAACAGCAGGCATGGAAAATTTCAGCAGAACTTGTAAAAGTTTAAGTTATATTATTGCCTTATAACATGAAATGTCAAAAAGTCTCTTAGTAACAATAGAATAATGGTGAAGCACATCCAGTATTTCTATGGAGGGTTAATTAGGGAAGGAATAACATCATGGTGGGGAATAAATGTTGGGTAGTAACAATTAGCATACACAAGCTGTAGGAGTTGTGGAAAAGGCTAGGAAGCACTTCAGAGTCTGTTTTTCTTAATATATGCTTTATATTCTTTTCTAATCCTAAGAAATCTTAGAGCATTTAATAAACTTTAATTTCATCCTTACTCCAGCAAGAAGAATAATTTAAAACCTGCTGGAATATTGTAAAGTGATGATAAAGTGAGGAATGCTTTCAAGCATCCAACTCTTTTCATGGGTTAGGAATAATATCTCGGGTGATCTTTTGGCTGAGTCATTCCAATGTGATATTTTTGTAATCCAGTCTAATGCAAGGCAGTTAACTCTGTGGCAGCCACTCCCAGTGCAGTGATACAAGATCACATTCCTCCCATCCACTGCAAAGAAAGCCTTCTGTTGCAATAAACAATAATACCTGTAAATCAACCTTTCCAGTGCATTGCAATGTATGCTTTATTGCATGCAGTCCAAACTACGACATTATATCTGGGACAAGGCACAAACGAAGCTTTCTGAAACCATTTTTGTGCTTGGTTTTCCCATTTATTTCACCCACAGTAGTTGCATCCTCGTCTCCCGTTGCTGAAACATGAAAAACGCATTCCCTTTCCTCTCTGTCCAGAACGAGTTTTGCATCAGAGCAAAAAATAACTAGTAATTCACAAAGGCAAACAGGCTCCAGGTGGAGGTCTTTATCTTTCACTTTACAGCAAGCCTTTCCCATTGAGGAGCAAAGAAGCCTGGCAGAGAAGATGGGGGGAACCATTTAGTGCCATGCTCTATGCTCCACCCGCACTGGGGCTAACTAAAGGATCTTAGTGTCCTGGTCTGTCGGTCCAGAGCCTACCAAAACCACTGACTTTCCCTGTTTCTTGGGAGCAGCTCTTGGCTAGCATTCAGAAGTAACTCTTAACACAGATGCTTGATCCCTCTTGTATCGGCAGTACAGAGGATTCACGTGGATGCGCGTTCATACAAAGGAGACGCTTAGGCCTTCTCAAGAGACAGTTCCCGGGCAGCGTAAAATACGTTGTGGCAGCTGTACAGCTTCTTTCTCACCTGTTCTTGGAAGAGCTGTTTGTGTCTACAGGGCAATATCAGCCAGTGGACTCAGGTTGGTCCCTTCTAACAATTCTTTTCTGTCAGCTAGATTTGCTCCCTTATCCGGTGCTATGGATTTCCCCCCAAATCCTAGGTTTTTTTTAATTTTTAATAGACAAAAAGGGCAATAATCCAAGACTGTGCAGTCAGCTGTAAATCCAGCTAGACCTCAGAACAGACGCTGCTGCAGCTTTCAGCCTTTTCAGCAGCAATGAGATAGAACATACAGCAATAGAAAAAAATTGTATTTTCTTCCATTGAAATAGAAAGGAATACGTCTTGGTCTACACAGGGCACAGTCCTTTAGGCAACATAGCCTGCCTGAAAGTCTTTATGAAAGTTTGAGCTTTGTGGTATGCTAAATTCAGAACATTTCTGACAAAAGAGTAGAAAAGCATATTCCAAAGAAAGGAATGCAATTATATTTAATTCCATGAGAATATTTCTCTGGGTTTGGGCTTCATTTGTCCTCCAATATGTTTTTCCCCAAAAGGCTTAACTTATTTTGATATTGACCCTTTAACATGAAACAGTGGAATGCACCATAATATTTCACATTTGCCAAGATTTCCTTTTCCAAATATGCACATTTACTGAACAGGGTGCTATCAGATTGCTTTGTAGCTGGGCAGCAGACATGGCAAATATGTCTTCAGAAACCCACTCTTAAATGGCTCAGACCTCTGAATCCTACATGGCCTAACATCCCAATCTCTGGAGAGGCAATGACACTCTAAAGAGCGGTTATCAACTGGAGAGAACTGTCAAAAAACTGGTTAGTTTTCACAATGCTGATGTGCTGCTGACCTACCCAGACATGACAGTATTTGTCAGCCTGTCTTCCAGCCAAGACATGTTAGTTATCTGCTGATTTATTTATACTTTTTTTTTGTGCAGTTGGACATATTCTTGCAAAAGACTATGCGTACTGCGTATTAGTCAGTGTTGCATTTTACCCCCTTAAAATGGAAAGCTATGTTTTCTGCAAAATACTTAAGTGTCATTTTCAATGTGATCTAATTTGGAGGGGGGGAGACAGTATCCTTGCTTCATTTTTTGTGCTAACAAAAGGAAAACATAGGCGCATCCGACTGCTAGAATAACTCTCAAAGTGCCCCAGTTGGGCACATGCACAGGCTTAGGTAGTGAGGGCTGCACACAGTGATTATTTGTGATCGCTAGTAGTTCAAGAACATCATGATATCCTTTGTGATTATGCCCTGTTTTCCCCAAGGGAAAAAGCTTAGGAGAAACAACTGTGGCTATTATATAAACACTGCAGTAAACTTAGTATCAGCAAAAATGATTATCTTGATTTCTAGCGTTGCCTGGTGAAATTATTAGACTTTGTGCATGTTACTGTCTAAGGAAGGCATGGCTTCTCGGGGTGGAGTTTGTGTGTATATGCTCCTTCTCTTCCAGATTCTTTACTTGAAGTCCCTGAGGCCTTGCTTTTGGTTTCACTTACACTTGGGTTTTACTCTAGCAGGCTAATTTAAAGAAATATACATCTGCTGTTAATGGGCCACATTCACCTCTGTGATCCAGGAACAGCTAGTAGTCATAAATCCCGGATAGCTTGTTATTTAACCCAGATTTACAGCTGCGTAGTATCACTGTACTTCCCCTCTCAGCTTTGTTACACTACAACAGCGTTTTTCAAAGTGAGGGTCATGGTCCCCTCAGGGGCTGTGGATCAAAGAGTGGGATGGAAGTTTTAGGAAAAGCAGTGTTAATCACTAGCAGCTCCAGCTGTGGTTCCTCGGGTTTTGCTTTGGCTATGGGGCTGGTGTGAGCAGGCAGCCTGTCCTTCCTCCTGGCTGTCAGCTCCTCTCCTGCACATCAGCCTCTGCGCTGCTCTGGCACACATCTGTGCAGCCGCACAACAGGGAACCAGATCAGGGAGTCAACCTGACTGAAAAAACACTCTGCCAAGCAAACGTGCTTTTTATCATAGTCAGACCTGTTTCCAAGCCCAGTTCACCATGCAGCCACAAATAGGAAAATGTCTGTATGCTTCACACAGACTGTGGCATGCAGTAAGACAAACAACTCAGCGGAGGGGAGGGGTAAGCTGCGTATACCAGTTCAAGCAACGATACCACCAAATGTGAGCATGCAGTATCAGTTCATTCAAGGTGGGGGAAAGAGGGGAGGCTGTACCTACTTGCTACAGGTTTTAGACTAGCCAGAAAACTACAGATCTCTCTTAATAGACTTGAATTGCAGACAGTTTGTCTAACGTTTAGCTAACACAACATCTAAGAGTAGCCATTCTGGGTTGGACCAATATTCTTAGCCCTGTATCCGACCTGCAACGTGAGCCAAGGAGTATACAAAGACAAGCATATACAGTACTTTCCACAAATACGCTCCCTGCTGCCAGGCACTTGCCACTCAGGGGCTTTCTGAGCTCGACATGGTTGAATTTAGCCACCCTCAATGGATTTCTGTTTTGCGACCGTCTCTTGTTTCTCCTTGAATCCATGTAAATGTTTAGTAATCTGTAATGTCCAAAGACAGTTTATGCCTTCGTACAGTAATTGCAGCAAGTTCTCATTTCTGTGCCCTGGAGGAAATGAGCTGCAGCTCGCTCATGGCATCACACCAAGACAGATAGGCCAAAAGGAGTAGATGGGAGTGCCACAGTTCCCAAAAGGTTGAGAAAACTCTCTTTATTTAAAGACAGAACCCAATCCGTATGTATTTGAGTATTCTCTTAAAGAACTTAAGAGACCAGATCCTTTGGCATGTGAATGTGGATTTAACTTTCCAGACTTCAGCAGCAACAAATTGCAAATGAGCTTACTTTCGAGAAGTTACCACCTGCTAATTCATAACATGTGCTTTTGCTGCTGTGAATATTCTAGGGCGGGAACTGAACAGCAACGAATAATAATTTGCTCCATGCATAATCAACACAAAATCAGGAAGTGAATAGCTTAGATTGGCATGCAATTAGTCATTTGCTAGGTAAACAGTGGTAAATCTCCCTGGTCAAATTGATCAAATATTTCAATATCCAAAATTCAATGTTTGATTTCTGCTCATTGGATCAAACCCCTGCCAGCTTACTTTCTGCCAAAGATCCATCAGGCTTTTGTGCTGACCACCTATTGCAAACAAGTTGTACAAATTCTTCATACTGTTGCTGGGCTCTCTGTCTCTCTCCTTCTAACAACAGCTAGTAAATGGATTGATGTACAGTACATGCACAGAAAATCTCCCATTTAACTTACAGTTTCTGTAGGTTGTTGATTTGGTTTACCAGATATTGATTGAGGTACATTTTCAGCAGAATCTGTATGAACTTTTGTTTCTTTAAATAGACATCATAGCCTCCATTTCTGGTTCACGGTAGCAAAAATCTGCTCATCAGAAGCTCATTTATTTTCTTACAAAATATGTCAAAGACAGAAAAACAGTGGTGATCCACATGTCACCCTTGAGGGCTGAAGCTAGGAGAGCTAGGTATCAGAAATACCAAGCTCGTGATTTCTAAGTGCGTCTGAGCTGTGACATGATACGTGGGTATGTACAATGAGTACCAGAGAGCAAACAAGTGCTGTAACATGCACTTTAGGAGGTCTATGTTTTCTCTGTACACTGAGCTGGGAATTGTCAATTCGCACATCATCACTTGGAGGAGGTGTGGCGTTGACCACTGTGAGGTCAGTACATTTCCTAAACATTAAAGAGAAAAGAAAACAAAAAAATATTCAGTAGCTAATGTTGGGTAAAAGCTGTGCAAGTGTTAATGGGTTATGCTGACCACTTAACTTTTATCATCTAAGTTAACTAGCTGCTCCTTTGTTTCACCAATACTTCTTGTCAGTATTCAGAGAAAGGCTTCTGCAGGGATTGATCCAGAGCACCAACGCACTGAATTGCCCTTGGAAGAGTCGCTCTGTCTGAACGCAGCATAGGGAGAACCTGGGAAGACTAGTGGCCTTTGGCCTGCTATTTTAGGTGCATAGACCTGGGTGGCTTTTTTGCCTCTTTTTCAGGGAGTCTAAGTGACTGAGAAGCCTAAGCGTCACTCAAAATCAGTGAGATTCATTCTCATATTGATTTAAGCATTTGAATTTAACCTATGCTCTGCTTTGCATTTAACGGCTCTCCAGTTTCCTGGCATTCCTTTAACTAAAAAGTACAAACATACTTCAGCACGCTATCTCAGAGACTTGTAGTAATGTAGTAATGCTCTTAATCTGTGTAATGGTATGGCTGACAGTGTTGTGACCAAAAGGACAAAGCACTGGACTAGGACTAAAAGGATGCAAGTTCTCTTTCCAGGTCTGCTGCTAACCTACTGAGTGAGAGCAGGGCTCTCACTCCATTTCCTGGCCTTCCACTGCTCACTTCAGCTTGCTGGTCTGTAGAGTTGGGAGGATGGAAAATGGTAACTGCTATTACTGTAAAGTTTACCATTGTGGACTATTTGCATAGGCTTTTTCTATTCAGTCAGATCCAGGATAACTTCCCAGTTCTTGGCTCCAGGTCCCTATTTGAACTGCATCCTGACTCCTGGGTATACAGTGTCACTCACTCTGTTAGAAAAGAAGGGAACCATGGATGTGAGGGGGTCAGTGCCGCTCTCCAGCCAGGTCACTCGGGTGAGCAATCAAAGTAACAGGAAGGTGTGGAGTCCTAAGGACCATATCTGATGCAGATATTGACAATTGTGAGCACGCACACTAAAACATGCATACACACACATATGCGCGCATGCACACACGCACACACACACACACTCATGCACACACACACTGAGTGTATGCACTTGTTCACATATAACACCTTGCTTTTCTTAGCCAGCTGGGGCAAGAGATCAAGATCCCTGCAATCTCCCCACTGGCTTTATTAAGGACTGAAAAAAGAGGTGAAGCTGAAGCTTTTCATTGGCAGCTGTAGTTGTAGTTTGTTACTGTTGAAGTATACCTGTAGTACAGAGAGTGTGCTGGGGAAATATCTGACATACTCTCCGTATGGTGGCAGGCCCTGAGGTTGTCTTAAAATCTTATGGAAAGGAATGATGTAACTGTGGTGTAGCTGCTGAGAGCAGCCCTCTGCCTGTTGAGTTGTGTGCAGTAAATGCCAGCATGCCCTGGAGTACCAAACCGCTGTCCTTTTGGTAAGGGTCACATAATAGGAGGAATTGTCTTTAACCCCTGGGACCCTGTTCGTTCAGATTGTGGAATTTCAAGAGCAGTGCACTTGAAAGGGCACAAAGGTAAAAAGCATTCTAAATGCCGAATGATATTGCCTACATAGTGAAGGTAGATGTCATTTTTGTACTTTTACTGCCCTCAGTCCTCTCAGTCTCTCTCAAGGTCTCTCTCTCTCTCTTCTAACCTTCCAAAACCTAAAGAACTTTCAAATTGCAAACTTCTTTTAATCATATCAACCCAGGAGAATTCCCATTTGTTCATTTTCTCCAAACTGCATTGACCTGAGGCGTAAGACAAGTAATATGCAGGTCTGAACGAATGACAGATTTCAGATCCAGTATCTCACCAGAGCTAGACGTGGAAGCTTCCCAACTCTCTATGAGATGTATGATGAAATCTCTAAAAGCTTAAAGAAAAAGTTTATGCATAAGGAAACACTGTCTTGAAATTTTTTAGAGGTTTTTAAACTGAAATAGCTGCAGATTCTTTCTCCCTTTGAGATCCATGGTAGCTATAGCTGGGATGCTAAGAAAGTTAAAACTCCCCAGCAGGCTTAGTATATTTTCTTTAAGAACGCACAATAATCTCTGTTCTAACATACAGAGTATTTGACGGTTGGCCACCTAAATTGTGAAGATTTTAGCTGTACTCTAAAGTTAGAGTTTGACATCTCCTAAATACAGTTGGGAGAATAGTGGCTTTTCTGCTCAATGGCTGAATAGAAAAAGTTGAAGAAAAAATGATTTAGGTTGAATTTGGAGGGCTCAGGAAAATAGAAAAAGCAGGCAAGTGTTTTTGGATCACTCCAAATGTTTCATTTACTCTGAAAAAAACCCACTTGGATTCATTTGTTGGGTTTTTTCTTTTTTTTTTTTAGCAAACTTTTTGTTCTTCCTTTCTTTTAAGGTAGGTCTTCCTAATGGAAAAATGATATTTTAAAACCAGAAGTAAAATCATCAAAGCAGACCACTTTGGCTCTCCCTAGACAAATATTTCATACAAAAATAGCTAGGGAAATAACCTTTTGATCTTCAGAAATGTTTCAGGTGATCTTGACACAAATTTTTGGGTAGTTTCACTGCTTCCAGAACGCCATTTCTTTTACTTCATCTACTGCTCATTGAAAAAAAAAAAGTATTCCAGAGGAAGCCATCCAAATCATGCCAGGAAAACCCTTTTACCTTACCTCTGTATTCAGAAAATCTGCTCATACAGGCACTATATACTGTAATGATATAGATTCATTAACAGCAGTTGTTTGAATTGCTTGATCTTGGCCTAATTTCCTGGTTATGTTTGAGCAAATCCACCACGCTTGTGCCCACATGGGGAACCTGCCCTGCAGGATGACCAGAGGTGTCTGACCAGCTTCTGCAGAGCTGCAGAAGTGTCTGTGCAGGGAGAAAGGGCTCCTGCTTGCATGCAAGGTCTACCTAAGTTCAGTTGGAGCTCTACCTCATGGCTAGTAGTGTGAGTTGGCCTGATCCAATGCCTACCCACTGAAGTGGAGGAGTTTGAATTAAATATGGTGTAGGGAAGCACAGCAGGACAGTAACATGGTCCAAAAGAAGCCGGCCTTGGACTAAAAGCCATGGTGAGTGTTGTGTATGAGGGATGAAGCAACGTTTCTGGAAAAATCAACCCCTGTGCAGATGCTAGGGAGACTGGCAGCAACTCATTAGGATCTCTACTTGTCTTAGAGAGAACAGATCTCAGCCCATACCATTGGCTATGTATATGTATAAGAATAGCAGCATAGAACTGCAGAAACAAGCCAGGTGAAAGAGAAAGTGGTTTGCTGCTAACACTAAATGCTGTGTCATGAACATTTCGTAAATGGCATCCTTACAGATACAGCTCCTAGAATCACATGAGGTCTTCAGCATTTTTTATCGGGGAATAGGAGGTGCCCGCTACACTCACTATGTTCATGTTCTCCTCTTTGAAGAGGTTGCTCTGTGTATGTGGAAGGGAGGAAGGGGATAGGAAGGACAGGGGTTTCCAAAATACTTACTATTTGCTTATGCCCTTACAAAGTATGCATGCATGGTATATCTCCTTCATCTCTTTCCCTAAGATGTGTTTTAATGGTTTGTTTACAAAGAATTAAAAAACAAAAAAAACCCTCCAAAAATGAGATGTGCAGTTTGACTGAAAGACTGGAAAGCAAAAACAGGTTTTCTCAAGTCTGATTATCTTCATTATATTTGCATAATGAAATGAGCAAACGTTTTTGAAGAGAATTGTTTGGAATCAGACTATATGCTGTAAAGTAGTGCTGTGAATATTTGTGTGTAGTTCATGCAAGATGTAGAAACTTCTGGATTCATTTAGGAAAACATAGCTTTAAAAGGAGCTACTCAGAAGAAAGCAATTAAATGTAATTTAGAGAAAAATGCATATTGTGGCATAAACGATGGAACACGATTGCAAAATGTATAGCTTTCTCTCCAGGATTTATTTTTTCTGGTTGGATCTTCTCCACAGTCCTGGGCCAATCCCGAACAGAAATGGCTAATCTTATTGAAATGTGGGAAAGTTTTTAGTGGTTTTAGGTGTGGGAAAATGCCTACGAAAAGGACAACTTCTTGCTGCTCAGATCAGACTTACTAAATTCTGCTCTGACTCAGGTTCTGGGAGGTTTGAAGCAAGTGTATTAGAAGCCCATAAATATCCATGACTGGCCTTTAAAAGTGACTTCAAGGTTGAAATCCTGTCCTCACTAGCTTCAATGGCACTTCATAACAGAGCAAACCGTCTTATAAATAACATAAAGGCTGAAGAGTACTTTTTCTCCTTTAGGTTTAAAGTAAGATGCTGTCCATCCATAAGCAATTACACTAGCAAGCAGGAGAAAAAATAAGTGCATACACTTTTGTGACGTTGTCTCCTTACCAGTTTTTGGGCAACACAGAGATTGCCCAAAACTGTGCAGTTTCAATACTGAAGCTGTACTTCAAAAAATATGTTAAGGTACCAAATATAAAAACAGAAATGTATCAGCCTCAGCCTGCTACTCACTTCATGCTCACTAGCTGTGGTAGTGGTTTGTAGGCTTCAAGTGGTTGCAGTTAAAAATGCCTTTATTTCTATCCAAAGTTACCACCAATAATACAGGGTCCTCAACCAACACTATCTCAGGGTACAAGTTCTTGGAAGCATAACGGCAGGATTGTTTCTCTTCCTGCTTGTATAATCATTTTAACCTTAATTATAGCTGTTCATTTATTAAAATAAATAGCTTGGGAATATAACGAGTTTTAAATCCCAGCTGTTCAAACAGTCTTTTTAATTTTTTTTTTTATGCAGTTTCGTGGGCAATTTATTGTATCCATTTTCCTTTTTTTTTTTTTTCTTTCACTGAGAAAATGCAATATTTTTTCCAGATATCCTTGGGAATTATGTATAGAACCACCACTGATTCAAAACAAGGCCATCGCTAAAGATGAATTTGACTCTTTTTTTTTAAACGCACAAATGACCTATCTGAGGTGATGATCGCTCCATTGATTTTTGATTCAGATAATGATTTACAAAGTATGCTTGAAACTGCTGCTCTGCAGCTTACTATTCCACCTGTCTCTTTGTGGGTAACCTGCTTGCCGCTTTTTCCTGAATTTGCTTTAAACACTTATTCCTGTCCCTTGTGCCGTCTTCTGAAGGGATACTTCTGTTTGTCCTTGTGACAGGGATACATATCACACACCATTTAACAGCCTCCATTGAGCTAAGAAACTCTACTTTCTGCATCAGACATCTTACAGAAATATCTCTGCCATTCCCTTGGGGAGGTGGGTGCAGATTCAAGGCAAATCCCTCCCTGTCCCACGAATATCAGAAGAGGGGGCTGCATAGTTTCTGTCCTCTAAGAGCAGAGATTGAGAGGGCAGAGAGGGTCTGGCCTAGACGCATCCTCCTGTGCTCTGTCAGTGCTGGGGAGACGCATGGAGGGAGAGGTATCGTGCAGCAGCAGAGAGATTCGGCACTGTTGGTTGGCATCCAGGGATGATTCAGAGCACAAGCTGTAAAAATGTGCTTAGGAGCTGTTTATATTTGCAAACCTTTTTTATGTATTGTTAACTCACACTGGAAGGAGAATAGGGTGACTGAATCCAAATGGGGTCTTTAAAAAGGAATTTGTCTGTCTTTTGTAGTTTTGTATTATTTCTTGTTATCATGCTATCTCACACATCCAACCACGCAAACAGCTTTCTTGCATTCAGTGCTGCAAAACATATAATGAAGCACAGTCCCTGATATAAGGAGATAACACAGATGAAGGAAACATTAATATCTTGCATCTACTAGGGAAATGGGGCACAGAAATATGAATGTTTTGGTTTTCATTAATATTTAAAGTCGGCAGTACATTTGTCTCGAAGTACAAACTGGTCTTAAAATGGATCTAGATCACTTTAAAGCTCCCCTGTAGTGTTGGTATAGTGTAAAATGTCCGTTGTGTAAATCAAAGTAGGGATGGGGTTCATGCATTTTAGAAAAGATTTGTCTTCTGACCACATGACACTATAAAACTCTGAGTTCAAGAAAGTCTGTAGCTTTCATGCATGTTGACAGATTTAAGTAAGCAGGAAGAGTGAGTATAAGGTCTACTTCAGCTAGCTTTTGCTTGTGTAAATGCCAATTGCCTTGTTATGACCTATAAGAACATCTGTTTTCCTAAAGATAGCAAAGCCTATATAATTCACCCCAAAACTTCTCAGGAAGTCTGAGTCCAAGTTATGAAATGAACCAATGAGTTCCGCTTCAGGACTGTAAATATTAGATGTGTCTTCTTTCTGAGGCAAAAAGGAAGTCTTTGTGAAGATGAGGTCACTCGCTGGACTGCCCACCCGACCTCTGACTCTTCTGATTTTCTCTGCGTGATGTTCTGCTTCACATAGACTAGTGCTCAGCATGTTCTGAGCGTGTCATCCAACTTCCAGGATACTACCAGGTGCTCAAAGAGGAAAGTACACCATTATTATGAAAGAAAATGTGCTGTCCCATGGGAGATTCTTGTTGGAAGGAAGAAGGAAATAAAATCAATCTTCCACTATGGCTGAACATTTGCTGACTTTCTTGCAGCGCATACAAAACAGGAGATGTCCCAGCATGTTTCAGTTACATTGGCTCCCTTGTATTATGCACCCTGTGATCTAGACGAGTTTGATCCACAGTCCTCGAGGACTGGGAAGGACCATACTGGGAAAGAACAGATTAAAGGCAATGAACAAAAAGAGGCAAAAAAAAAAAAAAAAAAAAGAGCTTTCCTATCTTTTGATGAGGGATGCGTAACATGAGTGGTAAAAGCTTGCCTATCTTCAGAAATACTGGCTTGAAGATCCAAATCCTGATAGTCCCTCATGAAAAATACTTCAGGTATTCTATTGAGAGACAACTGGGTGCATATGTGATGGGTTTTTTTTTTTTTCCTTTTTAAGATAGTAAGAAACAATGCATAGAATATATAGGAAATTTTTTCCTATAGTGGGTTCTGCATTTTAGTTCATCACCTCCCATTCTTTACCTTGGAACAGAAGCTCTTCTTTCTGTTTATGAAGATCTATCCCTATGGTAATGATATTGGTATTATACTCAAGATCTGTCAGCAAAGTACTGAAATGCTTATAACCTAAAACAGGAGCTGACTTATCCAAATATCAAACAGGCACAGGGTTTGTCTGGAAAAGTTTAGAAAGTTGCCCTGAATGCTTTCTGACAAAAGATTTCCTTTCCACTTAGACAATAAATAAACTAGAATGAAAATAACTGTCATACTCAGGTATGGCCAAAATAACTGATTCCTGTGACAACCATGAACAGATGCATGAAAAACCTTATTCCTTGGGTTTGCAAAGCACTGCTTTAGGGCATTTAAAATCTTTGTGGCCCTGACGGATGGCTGATATTCTACTGAATACCACACACAGGCTACCACCACCAGGGAAGTCAGAGATAATGTGATGCTGTCTGAATCCCTTCCCCTCACTGCTTTGCACACATCAGCACTCATCCAGTCACATGCAGGCCTTTCCAAATTGCAATTGCACATTGTGCTTGCTCGGAAATGTGCAAGCCATCTGCCACAACTCTATTTGTTTTTGAGCTCATACATAAGCCATTTCTTTGTGAATAGGTGCTTATCAGTTTCTTTTGTTATTATTTGTGCTTTGAGGTAGGTGATGGGGAGTCCAAGACCACCAACGCTGTCTTCATCTGACTAGATGCATATGGAACTGTGTTCTATAAATAATGGAAGAAGTTTCTGAAAACTCATATTCCTATTTATATTTCAGTTGGATTTTTCATTAGTTCTGGCTTGTGTATACATTTTTAAGCACATCACTAAGTAAGAATAGCAAAATATTGTAGGGGTATTATGACAATTAAAAGTGATAATAACTCTTCAAAGAAAAAAATTAGTTTATAAAAAAGGGGCAAGACAGAAATTATGAGTCACTATAAATGTGTGCTACATTGGTGAGAAGCAACGTTTTTAGCAAGTGTTTTGAAATGTGTAAAGTACTACTAAACAGTACTTTTCTCCCTGTGACTGTCTACAGTTGCCACCACTGGTGTATGGGAGGCAAAAAGAGAGTTTTGTTGGTTTTTGTTTTTTAACCTCTGCTGAGTGGTCTTTATATTCCTGTGACCTTACCTCACCTTAGGACTTGGCCTGATCTCTTCCCATAAAGAACTCCATAGCCAGAAATCTAATCCCCATCATATTCTCCCCAAGCATTGCTCAAAAGCCAAAATATATATTTCTCTTCACAATGTTGTCTCAGTGGAGCACAGCTGCTTCTCTCAGTTGTGGACAGAAAGGTGGTCTGATGCAAACTTCCTCTGTGCATGCATATGTACATCTGTATCTAAAATATTTTTCCAGAGAAATTATCCTGAACATATAAAAATAAAAAGACTATTCTCTCACACAATGGAAAAAAGTCTCAATAATTTGATAATCTGAAGTATTAGTCTGACAGAAGAATCTGTCTTCTCCCCTGAAGTTTGCAAGTTTATGTATATGGAGAGAAGATGTAAAATCAAAGAATAATAGAATAATTTTGGGTTGGAAGGAGGTCGTCCTGTCCAAACCCAACTCAAAGCAGGGCCAATTTTGAAGTCGTTTTAGGTTGCTCATGGCACCATCCAGTCAAGTTTCAAATGTCCTCAGGGATGAAAAATCTGCAACCTCCCTGGGCATGAAGTACGATTTCTTCCCATGCTTCCATATTTTAAATGGGAATCTCCATGGCCGGCTCAGTATTTCTGCAGTGAATCTAGCTGGTCATATCCATGTCTGGAAATAGATGACTCAGCTGCTTAGACAACTAATTTAGATTATACTTTTTCAGAAGGCTTCAGAGCAAGGGAGCATATCAGACATACCAGTGTTTATGAACAGTCACACAGATGTGAAGGCAGTGGGCACAACCTGCAAGCTTAAGTACTACTAGTCAGACTGATTCTAGAAAATACCTTACAAAAAGTCTGCAAAGGTCAGTGGAACTTTTAAAGCTATTTTTTTTAAAATATTCAGGCCGTTTTGGGCTCACTTGCCAGGAATATCGTAGTAAATTAATGTTTTTTGGAAGGAAGAAGTTTTCAAAGAGCAAATTATTCACAGGAAGTGAATTTTGAAGTCGTAGCCAGGACCCCAGTTGTAGGAGTTTTAAGTTTATCGTATGACCGTAATGCTCTGTCCAAACAACTAAAATGTTGTATACTTGCAATAGATGGCGATTCAAACAAACAGCAGACTGAGACTCAGTAATTAATGAATAGATTCAGGAAGATGGCATCCTTTCTGCAAATAACTTACAAGCAGAAAAAGCAGCGCTATTTGCCAGGCTCACTATTTGTACCAGTTTTTCACACACTTCTAGCATGGGTACAGTCTGGGAAACATGTTATTTTAGAGAATTAGGTCCTAGAGTCATCCACATTCTCAACGTTTCTTTCTTAGCCTGTGTTGTTCACACCGCTTTTAAGAGTAATGACTAGGAAAATCTCCACCATATACACAAAATTTGCAATGATCCTGTCCTGAATGGAGGTATTTCCTGTAAGGGTGTGC
Source organism: Struthio camelus (assembly GCF_040807025.1). Lineage (NCBI taxonomy): Eukaryota > Metazoa > Chordata > Aves > Struthioniformes > Struthionidae > Struthio > Struthio camelus. The sequence continues at coordinate 97,987,467 of NC_090942.1, forward strand.
AGAAAATCAAGTGGGTTTTGCACAGGTGACCAATCCCAAATACAGTGTGTTCCGAACCGTTGTTATTCACTTTCTTGCAACTGATTTATAGGAAAAAAAAGTGCCTTGAAATGACAGCACTTTGAAATCACTAAGGTCAGTCCTTTTAAAATATGCCTCCATCTGTAGAGGCAGCTGCCTTAGAGAATGATGAATGCATTTTACTGATCTTTGAGAGACAAGAGGAAAGTGTAACTAATAGGTTTTTTCCCGTCTCGTTTGAAATGTTCTTTTGCTTGTCTGCATAAATTTTGAGGAGGTGATTTTAAAGTATGGTATAATTTAGAGAAGAGAAAGAAGCATCTGTCCTTCTATGGCATGCCAGAATGCTGCCTGCTCCATTGGACAGTCCTATGAATGGGCATAAAACATTGGATCTTTAACTTATCTGACTTATCAGGAGTAAATATTCTCTTTCTCCTTGGACAAGTGTGTGTGTGTGTGTCTTGTGAAGGCAAAGGAGGAGGAACAGGAGGCAAAATTTTATGTTAGACTGCTTTGAAGTTGGTTGTGCATGGAGATCTTTGAAAATTGCTTGAAGACTGGAAATGTTTAAAATACTGAGCAGAATAAAGACAGAGCCTGATAAAGGCACAGTGACGTAAAGATCTGGACTGTATCATGTAGTGTCACCATCTGGTTGTGCCTATACTTTCTGTCATAACCGAGCTGATAATACATGTACGATTGCTTCACCCAGCACTCAAATGCACCCAAAGATGAGCAGTGCAATATTACACAGAACTTAGGAACTAAAATCGAAGAATAAATTTTAAGCTATAATAACATAGTAGTTATCCACGCTGGCATCTGTCCAGCATGTTAGGGCTATAAAATCCCTAACAGTATGATGTTGGATGTTTTATCTAGCTCATACAGGACTTTGTTATATGCTGTGTGAGCATACAGTATGGTAGAGATTTGGGTTTTATATCTCAGCCATAAGGATGCATGTAAACTTGCAGAAAAGAATGATGTTTGCATAACACCAAAGCCCTGCTGTTCTTTCTTCTTTTACAAACAGACAGATGTACTGACCACAGGAAGAGAAGCAATCAAGCAGAGCATTTTCAGCAAATGTTTTGCCGGGGGGCTCTGCGCATTACAGTTCCACTGGTGTTTTGGTAATCCCAATCCGTACCATGTCCTACTTCATAATTCAAAATTAGACGCAGGTTGGGGGCAAGAGGAGAGATCAGCAGAAGAAGAAAAGTATACTGGGAGAAAAGTATACTGGTGCTGAACATTTTACTCTGACTGCTCCCTTAATAAGGACCTCATAATTAGTAAATGTTTCATGACCAGCTTCTCTAGGCATTCGCATTTGTTATCAGGTAAAATTCCCCACAGTAACCTTAGCTCTGCCCATGTTACTTCTGGCATCTCCCTTGCTTTAGAGATAGCAGTGCTGTGACCAGTCTGGGATATACCTATTCTCAGTGAGTTATATATGTACTTTCTGGCGTGCTGGCTAGTCAAATTATAACTTGAGTTGTAGGTTCTCTCAGGCTCACTCTTCTACCCAGCAAGCAGTCTGACATCAGTTGTAGGAACTTCATTATCTACTTCTCTTTTAAATTTGGTTGAAATCAATCACAAAATGCAGCAAGTGATTAAGCTGGGCAGACAGACTCGTAGACAGCACCATTTTACAAGTCTCATTTCCTTAGGAAACTGCCTGCCCCCCCCCCCCCCCCAAAAAAAAAAAATCAAAATTTTTCAGTTTCTGGGCCTGCTAGAAGAAAATTGAATTAAGTTCCAAATGTGTTCAGCCACAGGCATGACTTGGCTTCAGCGAATGTAGAAAAAGTCGTCTTATTCACAATGATTTGGAAAGTTATAATGCTGACCCACTAAGTGTGCATTCACACAATCATAACTCTCTTTTAATTTCAAATTTTCCTGCCTATTAAATTAGAGCACTACAAAGGGAGTGGTGGCTCAAGAAAGTGACAGCCAGGAAATTAATAATATTAGAGAAGTGGAAACCCTATGGGTTTTTGTTTTTTTTTCCTGAAATGGTGGGGCTTGTGCAGGTGAAGTGAATTCATTCTTACTGAAAAGATTACCCTTCCTGTTCAGGAAACATTTAATGTGAGGCAAGATAGTTCAGGCAGGAAGAAGTTTGAAGCTTGTTCATAGAGGTAAGTTTTACAGACAGTGAGAATGATATTCTAGACTGGAGAAATCAGGGTCCTCCCAGACCCCGAGTTTTGATGCCTGTGGGCAGAATTGCTGAGGTTGCAGTTTGTTGGAAGCTTCATGAAGCTTCCACTTTTTCCCTGGCCGAAAAGTTTGAGCAGATTCAGAAAGGCATTGTGTCTCCAAAACTGAAGATCTTTTCGTTGTTGTGAAGTTCACATATGACTTATTTTAAATCCTACTGCTACATCCTGTAAAACAAGTAGTAGGACTGCTGTTATTTCTTTATTGGCTTGTAAAACTTTATTACCTCTCCCAAATCTGCAAGACCACTGTTTACTAGGCTGCTAGTTACTATTTCCCAAATGACACCAGACACTAGACACCTATAAGGACAATTTAGCTTAGGAACCAATATTTGTTTTGATTCAATTGAAAGTTTTGATTTGATAGATTGATTTGATTTGATTTGATTTGATTTGGTTAGGTGGCAAAGAGGATGTTAGCATCAAAATCACAGTAATTTAAGTGCATGTGAAGAAGCCAGCGGCATCTGTTAGAGCACCACCTGCTATTCATTCGTGCTGCTGTCATTTGGTCGTATTACCCACTGACTATGTGCTGGAGGTAGCCAGCTGCACTAAAACAATTTGTACGTTTCCAGTGAGAAAATAATTATGAAGTTGGTTACCCGAGGGCTGCTCAGGTCATTTCTGATTGTTTGGAGATGTAAATGTAGTGCAAGAGTCAGCCTAACATGAGCACAGGGTTACCTAGTGATTACTAAGGAATTTGATGGGTGACAGATGCAGGCCAGCTGATTTCCCATACCTTCCTTAGGTTTCACTAACGAAGTGCAAGTTTTCAGAGTACTAAAGTAGCCATATGTGGTTAGTGCTAGGTTCACCAATGCCAATACACTGCTGGAAAACAGAAGCAGAACATTCACTCTCTGAGGAGGTAAGACACAACTGTTGTTCCCTTCCAGAAGGGGTAGTGAATGAACAGTGGGCAGTGCTGGCTGCAGGGGGATGTATAAACTGGACAGCTTCATACAGACTATAGGTTGATTCTGAAAATGGCATTGCTTTTAATGCCCAATATGATCCAAAGCAGGTATAGTTTAAACTACTGAGTGTATTTATTTGGTGGGGCAAAGGGAATTACTACTCCTAGTGTCAGGAGGTCAACTTTCCAATGGCAGTAGTTTTGGATATACCAATCTGTTCACTATTCTCTGTGCCATCTAAACTTTCTCCAGTTTCTTTTAAGGTGCTGCTGTCAACTCTTTGAAAATAGTCTTTGCTGCAGTCTGTCCCAAAAGTAGAATATGTGGTGACCATTAGAGCAGCAGAGAGATGGGAAAAGTGCAGGTTCTTTTGTGAGACCTTTTTGGCTCTTCTGAGCTAAATTTGGTTCACTTTGATTATGTTTTGACCTCTTCAACATCTTGCTTTTGGGGCTATCTATGCATATATCTGAGCTGTTGCTGATGCTGAAGACTCTCAAGCTGTCATGGTGAAAACTGAATTACTAATTCAGCAGGGATGTCAGGTTTTAAAGAGCTACCTTATTTTTCAGTAGCCAACACTTTTCCTAGCTGCAACTGCTCATCTCCTGGATGTGATGTACAGAGGCAGCAAACATGCTAATAAAATGAATGGTTCCATTCTTTTCAGTGTGGAGAGAAATGATGTATGGACTTACTAAACTCTTACATCTCACAGTCTTTTTTATAATGTGATTCTAGTTAAAATGTCATGAAAGCTCTACTCACGAAGAATAGTAACTTTTATTCCTTTTAATGTCTTTCTTCCTATAATGCTTCAGAGACTAATAAACTAGACGTAATGATCAACCAGAACTGAAATGCAGCCCATTTTGAGGTGAGACACAGTAGCTATAAAATGGCAAACAGAAACACTTCAAAATGGGTTGGGAGAGGACAGAAGGAATAATAGCAAGTGTAAGTGAAAATTCAGGGGCAATGTAAGAGTACAAAATTGGATGTGGGTCACTACACACCATAGCTAAGGCTCATACTAACAACAAGAATTATCAGGTTGCTGAACAATCTTTGATCCTACCTTCATCTTATCGGTAAAGCATATGTAGTGTGCAATAAAAGGATGAAAACAACCGAAATGTTTGACCAAAATGTGGAACACTAGGATTTTCTTTTGCATTGCACCTGTAATTAGGAAATTATTTTTGCCCGTAAAAGATGTTTTGTGCAGAATAAATACCCAGGTAACCGGAAAAAGAAATGGACATGGAGAAGGTCTATCAAGCTCACACCAAGGAACACTTTGAGTAGGTCAGCACTGCTATTCCCAGTTATGTCTGGCCTACAGAAAGAGGGATGTGAAACTCGCTTCATGCCAGTGGGACACACAGCTGTTTGTGAGATGATTTTATCCAGTTCTTAAAGCAGCAACAACTACGTGTTTTGGGCACATCCAAGCAAATGGGAAGCATGGATGAAACTTGGCATATCTTATTAGAGAATTAAGTTCTATTTCTAGTGTTCCCGAAAGTGCTTTGGACGACATCTCAACTGACACCATTATACACTCCTCAGCTCCTCAGGAGGTGAGGAAACGTTCCACAAAAGTAGCAATAGTGAAACTCATAGAGATGTAAATACCAGTATGCTCATGTGTTTCCTCCAGAAGGAAGCATGACTAACATCAGGGTCCATTAAGCTGTTTGACCCCATTGATTTTGAGATCTAAAGGCCACCTGCTGAACCAAAGCAACAGTTTCTGCTGCTGTTTGATACTTTTCAGAAGTCCCTCATCCAGCTGCCAACTGAGGTTCCCGTTACTTAGCTAGAGAGTGCAGAGGAGCAAACCTATCAGGTACTATGAGTGCTTTTAATTTTTTAAATTACAGGTGTCTGTTTACTTAGTGTGAAAGAGTAGCAATCCCTGAGAAAGACCAAATCAAAACAAAAATTATGCTACTTGGAAATATCTTAAACAGGATTTGATCTGAAATAGCTATGAAAATGGTATTTTTAAAAAATATTTATTTTAAAGTTAGGCGTCACTATGTCACCTAGTAAAGCTAAAAAACAGCACCCACAGATTTCTGTAATAAATGACAGAGATCTTCCTTTCAAGCCATCTTGCTGTAAGAAAAACTTCCAGCCAGAAAAGACAGGAAATACTTGACCAAAAAGATGTATCTTGTACTGAAGGCTGGCAGCCTCCTTCCGAGTGGAATCAATTCTACTGCCCAAAACTTTCAGCTACTCAAGAGTGAAAATCAGCTGGCTTATTCTGTAGCATGAAATTCAGATGGATACCTCACCTGTTGAAATGATTTTGCAGTCATCCAGCTAAAATGTGGCATAATCTAGCCCTTTGACACGTATTAGACCTTTCTGATAGTTGTGATGACCTCCAAAACCAGTTATCTCTAACTGAAATGTTTAGCAGATGCATTTCACAGAAAAAGCATGTTGCTCAGCAGTACAGTCTGTGTATTAGGTGTGATGGGAAATACGTCGTACTGGTGTCCAGCTAGCACAAAGGCAAACTTCATTCTCCCTTTGCTGCGCTGACATTCTTCAGCTTCTTTTCCACATTTTTTTCTGTTTGTTCAGACAATCTGAATCTTGAAATGATGGAAGGATGCCTGCAGCCTCCTAGGTAAACTGGTGCTGTTGGCAGTTCAGCCAAACACTTTTGCTATAGCTTAAGACTCTACCAGCAATCCAAAGAACTCAAACTTCCGTAGACTACAGCCCAAGCAGACAGTGTGTAAATGTTTAGTCTGAGGTATTTTATTATCTTGTTTCTCTTTTATTTGACAACCAACATTTAACCTGTCCTTCTAGATTTTTTTTTTTCATGCAAGTGTTTGAAAAATAGAGTGAGGTCAATTTACTGAGCCTGTCCTCCCAGTATTGGTGAAAGCATGAAAATTCTCTGGTTAAGGAGGGTGGGAAATTATTGCTCTGGACTCTGCTTCTGTGAAATCCATGGTTTATGTAAGGAAAAGTCCCTCAGGCAAAACATTTTCAGGAAGAAGTGCTGTGCTGATCAATAGTACCAACAAACTACTAAATAATTTTTTTCTAGTCCAGTGGTTCCTTATTTGCAGGCCTCATGAAGCTCTGGCTTTTAGCTTTTCGATTTGAACTTTCAAAATTATCTGAATGTATATGTCAACAAGAGCAGAAAAAAGGAAAGGTGGAGACTCCTCCTTTAGTGGATTGCCATAGTATAGGTGCCAGTGGAAAGAAAGGACCTTCAGCAGCATAGGTTGCTCTAATACTTCCCAAGTCATTTATTCAGTAGTGACTTTGGGACTAGAAACCCCAGTTTGAATCACTTATAGTCTTTCTCCTGCTCTTCATTCACCCAACTTCACTTTGCTGTGAGGGAAGATTTGTAAATGCTTTACTAGTATTGGCTTTTAAGTCTATCTTTAACAAATTGGACAGAACTGCAACAATGAAGTACAGACAATGAGGTCTGAAAACCAGTGTGGAAAATATTTTATAACTTCATCCAAGGTGGATGACTTCTATCCACCAAACTCCCCTACAATTGGAGAACAGACAGCTTTTTACTTAATACTCTTAGTAAAGTAAATAGTCACTAAGTAAAAATTAATTAAGAATTTTTACTTTCATGTTTTCAAAGATGACAGTTTTACCTAGACACTCTATACCTTTGACACTCTAAACACTGTCTGTCTTATCACTGTGCAGAGCTGTCCCCCTTAACTTAGCAGAAACACTTAGCTTTGTGAAACTGGGACGTTTTTCAGATAAGGTAGGGGAATTCACAGGCAAAGTCCTGCTCTGTTGGGTTGAAGGAGAAGGCTCTTCAGCTCTGTTGCCATGTCACATGATGCAGGAGCATGAGGCACACTTCTGAAGTGGATGCTAAAGCTGTTTTGGTTGCCCATTTAGCAAATCCATGCTTCTAAGATCAACTATCAAGATGGGTAACACTATATTGGTGTATTTATTTAAGTATTGATCCCAAAGTCTATTAAAATCAATGGGTTCAGGTCCTCCACATAGTCTTCAAGAGGAAAAGAAAGTCTTGGGAAAAAATCTGAAATTAGTTAAAATTAGAAAAATCAATGTGAAAAGATTCTCAAATTTACCTGGGCAAATATTGCAAAACTTTTTTTTTGACTTGTCATTGAAGTTTTTAATTAAATGCTTAATTCAAAAACAATTGAGATATTTCTCTGCCTTGTTCTATACAGCACATGGACAAAATATCCTATAAAGCAAGACCTTTTTGGTCCTTCCTCTTTAATCATATAGAAGTTCTGAAAATTGATTTTATTTTTCCTTTTAATTGTAACTGCTTTCTGTATGATCTAAGAGTTAGGATATATAGCTATGCATCTGGAAACTTTTTTCTTCTTATCTCCAACATCTTAGTAGAAATGATACTAACAGGCGACTAACCAAGGAAATTGTGATGCTTGGACTGTGTCTTTGAAAAGGATGTTTTGAGTGATGCATGGTTATAATTTTCCAGATTGCATTCAGATGTCAGAACTGGCAGTTGTCTCCCCAAACAGCAGGTGTTCAAGCTGACGGACAAGATGGTAATAATAACCAACAGAAAGTTACATGAGGAATTCTATATAGCATTGTATTTATGTTTGACTACATGCAGAGTCATCAGACAGTGAAAGATTTATTTAACCCACAGACTGATAGTAATAGAGACTGAATTCAGTCACTTAATGCACCTATTTTAGTTCTTTTTCTGAATCTTGGGAAAGTCAGTACAGAGATTCATATGAACACTCCTTTTTTCCTTATTAGAATGACAAAGACTTTTCCAGCATGATCTCTCTGTATACCTATCCCATGGCGAGCACCTCTGTAAGGATCCCTGAGACAATTATTTGTCTTTGTCTCTGCGACTGTCTCGTTATAAACTAAAATGAAGAAATAGATAGCAATAATATGTTATCTGTGTCCCTGGAAAGGCTTGAGGCATAGTCACAGGTACTGGAGGGAAATTTACACTTTAATGTATTTTTAACTGGAGTAAGGCTACATCAAGGCTTTCAACACCTGTTGTGAATGTGACAGCTCACATAGAAATGTGATGGGACATTTTAGAAAGAATCAACACAATGTTTCAGTACAAACTTGGCAGAACAACCGCAGAAGCAGCATGGAAAAAAATGAAGAGTCTGTTTTTAGGACATGTATGTATTTTCAGAATGTAGAAAAGATTCGGCACTTGTTCTAAACTCCTGGATGATCCTTCTGACAGACCTGCGCTCCTATCCTAACACGTACACGTTCACTTAAAATGTATGTTGTTGAAATTTCTTCCAAGACAATACTAACCTAAAAGGTGTTTGATCCAAAGAAAATGAGCTTGCTGTCCAAAATGCCTGTTGTTCCCACACTTTAAATATTGACATTTGTCTGGGTGCTTCTCAATGTTTAAGTTGTCCACAGACCAATATAACTGAGGCTAGGTTGCCAAGAAGTAGGACTTTTCTCAGTTGGAAATTTCATAATCATTACCACTCTTAATGTACACCTTCTGTCTCATTTATTTTTTTTTTTTTTTGTGCCATCAGCCAGTGTAACTGAAAAACTGACATACCTTGTTACCTGAATATTACACTAAGTACACCATTTTTTCAGTATTTGGTTCACTTAGTATTTGTATATGCTTTACCAGATGAATAATGTTCAAAGGTCTGTTCAGCGACCTTTTACTTTGGGTTTTTAATTCACCCATATATGCTTGATTTCAGAGAAATCTATTAGAAGTATCACATACACTTACAGATCTATAGTCAGACAGACCGTTGATGGTCTCATTCATAGAAGGCTAAAAGACCTTGGAAGAAGGCAAATTCCCTTATAGACTTGCTAATTTTTAAAGTGTGCCTTCTTAATCTGTCATTATTGTGTTGTAATGTTTACTTTGTAATTACTGTAGTTTTGTTGTTATCTCAAGGGGCATCTTCATGGCACGGGAGAATAGAGATGGCAAGAGAAGGTCTGATAAGATGCCGGAAAAAGAAATTCACAATGAAGGAGATAAACACTGGAGTAACATGCCCAGAAAGTTAGCAAAATCTCCATCCCTGGAGTTAGTCTACATTTGGCTGGATATGATCCTGAGCAACCTGCTCTAACTTCAAAGATAGATCTGATTTGACCATGCACTAGATGACCTCTAGAGATCCCTTACAACCTAAATTACTCTCAGAATCTGAGAATATGCTGCTCTTTTGTCAATAGATTATGAAGTATCATCATATGAAGGCTTATAAAACCTGAAATCTTTAAGAACAGATAGCAATAAAATTATAATAGTAAAATTTATCCTCAGAAATGTCCTTTACAGTGACACAGAATATTTTGCCATGTTACCATAGACTGAATTCACTCTCATTTATACCACAAAGATGGCTACTGTCTCTTGTTGGCTAATGTTGTGCCTAACCTTTTTTCTTTTTCATGAAAATAAAGCATCAGCCTCTGCCTTCCACTGTAACTTTGCCAGCACTTTGCCAATAAAAATAACATAGATGGAAATCCTAATGGATGACTCATTGCACCTCCCAGCAGTGGAAGAACATTCCCTACTGCATACTGCTAGTGCTTTTCCTTGTCTCATATCAAATGTTCCAAATGACAAGGTTTCTACCACTACATTTGTCAAGCTAATTATTAAACAGCAGAGAGAGCTCAACCTTATGAAGGTTTCCGTAATGCCAGCCTGAATTTTCTCCTCTTATCTTTTTTCCTGTTATTCTTAATTCCATCTCACATACTATATTAAAATACCTCTCCTCTCTCCTTAATGTTTAAATATTTCTGCCCTATGCAATTTATGTGATAAACTCTGGTTTATCTCAGTCATTCAACAGCTTAGATGCAATCACCTTCATTTACCTCTGGGTATTGCTCTTCCCAGTCATTTTTTGCCTCTCTAAAGTGCTTTTGATCATTGGGCATGTGGAACTGAGCACAGCCTTCAAAGCCATATGCATCAGAGCCAAGAACTTAGACTGTTTCCTTGCTCTGTGATGAGGTAGCTCTGCAAAAACAGGACAAAGCTACATTTAACTTTCCTGAATTTATATTGTTATTCAGCTATAGAACTTTACCATCCACTGTCACCATCAGGGCTCCTTCAGTATTACTGCTTCTCCATAGAAGAGTCCCACTCTGTAAGTATGTTATGGGCTGTCAGAGATGATCCTTTAAGACAGGTTGTTAAAGTTACTGAGTTTATATTTCATGTTGGAGAAACAGCAGTAGAAGATAAATGGAGTGAAATGTTCTATATGCACCAGCCAAGACATGGGAGCTGGTTCCAGCATAGCCTTCCTTTCAACATGTTTAGAATATTAGTAGATGCTACCTATGTGCAATGCAGCCATATGAAAGCAAGGACTACGTAGAGATTTACATGCAGTTCTTAACACTTACCATGTTGTTATAAAGAGGTCATCAGATGAACTTGGGACCAAATAAGAAGCAAATAAGCAGAGAAGGGAAGAGAAGAGCCAAATTCAATGTGGGAATGGGGAGGAGAGAGCAGGTTAAGGAAACTGAAATCCCCCAATATAAATACCCTATATAGCCTTCCTACTTAAATTTCACATGATAAGCTAGCAGCTATCCAAATTTTCATTCCTTTTCCTCCTGCCAATCTCCGCTCTGTCTATGTTCAACCTGGAGGAGCCTAGAGAGTCTTTGTGTGTGTGCAGAGACTGTGCATGTGCAGAAGGACCACTTGTACCTGCCTGTCTTTTGGGCATGTTCTTCATTCAGCATTACCAGGAATATGTTTCTGCTTAGTTAGAAAAAGAACATGTTCCAGTTCACATTGAACCTCTCTTGGGGGAAAGGCAAAGAAATGTGTTTAAATTGCAGGAAGAAAAAATTCACCAAAATAGTCTAACAGGTTTCTAAACTCAAAACAGAAGCATGGGAGGTTTGCCCAATGCTATGAAGACATGAATCTGAATCATCGGGGGAGTGGGGGGGGGCACCAAGTTGCTAGCAAAGCTCTCTCTTTATTACATCAGGCAAAGTCAGGGGCCCTATTTGTTAACTAACAGTAATCTGCGCACAGATGAAAGAGCTGTACATCTACATTTCCACATCAGCTGGAGTGAGACACGCAGGCCGTCTCTTACAGACAGATAAATATTCAGCTGCTCCCTGGGAGATGTTACCAAACAACAGCTGACGTGAGATACGCTGAACCCAGTGTCCATTATTTAGAAGATTCATCTACATCTTTTGTTATTTGCTGTGAAACTTGGCTGTAGAATGTGTTAAATGAAGCAGCCTTTATGAAGCCTTTAAATTATAGCTATGCTGCAGTAATAAGCCTCTCACATCTGTCAAAAGCTTGGGAAAAGCAGTACTCGGTTCAAAACAGCACTTTTATTTCCAAGTTGTTAATGCAGACCAGCTTCTAACTGTTATATGCTTTGGTAGTGTTTCTGGAAGTCAACCTTTCTGACTGTTTTTCTTTGGCCTCTACTATTCCAGCAAAGAATGATCTTAATAATTTAATAAAGAGTTGGTTGTTTTTTTTTTTTTGTCTCACGGCTGTTAATAGAGCAGCGCTTCAGAGTTGGTCGGAATTTCCAATATGTTCCAGTCTGCATATCCAAAGTTAAAGGAATAATGAATATTTGTGTTTGGGGATATCTTAGGAATAACACAAACTTTCACCTTAGCCTCTTTGTGGGCTCTCTCCTGCCATGTGTTTTCCAGCAGCATTTACACTGTTTTCTCTGCTAGTCCTGTGTGCTGAGTGATAACAAAATGGCTTCTTCTCAAAGGGCAAAAGGGTTACGTCCTTCTTGTTCTAGTCCGACATCTGCAGAGAAATTAAAAGCCCACTAAATTGAGGAATGGATTCCTTAGAGATATCACGGAGCTGTAAACCAGACTACTGGACTCTGCGATAGAAAACACACCAGCCAAGCTTTTCAGAAAAATTTCTGCTGCTGTTGAATCGCTCAGTCTGGCAGGAAGGGAGAGCACTCAAAATGAACCTGATTTTCAGAAGATATGGAGCTCTGCAGGTTCTGAAGACTGTCCCCTTTAGAAGTGTATCATGTTAGGAGATCAGTCGTTTTTCTAAACAACCATTATCTGTCCCTCTCTCTTTTATCTCTACCTGTTGAACATTTATCTCATGTTCTGACATGCCTTTTCTTTATCTAGCTATGTAATTTCAATGCATCCTATCTAAATATTAAGTGAAAAGAAACTGATGTCTTACCAGGTTTTTAAAAAGAAGCTTCCCTCTCTGCATGTTAGTAACTCTGTGATGCTAAAGTAGGCATCCTAGTTATGAAACAGATATAAATAGAAGTGCCTGTATTTTGTGTAAGTTATAAACTGAAAATACTCATTAGATTTTATTAAGGATTTATTTTTCTTCCTTGTGAAAATTTTTGAAAATTTTTGAAAAAAAGAAAATTACCTGGAGATAGAAATGTTATTACAGCAGATTTTCCCTAACTTTTTTTATATTTTGTTTTGTTTTGTTTTTTAATAATCTTTGTCCTCTTAGTGAAGGAAGGTGCAATACCTGCAGCCCATTGGGGAGCAGAGTGGGGAGCCTGGGGGATAGCACAGCCGGCAGCTCAGGGGCCTCTCCAGCCAGGGCCTGTCCCACACTATCCAAGCAAGAAGAGCAGGGCTGGACCAGAGGTGGCAACCAGGGTCGGCCCAGAGTCCCAATGGCCACGCACAGCCGTGGTGATGCGGCAAGTCTGAGGCCCAGCCGGGAACACGACTCAGGGTCAGGGTCCAGATCTGGGTCGGGCCCGTTGAGGGTAACCAGGGTTAGACACAGCCCGGTGATGGCTGGACAGGTCCATAGCACTGTGCAGCTCCTAGGTCAAGCCAGAAAGTCAGCCCATGGGTCAGGGTCTGGGGCCAGGCCAACAGGGTCCACGGCCAGGCACAGGCATGATTGTGAGGTGGCTGGGGCTGTAACTCAGGCAAGGGCCAAGCAGCAGAGCCTCAGCTTAAAGCAGCTCCCACAGGCAGGAGGTCTGCCCTGGCTGAGGCCTCCCTATGGATTGCATAGGAGCATTCTCCACATGGTCGCTAAAGGAAAGGTGATAGGCCTTCCCTGCAGCCCAGCAGCCAAATCTATGGGATGAGGGATGCTTCATGGTCCTTTTAAAGAAAAGTTAGCTGAAGGGTGGGAGGGAAAGGACGAAGGGGGCAGCGTGAGTTGGTCGAGCTAAAAGTGTAGAGCTCTGTTTGATATTGACTAGAAGGAAAATATTAAGATTCTGCTTTACCAGACTCTAAGAATCTCAGCACTGCTCTTTGGATAGAGAAAGCCATGTTCTCCTCTCAAATCTCTGCACTGAATTCCCAGTTAGAGCTTTTCTTCCATAAGAGCAGTAAGATCACTAGGATCTCCAGTTTCCTACCACCTTTTGTAAGAAGCATAAACTGACATTGAACTTGAGTCTCTGGAGCTGAGAAGTCCCACCTAGTTCATAGTAATTCCTTTAGTACGACGGAAGGGATGGCTGTCCAACTGTGTAATCATGAATGGGAGATTTCACACAGATGACAGAATGTGAAAGAATAAGGAGCATCTGTGACTTCAGCAGTTTACCACTTGTTACAGCATCTGGCTCTGTGCTGTGTTAATCATCTACTTTTATAAGTACCTCAAATACTTAAACAGAGATCAGGCCCTAAAATAAGACAGAAACCCAGCTGCACTGTCCCAGTCGGTCTCTGTTCCATCCTTAGAAATGAGCTGGCTAGCTCATTCTTAAATGATGTTTTCTCACTTCTCCCTGTTGAAAACTTTTCCATTGTGAACTCAGACAATTAGCTTAAAACTGTCTCTTTTGCCCAGCAATGACCTCTTGTGCAAAGTCTGGATGTAGCGCAGGGAGAAAAATAGCTCTTTCTGGAACAGCAAATGTAACTGACCTCTTCCTTTCTTACTCAATCCTGTACATGTTTTAGCAAATTAGTATGGAGGAATAGAAATAAAACTATTTATTCAGGCTTTTTTATCCTGTTATCAGTATAGCAGGGACTCTGGAAAGCTTAAATCTTGAGAAGTTTGGCAAAAGTATCTTAAAGAAAACAATGAAAGAACTAGTTACGTTTTATCATTTTGGATATAAAGAAGTCGTATGTTACAGTAATATGGCATTGCTATAGACTTGCAGATAGTATTATTTATAGTAATAATATCTAGTTCTTATTTGACACTTCCTATGAATTGGTCTCTTAAATGTTTCACAAGCTGTCTCTCTCATCTTATCTCCATTTTACAGATGAAATAATTGAGATACTGACTGTAAAAGGGTTATCCCAAATAGTAGGAGGAGTGCTACTCCCATTGCACAGAGCAGGAAGCCACTCTGCCCCTGCAAGGGCACCAGCATCACCATATGAGGGGAGCTGTCAGGGAGGAGGATCAAATCACAGTGCTTTCTTTGGGGAGGGATTGGGGGAAGCACTCTGCTCTCCTTCCCATCTGCCGGAGTTCTAATACTGGTGTCAGTGGGAGCTGAGTTTTAAACCATGAAGCTTTTTAAGAACCCCCTTGTCCTTAGTACTGCGCATGTGTAACAGCATCTATTATCATGATACCTGTTTGTCTTATACACTGAGAGTCCCACACCATTAAATCTTGTCAGCTGAAAGTCTGAATTTCACTTTGGGATGAAATAGCTGCCTTGCATGCTGCCACAGTCTCCACTCTATAAGGTAGTGCACCATACGTATTATACAGGTGGTTTAAGGCCTGCCTATGGAGCCAAAATTTTCCTATGTAAACAGGCCGCCAAGATTTAGCCTTCAGGGTTGTTGTCCTGCCTCCAAAAAGGCGGATGGTTGCTTTCAGAATGCATTGGGTTTTTCTTCTGGCTGCAAAGTAGCCTGAACCTTCCCTAACACAAGGAAGCCCAGAGTCCCCATGGAGTTCCAAAACACAAGAGATGGGAAGACCTTTCAAGCACTCAAACATCTGACATACTAATGAAAAAGCCCACCACAACCCTGTCTCTCAATGCAAAAAAACCAGAGGTCCGCACTGCATCCTTTAATAGCAAGGATGACAGAAGTATCCCAGGCAAAGTAATTGTTACCAGTAAGAAACCCTTTTATTCACTGCCTTTTGAACAGTTGCAGACATCTTCTTAGTCTTGAAGGAGGTAATTTTTTAATTACCTATATACTGATAAACTGCATTTTGGAACTAATTACAGGTGGAAAGAAGAATGGCTGTACCTGATTGGATGCAGTCATACTCTAGTTAGCCCAGGATCCTGCAACCAAAATGTGACTAAAACAAGACATCTGGAGAAGAGCGTGGGGATGGGAAAAGATCATACTAACTTTTTGCCAGCATACCCATACTCTCCGGCAATCTGCAATTCAGAGACTATCTGAAGCAGAGATGATACTGTGTTTAAGCGCATTCAGAAAAAAGGGAGCATCAGTTTAGGAGGCACCATGTCTAGGTCCAGTGCGTTCCAGTGCATGAATAGTACATTTGTTTGATACTGTTTTGCTTCCTGTTTATTTGACTTTTTATCTGCAGTTCACATATATTTGAGAATTATTTTTCAAAAAGATACTTGGGCACAGGAAAGAATTTCATTACAGCATGAAGAATTTTTCTGATCTATGTCACCCAACTCAAAATTATTTTCCTTTTCCCCACATGCCTGCCTGTAAAGGGCTGTTTCCAAAGGATGTCAAAATCAAAGTCTGTATGTTTCATGTTTAAATCATTTTCAAACATCTTTTGAAAAGGACAGTTCTTAATGGGAAATGAACAGCTTCCTTTTATTGTAATTTCTTATCCATTTATGTTCATTTTTTTTCAGAAGGACACTGGGATGTTCTGGCACTTTTGTACTAGAATCTGGAATACTACATGGGCACTTCCTTTTTTCCTTGCTAACAAGACCTGCAGCTGCTTCACCAAGTTGTGGCACAACTAATCCGCTAAAATTGGGACAGTATGTGAAAGTTAATGATGGTCAAATTAGTCAGGAAGATAATTATATGGCACAAAACCAGACTCTGCTTGTCATAGAAAAAAACGTGTCTCCTATCTAAACAGTTTGATTAGACAAATGGCATTCCTTAATGGAAAATCTCCATTCAGCTTAAATCCATAGGGTTGATATGTATTACAATCTTAACATTAAGAGAGAAATGGAAATACATTTACATATAGAGAAGTTATAATTTTCATTCTCAGTAAGTTAATTTATTGTGACTTTGGATAGTAAATTGTACTTATACACCATTATGGTTAAGTTTTCTCTAACATGCTCACAAATACCAGTATGTATCATTATTTATATAGTACGAGCAATTAACATCGTACTTGACTTCTTTCAAGAGCTCACAGAGCAAGGACCAATCCTGCAAAAACATTCTATTAATTTAATTTGATCCGGTAGACTCTCATGGAAGCACTCTTATGTGTAAGCTGAAACACATCTGTAAGTCCTGAAGAATTGAAGACTAAAGCAGACCAACGTATGACAAGGCACTAGACCAAAGAATGAGTGTCAGGAATATGTGGAGAGTTACTCCAGAACATGAATGAAGAAAGAATACCTTTGATGAAGTAGATTTTCAAGGTCATGAAAGTGTATACTTCATAGAGCACAGGAAAGAAAGTAATACTGAGAATTATACAAGAAGTCTGACTCACTGTAAGAGAGCTTGTATTTCAGCATACCTAAACCAGAAATGTTGTTTTCATTAAAGAACACTGTCTGTTTTAATGTATATACAGATAGACTATATCCCTCTTGTGCTGTCAAAGTCCTAAACTGGTTGAAATCACCCAGGAGACTAAGGAGTACAGTGAGTTGGTTCTATCTAACCCCATGGCAAGCACACTGTTCCCCTACCCCTAGAGGTTTTTATCTCGGGCCTTAATCCATATGTAAAATTCAAATGTGTCTTTCTCACCATTTGGCTCCTATGCCCACTCAGAGAAAGTCACCTACTGTGCAATTTGAGCTGTCATGTATTTCTTCATTGAAGCTCCTGAGACTCAGGGCCCAGGAGGTGAGAAGTGAGAGCATCGGTGTTAATATGGCTTAACATCTCTCTTCCAGGGAACTGTGGGACCTGAAACAACCTCGGATACCAATAAGAGCCTTTGTTTTTCTGCCTTACTGTGCTCTGTACAACCATGCTGCAACTTAGCAGCATGCTAAAACTGAATATAGCAGGACCGCTGTGTATAGGCATGACAGGTCTCATGCTACCAGTGTGAGACTCAGACACTTGGTCCCTGTCATCCATTCCCCAACCACTGCTTCTGCCCATCTGTCCTTTGCGACAGAGCGTATTTCTTGCCTTGGGCGGCACATGGGACACCGAGTTCTGAAAACCAGAGAGAAATGGGGCCATGCTGTGCTGGAGCGGGAGCTTTGCATCCCAGCCAGGCCCTTTGCCTTATCTGCCCTAAGCCCCCCTCCTGCTACGTGGCCCAGCACGTGCTACGGCACTGCAGCATATCGACTCTCAGCTCTGGCATTCAGGCAACTTGAGAGCAACAGGGAGAGGCCAAGGCAAGGCCCAGTCTGGTCCCTTTGTTTCTGACACTGACTTTGCATTTCTTCTGTTTTCCTCTTGGATTCACTACCAACCTAGGAAGAGTAAAGCCCCTTCCCAGGACAGTCAGGGTCTTCTCTAAGGTTCATTCATTTGCCTGCTTTAGAGGATGTTATTTTCTCCACCACAGGGATCCTCTCAGGCTGCCCAGACATTTGACTCCATATAAAGGACTTGCAGTCTTCCTGCTGCTGCAGTTCAGGCAGACAAATGCCCTCCTAACAACAGAAAATGTTAACAACAAAGGTACTATTCTTTCAGCCCTCATTCAGGCGCTTTGACTTCAAAAATATTATTTTCACATATTATTACTCATTAACTTCCTGGCTGCTTTGCACATTATTTTCCTTTTCACTTAAGATGTATTGCTTACACTAGGAGAGGCAGTGTGGCCCAGTGGTTTGAGAACAAGGCCAGATGGCAGGAGTTCCCTCATCCGACATCCAGTTTGCCACGGACAGTATGTGTGGCCTTGGGCAAACTATGTTTTAGCACTGCTCATCAGTTCCCTTACCCATTTGTAAAAGGAGTAAAACCAATAATATCTGCCTTGTGGTAATATCCTGAAAGTCTCTTAAAGACTGCACTGCACACAGAGTGCCCAGTGTTTTGAAGAAGCAAAGTGCATTTGACAGGGTTCATCACAGAAAACTCGATCGTGACCTCCCGCATCTCCACCTTACCATAGTAGTTGTGTTTGCGTGCTCCAGGAGACACATTCACCTCTATTTTGTTAGTGGGTTTAATCTGAAAATTAAATCCACTTTAAATTAAATCCAAATTAAATTTAGCACAGAAAAGAGAAGGTAAGAAAAGATGGGATAAGAAAATAGGGGGTAAGGAGAATCCTGGGCTGCTTCTTACCAACAACCTTCTCCCTGAAGGAAATTAAAGAAACATGAGTTTTACAGACACTAGCCTCTTAGCTGAAATGCCTTCTGTGGTAAGCTTGATTCCAGCTGTTGTTGGATACCTGTGCTTGGGTTTCACATAATTTTTTCCAATGGAATAATTCTGTAAGTATAAAATTAGAAATGTTTGTTATTTTTCTTGGAAGGCTTTTTTTTTCATAATAAAACTAAGAAGTTTTCTAACTGCAACATAACCACAAGCCAGATTGGTCTACACCGTCTGTTTTGGTCTTGCCGATTTTTTTTTTCAGTGAAATTGTTTTCAAATGAAGAGTGCGGTGGGGAGCTGCTCAGTGTTTGGCAAGTACTGCCAATCAAGCGTCTTCTCTTTGAACATAGCAGATTTCTAACCTGAAGCACAATGTTTTCCATGTGTATAATCCTTAAGCACAAGTGACTCACAGAACTGAGCAGGTCATTTTACACATAGAGAACTAGTATGCAAAGATTGTTGAGGAAGCCACCTTCATTTTTATCTTTCTCCAACAGAAAAAATGTGTTCTCCACTTTGGGTGTAAACTGTTCCACACCACTCAGATCTGCATAGCTGCTAACTGAAAGTCACTGAGTGAATTTAAGTTTTATTAGCACAAGAATAGCTCTAGGATTAGGTCTACAACTAGAGAATTGGAATTCTTTTCCAAACAAACCAAAGACAGACATTCCCCAGAAGTATATATTGCTGCTTTTAACATGCAACCATTTTAAAAATGGAAACCTACTATTTCTTCTTGAAACCAAAAGAAGAAAGTGTGAATGTCTATAGGTGAATTTTTTTAAAGATAGTTTCTTTCAAACGTGATTATGAGAAAAATAGTTTAAAGGACCATTTTTTGTTATTATATGTTATTCACACAAAGTAACATGTTACAATTGGTTATATTAACCGTGGATAGCCAGGGAAATCTCTCTGATGGCTTTCCTATGGACTGTTTGCTCAGGTGTAAGGAAGGCAGTTTTGATGTTTCAAAAACACAATTCCATAACTTTTTCAGAGAGAACTAGAAAACAATAGTTACATCAGATCCCTCTGCTCAGATTGCTTATTCTCCTGTGGAAGCACCTGTATTTAAAATCCAGTCTTTGTACTACCCCAGTCGTGAAGCTAGGAGAATTATTTTTGGCAACATTTTCAAGCCTTACATGCCTAGATTTAAGCATCTAAATATGTGACTTGATTCTTGAAGTACTGAACACGTACACGCACACGCACACATACACACACACGTTTTATTGAAGTCAGCTGGAGAAGCTGGGTCATAAGCATTTTTGAAAATGAGGCCACTTATTTAACTGTCTAAATATGGATTTATGAGCCTGACTTCAGGCACACCCAAGTCTGGCCATAGACTTTCATAGATACTAGTGTATTGTCCCAGCGCTACACGCTTCAGACTGACTAATATTTAAGTCTCATTCCAGAGCCACACTTCTCCTTAAAATTTGGCTTGATAGAAATAAGATTGTTTGGGAGAATTATTTCCATAAATGAAAACCATGTATTATTATTCTTTTTCATTCTGGGAGGGAACAGATGATAACCTTCCCCTTTTGCAGCTGGAAACTAAATATTATAGCCCTATTGTTAGCGTGTGAGAATCAGAAAATCAGACTAATTTATTGCGCATTTTCCTCTTTAGCTTCTTGTAAATATTACAGTGCTTACTGAAATCAGTGGTACAGTTTGCAATGCTGTTACTGCTTACAAAGAGCAAGGGATCACCAGATGGCCCATGCTGTGCTGTGCTGCTGGAGTGTTGGAATTATACGCTGCTCTTTACTCAAGGCTTGCAAAAAAAAATGCAAGCTTGCCCCTGGGGCATTAAAACTGAGCATTGGAACCTGTTTTACTAAAATTTTACTGTGAAGGCTGATGTCACGACTAGCTGCAGTTCCATTGATTACACCTGAGCAAGCGTTAATCTACAGTGTAGGTTCATACAAACCTAGGAGGGCAGGGTTTGCGCAACGTGCAAACAGCAGTGATTTGCTTTCAGGCCTTCTTTTGTGTCATAAAATCTATGTCATAAAATTTGTGTCAGGAAGGCTTAGAAAAACTGTTTCAATCACGGCGTCTCAAATAGAGAAGAAACATACTCAGTGAACTCTCTGTATCCTGGTTGACAGCGCAAAACTGACCTGAAGAATGAATTCTTGGACTATTCCTAGGCCTTTTTAGCTTCAATGCTTTTTCCTTCATCTTGGATCACACCAGCTGCTAATTCCATTCCTCAGGTATCAGCTGTGAAGCATTTCCTTTACTGATAACTTGCCCTTGGCCTAAAAGACTGCCTAATACAGAACAAATTCAATTTCCTCTTCTCCTTCAGTTGAAGGATTTATATGTTCTCGAAAACTAGCATAGTTGAAGGTGGTCCAGAAAATATATATGTGCTAATAGATTTGTCTGTTTTGATTTAGCAAGATATTTTATGTCTTAGTTTACTCTCTCAGGTAGCCTTAGACAGTCTTTTCTTGTATGCTTTTGTTTCTTTATAATAGGATATTTCCAGCATGGCTGGAGCAAAACAGAACACTTCAGTGGTAGGCAAGAGCACTCAGCAATGTAAGACCTATCATTGTCTTGTAGAATGCCACTTTTAATGCAATTGCCTCTAAGCTGGAGAAGACTGGAAGGCTAGCCTTTAAAAAAACACACACACACACATATATATATATATATATGTATGATAGCAAGGTAGGTTGAAAGATATAAAGTCATCCTGGACAAGCATATCTCTTTACATTTTTCTTATTGCAAATGTTATGAATATAGGGTGAATTCAGCCCTTTTGAATCTTCAGAGTACAAATCTGTTGTTTAGGATGTTAGTCTAGATTTATACTAGTTAAGAGAACAGAATCATGCACTTTATGTTTCACTGAAGCAAGTGCAAATTTAGCTGGATTTGTCTGAATTTTGTTTGTTCTTTTCTACTTCCCATTACCACAGAGGACCTGTTTAATGCAGAGGGCACCTCAAGGAGGAAACCAGTCAGATTAGAACTTTTGAGCAGATTTGAAATGGCTTTTATCTCCCGTTAAGGCAACTTTTTTCCTCTGCATTTTCACTATATAATTCATAAAGCATGAGCTGTAAAGACCTGGCTGCTGAAAAACTAAGAGCTGAAAAGCAAACCTATCAGAGATTTCCAATGACTGAGTCTACATGGAAGAATATTTAAGTGAATGCCAACAGTGTTCATGGGGAAGGTCCTAGGAATGTCCTAATTTGCCTTAAAACAGAGCTCAGGTACTATCAATTCCTTTTTGCTTTTCGAAATTCCCAGAAACATATATTAAATATAAAACTTCTACTGACATTCATTTTGCTCCATGGCAGGATGTGTTTCCCTTTTCTTCTGTTGTCTCGCTTACCTTTTCCATCCCAGTGCTGTACTCTTATGAAGTACCTTACTTCCTAGATACCCTTACCAACTCCATAAGTAACAAGTGACAGACTGAGTGGAGACAGGTTAGTAGCCACCCTAGTCTCAGAAAAGAAATAGCAGGGGGATACTAAATTTAGCTCTGAGAATAATAGAAGTAGACAAATACGAGAGGAAGTGTTCCAAGTGAAGAGTGAAACGTGTTTGCCAAGACTGCAAGGGAAAGCTGGGAAAATTATCTCTCCAGACACCCAGTAGCAAAAGCTTCAGTCAAAAGCAGTGGGAGATTCCCCGTTCACTTAAATGGGAACAGTGTCAGAACCCAACTTTCTGGACAAAATATCGTGACAGTATAAAAAGGTGCTTTCCAAAAATAGAAATACTATTCCTTCCACACAGATCTTAGCAGTCTTAACAGTCTCACCCAAACCAAAGGGTGAGGGAGCAAGTTATAATATAGAACAGAGGGATCAGCACAGGCAGGTGCAAGTACTATTGGGTAGATGTTTGGCTAGCTGGCTAGTGATGACTTTTTGCTTCTGAATGTGCAAGTGCCCTGTTCTTTAGCTTCCTACCATTATTCAATTCCCTCTTTTTTGCCTGTACCAGTTCACTCTCCATTTAGTATTACCACACTACTTCTTTCTTACAGGTGTCCTGTCTTGACCACAAAAATACCGAGACAGTCAGTAAGGGATCTATATCTAGCTCTGTGCCTGGAAAGCTAGAGGAATCTTCAAGAAAACAAGGTGACCAGTATAGGGAGTAGGCTCCACTGTAAAGAGTTGAACAGGAAGAAAAAGTGAACTTCATATAAATGGAATAACACTGATGGCACTGTGAAGAGAGTAAGGGAAACCAAGAGTGATACAATCTCAAAGAAGCATGGGTAAGTGCAGTGCATGAAAGACAAATTACTTTGAATTTTTCACTCATGCGGTAAAATGCAAACAATTAACATATTGGTGTAAGGTTACCTCTGGTACTTTCCATCACACAAACAGGCTGTCTCACAGTCTAGGAATGATCTGGGAATCATCTGAAAAGTAGATCATTTTGAAATAATTGTGCCAACCCTGGACAGTGAAGCAATAAGAAATTTTAGATTTGTGAGGAAGGGAGGACTGAGAAAGTCACGCTATGAAAAGATATTGAACAATGACCAAAAAATGCATATGGACTGGAGACTGAGAATATGAGATGTAAAAAAAGGCCATTTGAGGTGAGAAGCAAATCAACATATTTCTAAGATCTTGAAGGGAACAGTGAGCAAAGTCTATTGCTATCTTAAACGTAGCAGGATTTTCACTCCCTGACTACTTTCATCATTAAGGATCCTATTAAAACGAAAGGTTTCCCGTCAGATGTTTTTGGCAGCAGGACAGAGGTTATTCAGTCATATGTACCTGCTGCTCACATGAAGTTGATATTGTTAATGTTATATGAAACCATGAAGATTTCAAAGTTACTACCTGTTTGAGAGGACACCAGAAAATCCGTGTTTCAGTCTCAGGCTGCATACAGATTCATTGCCAAATTTCTAAAGCACGCTGCTAGATGGTGTTTTGTCAGCTGTGAAACCTGTAGATACGGGATTAAATCCTGACCTCACTGAAGTTGCAGTTTGGGCATTTTGGTCATGTATTTAAAGACAGGGCCTTAACACCAGGGACTCACTGCTTGTATGGAATTTTTGAAATAGCACAGAAATGACCCTCACAACAGATTCAGTCCTCCTGCTTATTCAGCCTTTCCTGCAGTTTGGCCTCATGTGACCCCTACTAGTACCTCTTCCTACACTTCCTGTTGCAGCAACTTGTCAAGCAAAAGGTTCTGAAAGCCATTCTCCTTTAACGTAGCATTATTTAATAAGACTGTAGGTATGTAAACAGGAATTTGTCCTGATTTACACAAGATCAGGCATAGTAGGTGAATTGCACTTCAGTTACACTGCACTCCAGTAAAGCCAGTGGAGTTGCGTGAGTGTAATGGAGAAACAAATGTTCTTTTATCATTCCAGCAAGGACTGTCTCCAGTCTTCGTTTTCATCTGCTTCTGCCTGTGAGCCACCAGCTCTTCTGCTTGGGAATGTTTAAATATCTTGGTTTTTTCATCACCTAAACTGAGTCCAAGGGGCAAGACGTTTCCCCTTAGATATTTTATATTGATTAGGTAAATGAATTTAAATTTTAGAACTATGAACATTTGGGAACATCTGCAGACATTGAATAAACTCTGTTCTCTCTTTCACAGTCTGCTAACAGCTGGAATCCTCGGCCTGAAAAGCCTTCTTTGTTTCCCAGGTTTCCATTACACATTTTGCACATTACACATGCAAACTATCTAGGCCTGTGAAGGAGGACAATTCCTATTTTTGTGAAAGATGTTTGCCATTTTCCATTCTGCACTCTTCAGAACTCTCCTTGTCCAATGAATGTTGCTTAAAACATTTTTATTTTTCCCTCTACAGCTATATTTTTAGCACAGATGCTGGGCCAGAGTTTGGTTTTGCACCAGATTTAATCCTGTCACACACAATTAACTTCAGCAGGGTTTCTCTAGATTTTTGTTGAGGCATGACATAAATTTGAAATTCCAAACTAAACTTGCTTCTTGGTAATCTCTACAATGGAAACAATAGAACACATAGGGCATGTATTAACCACAATATTTTCGAATCCTGTTAACATTAGCATTGGTGAAGAGCTATATGTTCCTTTTTTTTCCTTATATGTGTAAATACAAGGTACATCAGGGTGAAGATTTATGGACCTTACTCTGCAATCCGTTATCAGACATGATTCTCATCTTGATGTCTGTTGTATCTTCACTGATGTTACTCTAATTTTCCATGATTAGGCCCTGTCAAAGATTGATCTGTGGCAGCATGCTGAGCATGTTGTTACTATATGAAATTCTCCTGTAATTAGACTGTTATGTAGAAAACATCTGCTCTTGGATACTCATCAGTAGTCTGGCCCAAAATGCTTAAAATAATAACAGTATTCCAACTTGTTTGCTAAATGGCTGTCCTATTTCGTCCAAGGTAACAGAAGTCTTTTCAGCATGTGGTACCCACAAATCAAGTGTAGATACGAGTGCCTGTAAAACTAAGTGT
The DNA here is from genome assembly GCF_040807025.1 of Struthio camelus. Classification (NCBI taxonomy): domain Eukaryota; kingdom Metazoa; phylum Chordata; class Aves; order Struthioniformes; family Struthionidae; genus Struthio; species Struthio camelus. The sequence goes on from NC_090942.1 coordinate 98,012,690, forward strand.
TCCCCACATCCTGGATTTATATGACAAGATGTTCAAAGTGGCACTAAAAATAAAAGATTGAGTTATGAGAATATGTAGATATTCTTTGTCCTTGTGATTCTAGACTCAGAGAAAAACAGAGGGACTGTAAAAGGTCACCTAGTCTGTCCTTAATCAAGGGCAGGATAACCTAGCCTAGCCTAACTTAGCCAAGCCTAGCCTTTCTGCCATTCCTGACAGAAATATATCCAACTTGATACTAAAAATGTTCCAGGAATACTCTGGTGCCTTCCCATGCTATGTAGTGTAATCTGAAATATCCTGATACTTTGAAACGTTTTCTGTGTCTTCTTTAAATCTCCTTCTTTTGTCCTGTCACAGGACACGCTGTTGCTTACTCCTCCTTGTTGCAAACTTTCCCTTTTTGAAGACTATGCCTTCCAAACATTTCTGAATAGACAGGCAAAAAGATTACTATAAGGACGACATCTTGACTGAAACACAAGGCAGCATGGATTCAAAGGACTACCTTTTGGTGACTGCAATCCAATGATACTTAAAAAGACCTTGAACAAGTACAACTGGAGCTCCTTACATCATTTATTTATGTCATGCTTTTAGTCAGCCTTCTGTACGGTCTGGAGAAGTTACCAACTCCAGAACAACTAGAAGGAGTTTCTTAAAAGATGAACAGATTAGGAACACATAGACAGCAATGCACAAAACTAATATGGAAAACTGCCTTAAAGTGATGCATCTAATCAGCAGAGAGGGAAATCAAAAGTAGTTGTACAATTAGTGGGATATCTAGTGATTAAGGTATGTCAAATTTTTTGGAATAACACCAACGGAAAGATAATGAGAAAAGCATACAATAACAACTAAACAAATTTTTTAAAAAAAGAGGTTTCTAGAATCTTGAATCTGTTTCCACTGAGGGCCCAGGTTAAGGACTGGGTCCTGAGGGTAAAGCAATTTCACATAACCATAGAGCAGCTGTAAAAAAACTAAGGAGATGCAACCTAGTACAATGGGAGGTTTCCTGATCAGCATAGAAACTAATTTTTACAGAAATACATGTTTCCATTGAACCCTCACCTTTCAACCTGTATGCACAATCCCTTAATGGCATGGACCAATCATAGAATAAAGCCAACCACAGATTTTAAAGCAAAGCTGTTTCATTATTGTTAAGTGGATTTGTCACTTTGTTAACACGACCTTTGTCCTGCCATTTTTGAAGTGTGAAACACCTCGTTTCATAGTGACATTTTCAAAAAGACTCCTATGTTAACTTAGCCTATGGAATTATCTCCATGCATATTTTCATCCGTTTAATTTTCTAGCACTTCCTCATCCTGTTTCCAGTTCTATCCTCTCTACCTTTTCACATTGTCAGTATTTTTCCTGGTCATATACAGAGAGGTGACATCTCAGGATTTTATTTTATCCCAGGCAAGAGCACGGGAGCTCAAATAAATTACAACTCTGAATAATACTCTTGATAAAAGAATGCCAAAGCTTCTTGGCCACCACATTTGTGAGCCAGAGCCAAGGAAGCAGAAATGAATGTCTGGTAAGAGATGTAAGATTCAATTCTTGCTGCCAATGTCTGGCAAGAAAAATCTGCTCGGTAGACATTTTGCCTCATATGACCTAGTTGACGCTCACGGCAAGGATGCCTAACTCTCAGCGAGAGTGCAGGTAAATTAGAAGGAAAGCATATGGCACTTTCCATACATCCTATTCCTTGCATATTGTTCTCTGGTTTTTAAAACTAGGCATTTGTCCCTAAGAATACTGTCAGGGAATAATAGCAACCTCAATCTGCTTAAGATAGTGAAGTATTTGGGATTTGAACGATTACTGGCAGTGGATGCTAGCCCAGTGGATTCAGGAGAGCTTCTGTTCTTCCTCACTGACACTGTATCACTTTGACTTCATCATAATAAGGGAGTGAAATTGTAAAGTGCTTGTATTTATGTGAAAGGAATAAACTTTCTTTCCCTTTGGGTTTCCCGCTTCCAATTGAGTTACCTTTTACCTGGTTTGCTGTCTCCTGAAAGTGATTTAAATTCCACAGACTCTTGAGGGGAATTTCTACTGTCTTCCCAAAGCCACAGGTGCTTGGGCAAGAAAGTGATTTAATTTTCTGCCCTGATTGGGGCATGTATGTGTACCCATATTCCTCTAAGTGGAAGGGAAAAAGTCCAGAGAAGGATGCCTGCTCACCATTTGTCAGTACAAACAAGACTGATCATGCTTGTGACAGCCAGCTATGGCAGAGTGCCACTGTTGTGTTTTGATGGATGTCTGCACATTTGATATAATCTCTGCTTCACAGCCTGATAATTGTGCCCCTTCCTTCCAGAGGCAACACTGAATACTGCTACCCAAGGACAAGAGAGCAGGGCCTGCTCAGGGGTGGGGGCTTCTGGTTATGGGGAAGAGGAAGAGAAAGGGGAATTGAAATTCAGTTTCCTGCTCTGCCACTGTTGCCTTAAAAAGGGGGTGGATAGAAATGGCACTTTTGAGTTGTGGAAGCCTCAGAGCACAGCATAAGCTGCAACCCTGTGCCTCTCAGCACCTCTCTCAGCAACATAGGCACACCAAGCCATAGGTCCATGACTGTCTTGTCATCTCCCAATGCTTCTTTGCCCTAGGCAGCTGCCTACTTGGCCTATACCTTGAGCCAGCTCAGAAGGTGAAGCTGAGCAATCAAAAAACTATTTCTTGAGTTATACAGTGTTATTTTAAGGTCAAATCACATTATTTCTGTCAAATACATGAGGTAGAGCTAGCCACAAAAAAAACACTCCACATTTCCCAGAAAGGAGAGGGACTACCTGTGAGATATTTGGTAGCCTATTGGGGCTATTACTACTTAGCTCAGAAAAAGCCTTGAATAGGTCCTCACCCCTACTGATTGTGACTGGATAGCATGATAGCAAAAATGGCCAGCAACTTCATTTGATTATTGGTTAACTGTCAGGAGCTTATATCCCAGAACTTTGACATCTGCATCAAATTGACATCTCTGAGAGCATTCCTTAGATGGGCCAATAAATTAGACTTGGTATTCATAAAACATCATTTCCCTCAGTGAGGGTATTGAAGTTATTCCTTGCAAAATAAATTCAGTATACACAAGCTGTCACAGATTGGCAATTACGTGATCCCCCAAAAAGTCTGAAAACAAACTAAGCTCCATCTTCAGTACTTGATCCTGAATGGATCTCCATCAGGCAGTCCATTACCTGGACTACTTGATCCTTATTAGGCCAATCAGATACAGTTGGCTGTTCTTAAAAAGCAGAGACCGGAACATCTCTTTCGCCCTCCTTGGCAAAAAAAAAAAAAAAAAAAAAAAAAAGAAAAGTAAAGGGCAAAGAAGAATTCCTGGACCCCATATTATTCCTGGATAAAGGAACAAGACAAGCAAGTCAGGATTTATGACTGCTTACCATGGGAAAACCCAAATAATGTGAAGAGCACCTGAATTCCCCATTACTATTCCAAGACAGCTCTGCAAAGCCAAGAGATCAAGTCAAAGTGGGAAAAGCATACACAAAGTGAGTCAGAGCTCAAGTTTGACCGATTGACCCTGGGTGACAAAAGGTTAGTCAAGGCCGAGTTGCTCAGTGTGTGCGCTGGTCAACAGGGTACCATTTGGAAGATCATTTCTTCGTGATGCCCAGATTGTGCTCTGCTTTGGTATCAGCAGCTTCTGTGGTCATCAGAGAAGCTGGACCAGTCCTCATTAGGGCTGCCCAGCATGTTTTATCCAGCTGGCTGGAGATGTGCCATTTAAAAAAAAAAAAATTGTTTCCAGTGCTGCTTGGAGTGTTCACGCCTGACTAGATTTTTGACTGACTATGCAACTCCCAGATAGCAAAAGACACAATTTTCAGTTTATAAAATCTGATGAATAAAGTGTCCCCTGGTGTTTGGCAGGGCATAGTGACTGCCTGAGATCTGCCGTAACTTTCTCCGCTTGGCCTCAACTCTCTGATACGGGATGCCTAAAAGTTACACAACTAAAAGCCATCTTTAACCACTCAGAAGGGCAGGCTTGTTTCAGAGAGGCTGAAAACTGCAATTCCAGCAGGAGCAGATGGGAACATTTGCCATGAAAATCAGGCCATTATCATAAGTGAGCGCTTTGGGCACACAAGTCTGGGGAAAAAAATGGCTAACAAATTGAAGAGCATCATTTGTGAATGACCAGCCTGTGGCACTCATTAGAAAGTTTGGAGATAGCTGTTTGGATTTCATTCATAAAGAACTGCATGCAACTATTTTTTTCCATCTGCTTTTTAAGGAACATTATGGAAAAACAATGAGAACTTTTTTTTCTTCTTGGGTTCTGTTCTTGAGTGCATCTTTTATGAAGCATATGTTGGCTATTAGTTGCAGTTTCATCTTAGTGGCCTCTTTGATGGCATGCATTTTTTAAACAGATGCTAGTGATGACGGAGTGACTGTTTTCAGGGTTAAGTGAGCCCTCCAGGACATAATTCTGACTGACTGCTGTTAAGAGTTGCTAAACTACTGTCATAGTTTTATTTTAGCTCCCTGAATAAGCCCCCTTCTGGTGGATTTAGCCTTCAACGACATTCTTTCACTTCAGAAGAGATTTTTCCTGGTTTTATCATGCAGGCAGAGAACAGTGTCCTAACAATGCTCTCCTAACTACGTTTCTTCCTTTCAGCAGCATAGTCATTAATCATATACACAGGTCACATATTGGACTGCCTGCCAAAAACCAGTGCACAGCAGAAAGTGAATATTGTTGGCCAAGTTTTTATAAAGTAGGGAGATCTAATTTGCAGCTGCCTCTCATCAAGAGATGCACACCTTTCTATTTAGCACTCTAGAAAGCTTGCCAGAGAAGAGTAGCCCAGCTCCCTGCTTGAAGTCTTTCAGGAACTGGTGTTCAGCTCACAGTTTGTCAAGGCCACACTCTTACATTTCTTGCCTTGTCATTTGATCTCTCAGTGCTTCAGATCTGTCTGTATCATGAGATAATTGTGCAGGTCTATCTGTATAATGAGACTGTATAATGAGAATAACACATTCTCCCTCTCCTTACAGTTTATTGTTGCAAAGTGGCTCTTTTCAAGGATTGGGAAGCACTGTAATGATATGGTACAAAGTGCCATTTCACGGTCCTCAGTTTTACTTGTGTCTAGAAACTGCTCTGCTTATGCATATGCATATGCACCTCACTTTTAAGCAAGCTTGCTTCCAAGGAATCAAACGAATCATTCAGAATCAGCAATTGTCTCCCTATTTGCCCTCTGGGTATTTGTCTATTTCTCTTTAAGTTTGCTTTACAGGTTATGTTGTATAAGAGTAAGGTAAGAGCAGGTCCGTGCAAGTCTGAGATCCCTGTAATCGTCCCCTTTGTCACAGTGTACAAATACTTCACTGTCCTTAGGATAGCTGCTAAGCTGCTATTCATCACTGCTGTGAAATAGGTAAGAGCTATTGCTCCTTTTACAGGGGTACCAGTACTCCCTTCTTCTTATTAGGTGCTTTTCAACAGGAGCTCTAGAGGAGTGCTAAGAAAGAAATAGATATCAGCTTCCCTGTTTTTGAGAAGAAATGAAGAAAAGATTACTGATCAAGTGCATAATGCCCCTTTTTAGCTCTTAAGTCAGGTTTAGACTGAATTTAGGTTCCAAGCCCAGGTGTGGAATCCTACTTTGTTAAGCACGTAAATTCTCTAGCTTTGCTTAGAAAGGATCCCCAAATGCTAAGTGTGTTTCTGCATATGTTCAGGACAGCTTCCATTTTGGCAGGGCTGAGCCACTACGTGTTTCTTTGGTAGTTAGCTGCATTTGGATCTTCAGGCTAAGCGTGGTTCTGCCTGCCTTCCTGACAAGCACAGCTTGTTAAGCCAACTCATAACAAGCCTAATATGGAACTAGAGGTGCACAAAATGATCATAAACATCTTTTTCCCAGAACAAGGATGATTAAAGCAGAAAAAAACTTTCTGTTCTGAAGACCATGGTTGCATTTTATTTGATGACTGTTCAATATAAAATGCAAATACATCTTTAGGAAGCAGATCTTCCCTCCCCTAAGTAAGTGCCCTAATTACTGAGCCACGTAGTCATGCACTTCTTTGCTTCCTCTTCCAGCAAGTTTGCTTCTCTGCTTCTTTTCTGCATGATTAGGGAAGAGCTTCAGTCTGAGAACCTGAGAGTTCTCCTATTCTCCAGCCTTTCGCCCCATCACTGTGCCCCACAACCGCTCCTGAAAGATGTAAGTTTATCCCCCTTCAACCTGAGGACAGCAGAGAAGCCAATTCCTCACATTTAGGATGTGTGGATCTCCTGAAGATGTTTCCAGTATCTTGTCACCAGACAGATGCTGCTTCCCTTAGGGTCAAAATGCTACTGATTCATTTGACCTTGTGCAACACAACAAAAATTTACTGGGAGCCAGAAACCACACTATCCACACAAGAGAAGAGGTGGGCAGAATGCCTTTGGAAAGGAATGAGCATGCAGTTGTAGAAATGCTAGAAATTGTAGAAATGCTTTGAGATTTAGGAGGCATGGGACCTAGTGTCCATGCTTCAGCGGACATAAATGAGGGGTCATAAAAGTAATGGAGTATTATATTCCAGTTCTCTAAAATAGGCAATAAATAAGAAATATTTGATATTCAAGTTACCCTGTATTGGTTAAGTATGGTCATCAATAAACTAATCTAAAGCTATAAATCACAGCCAGTATGAAATTCACTCCATTGCCTAAAGAATGAGTGGAAAATATTTTTAGGCCCAGCACCTGCTGCTGAATTCCCCTACTTTTCTGTGGTTTTACCATCACGTTTCGGCATTTTAAATGAAGTGAGGCAGACTAGACAGCAGATATTGTCAAATACCCAAGGCAAATGAATTGAAAAAATATTAAGAAAAATATATAATTTTCTATCATAGCAAAGAGAATATTGAATGAACACTATTAGACTAAGAAAGGGTTTTAACGAAAAAAAAAAAACAGTTGAAGGGTTGAATGGTGTCCCTTTAAAACAAATGTCCCAACCTGAATCCTAATGAATGGAATCTTTCCGTGTTGCTTCAACATAGAATATGGGATATGAATCAAACTTAATTTATGTAATAGATTAATTGCACATTTGTAAAGTGAATCAAGTCTCTCAGGTCCTGTACTTACAAAAATCACCTCTGTTGGCCCCATGTGAGAGCTCAGTGCCAAGACCACCCAGTGCAATGGCTTTACTTTGCAGGATGGAGGAAGCTTTTCAGGCTTAAATTCTTGTGCAAACCTTGGTTCTCAAATTCCTAACATACAGAATAGGAAAATGGAAACTCAGAACACATAGCTGTAAAACAACTCTTTTCACCTAGAAAAGAAAGAAACACTTGTGAGCTTCCCTTCAGGGCTTCACCGTGCACCTATGCGCATCCACTGCTTCCAGCCTTGGGCATTAAGGAGGTGGTTTAGAAGCTGCATCGCTGAGTCCATTCTGCTGCTCTGGCAGAGAAAGACCTAAAATGGGAAAGAAGGCTGGTACCGTGTTAAACTACTTAAGAGGTCAAACAAAATCTGACTGCAGCCAGCAGTGTTTGGATTTTTCCTTTGGCTCAAGGACCAAGCTGTACATCATCCAGCAAATGTGTACTTTACAAGGGGGTCAAAGGAAAAAGTGTCTGCCCATACTGGGCAGCCAGTTCAGTCCCCGCTCATTGCCAAGTTCCTCAAAAGTGCCCAGAAGCGTCTATTCTTGTGTACCAGGTCTCCTTCTGCTTCCTGCACTGGTGGGCTCGTGCCCACAGCAGAACCTTGTGCAACCTTTTTCTTGACAAGGCTACATCTTTTATGTTACATTTTTAATACTAACATAACAGAGATTGTAGAAATGTTGAGAGAGGGAGAGAGAGAGCTCTTCACTCCTTTGCTGGTTTGTGTCCAGCCCACAGGATTAGTAACCAAGTATGTAGCCTAATGACAGTTTGTCTACTTGCAAGAAAGGAGCTAGGAGGCCCAGCTCAGTGGAGAACATAAAACCAGCACACCTGCACTGCATTCATTCTCTGTGGAAGAGCCAGTGAAGCAGGAGGTGGTGAAATCTCATCAGAGAGTTTGGCAGCATAGGTAAAAGCAAGCCAATGATATAGGGAGGGACAAGAGGCAAAGAAGAAAGACGATAAGGACAAGAGTGGTAGAAAGTTGCAGTGACATTTCCTGACCTCTTTTTTTCCTGCAAATATTCATTAAAATATATGCATGTATTTGTGTGTGTTTGTGTATTTATCAGTCTCAATAGCTGCCAAAAAGTACAGAATTTGTCAGTAATAATATGGACTGACTTTTAACAAAATCGGCTGTTCTGAGAGGCATTGAAAAAGAATAGGCATTTCATAGATGTGGGGAAAACTCTTTTTGCCTTAATAGAGCTGTAACTCTGCTGACTGTTGGGCTGATTCCTGACAGAGTAAAGTAAACAGATAGGAGGAGGACTCTAAGCATGTGTGCTAAGCATGATGAACTTTACAGCTACCTGCACTCATGACATTTTTATTGTTTCAAATGGTCTGAGATGGCCATTTTCTGCAAAAGGGCTGGAAATGATTTCTCTATCCACCAACCTGACTTTACAGAAGAGAATTTAAATTGGAGCCCATCTGTATACCCATAGGTATTTGGCTAATACACTAGCTTCCTGCTTTCACCTGGAGCTTTTTTTTCCCCTAGGCATAGAAAAACTCAGCAGCCTGCTTAAACATGAAGATGTCGTGACACCTAGTGGTGAGTAAACCAAAAATAACTTTTATTTCCTAAAGAATTCACAATTATTTTCCACAGGCATGTTATTCTCAGTCAGATTGTAATGTGAGAGGTGTGGGCATTATCCTCATGACTCTGCACATCCGGGCAGCTTCTCATTTCTTTTACAGTACTGTGCAATGCATGTGTGTTGTTGCATCAGACTACTGTGCTTCTCCACCGAAGGCCACATTCATGAAGACGCAGCAGGCAGCCCCTGGTTGTGCTCCTTACTGAATGTAACATTTTGAATAGCCATTTTTACTGAGATCAGACTAAGTGCTTTGAATTCAGAGAGAAAGGGAGGATGGCAAAGTCCTGAGGTAGGATCAAATGGGAATTTCAGCCTTTCTTTTTCTTGTTAAGTATTTATTCATCAAGACTGTTTTTAGAAGGTGACTCAAAACTGTATTGTATGGCATGCAGCAAATTCCTGGCAGGCAATTTAAACTGACTCAGTTGCTGGCAGATTCTTTTGCCTTTGAAGACTATTCAGAGTCGGCCTTGGTCAGCAGCAGTCAAAAAGCTTGTACTGGCTCTGATACCATGACAAGAAGTCACACTGAAAAGCAGTAAACCAGTCTAGACATGTGCAAAGAAGTTATAGGCTCTTTCCAAACAGTGGCAAGCCTTAGTTTTTTGTTTTTTGTTTTTTTTTTTAGGAAAGCAGAACAGTGTTGAGTTGTGCTAATGGTAACTAAGCTGCAATCACCAAGTGGAAACCTTTCTTGGCTTGTTGAGCTGGCTAGTTGGGCACCAGCCATTTCTTATGACAAACATGAGTTTCAATGCAAGAGATTTCAAGTCAAAACATCTCTGTGTGTTGCTCAGGAATCTGGGTGCATGCTTCTTTGCATCTGTAAGAGTTGTTAGCAGTGCAGCTTCCCAGTTTCATGTCCATATTTGTGCATGCTATATCAAGCATAGTTTCCATTGCCTCCAATGAGAGAAACTCCTTCCCCCTCCTCTTTCAGGATAGATCTGTGATAGAACTGTACGTTGTAACAAACAAATGGAAACTGAATTACTTGAATATATATGATTGTCTTCATCTAAAGATTTATTTTACCACATATCCACATGTATTAGGACCTGTAACTTCCCCATTTTGCTGTCTTGGGTAGAATTAACACTTCTACCACCAGAATGTCTGGATAATGCAAGTGAATGTAAAAACATCAGTTCTGTCCAAAGTCCTCTGGTTTCCATGCCTTGAATCACCAGCATGTGACCTGCTCTGTGCCAATATTAATAACCATTGCTCATGGCTTTCAAGAGACTCAAACTATTTAAAAATTAATTCTGTTTACAGTACCTTCTAGAGGAAGTATTTTGTAAAAGTGAATAACTCAAACTGACTAGTGGCTACCCACAAAATATGACTATCCAGGAACAAAATGAATCATTTAGAGCTAGTTGGCAAGGACTGGGCGTATAGCTAGAGAAAACATCGAGCAGAGATCACATCCAATGACTGGGAGTTTTAGGTTCTCTTTTAGCTGCACCACACATTTGCCATGCCGCCCTATAGCTCTAACATAGGCAGGCCAAACTGCAGTGGCTTAGGCAACTACTACCTCAGTCACGCAGTTTACTTTTTTATACTAGGCTGTAATCTGTGTGGCTGAGGTTAAGTGCCCTATTCAGCTGTCACTGTTAGAAACACTTGCAGTCGTAAGTTGGAGCCCATAGGTATGCTAGTTTAATGTTTTGCCTTGGCTTTTCCCTCTGTAAAATGGAGATGGTCACTAACTGATGCATGACTGGCTTCTCTGAGGTCCCTGGTGTGGTCCAAGTGTTGGCGCTACTTTAGTCTTTACTGACAGTGATGCCACTGCCATTGCTGAAGAGGAACAACAGGAAATGCAGAAGCAATGACCTCAACCCTCTAAGGCCCTTAGCCCCATAACCTGAAATATGCAAAGCAATCCTGGATGGAACAAGCGTAACGTTGGACAGAGCAGAAAGTTAGGTCCTGCTAAAACTTTGGGGGCCACTTGTTCTATTTTATGGTTGCTATTGTTACTACAGACTATAAGCCCGAAAACAGTCAGAAACAAAAGTTAATCTTTGTTCTTCTATCCTTTCTCTAGGAAAAATAGTTTGACAGGTTTATGAGGAGGGAAGTTGCATACTGCTTTGCATGGCCGTGCCAGCCTGTGAAAAGAAGTCATTAACGGAATGCCAAATGGGAAAAGTGATTTAGGGCTGTAGGTCGAGCAGCAATGAGGTGGTTGATCATTCTCCTGTCTGCTACAGTCTGTGTGGTACAGTGGTACCCCAGAACCTCTGACATTTCTTTCTCGTGTATTTTCTTGTTTCCCCTGCTGACAGACAGGGCACAACAAGAGTTGTGAGGTACAATGTTGCTGTCAGAGACAATATTGATGAGTAAGACTCAAGGTGATAAGAATCCACCTCCATAGGACTTTGAATACTCAGCTAGGACAAGCTTTTAAGCTACATTCTGTATTCAGTGCAGAGGTGGCATGGACAGTGAACCCCCAAGGTGACAGACTCACTAACATGGCTAGGCCTGTAATCAGACAACCACAGAATAGCTGAGGTTGGAAGGGACCTCTGGAAATTGTCTAGACCAACCCTCCTGCTCCATGCAGGGTCAGCTTAGAACAGAATGCTCAGGACTGTGTCCAACTGAATTTTGAATATCTCCAATCACCAAGACTCCACAACCTCCCTGGGCAACCTTCACCAGTGTTCCATCACCCTTACAGCAAAAAAGTGGTTTTCTGAGGCTTGAATCGAATTTTTGGATTTCATTTTGTGCTCATTCCTCTTGTCCTTTCACTGGACACCACTGAGAAGAATATGGCTTAATCTTCTCACCCTCCCAGCAGGTATTTATACACATTAATAAGATCCCCCTAAGCCTTCTCTTCTTGAGGTTAAACGATCCCAGCTTTCTCAGCCTCTCCTCATATGTCAGATGCTCCAATCCCTCAGTCACCTTAGTGTCCCTTTGCTGGACTCACTCCAGCATGTCCCTGTCTTTCTTTTCTTTCAAACAGATGCTGTTGGCCTTTGCTGCAAAGGTACATTGCTGGCTCATGTTCAACTTGTTTTCCACCAGGACCAGCAGGTCTGGTGTCTGGTGTCTGGTTCCATATTGATGTCTAGTTCCATCTGCAGGTTTCTTCAGCTTTCTAGATGTAATGGCTTGAATTTGTCTCTGTAAATATGTGGATGGACATGACTAGATCTGTTGAACTGCATGGCTTGAGGGATATTACATTAGTGCTATTTAATTATCCGGTACCGCTGAGAGGTCTAAAAAGGCCTGCGGGCTGTTGACCAGTTTCACAGTCTGGATGCATATGTAACTGCAGTGAGCAAACAGAAGCAGCTACAAGTTGTTGTGTTTTCCCCATAGTAGCCAGTGAACCCGGATAACACCAGACACTTTGCTATGCTCTAAGCTATAATGGCATCCTAACAACTGCAGCATAGCTTGAATTAGGGAGGAGCTGCTCTTCCCAGTGATCTGCTTGTTGTGCTTCCATCTTGTGGGCCAAACAATGAAGTGCGCTCGGTGCATATATTTAGGCCACCTCTACTTCTATTTTTCAGCCCTCCAGCAGAAGGGAAAATTCACCCTTTCTTAGGAATGGAGTGAAATTCTTCTATAAAAACCTTCTACAAAAACTAGCTGCATTCTCCAAAGAGCAACAAAAGTGGACAGAGTGGGTTAACACTCCAAAAACAGGAAATACCCCTAACCAACACTCTGTGCCATTTCATAGCCTAGTTTTCAGTCAAGAATTTGGGTGTTGCTTTAGATAACAAAATAGAACATGTGTTCGTCATTAATCTTGAACACTTGTTTGGCCAGAAACTGTCTCTGGTCAACCCACTTATATAAACAGGTCTGTGTTTCAAACAGAAGAGGTAAGATGTTATTCCAAGTACTTCCATTATAGGGAAACTCTCTTCAGCTCTAAGGAGGTACAGTTAATGACAGCCCCTGTACTGGTGACAGATTTATGTGTACAGTTAAAATTTTGAAATTAAATAAAAATGTATCCTGTATCACAGGGGAGAAATATTGCCTCTGAAAATCTACCATTTGCCCCTACTCTCTTTGAGGTCTCAATATCAAAGCACTTTGCAGCAGGAGACATCTGGCTTGCGAAGAAGTGAAAAATTTTCTCTTCTTTCGTAACCAAGTGGCAGAAGCTACATTCATTGCAGCTGAACACCCTGGAGGGGTTTCCATTCGTTGTTTAATTTTTCACAGTTATATACAAAAATGAAGGAGAAAATCAGAACAAATAAGCTTTGTTTATTTAAGGAGAATAAATGTTGCATTGCATTTATCTCTGCTGGTTCTGAGTACAGTTGGTGTATTTTATTTATACTTGAAAATGTAGTCACATAAACTAAGAAAGTAAAAGTTGTACTTGTAAAATATTGGGGGAGCAAATTAAAGTGTAACTTCCTACAAGCTCTTTCTCCCCGTAGTTGGTCTTTTCATTCCATCTTGATCTTGATCTTTCTTCATTCTAAATGAACAAAGAGAACAAGAAAATATCTGCAGTCGTGCCAGTGCAGTGAGAGTGTATGAGTAGGGGGCGAGAATCTCCAGGAGTCCTAATCCCTGCTGCTGTGAATTGGCTGTGAACCTTAAGCAAACCTCTTCATCTCAATTTCCTCACTTGTAAAATGTAAATTATATCTAAGAACTAGCCAAGAGCCTTTTACTTTTACACTGCTGCTTCTTACACGAAAAGAATTAATGCCTTGCTTGCTTGAAGGTTAATCCAAGGCTTTAAATCCTCTGATAGGAATGGTGTCCAAATGCAAGCAGCCCCAGGTTTGTGATAAACACAGCCATTACAAATATTTATCAGTTGATTTAGAGCACTGAAAAGGATTAGTCATAACTGTGCCAGTTTGAGAACATAGTATCTTTACTCCATTAGGTATTTTGGACCCTGTCATGAAATGCTTCCTAAGATCTTAGGGGTACAGAACTCTTGAGGTACCATATCTTTTTAACCTGGAATTAAGTTTACCCATGACAATTTCTTTAAGAAAAAAACAGAACTTAGAGTTCTGCATTCAGTAACTGAGAAAGCTGTGCAGGAAAAAATGGTGTTGATATTCACACAAAGGTGATGAGGAAAGGACAGAACTTAACAGAAGCTAAGCAAGAGAAAAAGGACAATTGCACTGACTCTTCGTATTTCAAATGCCTGGCGTGGTGAAAAGAAAACTGTAGGTGGAAAGAGAATTTAGTAGCTTTGTAAAGGCGATAGCTGCTAATAAACTGCATGGCAGATGCTTCTTCTTCTTCCTCTTCTTGACAGAAATGTTCTCCTCAGCAAACATGCTGCCATTCAGCTACATTTTAATAGTGGCACTGCCAAAGCCAGATCTGCAGATTTGCAGAGGTTGCAGCCAGAGAATCAGAAGTGCTGACAAATGAAATGAGCTGAAGTTAGGCATCCACTTCCATTTCCAAAGGTATTAATGCCAGACCTTTTCAGTTTGAGACTTCTGTCCTGGTATACCGAACTGAACAGCTGTAAGTGTTCAATGTACTGTCTTTTTTCCTCCCAAGTATTGCCCTGCGGCCACTTCATTTATGCAGTTTGGCCTGCCACATGGCATGTCTGTCACATCTAGGTTTTATTTAAAGATATTACCCCTTTAGTATCTACAAGTGATTGAGGTCCATAGAAGGCTGGACTGGTTGTCTGGAGTTGTCTGAAATTACAAAAATCCCACTTAGACTGTTATATAAAATTGTTATGAAAGCAAGAAAAAATTAGAAGCAGAAAGGTTGGCTGGTATAAAACAGATGGGTTAAAATGGTTGTGATAGTGAGTATTTAAAGCCATTAAAGTCATGGGATGATCACGGCAGTGAGAAAAATGGGAGGAGATGTTTGTAGCTGAAGTCATTGAAATGTGTTTTAAGTAATGTTCATGGAATGTGCTTGTCAGCCCTGCATGTTGTTTGTCTGAGGGTCACTGAATAGATGTAGAGGAAAACTCACTGGGAAGAAGTAGTGTTATCATGGCGGTCATCCTAGTGTATTTTAGAGGGGTCCATCATTGCACTAATACGCTTTCAATAGAAGCCTGCTCTGGTGCGAAGCTTGGGTGTTAGCTGGATTTGTTCAGTGAGAAAAACTTACCTGGGAGCCCTCATTTCCTGAGTCACAGCTCTAGAGAACATTCACTATCTGGATAACTTTGGGGACAGGAAGGCCAAAGCCAAGATCTTGAGCAATTTTTTTTTTTTCCCTAAAAAACAGCTCTGGATCTGAACAGCTTCATGGCTCCCTCTTATGATTTGAGAACTTGGTCTTCTGGGATTCAGTATTCCCAGACTTTAAACATATGTAGAAGTTTGTAAAGAGCAAACAGAGCCAAACACCTTCAAGACTGCAGTCAAGGTAATTGCGTACTGCCAAAATGTAACATTTAGATTGTGTTAGTTCATATTTTCTCTTCCAAAAGCAACTTTAAATTTCCTAGTTTTCCTTCTGAGGTGGTATTATTTCCTCTCTCTTCTTTCCACCAGCCTCCAATTTCCATCCTGAAGAAAATTATGACTGTGAAAAGTTCCATCATTAAGCAACATGGGCAAAGTGGAATGGTTGTGAAGGGTGTAGTAAACTGATGTTGCAGAAATGGGCTGGAAGAATCTGAATTACTTGGAAATGGGATCTTAACCCTGCTCAAACCTGGATATAATGCAAAGAGAAGTAAACTGGGCAATGAACAACTATCTTTAATATATCATAAAGAGGTTTTCTCTTTGACAAATTTTCTTCATGCTCCCCTATGTAATGGATAAAATTCAAACTACCGTATTAAGCCTATATCTGGAGATTTTTAGTAGTCTGCCAGCTGCTCTGGATATAACTGTTACAATAAGTAGATATGTACAACATGTTTGTTAAATTTCTGCTTATCTCTAAGTTATCAGGGAACAGAAAGAGTTATTTAAATGTGGAAGGGGATCGGATGGAATATCTACCTAAATTAATTCTGACTGGCCTGCAAAAAATTGAAATAATGTCAAATATAGGCTGAACAGACAGGGCCTGAAACTGTTTACAGCTGATTGAAATTCAGATAGAGGTTTGAAGTGGTCAGGGTTCAAAATGGTCTTGGTATGAAACACATTCTGTGGGAAAGGAATTAGCTTACTCTTTTATAACGTGAGTTATCTGAATTTATTTCACATTTACTCTGTACATAGAAGCTGCAGTAAAAATACATAAACACTTAATATTTTGAGGACCTAAACCGCTGTCCATTTCTGGTGTCTCAGAGTGTTCAGGTTGTTTGAAATCTGACCGTGGCTCCAGCTTTGCAAATGGCTCTCTCTCTCCAATGGGCCTATCTTTTAGTGATCCAGACCAAAATCCTGACTCTGTTTTGAGGACATTTGAATATTAATATCTGAATTTTGCTGCATCGCCTTGCCCATAGAAGCAGACAGCCTTGTCTGCCTACTGCTGGTAGGTGCTTCTTATATTGCCAGGGAGCAGTCATTCTGTTCTCAGACTGCATTCAGGGTCACCCTGAGGAAACACCCTCCTGGAGGCTGCTTGGCTCTTTGTTCCATCAATCCAAGATAGAGGTGATTGTTTGAAAGTGTCCCATGGCTCTTTGTCTATGCAAAGACCATGGAAACACTTATGAGTCATTCTTTCTCAGATACCAAATACAAAACCAGTGGAAATAATAATGTTTGGGTCTTTCAAGAAAATCCAGAATGTCCAGATTTTTTTTGGCAGGCTTTCCCGCTTTGTTTTTCCAGGCTAACAGGCATGGAAGTACCATTTCCACTTCCCTATCACTGCCAAGTTCAAGGCTGAGGACATTTGGACTCACAGAGATGAAATTTAGAAGTGAATGGAAAAATACTTCCTGAAAAGAGCTGACCCAAAGGGGAACTGCATGCTTCTACCTGCTACTGTCTTCCTCCACATGCTTTACCTTCTTTCTGCAGGTTAAGTGAGTCAAAACATTCTTGTGCCATTGCCTCATCTGCTCTTTTCTCTGTGTATACAGCAAATATGCTTGTGGGGCTATTCCAAGTTCAACAAAATTTTATTTTATGAAGGTTATAAGATTCTTCCAACTCCAGTCAAGATCTGAAGCCCGAGGGGGCTCCAGGTTGCGTAAGACAAAAGTTCTGCAACAGGCAAGTGACATATATAGCCCATTAATATAGTCCTTACTCTGAAGGTGTTATTTTCTAGGTGGGAAAAGTCACTTTAACTGACTATAAACCATAGCTGAAATTTTAGCTGGAATTATGCACACACAGTCCTGGCTAGCATTAGCAGAAAGTATTTGCACAGACATCCATTGTCCTGACCCATGGACAGAGTTCAAACAAACACTGATGGGAAAATTAAATGAGAAGTACAGGATATTGTCCTTCATTCTCCGCATTCAGGTTACTCAGATGGCAGAATCTGAAATTGATATGGCATTTTAATTGGTCATGAACAAATCCAGAATGATTCCAAGCTTTGATCTGAACAGATTTCATACATGAATATTTAACATTAATAAAACTTGCCAGAAGGACAAATCTGAATGTTGAAACTTTGGACTCATCTGCAAAACAGGGAAAGCAATCAGGGTGTGCAGTGGAAGCTTATGCAGAGTGTCCCATTAACATGCTTCATGTGCTACTGTGTGTTTGTTTCTGTGATACAGAAGAAAACTGAAGTGTTTACTTTTTCACCGATATTATAGATGACTCTATTGCTCTCTTTAATTTTTGTATCCATATCTGCCTCCGTGCATAAAGTTAAGTCAGATATGTCAAAGGAACATAACTCTATGAAAAAAAGCTTTTAGCCTAGTTAGCCAAACTGAAAAGTTGGGGAGATAAGTTCTTTCTGGGAAACCTGACACTGACAACTTGCTGCACAAATCCCTAGCCTGAAACTCAGTCTTGCGTGTCACAATATCAAACCTCATCAACTTTTTCTGCCATGGTATTAATCGTCTATTACCCACAGGTAGGACCAGCCATGACCTGTTAGGATCCCACAAGAAACTCAGTTTCCAAATTCAGCTTTCTTTACCCTAAACCTAAACACAACCTTAGCCAATAAACGCAATAAAAACCACTAACTCCGACCTCCTAAAAATTAAGATTAGAGATAAACATACAGATCTCTACAAATATCAGCCCACATCCTATTCCCACAGGACTCAGTAGATCCACCTGGTAACTTACTATTCTATTCTCTCCTCTCCTGAACCATAACATAAATTTAGTATTAATGATAGAGGCACTTTCTTAATGCAATACTAATCTGTACTCCAGATCTCACACTAAAATGACTGACTTCTCTTGACACCAAAGTTTGCTCTTCTTCCTTAGCATCTTCAGGAACCAATGTAAAACCAACATGAATTGTACGTTAAACATTATTCATTGCTAAGAGACCTAGTCCTGAAACTGGAACTTTAGGCCTTGCAGGATCCAGCAGCAGAGGTAACCCTACAACTGCTGCTTTCCAAATGGCAAGCAGAAACCCATATATGGAGTTCACTTGCAGGTAACCTCACTCACCCTATCCCAAGCCAAAACTATCCAGAAGTCATTGATCTCTGCAAACATCTAATCTCGCCTCAGTCATCCCTCCTGAGACTGATAGCATTCAACACTAAGTTTAGCTCTTCATCCTCTTCTTCACAGAACTCCTAACTGGTCACAGTTGCTAGCCTTAAAATAGGCTTCTGGACAGACTAGCAATCACCACAAACTTCAGAATTAATGCTAAGCTAAGCACCTTTCTGGCATAAGCCCTGACTGTCTCTCTAAATTGTGTAGGATCTATCAGTGAATTCAAATATTTGTCCTCTTCTACCCTGAACTCTGTCCCCATAACAGTCAGATGCTTTTTCCATGGTCCTGTCACATCTTTGACCTGCAGATTAATCGCTGACAGTTCATTGCTGGAAAATCACCCCTGAAGTGAAGAGTAAAAGGCTGGCAGTATTCAGCAGTAAATTTATATTTATAACCTCTACTTTGTTAAACCCTGACCTTTAACACAACCCTAATTTTAATAATATCTTAATATCATAGTAATTAGCATGCCTGTCCTCTGTTCAGTGCTATAGCATACAGACTGCACTCTTCCTTGCCAGCACCAGCCCTCACCTTGATGGGCGGGATTCATCAATAATATAAGTTCTCTATCCTCTCCTTTCTTGTCCCCTAACACTAATATGCTTCCTGATATGTCCCCAATGTATGATTCGTTATAGACTGTCAACTGATCAGTAATGAGCCCATCATCCTTTCAGGTATCAGCCCTCATTCCACATTAAAAGCAGGTCTCCCACCTTGTCCCTGCAGAATCCTACTCCTAACTACAACCATGACAGTCACCTTAATTGTAGTCAGTCACTCCTGTTGCCTCTAGGATGGCTCATCAGCTGTTCACTCCTATGAAAACACTCCTGAAATAATGGACTGCAGGGCTGCTGTGGTACGGTGATAAACAGTTCCACAAACTGCTTTCCTAAATCCAAACCATGCGTCCAGCCTTCATACTGCCTTTAATAATAACACTGCTGCCAGCATTTCCCATCACAACTACCCAGAAGGGAAAGTCTTTGCCATCGCCAGCTCTCATCCTAAACCCACCACACTGACAAGATACTGCAGTAAGGATGTTTCCAGCTTTCTTTCCTGAACTCAACTCTAACCACATCCACTCATCTCAGCTCCCCCAGTCCAGAGCATCACCCTGAGTCCCAGTCATAACTGTAACCTTAACTGTAACTGGTAACTTCTCCCTCCTACGGTACTCTAATCATCTGTTTACTCCTAGAAGAACAATCTCTGAAATTAGCATTGCAAGATCCTAATCCAGACAATCTTTATTTTGTGGTTTGATAAAAACAGGGTAAAAAAAAATCCTAGCAAATGTGCAAACACTTTTCCAGGTCTAAGCTCTATAGAGCTCTGTTGGATGGGGAGTTTATCTTTCCGTGCATTTTGTATGTGCTGAAAGATACTTTAGTTTATTTCAAAATCTTAGAATAGATTAATAAAACTGTATTACTTCTTTTTATCTGTAAAACTCTGCTAAAAGCACTGACTTCTCTATCCAGTGCTGACTGAAAACTAATGGAGTGATTCCCATTAGTTTTAATGTGCACTGGAACAAATTCCAAAGCAGAACTCTGTAAAACTGACAGCATGAGAAAATAATGTCTCAGAATTAACATAAACACTTCTCCCTATAGATATATTTCACTGGAGAAAATATACTCCACAGGTTTTCCTAATCATATGTCTTTTTTGGTAATGTAAGAAGTTACTCCCCAAGGGCAATGTTTTGTTCCCATTCAAGTCAAAGATAAAAATTCTCTTGAGTTTCATGGGAACAAGAGTATTCTAAAAATAAAACAGTTCCTCTGATAACCTCTAGTGGATTTTTTTTTTCTCAGAAAACAAACACAACAAAGATGACATTTCATCAGTGCCATTTCTATCCTCAAGGTTTAATTCTGCTCAGTGCAAACGTAGCTTAGGGATATCCAAAGGCACTTTATGTCTTCTCCTGTACCCTCTAGATTCTGGATTGCCCCAAGGCTAAATTGTCCCTTACTAATGTTAGTTTACAGCTGCTTCTGGGCAACACCATAGGATTTTCTATTCAAGCAAGAAAAAACATTAGATTGTCTTGTACTGAGTCTAAGGAGAGGCAATTCTTTCTTGGACTCTTGCAATTTCTTATCAGCCCCTGTATGGCTGCCAGTATTGCCATAACAAAGACTTTATTCTACTTAAAATTGCTGTAATTTTAATGAATATGATGAAGCAAGTAGCAGAGCTGCCACAGAGAAAGATAGAACAAAGTACTAAACTTTTAACCCAACCACACATCAAAATTTAAGACAGATTCAAAATAATTACATAGATTTAGCAATAGAATCATCACAGCCACTGCATTTCAGAATTTCTAACCTTGAGTTCTTCTGGTACATACAGATTCCCACAACTGCTTTGTGATCCAGATCTCCCAGGGGAGAGGGGAACATTAAAACTTCAAATATCATTTTATATAAAGCAACAAGCAATCTGTAATGAATGCTCCCTATGTGCCATGGAGTTCTGTTTCAACTGCAGTTTACTCTTGGACACTGCAGGATATTTCCTCACGTCTTTTGGAGGTTCATTTGTCATTCTGCATGAATATATGAGTACTACTATTGCTTTACTCTCTGGAAGCACTTAGCTAGGGTGACCGTGCTGGGCTTGGTAAACACCATTTCAGCTGGTGCTCTACTGTTCAGTTAGTTACTGAAGTGGAGTGAGCAAGAGGACCGTACAAACACAAGCCACACCTGTCAAAAAGCAATGATGTCAGCTTTCTCTAGAAGGCAATTGCAAGTAAGTATCTCTGCTCAATTACATGGTGCTCACCTGGCTGTCTATTGGGACAGAAGCTCTCCACACCAGCATGTGGTTTGCACGTGTGCAGGTCCAAACTGAGAAAGAAAGAGCGTCTACTTCTCTTGTGTTCACCACTGCCCTTCTACCTCAGCAGTTTTGACAGAAGAAGGTGAGAAACAGACCATCCGTCTCTAGCGGTGTGAAACAACAGCAGAAGTACAATTTCTGTGGGGTAAACCTCTGTTTACATGTCAAGACTTACCTTTTGTTGTAGCTCTTGTTAAAGAAGCAACACAAGTCCTGAGCTGCATATTAGTTTTATTTTTCTGCAGACGGTGTTTTTTCTTCATCGAAAAAACACAGTCATCAGTATAATTGAAGTATGTGTTTCAGCTTTAAGCACTGAGGGTAAGGGTGACCTCCATATCTTCTGGTTATCAGTTCTTCCCTTTAATCCATGGAAACAAAAGTTAAGCATCATCTAGTTGGTGGTGCCAGTGTGGACTTTTGTCTTAACTCCTTTCATGATGATGGATTAGAAGGTGATGGAGCATGACTGTGAAGTTGATGAGCAGTATCCAAACCTATTGGTGGATATTAAGAGAATTATACTGGAAACGAAGTTGTAGTCTGGTGGGTGCTGGCTAGCTAACCTCAGTGTGAAGTGTTGCACTGCAGCCAGGCTAGCAAACAAAACGTAGTTACAGTAAAGTTAGTTATAGAATTTGATCCAACCTCAACCAATTTTTTTCCATGTGTATGCCTTAGAGCCTGCCCGGTTAATTGTTTACAGTGTTTGTTGGCATGTTTATTATTAAAAGAATCGTTGCTTATTGTTGGTGGTGCCAGTCAAAATCTCTTTCAGTATCCAAAACTGGCATGAGTCCAGTGGCTCATTATCCCTGCCTCATGAAAATCGTTACGTTCGCAGTTGTCTGCCAATGCACTTCAACAGTAATCTACTGAAGACTTATGAAAGAAAAAGTGAAGACTTCAAGATGCGACCCAGTATTTCAAAATCGCCTGCATGCTGACACCAATATACAAGACCAGACTAGTTATAAACTATGTAAGAGGGATATCTGTAACTGACACTCTAACAAGCAAAAAGTAAGGGATAGAACAAAATAAAAGGAGCACATTTTAACTCTTAACATTTTTCAGGTCCCACAATTTCATGTGAGAAGGTAGCATTCATTTGTTTAGGCACTTTACTGTTTCAGTTTTCCTGTTTTACTTAAGGTGGATTGTGTTTTATTGTAGGATTTTCAAATGAAATTAGTGAACACACGGGAATCTAGATTACAGCAGATATAACTGTGAGAAAAGGCCATAGAGAAGGCTGCTGAAGAAGCTTGAGAGAACTACCGTAAGACTATGTTGTGTGGGTGCTGCAAGATAAGTGAGGTAGGTGTTGGGTTAAGCTTCTAAATATGTCTGAGGTGAACCACAGGAAAAAACCTTGAGCAATTTCAGTCAAAACTGAATCCTCCTGCAGTAAAAGTGAGAGCTGTGCTCTCTTGGCAGTCAAACTGCATTCTGAATTCTCATTATCATTTCAGAGAGGCAGTCGGGATGGCGTGAAGTACATAGAGTGACCACAGAAAGAGAGGAGACCTGAGAAGTATGCAAGAAAGGGAAATACAGAGCTTTGAAAACCAGGAACTTGACATCTGCAGTGGAAGGTGAGCAAAAGCCCAGTGCAGGGATCTGACTGGTGGGATCTGAATGGTGAGTGAGGTGAGTGTTTGTAGAAATATGTTGATTGCAGAGAAAGCAGAAAGGGATATGACGCCATTGCCCCTGGAGGCCAGAATCCATGAGGCTGGACTAGTCAAAGCAGTGTAAGTTCACAGGTGGTGAACACAGGCTATGATAGACTATAGGAAGAAGTGAATTCTGGAGTCAAAAGTTGTAGAGAGCCTGGGGATGTGAAAAAAAGGAGATAAACTCTAAGAGCACGTGCTCATGATAGATAGCAAAGCTATAACTGGGGGGAAAATGAAAGGGAAAGCATTTGAAAAGAATAAGGAGACGTTTTTGTCAGCCTGCAGACCCAGTTCTAATAGAAAGGGTCCAGCCATCTTCATTCATAGCGGTCATCTTCAAATTGAATCTCAGATTCAGATTTGAGGAATGCTTTTTTTTTTTTCTATCATTGTGTTTCAAGTAATCACTCAGTATACCTCACAATCTACGATCATACACTTCAATGGGAGGGAAGGCTGAAGAACCCAAGTAAGTAAGGCATTTCTAGACATTTTACATGTTTCAAAATTTACAGGAAAAGATATTAAGAAAATTGATTAGCTACTTTACAACAAAAAAATAAAGTGCTAATCCACTTCTATGATCTAGCCTGCCAAAATTACCTCGCATGAAATAGTGGTGGTGGTTACCTTTGCCTGTCACTTAGTTCAGCTGTGCTCTTTGAGACAGAAGTTCATTTACTATTTCATCCAAGATGAAATTCTGAGCATTGTATTTATTTAATCTTCTTATCCTCACTGTATGTAAGGCTGAATCTCTATGATCTCAAACTATTAGTTCCTTAAGACTATGACTGTCCATCTTTAAGTCTTTGTAAGCACCTGTGTCATACTCTAGGGTAAAAAGGGGACCACTTTTTTGTTGTTTTAAAGAGTTCCTTCAGTACATCTCTTGGAGCCCATTTTCAAACACTCTTCAATACGGCCTCTACATTTTCAACTACAATTCAGATGATGCAAATTCCCATCTAGGTGAAAATTCATGGAATTTTGTCTGAGAAAGAAAGGAAGGAAGGAAGATAACTATTATTGGAATGAAAGATTTTCCTGCATGTACAGTAATGGCAGAATGTTTACATTAAGCTGCCTGATTTATGTGAAGCTACTGAAATCTGAAGAGGAAATCAAATTTTTAGACACTCACAGAAGTTAAATTATAAACATTTAAATTTAATAATGATAATATATTAATTTGAATAGCTATTACAGCTTTTATTTCATTTAAAGTTTATTAAAACGGCTCTCATACAATTTCAAACATCGCTTAAAAAGATACCCAGGCGCTAGTGTCCTTCTAGAGCAATGTGTGTTCTTCACCAGCAGATAGCAGCACTGACCTAGCGATTGTCCCAATGCAAATGTTACTTTCTAGTTTTTTCTTCCCTTAATTGACCACACAACTATAACCAAAGGAAGATTCCTCCCCACTGCTCACATGTGAAATGCTTGGTCTCATTACTGAATATTTTGCAGTGAAATGAAATATAAGCATATGTTCTATTACCAGCAGAAATCTGTAATCAACTCCCTACTCACGAAGTCACTGCTGTGCCTCAGTTTTCTTCCCTCCAGCGTACCTCTTACTTGGGAGACCCTCTAACATCTCTCACAGACACAGATAATACAGAAGCTACAACTGGGACTGACAGGGAGACAAATACAATGTGTTTCCTTCAGTTTGCTATTTATTCGATGTTGTTTTTCCATGGGCTGACCACGATGAGTATTAGAGAAATGTACCTTCGAAAACACACAGCAAAACAGGGTCTTTGTCCTAGGATGTATTTTACTTCAATTTAACAAATATGACCCAAGCAGGCAGGGAGGGATAATTATGCCAAGGCTATATACTGCAGATTCTGCACTCCTGATCATGGGAGGTGACTGGTACGTTGGGTGCTTTCTTTCTACCTCCAGATTCACCTGCAGAGTTTACTTACTGCCTTACCCATAAGATGGAGTGAATGGCTTTAACACTACTATTATTTCAGATTTTGCATGAATTCTGACTCGTGTTCCCAGCGTGACCTCAGTCAAGCTCCTCAGTGACCTCACCAACAGGTGATCTGGACTCTAGGCTGCCCCTCGCTGCCCCCCTGTCTGGCCCTGCTCACCCGGCTCAGGGGCGGTGGGATGGACCCAGGCTGGTGAGGCCTTCACCCTGTCAGACCTATTATTCCCCTCAGCTCCTGGCTCCCTGCCAGTCCTCGATGCTCCCTGACACTCGCTTACTCTGCTGGTGAAATGGGAGCTCAGGATCTGCAGAAAAATGATGCAAAGAAATAATTAAGCTTTCCTTTGTGTATAGCCTGGGCAGTATTATCTCCCTCTGCCAGGTCACAGTTGTTTAAGTTTTTACTTTTTTTTTTAATGAGTGACAAGGGTTTCCAAGACAGACTGTTTTAATGAAATTATTATTTTTAATATCGTTCTTTCAGCCAAATGAACTGTTCTATGACCTGGAAAAGTCTACTCCCAATCTTTTATACCCCGAAATTCAACAATTTAGTCAACACTTTCTAGCCAAGAAGTAGTTATGGATAAAATAGCTTTTCTAGCTTGGAAACTCTAGTACAACTGCTTCAGCAGCTAAGCAGAGCTCTGCTGAACCTTACAGGGAGTCCATGTCCAGCCAACAGAATAAGAGATGTTAAAAAAAGATTAAAGCTGATGTCTTCCACGAGGTAGACCTGTAACTCTTGAGGTAACATCATTCGTCCTACTTTGCTGTACCTCTGTCATGAGCCACAAATTATTTTACTATGACCTTTTTATATTAGGTTTTGTGCTCAAAGAACCTTCAGTTTCCTGACAAATCTGGCATTACGCAGACTTATCCCAACACTCTAAGTCCTTCAAAGAGTTTGGCCTTTTTCCCTTCTTATCTTGTGAGTGAATGTGTCTGGCTAGTTTGTGAAGGATTTACCTTCAAAGTTGCTTGCTGTGTTCCTAGCTGAAGCTGGGCCATGTCATTCTCTCACCTTTGGTTTGGCGTACTCTTTTCAGGTAATAAAGTACATGAAGGCCTCTTAAACTTGTTGAATGCAACATCTTCCTTGCAGGCACTGAGCATTGTGCCTCTCATCTCTTAGTAAAACTGACCTTTCATTGGTGGCTCTTTGTAGATTCTGGGTTTTTTGGTAGGGGAGGTAAATTATTCCTTAAGGAAATAGAAGTGTAAAAAATCAAAAATACTTACCAGTCTTTGCTCAGTAATATATTGCCTTAACTTTTTTGCTACAGTCAACATCACTGAGTCTCCACGCCTTTTGGCTAGCCGTCCTCCTCCTCAACTTCTGTTCCTCATTTCTTCCACTAGCAAAACAGCAAAAAATAATTCACGGCAGGCAGGTTTTTAGATATGAACAACATTAAGTTAGACCGAAGCTAAGCATTTTTGGAAACCACAGCAAATTGATTGTATACATATACGCTAGCTATTTTTCTTTTAAATGAAAGTAGCAAAGGGCTAATTAAGAGCTCAGCAGAATCTAAATAATAAATATATACTGTAGAACAGATTAGGGAATTAGTCACCTTAAGTACAAACGTATAAGTTTTCAGTTCTAGGTGGGTCATAACACTCCTAGAGTACAAAACACTGAAAGAAGACAAACTTCACACAAGCCAATTTACTCTGTAGGATTGCCATATGGTGAGTTTTTGGTATTCAAAGCAATCCAAGGCATGCCATGGCGTAAGTCAAGCCAGTATATACCACAGCAGTTGAAGTCATGTAGGTAGTACACAGAACTGTGTTCCATCAGTTCATAATAGTAATTTGTGGCATGACCAGCAAGTATAATTTTAAAACAAGAGTAGGGTATTATTTGTGTGTAAAGGAATATGCATTTTATCTATGGAGAGGAAGTGCACCAGACAATGTTACAGTGGACGCATGTTACTGAAATCTTCTGAGGACGTGTGAGGAATTAGCGTAGAGGGTGTAGCCCAGCCTTTCTGAGCACTGGCAAATCTTGGTTTCTCTGGTGGGTCTTTCAGGCCATTACCAATAATTGCTAATGTCAGAGCCCTGTATACCTCTAAAGCATCCTGTTAAATGTAGGCTTAGCATTTGTAGGCAGTGATATGGACAGCACAAATGTACCTGGAAGACTTCTTTTCAGATACCTCTCCTCCTTGCAATGAGCTGCGTGTTAAATCTAGGCCCACTTTGCACTTTCTGTAGCTTCTTAAAAGTTATCCTAATAAGTCATAATAGATGGGATACTCTAAGTTACGTAGTTCCTCAGGCCCACTCAGCCCAGTGATCTTTTTTCAGAGAAATAATGAAGAACCAGGAAGAGCTATAACTGGCTTCATGGAAGTTATTGAGACTGTCAGCAGCTAATACAGATTCTTAGGTCTGTTTGGTTTTTGTGAAGATAAAGCAATACCTACTCAGTAATTTCCAGTGTTCTGGTTAGTCTGCAAGGCTAGCAGTTCTTCTTGCTCTGTTAAAATAATGTCTTTTTTACAGCATTCTTTGCTTTGCTTTCTTTGTTTTGAAGAAGTGTTGCCTGTGTATAAAAAGAATTTGACTAAATATGAATATTTACTGAGAATGTTCATTGCATTCAATCTTTCCAGGCTCTCTCTAGGTTGGGTGGGAGATTTCTGAAGAGATTCCTTTCTTGGCTTTGTGTAAATGCTGTCTACTCAGAGAGATGGGAGACAGAGTCTTACGAACGTGAGGGACACTACTGTATTTTTATTATTACACATCTCACCGCTCAGTGATGGAATCTAGCTGAGAGGAGTGTCTGGAAATTGTATAGCTTCCCCACGGCTGTGGTTGTCCCACGGAAACTCTGAGGCATATTGTAATGCTTATCTGATGTTCCTCAGGATATCTGAAATCTTTTGTTTGTGAGTAACAGTCTTTCATCTTTTCTTTCATGACAAATATGCATTACATAATGGTCCTTTTTTCTAGAAAGGAAGAAAAGAATGCTACAAATTAAATGCTAGGCCATCTTTCCTGAGCAAGGACAGTTACTCAGGAAGTGTTTTGCGCTTGATTCTTTTCACAGGGACTCCTTCTCTGCTCTTCCTTGAGGCCACCAGGCACAGTGGAATTTAGGAGGAGTCTGTAATACTTCTTGGAAATGGCATTCTTGCATGGACGGGCAGAATTCTGGTATTCTAGGTGCTCTGTCTAAATGCTACGATGACTTGAGCCAATGCCCAGTGAAGCTAATGTTTCCGTGGACTATTCAGTTGGACCAGATAAGAACATCTGCAGCTTGAAGGAATAAATGCTAATAGTAACTTTTTTTTATTCAAAGCTATATACTTTGCTATAGAATAAAAAATAATAAAAATCAACTCTCATTATCAGAGCAGTCCCATGAGTTTATCCCAGCTGCCAAGGTACAATCGGTGTTACTGAGGTGATTTTTTTTTTAATATTAATGGAGTGCTTATTCCTTTAACCTCTTTAAACTCTGCTCAATCTTCTAGTCCTTCCACTAAAGGAAATTACAGGCTGCAGGGTAATCTAGAGAAATATCTGTGTTTTAATACTAGCTGTATGTCATCCACATTCCTACCGGAGATGACATTATTGCTTTTCAATGGCGAGAGCTGGTCACATGGGAGGTGGTGTTTTTATTATAATCAGCTGCGGAGAATTGGTGAGGGTGAGCTCATCTGCAGCTGAGTATGTTTAAACTTTTGTACCTTTCAGTACCTTTCTGTGGGAAGTGGAAACACTCTCTATTTAAGTTAAGTTTCCTGTAAATTTTGAAATTTTAGAAAATGTTGACAAGAAATGAGCTTTTTAAAAGAAGAGAAAATTGGACAGGAGAGTTATGATGCTGATCATTGAAGTAAGGTAGGCTTACCTGGGCTAGGTAAGCAGGTGTTATTATGGTTTAAATATCTAATTTGATCTTAGGATTCCATTCACAGAATTACTCAAAAGATTTTTTTGAATCTATGTTGTTTTAAACAAAGCAGATGCCACTTACCTTGTAGTCTATTATTATGCTGGAAATCTCCTGGGAGATGTTGAGCACCCTTAACTCCTATCTGAAGCTTCAAGAATTAGTCTTTAGTCAAAGCCTTGATAAACACACGTCACATCTGTTTCCCTGGGATGATTTCCAGATGACACGCATTTCATTGACTTTCTATGAGGAATAAATGGAAATCTAGTGGCACATCTGGTGCTGCCTGCAAATCAGTTTACAGTAGTTAAATAGACTTGAATAGGCACTCACTCACATGAAGAACCTGTTGTGCAGCTCTTTGTTCGCTTCACCCCCACCGGCTTGTTTATTAAACAATCGCATTTACCTTCATGCAGATTTTGTTGGAAGAAAGATGACAGTTTGCACATGGCTGAGCTATAAGACAGTTAATGAAATTAAAGCAAAGAACTCCCAGCACAGTAGGAAGCCCGGATAACAGGAACAATCATTTAGTCAGCATATTTCTCTTCCCACGAGAGCCAAAGCTAATTATCAGGGCCAGGTTGCATCCAGAGGGGTAAGGAGATGACAGCACAACAGTATTTCTCTGCACAGCTGCTCTAGTCAAATTTACTTACTTGTTCCAGAGAAACAATGCTTTTAAAACAGATTTCTCCCCAGCGCAGCCTGGGAAGTGTAGATAATGGAGCTGTGTATTTTGCCTATCAAGTTTTCACAACAATTTGCAATGTGTGAAAAGCAGCTTATGTTATCCAGCTTATCCAGTACCATCCATTCAGGTCGGCACTGATCAGTTTTGGAAAAGATGTGTCAGAGAAACAAGGAATTTACAGAGGAAAAGGAGGAAAACAGATCCAAGTCTGGAAATTGTCTCCACAAAACAGGCACTTTCTTTTTTTTTAAATGATTTAAATAAAAGCAAAGTAACATTCCGGAGTCATCAAAGGATGTTCTATTATCACCAAGCAGACTTTGGATTAACAGCGCTCTTCATGATATCTCTGTATTCTCTTTGCTCAACTAGATCATAAAAGGTGAGAAGGAGCAGTTTTGTCTAGTGCACTTTTATGAGTTAAAAGAATTATTTTGTGCTTAAAGCACTGGGCCAGATCTTAGAACATCTGGTTCAGTTCCTGCCTTTTCCATAAGCTTCCTGTGTGACAAAATATCTTTGTGCTTCAATTCCCTATCTTTCAGGCACGGATGATGATATTCTCTTGTTTTACAGAGGTAATTGGTTCATGAAGTGGAGACTATGGGAGTACCTGCATAGGCCTAATCTGATGAAAACGTGACTTTAAGATGTGGACGAGATTTGAGTACCCACTATTCTTAGTATCCAGCCCTAGCTGGCACTGTTTTCTGTGCTGTTTTTAAGTTATCTCTCTTTCAATATTGCCGTCTGTAACATTAGGATAATGCTGCTTTCTTACTTGCAATGGTAGTTGTGTGAATAAATTGTGTGCAATGTTTCTTAGCGCTTAGAAAAGGGACGGTGCTGTAAGAATTTAAATCATTTTGATCATAAAAATCCCACGCACTAAAACATCTTTTGCATAACATAGTGGTTTTACTGTCAGAAAGTTTTCCTGCATGTGCTAACAGAGCTTCTTCCCTGTTGTGTTCAATGTGAAAAAGTTCATTCAAACTTCACACATTATTATCTCCCATCGTTCAGATGCAGAAACCCAGCTGCATCAGCGTGAAAGAAAAGGAATGAATACATGATGGCTGCAGTCTGATCTTGGCCAGAATGTAGTTAAGATTTTATCTGAATCCAGCAAAAGGCATTGACCTGCCGGCCGTTTTCCAGCTTGTGCCTAATTGGAATGTTGGCCGTCTGCCAACAGCAGAGCAAAAAGTCAAGTTGTGAAACAGGAGGAATATTTGAGTCAACTTCTGAAGTAGGTGGAGCGGTCACAGGGAACTAATTCTAATTACCGTCCAGTCTGGGTTACATCTTTCCTTCCAAAAATTTTATCATTTCTGTGGCTTCCTGATTATTTCTCTGCACGATTAAAATCTCAGCCTGCAAAGCTCTGGGAAGATCAGTCCTATCTAAAAGTTATCTGATGCGAACTGACAAGTTTCTAAGAAGTTTACTTTTCTGAAGGGGAACAGATTGTTTGGAGCAAATGCTGCAGACATCTCCTCTAGGCTGATAATTGATGTCATGGGTTAGTGGAGGAAAATGTTTCTAATTGCTATATAGGACTATTGCTTTCCCAAATGTAAATAAATAAATTGTCTGCTCCTGTTCCTATGATCATATAACTCTTTTCTTTTTAATCTTTCACTGAAGAACCAGAAACCATACTCTCAAAATTACAAATGGAAATGTTGTCGGTAGCAATCATTTTATAACACAGTATGAAAACTGTGAACTAGCCTTGTTATTTCCTCCTTCTAACTCACCTGACATATTCATATTTTTCCAGAATCAAGGTTTCTTTTTTCACAGCAATACAAGGTTCAGCAGTTATCTGCAGCACTGAGTAGGTGGTATGAATACGCTCCTTGAGCCAAAAAACAAAATGAAAGCAAGCAAACGGGCTTTGGAGGAAAGATTCAGCTATTCATTCCAGCATTCTTAATCACAGCAATACATATTCCACAAGACAGCTTGTTCCTGATAAACACAGAACACATTCTGCTTTCTTGTGAACAAACAGTTTCTAGTAATTTAAAAGTAAACATTTGGACTGATGAAACGATAAGCTGGGTGCCTTGAAAGAATGCATTAGATATCAGGACATCATATGCAAATCTTATCATACTTTGCTGTAGGAACAGGCCAGATATGCAGGTGTCCCTCAAAGTCTCACTGAGGAGTACCCCAAAGTACCTTCTAATTCAAGAAACTCTTAAGGATATTCCAGGATTCAAATTAGCCCTAATATTTTTATTTGGGGGGGGGGGGAAGGGGAGTGATGAGAGGAGGGTGACAACACAGCACGAACCTCTGGAAAGCAGGATATGAAGAAAAGGTAATAAAACGGGAACAGCAAGGATGGGAATGTTTGAACAGTCCTAGTTCTCATTCAGTGGAACACAGGAGTCTCTCCGCACCAGTCTCTAGAAATACTTAGTAAGTGATGAAAGCAACAGCGGGGACTGGTTCTGGACCAAACCGTTGGTTAGAAGCTACCTTAAAGTACTCGACATAGTTTGTAGAAAGTCATATCTCTCATTAGATTAGTCACTGTAGATGAGGTTTGTGATATGCAAACAAGTCTGGGTTTTGTCAGTTCTGTTAGCTGATCTAAAAGGTGATTACCTCCTTGCCTCACTTGTAGCCTTAGGCTATTGTAGCTACAGCACCACTGTTATATTTTAATGCTGTTCTTATGGTCTCTGTAGACAAAAAGAGTAAAAATGACCAGCTTTTGAAAATCAGTGCATCTCCAGCAACTCCAGTAGAGCTTTTCTGATTTACATGAGGTGAGAATGAGGCCTGTGTTGTACACTGAGTCCTTCTGTGAGGACGCTATCAAGTCTGATGCAGGAAACACAAGAGTGTTTTGCAAAGTTGTTTCAAAACAATGTTACAGATAACTAAGTAGATTTGAAAGAGTAAGAGTGGAGATTATACTGAAACAAGGGAATGCCACGAGTGGAATAGTAGTCAGTGACATCTTAGAAGATGATAAAAAGTGGATCTAATAATAAAGCCTTACAGCAAATATTGTAAACAAGCAGGACTTTTACATCTGAAACTCGGTACAGAGAATTTCATTCTCAAGTGCAGGTCAAGTTTCCAGATGCTTCCTGATAACATATGAGGCACTCTGTGCCTGCATACAATTTCTCACTTAGATAATGCGTAGGAAACAAAATGATCTAAACTCCCAAGACACTTGACCTTGTGTGCAGTTGTCTAGGATCAAAATTATGTACAAAATACTCAGATATTATCAGGGCCTTGTGTACAGCATGATTCCACAGCAATGGAATTTGCTGAAAAATTGCTTGTCTTGACTCTTGTTTATTATTAGATACTATATGAAAGGATAGGAGAAGGATTCTGGAAGTCCTGCAGGGAGCCTCTGTAGTGGGCATTTTGCAGTCATCTGGCATGTGATAGTCTCCTCCCTAACTTAATGCAGGCTACAAAATGGTAAGAGGCACCAGAAGGTGTAAATCACAATAGTAGCCGTAATAGCTGTGATCTATTAAAGAAACAAAGGGGTTTATAAAGTAGGTATGTTTCTAGTCTCTATGAGCATTAAAGTACCTTTGATAATGCCAGCCAAGTACCATCAGTGTACTGAACTACACTTTTAATGTTAGCTGTGAGAAAGATGAGCTCCCCATCATCTGGAGGGGGTGAGGGAAGAGAATTTAGAAAGGAAAGATGCCCGAGTAGAAGCAGCATCATTAACCATGGTACTGCAATTGTCAGAGCAACTTTCTAACACTCTCTTCTAGCCATACTCATCCCACAATCCCAGGCTGCCTTCCCTGCCATTGCATGTGTGAAAAGTACCCTCTGCTCTTTGCCTAATTGCTAAAATTTCTAGCTTTCGCTATGCAAATGGAAATGCTGTCACTGCAAATAACAAAATATGTAAAATTATGGAGAAGGCATAAAATTAAATTACAATGGATATCAAATTAGAGAGCCTCTTTGGACTATTTCAGTTAATGATCAAATTATTTTTTTTGGAAGCTAGCTTTTTAAATATAAATGAAGCAGCTGTGCCATTTCCAACATGCTATTCCAGAACATCTCCATATCTGAGTTTTTAGGTACAAATCAAACATGAATATGATTTTTTTGACTAATCATGAATACAAATATTACCAGCATATCTGAAATTTGATGACATGGGTCACATTCCACAATCTTTGAAATAGGCCGAGTTATGCTCTGATGACATTGTAGCTGGGAAAAAAGAAGTGCTTTATACAATTTTTTCTCTAAGTAATACACAAAATACAATTAATGCATAAACTACCTTATAGTTCTAGAAATGCCTCCGTAACCTGAAGAGTTTTCTCATATGGCCATGAAAGCTAAGCACTACATAGTTCCTTTAGGGAAGTATTGCAAGACCATAGCTAAGACTCAGAATTAAGGAAGCCTTCATCATTTTTGTGTTGTTATAATTATAATTAAAGGTACTCGTTTTTTCCTGTGTGCATAATTGTGCAAATGCCATTGAGCAGGCCTAAGACTCATTCGTACTCACTGTGGATAACATTTTGTGATACTAACAGAGGCCCAGACCATTCCTTTCTCATTTTCTTTTGATGTAGACAGCTGATTGTTGTTTACCTTTTGCATTGTCTGGCCTGTTTGGAAACAGAAACTGCAGCCACAGCATCCCACCAGGACACAAGCAGTCCTTGTGCAGAAGCTATCCACAGCCCATGAAGGGGAAGACCAAGCCAGGAGCCCTCTGGAGGTAAGCCAAGTGCAGGACACCATGCCAACAGAGCAGAAGGCAACCACGTCAATGGAGCACTGTACGGACGTCTGCGCGGGCACTCCGGTAACATGTTTGGCACTGTGGTTGGCAAAGGCATGTCTCAGGGTTCCTTTCCCAATCTGTGTTGGAGCTTTTCTAAGAGTTGGTCTGTGATGTGTGGAAAGTGGGCTCATGGACGTGCCTCTCTCTTATGAATATTCTTCTAGATGTGATTTTTAGGAATCCTAGATTTGGCTGATACTGTTCCAGACTGGCACAGCTCCATTAGGTGAGATTGTCCTGCTCTGATTGGGCTTGTGGGTGTTCGAGAGTCGCCTAACAGTTATCGGAAGTGAATAGAGTCAAG
Source organism: Struthio camelus (assembly GCF_040807025.1). Taxonomy (NCBI): domain Eukaryota; kingdom Metazoa; phylum Chordata; class Aves; order Struthioniformes; family Struthionidae; genus Struthio; species Struthio camelus. Next base: position 98,047,375 of record NC_090942.1, read on the forward strand.
TTAAGAAAGCTAAGACAGGGGAGCTGACCATCTTGGGAAGGCAACAAGCCAAGGGTGCATCATATTTCATAGGTAGACCATGATCAGGCAAAGGTGGACTGTGATGAGACATATTATTATATGATTTCTCAATTCTGTTGAGAGTGTACCTAAACGCAGCCTAATCTGACAGTTACCTGAGCCTCACCAGGAACAGCTGAGCTTAGGAGAGCGCTGTAGCAAGAGCGGGAATCCTACAGAACGAAGCAGAGTTGTTCAGGGGTCAGAGAAAGAGAACTGACCCAGCAGAGCCTGAGAGGAATCTAAACACTGTTCAAAGAGTTCTGAGCCCAGAGGGAGTTTTCCAAACTGTCTGAATTAAAGCACATTCCCCAGTCCTAAATAAGAGTGGCAATTTTAAATGTCTCTCCCTTTTTGGCTTGTTTTTTAATCCTTTGGAAGAAAGCGGGAAAAAACTGACCTGAAGTCCACAAAGTACAGTCTTCTCGTATTGCAAATAATCATTTAATAAAAATCTACTCACAAACTGCTGGCAACCTTTTTAAAATCTAATTGGCCTTCTTGTTCCTATTACATCTCTCAGAAGGCTGTTTTAGTAAGTCCCCACTCTGCTCTTTAGAAACCTTCTTTCAGCTGACATTGTGTCAGTATCTTCTTTTGATCTTTTGAAGAGCATCTCCTCTTCCATACACATCCCTTGATGCGTTCATGGCCAGCAGTCACATCCCTGCTTATCTGATTGCTCATTTGAACAACCTCATGCTTTTAGCCACCTTTAACAAGACAGCTTCTTCATGAGCCTAGTATGCAGTTTCCAGTCTCTGAACATGTTCTGTGTACATGATCCAGGTCAAATTAATCTTTTAAACAGTGATGACTAGAACTGTGCTTGGCATTCCAGGAGAGGTCTTACTGTTTCTTGTAAAATGGAATTAATAATTCTTTATCTCTGTTAAAATATCTTGCCTGGCAGATGAGGATCGTGTTTTTCTTTTTTATGGCTTCATGATAGCGGCACCTCGTAGTTGGGCACCTAACACGTAGGTCCTTTTCCCTGGACACCTCCAGTTGATAACTGCCTACTTAAAGCAGAAATTCTTCATTGTCTTTGCATTTTAAATACAGTTCGTCACAGTTCTTTTACTCCTGTCTTCAAAATCAGTCACTGTTTCTTGTATGATGTCCTGTTTCCTCTCCTTATACAATATTCTGCCACTGTACTGAAAATGCCTCTGACTTTGTGTCATCAGTAGATTTCATTAATATGCTCTGGTCTTTGTGCCAAGGTCATTAGTGAGAATATTTTATAATATTGATTCCATAACCACTCCTGGAGGATGTCTCCCTGTAATCTTCCTCAAACCCTCAGTGATAAACCCTTGTTCTCTTTCCCTTATTCAGCTCCATGCCAAACCCTCTTGTCCTTGTCAGACTAATTTCTATTCCCATATTCAGGTGGTTTTTATACTAATTCAAGTGTTCTCCAGTTCAATTAACAATGTGGAACTGTATAAGAAGGCTTTGTAGAAGTCCCAGTAGATCTCCTGCATATTCTTTCCTTAAAAAAAATGGATTATGGGATTATGTTGTCAAAAACAATGCCAAATGTATGCGTTACAGCCCATCTTTGGTAAGCCCAGACTGCATTTTGTCCTATTTTTCATTGACCTTTATGTTTTCTACTATTTTTTTTCCTTCACAGCATATCCTAAAGCCTTGTATACTATTGAGGTCTGTAAATGCCTCATCATGTTTTCTCTGCATTGTTAAAATCAGAAGTAGTGTCTGCTGTACAAGATGGAAAAAAAAAAAATTTGTTTTGGGGTCTTAAGTAGGTAATCATTAATTTCTGTTCTGCTCTGATTGCACAGTTACCTTACTTTTTTTTTATGATTAAAGACTTTCTTTTTTTCCTTTTTCCTTTTATTTGTGTGTGTTTTTGGCAACTCATACTTACATTGCTATCTTCTCTGACCTCTGAGGCAGAGCAGTTTTAGTTGATTAATTTCCTTTTCCATTTCTTATAGGCTCTTTTTTTACCCTTAATGTATTTTTCTAGGTAGTAGTTCATGCAGTTACAGTTAGGGCCTTTCCCTAAAAGTTTTTTCCTTTATTTAGGATTCAAGTTCCGGAGGATTTTTGCCTCTCCAACTTGCAAATCCTCCCAGATTTTCTCATCGTACAGGCCTTTGAGATCTTCAGTCCAGCCGACTTCACTAAACAGTTCTCTTTATTTTTCAAATTTTGTTCTTTTTTTCTGGCACTACTTTTTTAATTTAAATTAATTTCATGTAAATTAATCTGAATTAATTCACAATTCACTTGACCCAAGCAGTTTTCGTAGGCTAGAGTTGTTCCTTAGCTAGTTGGAGCAGAAGACCACAGTGTTTAGTCGATAGCACGTTACAGTAAATTCTCAAATGTTATCCTTCCCCAAGGTAATTGAAAAACTGTGCAACAGAAGAATCATGTATTCCTTCTATTAGAACAGCAAGTCACGTACAGTCCTTTCAGTACACATGATGGCAACTCTTGTCTACCAAGTCTCTGATTTATAGTGATGAAAAGACTGATTCATTCAATCCATAGTCTTTTCTTCCCAACGAAAAACATTCGTCTCATTGATTCAAGACATATTGTACTTATTTCAGTGATGCCCGCTTTATTCATTAAGGTTAGACCTCTATGCCATGAATAATCCCGACGATTTTCAGTGGAGCTACTTTACAGTAAAAGGGTATTCTGAGAAGACGTAACAGAATCTGACCCTAAATGAAAGGCTGTAAAGGCTACAGAACTTATGAGGAGGGGATTTTTTAATTGTTTTATGAAGGACTGTACTAGCAATTGTGGGAAGAAATTCTGGTTAAAAAAAAGCATATCAGGAAAAAACATACTGACGCTGAAATACACTACAGTCCAGAAACATCTCCCAAAGGGGATGCTGGAAACACAAAAGCCTTGGACTTTTAAAAGCAGATTTGACAATGCAATAGAGTGTGTCCTACATTTTAAAGTTGGCTATTGCAGATTTTTTCCATTTCTAGCTTCCCTGTGTCTGTGTTCCCTATCTCCTCTTTCCCTGACAGATATTCTACTCCTCGTTAAAAGGGGAGTAACAGCACCCTTTGCTGACTGCTCCTCAGTTTTCACCCTTACTTCAACAGCGGATTTCAAGTACTGTTGCACTGCTTTGCACCTATTCCACTGACCCTAGATCTAGCTAATTTCTGAGTTTCAGGTACTTTCCCTGTCTGTGGCTTAGCAAAGAGGGGAGGGGGAAGGAAATGCTAGCTTCTGTTTAGCAGTTCTGTGAATGAAAAAGGTCTACTTTTAAGGCACAGCTTGCAACCTGCAGGTGTGACCCAAAACAAAAGTGTTTTTATTCTTTCTGTTTAATATCCCATCCTGAAGTTTGTGACACCAATGGCAGGGGATTGATTTTTGTAGAACTAGTTCCCATACCTCTAATTTCTTTACAATCTTTCTATGTACATTGTTAGATTTACATACATTCCACCCCTGAAATTAGGCTGGAGTCATTCTTCATCTTCCAGGGATAGCTAATCCATCATTAGATGGACCCATGCAGATCTGTAGGAAATGTTTGCTTTTAAAGCCAAGCTTTCTTACATCAGCTTTTGACATTTTACTCACTTGGACAAGCTGATTAATGGTGTCAGCATTGTACATTTGCTTTGCAATGAATACTGAGCAGATGTTATACTGGCTTGTTGCCCCACATTTTAAGCATGAAGAGGTCAGTTCTACGAGACCTTACTCTAGCGAGTGGGTCTGTTACCGAAAGGTCAAAGGGTGTTCCTTAGTCTGTTTTATGTATAAATATGATATTGATTAATCTTAGATATTTTGATAGATATTTTGATTCAGGTCTTCGGGGTGGGGGGGGGGGGCGCTTTATTTTAGAAGTACAGGGCCCAAACCTGACATGTCAGTCTAGGCATAACTTCTGCTGACTGCAAGAGCAATTTCCTCTGTGAGGACTTCAATGTTTAACCAATTTTGAGTTGCTGTCATTATATCTAGCATTTTCTCTCTCTGTAGGTGTGTAGACATGGTCTGTAAGGAGAAGTAGCATCTATGTATCAAGCCAGTGGGATGTAACTGAAAACAAAAGAATGTTTCAGGCATGTGAGCCCTTCTTCAGGTCTGAAATGGAAGCTACAACTTCAAGCTAAATTCGGAGTGAGAAGGGAACAGTTCTTCCAAAAAATCTGAACAAAACTCCTGTAGGATAAAAGGAAAAGTTAGCAAGAGAGGAGATGGTAAGCTATACATGCTCATTTTCCTACAACATGGGCTAAACTTCAGAAATGAATCCACTGAAGTAGCATTACATCTGTTTGACACTGGTAGAAGTGAATCAAGTGTATTGATACAGATTTCAGAAATGGGCCTATGCTACAAAATTGGATTCAGATCTGAAATTTCTCTAACTTCAGGAAGTCTTCAGATCTTGGGCTCTTAGGCCCTTCTCACATAATTTACAAAAGGTACGCTATGTGTCTGCATTGCCTGTGATTCTGGAACAAAGATTTTGAATGTACTACTCTCCCAGATAGAAATAGAATTATATCCCTAGCTTCTGCAAATCCAGTGGAATTATTCATTTTATGTAATTTACCAATGTATTAAATTTCTATACCTAGGTGTGTAATTATGAATATATTAATTTGTTAATTCCCCTGTGGGATGTTGTTTGTTTGTTTGTTTTACCCCCTCCAAAAAAACTTTCTCCCTTCTAGCCAACAGAAGAAAGAAAACAGATAAACTACATGTTAACCCCATACAGGTAAAACTTAATCTATTTCAGTGGATGCAACATATGAATATTCTCAATGCCTTACTGTAAGGCTCAGAGATTAGCTCCCAGCTGAATCTCTTTATTCATGACCTGTTTTCACCTTTCAAATGAGACTTAAAAAAATAATTTTGATTATTTAGCGTATTTAAATACCAGAATTACGATGCTATCATTTTTGTGTAATGGCATGCCCAAATGTTAGCTATCTCAGCTAGAATGGCACAATTATGTTGACACAGTTCTGCTGGTCAGCAAAATTCTTCCTTTGTAACAGTTCTTGTCCCATGAATTCCTGGGAGCTTGGTTATTTAGCTTAAACTGAAGAAAATGCATTCAGTTCTGGAGGTCCATCGTGCACTCTTTGCTTTTGAACCTGATGATGGCCATCATGGTAAATTTTCTAATGATGTGGAGACATATTTATGGATAAAAGACAAAAGAAAATACCAATTTATTTCGGTGTTAAATTATCCAAGGCTATGGCTAATAGTTAATTCACCTCTCTAAACAGACAAATATAAAATAACAAAGACATTTAAGCAGAAGTATGCCATCTTCTGTATGATGCATCATCTTCCTGATAATTACATGTAGGTTGTTTATATTTCTCTCCCTAGTTAGTTGTAAAATTTCCTAGTTAGTTGTATTACATTAAAATAAGCCCTTCTCCAACTTCATAACCAGCATCTTTTTAAGACTATTTGGTTAAATCAGTGAGAGTCGATGTACAATAAAAGACTAAAGGTAATGAGGCTTTTGCTTACTGAACATCTTTTGTATTCCCAGTGTACCTTCCCCTGTGTAAGCTGAGTCTCAACTGTGACATGAAGCAGCTTCTAACCTAAATCATCACCTTCCAGTTGACTGGACCCTTCCCCTTGAATACAAATTTGCAAGTGAGAAAGCTATGGAAAGGGTCTAGGGGTAGAGAGAAGAAGCACCCTGAACAGAAGGGCACTTGTTCCCTCTGCCACTTCAAGTGACTGCCTTCCTTGCTGTCCCCATGCATTCATTTGCATAATGGGGGTGATCATCTGGCTGTTATTGCAGCAGATTGAATGTAAATCAGTTACTGACCCGTAAAATACATCCTAGGGAACTCTGAGTGCGCTGGCATACAAATGAAGGTCTTAGTACTGCCTGGGGATGCTGGAGGTGACAGAAGAAATATATTAGTGTTGCTGGTTGACTCTTACTGTTACAAACTTGTATGGGAGGCTACAGGAGGATTTCACAGTCTTGGTGAACAAAGGGGTTTTTTTAGTTCATCTCCCTTTTTCTGTTATTGTGAAGTTGTTTAAGAGACTGGGCCCTGGGCTTCATATTTCAGTGTAGAACTCACTGCCTTTTGGGAAGTGGTAGAAGTGGTTGGTTTGGTGGGAACTGGGATGCTTTTACATCCCAGTTTTTGACACCCTCTCGAACTGAATTGGATTCCAAGCTGCGACATTTCTGCTTACATTCAGATATAATCATGTACTTAATTGTATTATTTTAAGCACTAAACCAAGTGAAAAGACCCTCCTGATCTGCAACGTTTTATTGAGCTAGTCTATGTAGCATATGTTCCTGTTTTCTCAGATAAGACACTATTTTTCTTCTCAATGTAAAAGTGTCTGCAGGCTTATATTCCTCACATTTAGGAAGAAACGAAAAAGTATCCACTACACGCCTACCCAACATTTTTGACCAGGATGCCTTACCTTTTGTCTGTGCTAGAGAGGGCTAGGACTCCATGCCTCCTCTGTCACATTACAGACTTGTTGCACATACGCACTCAGTTCAGTCTGTCCCAGGAAAAAGGCACGCATGCATGTCGCTGTGCCTCCTTTCAGGAAGCCTGACGGTTACTGCTCTAACCTTCCGGTGTTCAATACGGTCATCCTTGAGGAGATCTGATCCTCTTAGGTGCCCCTTTCTCTTGAAGTTTGCCCATAAAATACGATTTAGTGCACCTAGCCTTCAGCAGCTTGTACTGAGAGAATGCTGCAATAAAGGAAAAAGAGATTTCTGTACGGTGCCAGTTCTCCAACTTAGCATCTCTTTTCCTCACATCTGCCACAACTGGCTGTCCAAGTTCTTCATGATCCTCTCCAAAAAGGTTCTCACTAGCATTCATATAACTTACATCCAGTCCCAGAATGAGAGCTTGATGCTACCAGGTCATCTGTTCCTATCATGTGCAGAAACTAACATCTTCCTCATTTTTTCTTCAGTCTTGCATGAAGTACATTGGGGCTTGTGTTGGCAGAGAAGCTGTGGTGTTGTGCTTTTACAGGAGTGCATGTTGTTTTTGCCTCATACATCTGCAAACAGAGGGCTGGGGAACTGAGTTCTGCCAGTCATAAACTTTCAAAAAATATTAGGGCCCAAAACACAGTGGTATTTTTAAAAGATGGAGGAAGAGGGATGGGGAGTCTTTCTTCTTTCTTCATTTTTATCAACCTTTTAGGTTGATTTGGGCCATATTTAAAAATTCTTTCAACAATCATAATTGCCAGAAACTCACTCTTCTATTCAAACTTTTTTCTCTTTTTTTTCTCATTTGGATTTTGATCTTTGAAACTCTAGCTCAGTCATTGCTCGCCAACATCCTAATGCTGGCAACAACACAGAACAGCACAAATTTCCTGGGATTTATAGTCACTGGCAATGCTGTTTTCCAAGGAGAAGCATTAGCCTTGTGCCTAAAGGTTGGACTATATATAGAACAGCCCTATTTAGTCCCTAAATTTGATCATATGCTCTCATTTTCATGTATGTCTTTACTAATATAGTGTAATATTTCTTTTGACGTTTTTACTATTTTCGGCCTTCCCTCCATTTAAAGTTACAGTTCTCTGTTACTTCAGTTAAAAGATGCACCAATTTATTTGAATTGAGTCATTTTGTCCTACAGTTCTAGCTTCATATTTCTTCAGCACCAAATAGTGAGGGCTGTCCACCAGCAATACATTACTTAAATCTATACAAAATATATAATCAGCTTTTATCACTGATCTGGTGTTCCTAGGCTTTATTTTCTCACTTTGATTCTCCCTTTCACTACAAATCATTTTACTCATCACAGTACTGATGCGGTTGCAGCTCAGCCCAGATCACTTTGCTTTGGTGGGACTGCAATCAATCAGCCAAAAAAAAAAAAATAGGCTGCTGTCCAAATTCTTTATCTGGAACAGACAGGGCTGATACCAATATGTTCATGGTCTGATTCACAATTTTAAGAGCAGACAAAATATAATCTCTTGAAAAACTGAACTTCTTTGCTACAGAGATTACTAATCTCATCTGCAAAAACAAAAGCATGCCTTCACTTCTGAAACAGAAGATTTTGCCTGATGTTCTACCTTTTCGACCTTAGCTTCCGGATACTGTTTTAGCAGCGCCCAGATTGTAACATCATAATCTTACCTCAAGTTTGTGCTTACATCTGAGGCTCCTCTGCAGACAAACATTAGGCACAAACATAACTACAAAATGTTAAGTTGTCGTCTGACCTTGATGTATGGATACCGTATTTTCTTTAGTTTGGGAGTAAAGACTTGAAACATGCAGCACTTCATTCCCTTCTTTCACCCTCATCAAAAGGCCTAAAAATGTGTATGAAGGTTATCTGTTCTCTTACTCATTTTCCTAATTTCATAAATGTGATCAGCTCTCTACAAGCATGTAAATATATCAGTAAAAAGCTTCATCTTGTGGGGAGCTAGAAGTCTAATATTTCTCTAGTTAGCACTAGTTGGTGAATTGGAAGCAGGAATCAGCGTATGACTCAACCTGGTACAATGACTGAAAAAAATCAGAGGCAGGAATGCATAAAGATGCCGGCAGTGAAGAGGAGTAGAGGATATAGGCAACATATGGAATTTGGCGAAGGTGCACTGCGCATGAGAGATTGTTTCAAACAATGTTTTTAAAAAAGAAGCAAAGCTAAGACAGAAAACTAAGGTCCTGACAAAAATTCTAAATATTCAAAAGAATGTAGAGAACAGCAGAGTAGAAAGAAAATAACAAAGGGCTGTAAGGAAGTAACTGAGCCAGCAGACTCATGGATCCTGATTCAGCAAAATCCTTACAAACTTAAGTTTAAGTGTGCTCTCCATTTCCACGGGAGAGAAATCCGTTATTAAAATCCTGCCTGTGATTAAGTGATAAATTAGTCCTACAGTAATCACAGTCTCCTCCTTCAGCTTTCATTGAACCGTAGCATTCACTTCATCCAGGGAATTTAAGCTGCTCGGTATTTCAAGATACTGCTTTTTTTTTTTTTTTTAAGAGTACCAAACCCATAATTACAACATACAATTCCTCTTTAACATTTTTCTGACTGTTTTTACTTGAAGGATCTTAGTAGCCCTGGGCATTGATCCAATAAACATGAACTGATTCAAGGGCAGAAGACAGTCTGAAATCCTGCCTAATATTTTCCTTCTCTATGTTACCATGTTTAAATAAACAAAAATAGTTTATTTTTTTCCCCAGCATCTTTGAATTGTTTCACATTTACAATGCAATAAAAATGTAAAAGAAAATTGCTCTTGGAATTTATGATGCCAATTTTCCCCTGAAAATGACTTTTAGGCCCAGTAAAATTAACAGATGTTTCTTGCCGAAATAACCCAGAACTAAATTTAAAGTGGCTTATTCTCATTTAAAAACACAAAACAATCATCAACCAAGTAACTGTAGAGCATCAAATAAATGTCCTTTACATCCAATTGTGAAGTGCCTATCTAAAGTAAATTAAAAATTAATCTTGGAAAAACTATCATAGTGGTTTTTAAATGTGTTTGTGAGGATGAGATTAATTACATCCATTGATGGGAATAATAAACAATCAATACCCATTTTCCTTTCTGAAAGGATGAAATCAGATCCACTGGGCAACTAGGGCTTTGTTGTTGTTGTTGTTCTTAAAAAAAATCAGTATAATAGGCAGTTAACATGGGAACAAAGAGAAAATGAGAATGGAGGGAGGACTAGAAGGATTTTTACTGAAAACCATGGCAAAAAGTAGAACTGCAAAAGGAGATGGAAATGAATAAACAGTAATAATGAAAGTTAAGACCTATATCCTGCAAACTTTTGTCCCCACGCATTTAGCTATTGCCACAGAGCATACTATGGGATTCTGGAAGTGTTTGCAAGATCGGGCACGAACCATTCAGCGTGGCTGTAGATTAGTAGTGACTTCAGTTAATAAAATAACACTTGAAATGTCATATAAACTCCTGAAGCTTCAAAGATGTTTCCATTCTTTAGAACTCATGGTAAGTTATATTATTCACCATTCTTCATTGTTCTTCTTTGGATTTTTAATGAAAAATGCTATGGAAATATTTATCAAAATGGGATTCCCAAAAAGCAGGATTATGGCAAAGGAAAAAGATAACCATTTCAACAGTGGCTTCAGTACTGTTTTAATTCAATTACTTTAACAATTAAAAATGAGAAATGAGTGGGGTTTTGTTCCAGCGATGTTGTTGTTGCTGTTAAGTTATAAAGCAATGTTTCAATGAATAATCCCTTTATATACTATGAAACCTGGACCGTTTTAGAGGTGGCGTGTTTTTTCCGTGGCGTATGTCAAAGCAGCCTGCTGAGCTGGGTTCAGTTGTTCGTGAGCAGGCAACAGGACACTTAATGTCTCCACTTTTAGCCAAAAAAGCTACTAGTCTTATGAACGCAGAGATTAAACCATTCCTGTAGCATTAAATGATCTTTTCAGAGTGTGATCAAGACATCCCTATATTGTGATAAAAAAGCTTGCTTTGTCAGTATACCTGCTGGATGGTTCATAGTGTCCAGGACTGTTTATTTAATTAACAGCTTTACAAGAATACTAGGACAAACTAATAGAGCAGAAGACCTTATTCAGGCCCTCTGCCCTGGAGTGAACTTTACTCTTAGTAAACTCTTGGTAAATACTGAAAAACATTTGGTCTAAAGAGAATTCTGCAGTTTAATTTAATTGTAAGTATTACATGCTTAAAATTATTTGCATACTTAAATATGTTTTCTCAGCAGACTGCAAGATCAAACCTATATAGTGGATTTTTTAAAAAGCACTTCTGCAAACTTAATGTGCAATAGACACGCTTTTGTCTCATGTTTTTCTGGTGTTAAGAGCTCTAAATTCATCAGCCAAATTTCACTATACTGCCACTGCAGCTGTAATCTAAACAACTCTAAGATAACATTTGATGTACTCATTAGGCAAATAACATAATTCTTTTGGCTGGAATCCCATCATAAGCACTGGAGTTTGTTTTCTGAAAAAGAAGTAAAGTGAACTAATAATAACCAGCGAAAAACGGCGAACCTGAGTATGAATCTGGACTTGGTCACGAGTGATTATCTGGGAGCAGTTCTAGTAATAACTTTCCAGGTGTCTGCTAATATCAAAAAGGAGACCTACTACCCTGAGATGCCGGTATAGCACTTCTATTAGCTTGGTGGGTGGGCCTTTATACTTATTGTCACCGAACAAATCTGTTGGCATATGTGAGATTTAAAGCTTTACAGCTTAAGGGATAAGAAAATGGAGGCAAAAAAGAGTGTTAATGTGGTGAAAGAATTCAATAATTTATCTGTTTTAAATGTATTATTCCTTTTCTTCAAGTGCAGAAGAATCAACTTTCTCAGAATAAATCCTTATTTCAATTAGAGAACACAGATAAGAAACTACAGAAACTGGAGAACAAGAGATTTTTTTTTTTCTCGTTCAGTACATCCGCTGTCAGTGCAGGAGTCTTCCTGATAGTATGCTATCTAGTACTTTAGAATCAAAGAGTCATAATTTAGGTCAGAGGGGACCTCCAGAGGTTACCTAGTGCAACGCTTGCTCAAAACAAGTCTGATCAGATCAGGTTGTTCAGGTCTGAGTCCAATCGAGTCTTGAATGCCTCCGAAAATGGAGAGTTAACAACTTCTCTGGGCAACCTGTTCCAGTGTCTGACTACCCACCCCCCTGGTGGAATTTTTTTCCTATTATCTCGAATATGGAATTTCCCATGTCCCAACTTTTGTCTCATTTCCTCTTGCGCTATCGCTGAGAAACTCATCTCCGAGAAGAGTCTAGCTCCATTTTCTCTGTATCCTCTGATCAGGTAGTTATAGATAGCAACAAGGTCTCCTCTCAGCCTTTTCTTCGTCAAGCAGAAGAGGTCCAGCTCTCTCAGCCTCTCCTCGTACATCATATACTCCAGCCCCTGTCTGTCTCCGTGGCCCTCCGCTGGACTCCCTCCAGTATGTCATTATCCTTCTCGCACTGTGGGGAACCCAAACCTGGACACAGTACTCCAGATGTGGACTTACAAGTGCTGAGCAGAAGGACTATTTCACTGGCCTGGTTGGCCCTGCTGGCCCTTGGGCTTCTCCGTAATACAGCCCAGGATGCTGTTGACCCTCTTTGCTGCAAGGGCACACTGCTGACTCATGTTCAACTTGCTGTCCACTACGGTCCCCAGATCCTTTTCTGCAGAGCAGCTTCCTAGGCAGTCAGCCCCCTAGCCGGTAACGTGGCATACGGTTATTCCCTCCCTGATGCAAGACCTTGCACTTGCCCCTGTTGGACTCCATGAGGTTCCAGTCAGCCCATTTCTCCAGCCTGTCCAGGTCCCTCTGAATAGAGCCCTGCCCTGCAGCTGAATGGAGCTTTTGAAATGCAATAACAGAAGGAGCCAGGGTGGGAAAGCAGCACTGTGGACCGGAAGTCTCTCAAGGGAAAAGAGTGAACCAGGTGGAGGTGATCATTTCATTTACTTCTGGAAGGTTCTACTAACGGGAAGGAAACATTGCAGAAATGTTTGGTTGGCTAAGCATTCTTACATCAGCATTAAGAAGTCAGTTTGAGCTTCTGTCCTACTCTCTTGAAAGGAAATTATTTGTGTTCATTTCTTAATATTTGCTGGCAACTAGCCTCATGATACTGATATTCTATGATACAGGGTTTACATTTGCTTTCCAAAACATTTTAATTTGGTATCTTTTTTGATTGAACAACAGGGATAGTTGTAAGTCACAAACTGAAATGTAGTCCTTACATACTGTTTCCCCAGGAGGAGATGCCTGGGAACCCTTACAGCCTGAAATGTGCAGTGCTGTGCAACTGGTTTAATTAAACTTGTTTTGTGCTGAAATCTTCTTAGAAGAAGGAAGATTCTGAAACTCAGGGAGACCATCTGGATTTATCTAATTCTTCGGATATTTCTGTGGTGTAAAAAGTAAGTGTGTATTAAGACAAGCCATCCAGACAGTTGCATTGCCAATGGAACGATGTACCTAATTCTATAGAATCTACAAATCTTTAAGGCATTTAGAGTGAGAAGCATTCATATTTTGCCACCACTTCCATCAGGATACTGTTCCCTTTGCAAAATAAGTATCCTAGGGCTCCACATAAAGCATTTGTGGTCAGGGAATGTGGCTTTGGGACAAACTTCCAAGACAGATTAGGCAAATCTGGGAATTGCTACGAGTTTTCCCATCCCTTTTAGAAATCAACTCCTTCACAAATCCAAATATCCTGTTCACATAAACAAATGAAAACTTTTAGAACTGCCAAATCCAGCTAACAAAATACCACACGCAGCCTCCACAACAGACAATAACACAAGACAAAATCTGTATCAGGTCAGCCAAAGACTGTTATTGATTTAGGTGTAACATGTTTAGATGCTCCTGTTAATGCATGGCAGTAGTAAGCCACAAATTACCCAAGGAGTGATTTTTCCAATACACCACAAATACCGCTAATGATTAGTGATCTTAGGAATGTGCTCTCTGTAGTACAGAAAGGATGTTATTGTAATGATATAACTGCTTCACGTGACCTGTGGTACCATCTTCTGTGTCTGGTGAGTGGAACAAAAAGGAACGTATATAAATTACTTTTGATTCATCTTCCATTATGTGTTGCCGAATGTCTTGGTAACTATCACATCTTACAAGCTGACTTGAAAGAGCCTCATCTGAGATAGCTTTCCGTTGTCTTCAGCTTCACTGGTGTCTCTTCAGGTGTTGCTAAAAATGTATTGAAAGGGGAAAATACGAAACTTCCTAAAATCCTTATGCTGAAACATTCCCTGTGTATGAAAGAAGCCATCTTCTGTCAGCTCTGGCACGGCTGCGGGGCCAAAAAACTCACAAATGTGCATCATAATTTGGCTGTCTTTAGTCTGAGTAACAAAATCTATTCTGAATTCTTCCATGATTTGACACAAAAGGTATCATGGACATGCTCATGAAAGGCCAGATAGCACCCTGCATGTTTCTTGGTGAAAAAGCCTTAATGACCCTAAGCGTAGACTTGAACATAGTTCAGTTTTCATCATCTTAACAAAAAGCACTAATCTTAAAATAATGGGTAAATGTGATTTAATTACTTCTCCAAGCAGCTCTGTGCATTGAGTAGGACTGATTCCTGAAGAGCCTTTTCCTGCCATCATACACCCCACTGTCCAGGACAGCTTTATCTCTTTCACAGCGCGGTTTGGGACAGGGAGTGGAGAACACTTTCTACCTAAGACAGTTTTACACTGGCACCACTGAAACTGGAGACACCAGGACACGGGTTGACTTGCAACAACCCTTTCACAGCACAGAAGACGAATCCATTAGGTCTGTACGATTTTTGGAAGCTGTGGTCTCCCAAATCCCATCTACCTTGCTGTGAGAAAGCCAGGTCAGCAGAGGGTTGATAAAAGTTTCAATTCTGAGGCTGAAAGAAATGTGAAATGAAGTCTGTAGGGGTGCCTCTCGCACCCTTCCTCTCGGCCCTCCCATCTTGCTGGGAAGGGGCACGGCTGGGGCGGAAAGCGAGAGTATGGAAGTGTGAACATGCAACATTTCATCCACGTCCAAAGATGACATTTATCTCATCTACCACTGAAAAATATGTAACGAGGGCACTCGTGCCCTTCAGTGATGATGACAGTACTATGAAGCTGAATCTTTTATCCTTTTATCCTTTATGCTTAGGGTGCTTCTCCCCCCCCCCCCCCATATGCTTTCATGACAACCTAGGGGAACTAATTCAGTATGAAACCACCTACTGTAAGTCTTTCCAAAAATAGTATTTGGCCATTTTGTCGTGATTATAAGACTTGAAACTTTAATTTGTGAACAGTATCTAGTCTTCGAGGGCGATTTTAGCCTTCTGAGGCAGGCCTGCCCAGTTACGCAGTGTAAATGCTCTAGAGGTGGAGGACAAGTTTAAGAGCTGAAGTTGCAACGTCTTGAGAATCGTTAGCCAATCTCTTGCTTTTTCAGAGCTGAAATCGTAATGTTTATGCGCGGCGACCGCCAACACCAGTCCATTCTGCTTCATTAGCAACACCAGTACGTGCGTTTCCATGGAGTTTTATTTTTCCAGGCAATTTTGTTTCAGTTACATGTCTGCTTTGGAAGGGGGGGGGGTAGAGGGGGAGCGGGGAAAGAAAAAGGTAAAATATTCTTGGTCGAATTACAAAGGAGACTAGGTACAGAGGAAAGTCAGGGGTAACCCGCTGGCGGGGTGAACTCCTGACGGGATGAGTTTGGGTGCGGTCAGCCGCGGAGGGGCAAACCCGCGGGAGCCCAGAGGCTTGGTGCTTTTGCGGGCCGAAACCGGGGCCGGTGCCGGGGGCTTTCCCTGCGCTGCGGCGCCGAGATTGGGGGGAGGGGGGGAGAGGAGGCTGGGGCCGGGGCCGGGGCCGCCTTGGCGGGCGGCGCGCGGGGGCGGCAGGAAGCGGGGCAGCCCCGCAGCCGCCGGGGGGCCGAGCCGCGCACCCGGAAGCGGTTGGGCCGGTTGCAGGGGGCGGTTGGCGGCGGTTGGTGGCGCGCGCCCGCCCGCCCGATCGATCGACCAACCAGCCAACCGACCGCTCGCTGGCTGCCTCGCTCGCAGGCGGCGGCGGCGGCGGCGGAGCAGCGCAGGGCAGAGACGCGGCCCGACCCGGCCCGGTTCGCCTCGGCTCGGCCGCCCCCGCAGCCCGCGATGCCCTCGGAGCGCCGGCCGCGCTGGCCACGCCGCGGGGCATGGTGAGCCCGGGGCGGCCGCTCCCCGCGGGGATCCGGCAGGCGGCCTCGCTGCTCCGTCTCAACCTCCTCCTCCTGCTGCTGCCGCTCCTGTGGGGCGGCACCGGGGCGCAGAAAGGTGGGTGCGGGAGCCGGGCGGGTGCGAGGAGCAGCCCCCGTGGGGCTCTGCTGCGGCCAGGGGACGCTCCCCCCCCGCCCCGGTCCCCACCCCCAGCGTGTGGCCCCGCAGCCCGAGCCCCCGCTGCCCTGCAAACAAAAGGCCAAGGGGCAGCCCCGCTCCTAGAAACCGCCCCCCCCCGGTTCACCCCGAGTGCGGGGCGGCGGCGGCGGCGGCGGCGGCGGGGGGGGGGGTCCGCCCCGGCCTGGCCGCTCGCCCGGCCGCGGGGGCGTTGGCGGCGACGGGGCTGCAGGCGGGGTGGGTTGGGGGGGGGTCGCCTCTCCGTGTCCCCGGGGGCTGCGAGAGGTGGCGGAGAGAAGCGCTGGGCCGTGGTGGCGGCGGCGGGGTCGGGGCGCGGGGGCGGCCCGAAGGCGAAGGGAGGGGGATGTGGGTCGGCTCTGAGGCGCACCTCGCCCCTGGGGGCTGCAGTGACCCCCCCCGGGGGTTTCCTCTCGTGAAGCGGTACGAGGCGGGAGGCAGGCGGAAGGGTGATGGTGCTTGCCCTGAAAAGAAGCTTCAAGCATAGGTAGAAGTGCGTGGTGGGGCGCGAGTCCAGAGTCTGCGGCAGAGGGGGGATTTGGGTTTAGAGAAGCTGGTGAGATTTCCTCTCCTCTGGTGGAATCGCTGATGAGGCTTCAGCGCGCTGGAAATTGCAAGGCAAGATTGGGTCGCTTTGTGGCAGGAGAACAGAGGATGCCGCAGTAGCTGTCACTTTGATCATACGCTTGGAAGAAAGTGGTGGAAGTGAATGTTTTGACAGCATCTTGAAACTTTGTGAGGGTTGGGAAAAGATATTTTATAGTCTTCAGTTAGACTTGCGTCTTGCACACGCCTGGCTTCATTTCAGAAACTCAACTCTATTTTCATACAGTTTTCTCTTTCTGTACATCTCAAAAAGAAATGAAAACCCATTTAAATGACACAAAAGCTGCTCTGGGCCTCACAAATATGTGTGCCATACTGTTAAATGTATATTTTAACGGACTCCTTGAGTGGAAAAAGATCAGAGAAGTGTCCTTAGAACAAACTGGTCACATTGTCTTGCCTTTTCATGTTATTTCCAGCTAATTGCAGGTAATTTTTTTGGTATGTTGCTGTACATATACAAATCTAATGCTAGAAAGCAATTGGCGTACTTGTCATTTATTTTTTAAATCTGTAATGGAGGAGGAGAAGACCCATTTGTGACTGAGAGGCAACTGGGCAACTTGTATTTTAACATGTAGTCTTTTGAAAGCCGCTGCTAGATGCGTCAGGCGGCAGCAGCAAGGTATTAGTTCAGGCTACAGGAGTGTCACGCTCTTGGTCGTATGGTCTGGATACTTGCGTTGCCCTGACACTGCTCTGACCCCTTGGTGAGCACACTGAGTTTGTTATTCTAGCAGAAAACTGAAATAACCCAGAGGAAAGAGGGGGGGAAAAAATGAGTAGTTTTCTGCCCGATGAGTGAGTCGAATTGGCTCAGTGAGAGGTCCGAGGTGTACTAAAGGGGGTGGAACCATGCGCCAAAGGTTGGGACCGTCCTGC
This sequence comes from Struthio camelus, assembly GCF_040807025.1. Taxonomy (NCBI): domain Eukaryota; kingdom Metazoa; phylum Chordata; class Aves; order Struthioniformes; family Struthionidae; genus Struthio; species Struthio camelus. Next base: position 98,064,903 of record NC_090942.1, read on the forward strand.
AAAGGGTCAGCAGGCTTTTAGGTATGCTGTTCACTTTATCTTTCTGTACTCTGGGAAACTGCTGAAGAGCCCCTACCCAGCATTTCAAGTTTACAGTGACACTCTAGTTAATCCTTAAAACTTGCTCAGAAGTCTCATTTTTGAGAGGGAGTGGAACTTTTTTATTGACAAGCTTCATTCAATTTGGCAACAAAAAGCAGAGCTTGTTTTAAGGTTAGCGTCTCTGTTGTTGAATACAGTGCTGTGCAGTATAAGAGGCTGTTAGAGCTTCTAAGAAAAGTTCTGCTTGTGAGGGACTGTTTCTTTGCCAAAATATTTTCATTTATCTTCTTCCAGAGAAGGTTGGGGAGCACATATCCTGTATTTTTAAATGCTGCCATGGTTGTAATTTGGGTAAAGAATCCCATATAGAAATGAAACCCATCCCTTGCTCGTGAAGGGTCTACACAAAACTGTGTTTTTACATGGTTAATAAATTAGTGTATCAAATACATGCACAGACTTCTAAGAGCGTGTCTTGACTGCCAAGGAAAGTACCGAAGGCTTAGGAATTTCAACAGGTAAAGTTGCTTTTAAGCACTTTTAGAAAAATACGGTAGGTAATGCTATGTAGGGACTCAGCCCCGTTCATTATATTAGGGAGGCTGATGCTCTGTTAGTAAGCAGCTATTCATTTTCTTTCCCACTGTTCAGCAGCTGTAAGCCATATTGTATGGTGTTTAAATCCTGCTCTGAAGAGAGTGTTTTCATTTCTCATAAGCTTTCCTGGAGAGCCCTTTAACTAGTATGAATTGACTTAAAATAATAATATGGTTTTGGACAACTTGAAACTCTTCTGAATTTTGGGTCAAACGTGTGCTTAATGTTCTCCTCCTCTTGCCAGATTGACGCAAAACTAGTAACGAAAAGACGCAGATAACGCACAGTGTACTTTTTACCTAGTAGTCCACTGTACTGCCTTGTAGGATTAGGCTTTGGGGTCCCCCTGTCTGTCATGTTGAAAACCATCCAGTGTATGGAATTCAGCATTCATTGGATCAAGGTCTTGAACTTGAGTACCTTACTGTTGTGAAAAATGTAAGCGTTTTGTATGAGGTTGAGCAGCTTCAGAAACATTGAAAAAGGCTCAACAGAAGAGTGAGTACTCCATACTATATCGGAGTATAGATTCTCACGCATCCCACGCGGTCCAGCTGACTGCTGTGCAAGTCACCTCCATTCCATAATGTGATTTTTAAGAGTTCTGTGGTGATTCTAGCTCTTGGTTACAAGAAGAGTGACATTAGGAAAATATTTAATGCGTTTCAGTTGTTTTTCATGTAGTTTAGCAGCTGGAAATGAAAGCAGGCCAGCGCCATGTAAGCCTCCTGCTCCTCGTGGAGTGCATTTTGGAAAGCAGTGCTCTTAGCAGATGTTGGCTATTGACATAAATTCAGTATGGCCTGTTTTTTAGGTAAACATAACTTACTTTGTAGAAAACCGTCATAAAACAGCTAAGAGAGAAATACCGCATATGTTTCATTGAAACAGAAGTTAAGTAATGCTTCATTTTTTCTAAAGGGATGAAGATTGTACAGTCTTTGGGGCAAGAACTTTGTTTTGTTGCCATGCATAGTTTGAACTCAAATAAATAAACTTTAGATTCTGAGGTTGATACCCAAAATGACTTGAAGCAGCTTTGGTTTTCTTTGCAACTTTTTCTTAAGAATATTTAACTTGGAATGCTTGTTTTTGAAATGCATTGTCCTTCCGTCTAGTTCTAAGCAGGTATCGACCTGTTAGAATATGTTATTACATAATTCTTTTTTTATTTCAAACCTCATTGAAGAAAGCAAATGATGTGTCAGTTTAGTTTCAAAATGTATTTGCTTCAGTGCAGCACAGTAAAATCATTTTTTGAATATGTGGTGCTCAGTTACTGTGATATGAAATGTTAAGTAAAAGAATTAACAGCTCTGCATGCATCGAGTCTAATGAAACAGTTTTCCATGGCTTTGTGCCTTGTAATTGAACTGCAGTATTCCTGGACTGTCTTGTGTTCCCTGTAGCACTTCAGTTCCCCTGCCCACCCTCCCCTTGCTTCTGCAGTGCTCCTGGTGTCCCCCGCTCGCCTCTACTGATTTGCGTGGCGAGGCAGTAGGCAGCTGTGGCTGTGACCGATTAGTCCAGAAATAGGCACGTGCTGATCAGTGAGCCTAACTCTGCCTCTCTGCAGGATCCAAAATAGCTTGTTGTCACTCAACTGTTGGTGGTTCAAACAAATGACTTTAGGGACTGGTGTGACTTCCTGGCCACTTTACTGTACAGCACTTTCTGAGTGTCTCTCACTGAAATGGCTACCTTTTATCTGTGTTACAGTGATTTCAGAAGCTACTGGGGTATATGAGAAGACTAGAACTAGCTGTGCCATTTCATGAACTGCCTTTCCTTAAACTTTGTTTCAGACCTGGAAATAAATATCTGTCTCTTTCTGTCACTAAGATAACCTTCCAATTGTGAGCTTCAAGCATAAAAGGATATAATAATGCTCTCCAACTGTAGATTTGGAAGACAGGTAGCTGGGTTTCAGGGGAAAAGGGAGTAGATGAAGAGAAGGTGGATCTAGCTATACATCTACTAGCTGGGCAAGATAGGAGGAGAGGGAGATGGCCTATAGCTGTGTTTTCTTCCTAAATGTCCTGGAGCAGGTGGTTTCCTTCTGGACTGGGACTGGTGGGTGTTGTAGCTGCCAGGGTAGCACGTTGCAGGTGTTGCCTTCCTGCTGCGTTTGCTGAGAGATCTTGGAGTGAGACTATGAAGCACTATTGCAAAATCTTCCTCCAGATGAGCAATGGTCATGTGTTGCCCTTCATGCAAGTGCCCTTTTCTGCTATTGCTCAGTGAGATTGGATGGTGTCTCCTCACCCTTTGTAGCTGTTGTGCTTGGCTAGGCTTGTCTAGGAGGAAGAGGGTCACAGCCAAACCCACAAAGGATTGTTCTGATTTAACAAGAAAAAAAAAAAACCCTTTGGATGAAATATATATTAGCCTCAAATTAACAGTAGAATAAGTCTGTTATGAGGGGAGGGGAGCCTCTGTTGAACTATCTGGTATTTGCTAATAGGACAACTTTAATTAGGAAGGGACAGTGTTTGCAGTGTTGTAAAGCTGCAGTTGTGCAGAATACTGACTCTTGAGGATTCAGAGACTGGTATTGCGTAGGCGGCAGCGCTGAGGCAACCCCCCTTCATCCTTGTGCTGAGAAGTGTGAAAGAATTTTTCAAGACCAGGGCATAAAATTCTGCCAGGCTTAGCTGGCAGAATTTCTGAGATGTTGTCTCCTGGTTCGGGTTTTCTGATGCTGTCTTCCTTGTTTCTCAGCGTTGTGCCTTTGAGGTAGATGCAGTGAGGAGGAAGAGTGAGAATTGTGCAGAGGAATGCTCTTTCTGGGGGGAGAACAAGTTGATACTGGAAGCATGGGCCTAAAAATGATGAAAATACAGGGGCACCTTTTGAAAACAAGAGTCTTGGCAAGGTTATTTTTCCTTCCCCAGCTGCTGTTAGCCTTATTTGAAGTAGTTAAGTAGGTCTGGTGGGCAGAAGGTACACGTGGTTTGCAGACCCATCCTTTCAGGGAGGTTGCAATGCAGTACTAATTCTGTTCAGCCCAGCTCGTCTCTCCGAAGTGACTGAGGTTGGGCTGTGCTAACTTAGTCTGCTCCTCTTCAAAGAATTCAGGAATCACCATTTTGTGTGAGCACTCTTACACTTCTCATCTTCAATCCCAGAAGGCATTGCATTTTCCTTTGACTCAAACAGTGCAATGCACATGGTTTATATAAATACACACACACACACACACACACACACACACACACACACACACACACACTTTCAAAAAGCAAATATCTGAGTAGTGTTACTGTTTTCTGCTCAAGCTAGGGACCTTCTAGTGTATTAATATGGTCGTCTTTAGGAGAATTTTACTTTCCTTGTACTGGAAGGAGATGGAGGTGTTCAGCTTTCAGAATTTGGAAGATCTTTAGCATAAGAAAAAAGAAAAAGCAGTCTCCCTTTTTGCAGTCCTTCCACCTGCTTTACACTTTGGGAAATGATGCATTAGGTCTTTAGTCTGATTACTGCCATTTTGTATGGTTTCTGTCATCAGCTGGCTAAGTGCTGCTTCAGATGCATCATCTTTCGAAAGCTCAGATAATTATCAGTACAAATGTGATCCTTGACTTGTTGGAACTGCTGTTTGACTTCTTTGCAAGTGTTTTGATGTCAGTTACTTACTCCATATTTTGAAAGGTTTTTAAATGAAAGCTGAGGCAAAACAAGTAAGACCTGCCTGTGCGTTTAAGCTATTGTACCCTTTGTAGTTGCATCCTGCACTTCAGGGAAGCGCTCGCTCGGGATTACCAGGAGTTTATTTTGTAGTCAAAGGATTTTCCTCCCCTCCTGTATTTTATAATGAAGAGTTGCTTTTAGATTAATTTCTTTTATCAAATATTGTAAAACATCAGTGAGGCTTTTTTTTTTTTTTTTTGTTACCAGAAATATACTTAAAAACATTATCCATGTACAGACTATAGAATGCATTACTGGACTGAGGTTATGGGAAGCGGGGAAGGCAGTAATGTTTACCTGAAAGACCATGTAGCAGCTCATATCAAAATAGGTTCTGTAAAATTTTCAGTATGAATTATTATACAGAATGTTGGGTGTTATTTGTCCATGAAGCCTGTTCATTAATGTGATAACTGTGAAATATCAGACTTTGCTAAGCTTCATGCTTTGCTTCTGTTCTTTGTAGCAGAAATCCAAGTTGTGTTGCTCATATTCTATTCAGATTTTTTGCTTGTCATTTGAATTAAAAATCATACCTGAAAGCATGAGATTGAGTTGACATTTGGACCACAAAAACATCATTGATTTTGAAATTGGCTTTTGTCTGAAAAATGCTTTGTGTAGTGTTTGAAAAAACAAAACAAGCCCCAGACTTTGGATGCGCGAGAAACATTTAACCTATGCCGTTTCTTTTTGTGCATTTGTCACTTCCACTGTTTGCCTGCACAATCGCTTAGTTTCCCTTGGTGTATATCTTTCTAAGAGCAATAGAAAGATAACGTTTCTTTATGGTTGTTAAAATCTTCAAAAATGAATTCAGGCAGAGTTGTTTTCGCACCCGTTTAACTACTGATATCCTAGTTGTTTCAGCAGGCTGAATTTTGGGCTTGTTACACAGGCACTGGATAATGCCTGCAGTAGTCTCTAGCATTTGGATGCTTCATGTTGGCATTTCTTACAAAATCTCTGCTTGTATGGTAATCATATTTGTTTGAGTTTTTTTTTCTTAGCACATTCTGGCTTAAAATAATTCTACTTTGGGTTTGCGGGCTATAACGTTTGGACCAGTAAACACTTGATGAATGCTGAAGCTTAGTCATGAGTTGTCCCTTTGACTTAGGTGAGACTAGCTGTACCCTGGAAATCAAGTATAAGAGTGTTTGATAGTTAATGGCAACTTACGCTCTTAAATCTTTCACTGTTAGTGTGCAGTGAGGCTGTAATTTTAGTTGAGCGCTCTAGATATATATGATTGAAATAAATTTACAACTACAACCTAAAATGTAATACAAAGTGTGTGAACCATCAGAAGTGCAAGGATACTTAGCAGCTTGGTAATTGTTTTAACAAGGTAAATCCTGTTGAAGGAAATCTAAGTAAATCAAGGATTCCCTGAAGGAGAATTTGTGTAAGTGGGAGTGAATACATATTGGTCAGATGTGCTCACTTTTAATTTTTGCTGACACGAAAAGGCCAGTTTAGCCTACTCACTGATCTATATATGTAAGGCAAAGATGTTTTTGTATTTTAACAGGCTTGTGTATTCATTATTTTCTTAAAATTATTTGATTGCTGATCATTACAATCTCAGTTCTTAGTATCTTACTGAAAGTACTCAACTTCAAGTTTTCAACTAAATGAACCTCTGTCCTTTTAACAGAAATTCTATGCATCTTGTTATTTGAAGGGTAATGTAATTAGGAAAGTTCCAGTTCTGCACCGTTGTTACGATAGCCTACATAGTTGTTGTATTAGTAAATGTTTTTGTGTAAGCTGAATAAAGTTTATGAACTTAGTTGGGTCATTCTTGGCAATAATAGGATTGAATAATAAGGAATTCACGCATATGTCGTAAATAAGTAGGGGTATTTTTTAAGAATAAGTTAGAAACTTTTTTTTATCCCAAGTATTTAAAGCCCACTACCTTTAGAAATAGTCAAACATTCTCTTTCTGGAATTAAAGTTGATTTAAATCAACTTTCTGGAAAGTTAAATTTATTTAACATCCTAAATTCTCTTTGTTAAAATCATGACTAGTCAGCTGTAATGAGCTGTGGTATACCAAAAAATCGTACTCTGGTCAAAAGGACCCTTCAGGTTTTCAATTCTGTGAATCTATCCTCCCTAAAAATAATCTGTAAGTAATGATCAGAGAAGTTCAAACTTGTCATTTTTTTTTCTGTTTCTCTTTGAAAAGTCTTTTTCTTTTTTTTCTTTAACAAATATTTGCTATGTACTTTCTTTACACCAAAGTAGTTTGTCTTTTACCTGGCAGACTGTGTTACAATATCGGTTTTGTTAGTTGTAGCAGTAAAAAACCAGAAAATCAATAGAGGATTTTAGATTCTTGAGGAGTCCAGATTTTTTTTTCTGTCCTGTGGGTAACTTATTTCACTGACCAGTAAAAGTTTACAAAAGTAAAGATATCAATGAACATATTGCATTTTAACAGTCCTGCACTCGTTATGGTGTGAAAATTCAGATAGGTGAGATTCAGCAAAATCACAGGAGACCATCTGGATTAACCATATTCCTCAGGTTGTGCACTGTTTGAGTACTAAAAAATTTGAAAATTCAATCCGTATGCTTTATAACTTCCCTCCCATATGCTTTATAACTTCTCTCCTTAATCCCTTCTTGTAAACATTCTTCCCCAGAGAAGTTCTTTCCAAATTAACTCTTAGTTCACAGAAGAGTCTTCTATCATCCCAAATTGGAATAGTATCCATCAGAAGGATAATCTCTTTCCAGTTACTGATCTTTGGACCGTCAGCCTTGCTGAAAACGGATGTAATATGCATGAGGCCTCATAGATTCTCTTTTCTAGCTTTTCTCTCTCACAGCAGTTCTTCTGATAAAACCCTCTCTCTAAGCAATACACCTATTTTCTTGGTTTCTTTCTTGAAGTATTGTGGAAGTTAATATTTCTCAGAGACGTATCAAATAGTTTGTGGTGGGAAGGGGAACTTGAATAGGTTGATGTGTTTCAGTAAATGACTGTTAATAGATAACTCTGCTTGTACAGTTGCAAAAAAGATGTCAGTGTAAAAGCTTCCCAGAGTGACACTGTCAGTCATACTACACTGATACTGTTGATTTTGGACTAGCAGTTAAACGAAACCTGTAAATATTTTGTAAAATTGCAGATTTGCAAATATTATTTTCATCCCTAAATGCCATTTTCTCCTCATACTCAGTGGTCTATTTGTGGTTTTCCTACGCTCAGATTCAGCAATCCTAACCCCCCCCCCCCCCGTGCATGCCATGTTACTGACTGCTCCTTCAGCACAAAGAGGACATCTTTTCAGTCCTCTTAAGTGCTGCTTCTTGGAGTAGAAGTAGCTGTTTCAGTACCCATTTGCTGCTTCAGGTATTGAGAGAAGGGGGATAAGAGCCTTAAACTGTTTTAGCAGTTTTGTCACAGTTCATGCAATACATCCTATTTTTGCACTTCGGGCTTTGTATTAAGGTAGAGCTACAGTGATACATGTATCAGACTTGGGTTTGATACATGTATATCTGCTTAAACGTAAATATTCTTTATGCAGACAAACCCCACAGGAATGAGGGAGATGAAAGTTCCTCAATATCCTGAATAGAACGATGAATTAGAGAAATAATAGAAATAGAAGATGAATTACAGTGATGCAGTTTCTCTTGGTTGCTCTTAGGGTCAGGAGGTTGGGGGAACTGTGAAAAGGTAGCTGGCTGCAGTGTTATAGCATGTTTGTGGAGGGTGTTGTGCACCTCAACTTGCCAGCAAGTCCACAACGGCTTTCAGAGTTGGCAGCTCTTGCCTCTTCAGCAGGACTGTGGCCAGTTAAATCCATATCTGGTTATTTTAACTTTGCTCCAAATTGATCAGAATGTGGGAAAAAATCTTACCTTGTTCAGTGTGGTGGCAAGCAGCCATTGGCAATTAACTGTTCTCTTATAAATCTGAATTTTGTGAAATGAGGAAGCACAGAACCCCGCTATCTGTTAATTGCTGTTTGTGTCGTGTTATATAGAACATGGCTCAGTACCACAGGTGGAGGAAGAGAGATGCATTAAATGTAATGCTTTTGAACACTTGTATGTGAAGTCCAATGGTTAATAGATTTTATCTTTTTCTCAAGTAGATTTGAAAAGGTCAAATAAAGCATTTTCATTAGTTTCCTTATCTCTTCATTTTTAGAAGAGCTCTTTCAAGGTCTTCAGTTTTATAGCACATGGCATCTTTTTTTTTTTTCCTGCTATGAAGAAGTTACAGCAAAGCTGAAGGGCAGGTTTAGTGGGTACAGATTTTTTTTTTTCTGGGGCTTCACATACGGTTGGCTTCCTATGTGCTCTTGTTATACTGTTGGCATTGTAATTTTGCTGCTTGAAGAGCGGTGGCTCAAGGGTGTAAATTTACTGATATATTCCCCATTAATCCTCTTATTTTTCAGTGGTGTATAATGTCTGTTTTATGGATTATATTCCTAGAAGATGACAAGTATGAAAATAACTTCTTTTGTAACAGAACGTCTACAAGGCAAAATTAGGAAGGAATTACAGTATCTTCAAGAACAAGTTATAGATTATATTTCATGACACTGGAATTAAGTCATGTTGTTCGTAACAGAAAAACCCCAAACAGTCCATCATAATTGTGAAATTAATATGGAAAATGTGTGTTAGAAACTAAGACAATGCTGTATGTCGGCTTCACAGGCAGAAGGAAATATTGGTGGAGGGATATGATATGTTAATGTGTCATCAGTTGGACTGTGAGCTTTTGAGATGGTTAGGAACTGATATTTAAAGTCACTATTCACCGTGCAGTTAGCTGGTACAATTAATTCCAACTGTGTTTTGCTTTTTGAAAGTATCTAGTTGCCCTACTGTTCTCTGTTCAAATACCAAAGCCATCTGCTTCCTTCCTACCATCTTCTGTTGGTTCCATAGTCACCAAACGTGATTTTATGGCTGGCTGCTGCTGTCGTGCTCTCTCCACCCTGCCCCTGGCTCCCATCTTCTCCACTATATTGGCTCCAGTGATTGTGAGACCCCTGCCTGCCCATACTTGCCTGTTTAGTCAGTAAAAGGCAAATGGACTGGTAACCTGGGGATAAAACTGCTGCACAGCTCAACAGGGCTCCAGTGTGCCCTGCAAGGGGCAAGGCAGGAAGTCGTAGTAGGTTGCAAAAGTGAAGATGGTAGCGCAGCAGCTCGTGTTTAGATCAGTTCATGCCACCATAGACTTGCAGTGAGGGTGGTGTGATCTTGGTTACAAACTGGTAACAGAAGAGAGGAAAAGATGATCATGGTGTTAATTTAGTGTGTGAATTGCTGGAATGACTGGAGAGTTTTTCGCTGCTTTGTTGAGGGTTGGACATATATAGGACTCATGACATTTCATTTTGTCCTGGTGTGATGAGGAGTTTGAAAGACCATACAAAAGATTTGGGGTCTATTCTGATCTCAGATACTGCTTATTCTTGCATGCAGTTTTGCATGACCATCTGTGTGTCTTTCATTTCCTTCATCAGCCGCATTTCTGCTGTGTAGCACTTAGACCGCTGAAGCACAGCAATGTTTATTTTTATGAAAGTGTTGGAGCAGATCGCTAAGTAAATGATATGTCTTGGGAAGCTGGCAAGGTGCGTGTGCCAGACAAAAGACAACACCCAGTATGAACTGTTGCTACGATTCAGCATGGGTAGCATATCAGCTGGGTTTCTGCAATGTATTATTGCAAGTAGAGCAGTATTACAGAATCCTCATGTAAAACACTTTTCTCCATGGCTAGGCTGTCTTTGGGGCTGGTTTTGCCTGGGGACTACTTAAGCACGTCATAGCCGTTCCCTGGGGACTTCATTCATGTCATTCCCCTGACATCATCAGTAAGCGAAAGTTCTGCAACGCAAGTTAATCTTTCTTTTCTGTTCTTTTGAAGCAATCATGATAGCAGAGGAAGCAAATGTCTCACCTGCTCGGACAGTGTAATAGTTTGAGAGCGTTCTGCTTTAAAATGTTACCATATTCTGGATGTTGAATTTAGCAAGGCTAAGTGTTAAGCTTTGCATGTCAAACAAACTCAGTGGCTGAAAGCTAAAACTATGTTTCCAGGGATGGTGATTGAAAAGCTGCGTGTGCAGATGAAAATAATGAAGTGCCAAGTATCGCTAGCCCAGCATGTGGCTAGGGCTGCAAATTAAAACAGTTAAATTTTGTTGTAATGACATCTTAAATTGCTGTAAGAACAAGGCGCCGCGGCTGTCTTTTGCCTCCCTCTACCATGAGCTGCAAACGTTTTGAAAGGCAAAATCCTTACTGTGTTTTACCTTTCTTTCTGTTCCTATCTCTGTAGCACCTCAACCTGTAATTTCATGACTATTTTGGGAGTGCCCCACAGTGCACTGTATTAATCCCAATCAGTATTGGGATTAATACAGTTTCAGGAGAGTTTAAAATGCCAGCACAGACTGGCAGTGCTGGTGAAAGAAGTAGTCTCTGACATTTCCCTACCCTTACACTGTCCCGTCCCTCTGTCAGAGAAAGCACTGGTACATTTGCACAGTAAAATACGTTGGAGGATTGCTCTAGGTTAGAAGTACCGGTTATTTTTATCTCGGGTCTTTGGTCTGGTTTACCATGTGGCTGCAGAAATGCTCACTCCAGGGCCAGGAAGGGTGTGAGAAGTGGCCAAAAGCAGGAGGAGGACAAGGCTTGTTTTTGTTCGTGGCTGCACTGACTTTAAGTGCCTTGAAGTGTTTATTGAGCTATGGCCTTGCTTGTGAAGGCGTAGGGTATTTTGTGTTGTGAAACATCTGCAGTGGGATGAAGTGCTCCAAATTGGTGTTTTACTGAGGCAAATGAATAGCATAAAGGTGAAGGTGGACTGTGTTTGTCAGCTCGTTAGGAAAATGAACTCTGACAGATGAGGAGATGGCCCCCTGAAGAACATGGTTCTGTGGATTTTGGTAGAAACAGCCCTGAGTTTGAAGGACAGAAATAAGAACATTTAAAAAAAATGAAGAGACACACTAAAAAACTGTTTTCAGTTTGTCTTTTCTGTGGCCTTAATGCTTCTGTGTTTGTTATTCATCGAAATTTTCTAGTGGCTGTGCGAACTTTCTTGTCCCCCCTGTGAAGGGTAAAAGGAGATGCAGTGTCTTTATACAAAAAGAGTAGGCAAATAGAGTGCACAGAAGCTAAACAGAGGAGGAGGGATCATAGTAGTGTATCAAATCAGAAAGAGTTGCATATTTAGAAATAAGATAAATGATTTAAAATATCTTTTTGCTTAAATAACTCTAATGGATCTGATTTTGCCATCACTTAGTTAAGAAAGATTTAATTACTTCCTGTATGTGGTCATAAACTTAAAATAGCTTATGTATGTAAAATTTTCTCGGGAAACCCATTGGTTGAATTGACTCTCTTCCAAAGGCCGTGCTACACGTTAAAACTGAGACTAGTGTTTTGATATGCATCAATTATGCTTTATAGACTGTAATCTTAAACTATCTGAAGTCTTTATCATTCTCCTTCAAGTAAGGAATAGGAAAGCATTCTCTAGTCTTCCCGATTCATTTTTAACATGTTTTGGTAGTGAGAACAACATTAGCGGTCATTAACAGCAGCCAGTCTCAGGGGGAAAAAAATATTTGGTTAATTAATCTGATTATCTTTTTTAGTTAAAGTCAATTAATCTCTTTCATGGGTATTAATAAGATATTACTGCGTGTGCAGTATCCTCTCATTAAGTTTCACATTTTCTTCTGATCCAGTGCATTCTGATGTGTTTGTGTTGGTTCAAGTTCTGTATTCTGTTGATGTAAAGAGCTCGGGGATGAGAAGATATTTCAAATCGTCTGTGTGATTACATCAGGCATCAATGTGCCATAGCCCAGGGGTCATATGTAATCTGTCAGGATAATTCATCCAGGCTGCACTTGGAGGCGCCTCCAGAGCAGATGAATGATTCTCCTGACAACGGCAGTCTGCTTTCCTCTACCAGCTTCTTAAGAGGCGCCAATGTTTCGAGCACACTGTTCTAGTGAGGATCTGTGCTTTTTTATTTGCTGTGACCGTGATCCTCCGGACACGAAGTTCAATGCATGTGTGCAGACCTTGCAGCAAACGTCAGGTGTAATGTGTACGTGCAAAATAGAGCCAGTGCTTCTGAGTAGTTGATCTATTGTGCAAGTGCAGTAGGTCTGTTATGTGATGGAGAAGGCTGAAAGAAAGCAGGGGACCTATTCAGCTGTGTATTGATGGCTGATAAAAGATGCTGTCATCCCATTCAAGAAAAACTGATTTTAGGACTTGATATCAGCCTCTGTACGTGATCTCAGATATTCCACTTTCATGCACATAGTTTAACAGAAGATTCTTTGGTACTTAATGACTTCCAAATGAGTGAAATAAATAGATAATGCTGCTATATGCATGGCTGAAGTGCAAAGAACACTGATGTTTTCTCTTTTTCTTGGAGAAATTGCTGAGTATTGCAGATTGCTCCCCTGATAAAGGACATAGATATGTATGTGTGTGTCTCTGGGGATGATGGGTGATGTTTATACAACTTTAGCAGAAATGATGAAGCACCATTTATACAGCGAGGCTCAAGAATTATGCTTTCAGAATCAATAAAATAAAATGAGGTTTCATTGTTCTGCAGGCTTCACTGGAAGTAAATTTTAGAAAATTTCAAATAGCTCCTGAATGATGATGCTGTCCTTGGCAGACTGTGTATTGCATGCCAGACATGCAATGCTAATCTCTAAATTCTTCAGGCATGAAGTGTCTGGCACTTCTGCTATCACTAACCTAAATGAAACACATAGCAAAAAAAAAAAAAAAAAAAAAAGAGATCTAAAATATCTGGCCAGAATGAGCTACTTTTAAAATTGACTTCATGATCCAATGACCTTAGATGATGCTGTAGATGCAGTTCAGGGGAATTTGTTTTCCTTCACAGCATGATTTGAGAGCAAGTTCTCTAGTGTAGACAGATCAGAGGAGTATCTTGGCCTGCTTGTTCTCAGAAAACCTGTAACAAAAGGGAGATTAGAGATTGGTATTTCCAGCAAATTGTGTGACACAAATTAGAAAGTTTTTATTTCTAGCTGCTGGAAACAAGATGGAATGTTCCAAGCTATGAGGCAAAGCTCGGTATTTCTTAGCAAAATATCTTTAAAAGAAACGTCTTGACATTGTTTTTAAAACTTGTAATATTTTATTTGCATTTTAAGGCCTAAAAACGTAAGAGGTTTTTGTTTGTTTTTGTTTGGGAGTGTTGCTGTTCTTTTGCTTTTCTCATAAGAAGTGTGCCATGTTCACCATGCAAATGCAATGCTGGTATTGTTCCATGTTTCTGGGACAGAGGAATAGCAAATCAGGGAGGAGAATGGTTTAACTGAGTGTTAGGCATGTCCTTTGCTGCTTTTTAAGTGGAGAAATTTGCAATCTAAGTCTAGTTTGAGTCACAGAAGAGACCAGAGCTCTCCTTTGTCTTGGACTTTCGGCAATGTATGCTGAAGAAGCAACAGTGTGGGGAAGAATCAAAGATATGTAATCATGTGCATTACTGGTATCCCTGGCTATAAGAAATAGTGTTTCTGTGTGGTTGCTACATTGCAGTAATGGTCCCATTGAAACAAGAAGTAATTACCTGCCAGGTACTGTAGATCTTGCAAACATGTTACCCACGCAATGAATTTTCCTTGGAATACACTCAGGGCAACATATCTGACTGGGTAGGTCAGTGCTATGATTTCATGTTCAAAAGGCCACTGGATTAGTGTACCTAGGCAATATTTTAAACCTATAAATGAGTAAAAAGTTAATTGTCTCTGTCCGGGAACAGGAAAAGCCCAGAAAATTGGTTGACCATTGCTTTTATTTAGGACATAACTTAAAATTGATTGCAGTTTCTGCTGAAAATTAATTCTCTATGTCTACAGTGTGAAGAGTTTTGAAGTATTGGCCACAAATACCAGCATGAATAAAGGCATAGTGTTTATTTATCATTATAGTTGTTGTTAATATAGTATATTCCATGTATTTTGTAACTCGTATGAATATTTGCTGGTGAAAAGCCAGGTTCTCTAGCGAAGGAGCCAGTGTTTTCCCTGAATGTTAATCATATTGTGACTAACAAGGCATCTGACACTCAAAGGGTTTTTTAACTAATAAACGAAGGCCATGCAGGTTTTGGATAAAGAGTCTTTCATTTGCTCTTGGGTTTATAACATGCCTTTGGAAAGAAACCAGGATTAAAAAAATACACAAAACGTACCACTTCAGCTACCTGTTTCCTAACATTGGACAACTGCGTATTGGAACGATTCATATATTAGAACCAATTTAGGAAAGTAAAATACAATACTTTGTGCCTAGGGGAAATGTCAATTAAGTAGAGTGTAATTCATCAGCTATCACCCAAATGGAAATAATGTGTGTCAGGGAATGGAACAAACTATTTTAAAGCAAATTACTAAAAACAGATAAAGAGAAATACTGCCAAAAGAGAGCTTTGCAAATTGAACTTTTGATTGTACAGAAGCAGATATTCCAGTTACCTTTTCCAAAAGAAGGTGAATCCTTTTGATTCAAGATTGCTAGCAGAAAAAAAAAAAAAACCTTGCAGCTTGCGTCCGTTTCTAATGCCACATATACCAGCAGCAGCCTAGCTTTCAGAACTTGCAGTTATCTTTCAAGGTACTCAGATTATAAAGAGAAGAGTTTTTCTTACTAGAAGTGAAGTGTTTTTGCAAACAGATTAATCAAACATACTTCAGTTTTACGGGGTTTATTTTTCCCAAGTTACTTCAGCATATTGGACTTTACTATTCCATGCAGTATTGCATGAAATCCATCTGTGTTAAGAATTTCTTAATGTAGTTAACATTGTTAAATATCTGTACAACTTTTGTCCATAAAGCATGGATTACTTCTTTAAGTTCAGTAGAGGAGCAGAAATGTGTAATATGAAACAGCTTCAGCCTGTAAGTTTTAGCTGTTACAACAAACACCTACCAATGCTAATAATGTTGATCATTGTGAATTACTAGACTGTGAAGTCTTGACACAATGTTAACTCTGTAGGAATCATTTGGTTGGTACTGCATACACAGCATGAATTTTGAGGAGCGACATAGACCTACAGATAATAAATATATTTGGGGTGGGGGTGAAGACACTTTTTTAGCAGTTTATCTAATCTGATTTTTTCCTTTAGTATTGTTGCTTACATTACTTTCCTCTTGATGGTGTCTGATCCTTTCAAGATCCTGAAAGGTCCTGATTGCTTTTAGGGTAGCACGCACAGCTCTCTACCAAAAGAACCCTGGAGCTTCGAGGGTCAAACCCTCAGAAGGATAATGCTGTGCTGGCTTAGTTGTTTCATGTAACTAAATTCAGTAGATAGACTTTTTAGCTTACAGTGCTAACAAAAATAAAATCAGAGATTTTAACTTTGCTGGGGTTAATGTTATTGCAGGTGTTAATTTTGTGGGATGCGGCCTTGTACTCAGAAATACTTTGTTAGATCTTGATAGAGTGATTTATGAGGAGCCGGTAAGGGTGGATGCTACTCTAAGAACATTCTTACTTCCCAGCAACATATAAATTCTTATGCTTCCTGGACTACCTCCTGGCAGCAGTTCACGTTGAGCTGTTGAGTAAGTAGATCTATCAGTTTGCTCTTTTTCGATTGATTTTGAGATTTCTTAATTTGTGCTAATAGTCCCACTTGTTAACAAATCTTCTTTAATATTGTTACTGCTATTTAAAATTAATACTGTAATGTTAGACGGAGGGCCCCAGATTGGAGTTATAAATGAATGCGTTATACAGAACTCAGAAACGCTGTGTTCCCTAAAGGGCCAAAAAGATTGATTACAGCATTAAAATTGTTTTACAGTAGAAAACAATGCCACAACAGTTTGATATTCAGAGCTAGCAATTATTTTCAGTAAAATATTTGCTGTCCCTTGTCCTCCCAACTGTGTTCTCTCTCATCATGTTACGAATACAGTAACAAGAGTAAAGCTGACGTGCTCTTGTTTTATTAGTGAGTTTCTCCTTTTCAGAACCTGTTTTCTTGTGTACATAGGTGTTGAGGGAACATGAAATAACAGGGGCACTTTATGTGCTGCTTGTGCAATTTTTAAAGTCATTATGGATTAATTTTATCTAGTTGAGGAATTTGTAGCAGCTCTCTGATGGGCTATGATCAGAACTTGAACACTGGGGAACAATAGTTAAATGGTATTTTGTCACAATTGCTGTTTTATCTGTGTGTGACTTGCCTTGGCACTTTCTTGCAACATGATTAATAGGGTTAAAAACCAAAATAGAAGTTGTACCACTGCTAAAGACCAGGCTGACAAAGTCACCAGTGAAGCTTTGAAGATGAACGCCCTACAACTGACTCATTTTTGTTTTTTTGTAGGAGATGGATGCGGACACACTGTTCTGGGCCCTGAAAGTGGAACTCTTGCTTCAATAAACTACCCACAGACCTCTCCCAATAGCACAGTCTGTGAATGGGAAATTCGTGTAAAGCCTGGACAGAGAGTTCAGCTCAAATTTGGGGACTTTGATATTGATGGCTCAGATTCTTGTCATTCGAGTTACCTAAGAGTTCACAATGGAATTGGCCCCACCAGGACAGAGATAGGTAGGAGGTTCTTTCCCTATTTGAAAGCTGTTGTGTTGTACAGAACTTGAAATACATTGTTTGCACTTTTGTTACTCTTTTAAGTACTCTGCATTAACCTACTCTGAGCGTAGAGTAACTACTATGTGCATGGTATGCATTTATTTTCTAAAGTCCTGGAAAACTGTTACAATTCAATTGGTTTTTGGGCATTCTGAGACCTTTCCTGGGTATATGCATGCATATAGCCTGCATTTTGTACTATGTGGGCTTTTGAATCTTATGAGAAGTGGTGAAAAGAGGGAAGTTGTATTATATACAGGAACGAGGTAGAGGAAGGAATTTTAATAATCCTGTAATCGGAGTTGTATTTTTTCCTCAGCCTCTCATTGGGAAAACCCTGCAAAACTTACCTTAATGTGGGGCACTGTCTGTTCCTCACCACAGTAGAAAAGCAACCATCAGAGATCAGTTTTAGTAAATTTATTAATAACATTATTGCTAGAAAGCACAGCTAAGGAAATGTTCTGCTGTATGCTATAGGGGTCTCTAGTGAAGGGAGAGAGTACAGATGCAACTGTAACTATATAAAAATAAAAGTGATAAGCAAATGGTCTGATGATGCCTTTCTCTGGTAACTTGGGCGTTTCAGGGTCACTGACTGTTGCTGCTCGGCAGAAGAGCTCTTGGTCAGGAATGCTAGAATATTTCTTGGTCTAATTATTCTTAAGGAATTGCGTTGTATTTACTGTGTTGTTAGAGTGTATGTAAATGTCTGTCCTTACTTCTTGGCACGATTCCTAGAAATGTACTGAAAAAATGATGAAGAATAACGATACAAGAAATCCTACTTTCCGTTCGTACAAACAACTGGATGCTAAATACAACACACATAATCTTTGATTCTTCATACTCCCAAAGGAAACTCCTCTGTGATTCTTTCTCAAACAATTCCCTGCAGCTTGGCCAGAGACTTGGTCACTAAGTTCTTGTGAGCAGTGGAGAAGACTTCCAAAATTATGAAGATCTTGATTTTAAAAAAAAGGGGGGACGGGGGGGCTGCGGGAAGAAAGCTATATATCCTGCCTGAAATGCCTTTCTTTTTGCATGGAAATAGCTCTGGTTTGAGCTGTTAATCTCGATGGTATTGAAAGGATGTCAGGCTTCAATAGTTGTGTATTTCAAGTATTCCCTGTCTTGTGATAGATGTCTGTAATTTTCTCTGAGAGGACAAATTGAATTTCCTGACTGTATATCTTTTTTTTTTTTTTTTAAATAGCACTAACCTGCTTCAAGGTGTGTGTAGGGTTTGTAAGAGCTTTGTGGCTATTTTGCCTAAAACTCAAAATTAATTGCCTTTTTTCCTTCACTAAAATTAGATTTTATTGTGCAGATTAATTTTCATTTTTTTTCTAAAGCTTTAATCTGTGGAGAGAGAGGTATTTACTTCAGCAGGGTTGATTGTGTGTGATTCAAATACTGATCTCACTAAGTCGAGTCCTTTTGTAAAGAGATTAGTGGAGTGTTAGCTTTCTTAAACCTCTTGTCCAATTGTTACCTAGGTGAGCGGGTCTGAAAATAAGTATGTGCTTGGAGCTGTTGACAGCCAGGCTTGCTCTAAAATAGCAAAACATTGTAGTCCTTAAATGGCAAGGAACGTCCAGTTCTGATAAGTCTATTATTCACTTTTCCAAGTGACTTAATGGGATGGAGTAAATTTTCTACTTCATTTGTTTCTCTTGACTTTCAGCTGTTCCCCGCTGGTGTGGTAGCAGTGTGTGTTGAGCGAACGTGTGTAGTGTTATGCTCCTAACAAATTAATTCACAAAATATTCATAATGACAGATACAGATGATGCAATTTCTTACCTGTTCATATTTGAAACAACAAGCAGTGGAGAGATTAGACAGTGGCTTAAATTTGTTTGGAATAAATTATTTTCTGGATTGATCCTTAGTTTTTAATTTTTTGCATTCGACACTGCCGTTATGATTAAACGTTGAAATGCTTCTGTTAAATAAAATCTGAAAGTCAGTGACAATTTTAACACAAAATGAGTTAAAATTAGCTACTTAGATTCGAAATTGAATTGTCAGTGGGTTGGTTCATTGATAAACGGATAAAGTTCCTAATACAGTTCCACAGGGTTAGCTCTCATTGCAAGTCTTTTGAATGCTTGTCAGTAAACCAAAAGAGGATTTAAATCCTCGCTGTAAAATTTGCCTGTAGTTTAAATAAGATCTAGAAAAGTTCTGTATGAGATTCCACTGTAATCCCACCAGTGTGCAATCTACAGATAGACACGTTTAATATGTGCCATGTAAGGCCAGATCTAGGGGAGTAAAGAGTGTAAGCTGCAGTGGGAATTCCCTCGCTTCCCGCAGTGTTGCTGTAGCAAAAGGACTATGGGGTCCTTCAATGCATAAACACAGGCAAGTTAGTAATTTTACATCTCCTGCATATAGCGTTGATGGTCATCCGCACAGTCACGTTTTGTCCATTTCTGGTGCCTCCTTTTGAAAAAGTTTCTTGAAGATCTGGAGAGAGGCCAAGGAAGAGCTAGAAGGATGGTTTATAGCCTAAAAGAGTACATCTTGCAGTGAATCATAAGGTGCACCAATCTTCAGTTTGTCAAAGGCTGTATCTGCGTGGCACACGGCAACACAGCAGAGCTTACCCAAGCTAGATTTAAATGTCTTGCTGTGTGTATTTGCCTAAAGAAGAGGTTAAGTGGTGTCTTGAGCACAGTCTGAATAGCCTGCCCTGAGATGGGTAGGTGTGCTGGTCAATGGTGTAACAAGATCCAGTGGCTGAAAATGAAATTAAAAAAAAAAAAAACACTAGTGGGAAAAATCAGGCAGTTCATCATAATGAATGCAATTAATCACTGAAACACGGCTAAGAGCAAAATGTAGGATCATCATGGAGCCTTGGTAAAGGAAAACTTGTTTGTTTATAACTCTTGCTGATGACCAGCTCACAGAGTGCGTTAAAGTGAGTTTATGTTTATAAAATTTCAGAAATTTCATTAAAATATGTTAATCTATTTTCTGTTTTTCATTTAGAAAATACCCATGTGTTGTTTAAAAAAATTTAGAATAAGCAACATTTAGAGAACACTGAGGAATGATAGGAATTTGTATGTATAATTTATTGTAATAGTAAATGAGAGAGCAGTTCACTTTTTAAAGGTATGTAATATGTATTGGCATATTTGTTTACAACTGTTTCTCCAGGGCATTGTTATCCTGCTCCCTCTATCTTAGTATTGCTATTTTCTGTAGTTCAGGAGAGAGTCTGCCTTCTCTTTTCCTATTTCCCAATATGAGAACATTCTTACCAGATCACAAATATGTCAGTTGGTGTTGTAACTGTGATTGTCCACTGCAGAATCTTAAATAGGCTCCTAGATGCTTTGTATCATTGGGAGGCTGTAGAAAGGAAGATGCTTTTCTCTAAACTAGTTAATAAACTGGTTAATAGTTTATTCCTAGTAAAGTAGGATTGGAGACCTCCATATTGGCTTGGGTCTGTTCAACAGCCGTTCATCCAAGTAATGTCAAATCTTTTGGTAATGATTCTAGGACTTTCTAGGCAAATATTGTCAAATCTGCAGATTCCAGCTTCTCACTCTGAAATGCATTATTTCTAGTCTTTTTGGATGGCAAGAGAGGTATTCAGATGCAAAACAAGTGCAAGCTGGTACAGGCTTTTCTTTTTTTTAAATGTTGGTTCAATTGGCAGTTTATATAAATGATACTCAGATATGATGGTGGCTGTTGTCCAAAATTAAGAAAAGCAGTTGACAGAAAACCTGAAACAGTAAACAAGGATGAACCACCCCACCAGCTGAGGCAAGAGAAGGGGCTTTTTCTCATCCACTTCTGTAAATGATTCTTGTTGCCCTAACTTGGTCCTTTTCTTTAATAGCTTTCTCATGGTCTTTGAAAAACTGAATATGAGGGCTATGCGTGGATAGATAGTCATATTTATTTGCAAACGTTTAAAGGTGTGAGAGGCTGCCACCTGTTGATGGTGAGAAAATAAATATAGTACCCATACGCTGCTATTTGCTTTGAATGCACACTGACTGCATTCCTTAATATCATGTGCATGGATTTGTTTTTGACTATATACCAGGTCTAATGTGAGTTTACATTGCATATGGAAAAGTGATGCTTAAACCGTTTGTTGTTTTATGTGTCCCCCTCCCTCAGGAAAATACTGTGGGTTTGGCTTTCAGATGGATGGTTTAATTAAATCGAGAAGTAATGAAGTCACAGTTCAGTTCATGAGTGGAATACACACTTCTGGGCGAGGATTTCTTGCATCTTACTCAACCACTGACAAGTCAGGTATTTATCCGATTATGTTCTCACAAATTGACCCTAGTCTTGTGTTGTCAGAAATTAACTTCTAAATTGAAAGTTTTTAAAGCAGTCTTCCTAATACTTCTGCCAAGGAAACTGGACGATTAAGTTCCTATTTAAGTTACTGTAGTTTAAGAAAACGATATCAAGGCTTTCCCTGGATAACAAAGTAAGAATCGGTCAGCTATTCTGAATGAAACAGCTATCTGGATAGAGGATGAAGTACATGTATTCAGAATATACTCATCAAGACGGCAGACAATCCTGAAAGGTTTTCTTATGGAACATGTGTGTATTTTATACAAAGCCACCTCATGGAAAATTTTATTTCATTACCAGTTTCCTGTACTCCCACAACTCTTTAGTTATATGATCTGCTCACTACTTTTTAGTCTTTTTTGTCATTTCTTTTTTTAATTCTTTTCCTCATGCTTTTGGTGACTCTAGCCTTTAGAAGAAGCTACTGTATTTGGTTTGCATCTCCTTCCACCGATTGTAAAGAAGAATAACTTACACAGTGCACAAAGAAACAAAGGATTGCCAGCAATTGCTTTACAAAGCACAAAGTTTGAGAAAACCCTTGCTAGAAATAACTCTAAAAAGAATAGATGCAGAGTTTCTGTTTTGAATGTTAATTATGTGGGTTTGCTGGTGTTTTTCTCTGTATTCTAGACTCAACAGTCTATGCGGATACAAAGCAGATAGAACCATAACATTTGT
The DNA here is from genome assembly GCF_040807025.1 of Struthio camelus. Lineage (NCBI taxonomy): Eukaryota > Metazoa > Chordata > Aves > Struthioniformes > Struthionidae > Struthio > Struthio camelus. The sequence continues at coordinate 98,086,956 of NC_090942.1, forward strand.
GGCATCAGTCACAAGTGCCGGTAACGCGGCACTGTTCCCTGTGCTGCCCGTTTTCATTGCTGCAGGACTGCTAGATATGTAAAACTCAGGCCTGTTTGGCTAGCTTATTAATTTAATTTTCTGTTTTCAGTTTCTTCTTGTGAAAAGAGCGTATGTTTGTTTCCTTCATAGGTTCTATACAATATTGCTCTACATTAAAATTAAGCTGCACAAAAAGTGGGTGTGTTTGTAGTGCTTTTTTTCCTGTCAGCACAGTGTTCTCCGTGGGTTTCCCAAGTTACTCAGACAAATTATCAAGGTTCTACTGTAATACAAAATCTATTGCAATGATATTGGTTAATAAGAACGTTTTTTCATTCTGAGAATTTTGGTTGAGCCAGAGAGGCTCAGATGTATGATTTTTGTGCACTTTTAAAAATCGAACTCAAACTTGTTGTCTTTATCATCCTCTTGACCTAACATTTTTTCTTTCCAGACCTAATTACCTGTTTAGACATTGCAAGTCACTTTTCTGAACCCGAATTCAAGTAAGACTGTTTTACCCGTTCTCCCTCTCCTCTCTCTTTACTGAAGTCCCTGTAATGTTTCTTGTTCACTCTGTTACTTACACCTGCCGCATTGTAAGCTGGCTGTCCAGAAGGCTTAGGAAACAAAGTAATTAAGATTAGAACTGAATAATTTTGACATTTGCACTCCTCCTTCCTCCCTCTGTCCCATTTTGTTACCTTACATGCAGTATACAGTAGAACCTCGTTAATTTGCACTAACACATAGAAGCTGTTAGAGTATCATTCCCACAGAAAGAATATTGCTTTTACAAACATGTATTACAGCATGTATGCACCTTAAATACTGCAATTGGTATTACAGTTCTTAAAGGAACACTAAACTGTGAAATGGGTTAAAAAATTACAAACCCGTCACACAGTTTGGTGTGAATTAATGAGGTTCTGTAGAGACATAAAATGCTGTTCCTTCTGATAAAGGAAACATGGTCGTTTATTTTCTCCTTCCCCACTTCCATACAAAGTAAGGGCAGTGTTTAAAGATGCAGACTGTTGTGAACATTTTTGGAGAACTCAAGTCCTGGTGTCATGAAACCTTTCAAGGTGCAACGTATGCATTTCTCTTTCATTTTCCCAAGCTCCAAAACAGGACTCTCGTTGTAGGTTCTGCCCTTACTGAACGTGTGCTGCAGTCTCCAAGTCCCACGACTTCCATGAGACCTGCAGCATCTTTCAGCTATTGCGGATTGCAGTGAAAATGTTGACGGTTCACTGTTGAATCTTTCAGATATAATGATTTTTGTATGCGCAGTGTAAAATGGCACTAGAATGCGAACGTTGAGCTTGCCTCAGAGGTCAGATGTCTTTCCGCTTGCTTTCGCTGAGCTAGTGGTATAGATTAAATTTGGGCCTTTTTTATGATCAAAGCATTGCCGGAAGCTATTATAAAATAGCATTACTTTTCAGATGCACTATTTAAAAGATGCAAAATGTGTAAATCTGCAAGTCTTAATCCATAAGGTAAATTCATAAATATTGGTACTTATGTGTGCAAGTGATTTACAGAAGCTATGCAGTGTTTATATTATTAAAAGTTTGCTTTATTATTTGACTACGTTCAGACCGGGACTGTCTGTTTCAGCTGAGACCTTTTTTTTTTTTTAAACTGTCCTCTCAAACGCCTGTTCTTCTGTTGTATACTTCTCTTCCTGAATTTATTTTTGTCTGGTTTGAGATCTGTCTTTTAAGTTAGGATATATCATTGCATAGTGATATATGAATGATAAGATTACAAATCAAAAAATAGTGCCTATTTTAAAACATTTTTATAAGACTTGTAGTCCGCATATCTTTTTACTTGATATTTTCTTCTCTTCCAGTAAGTATTGTCCAGCTGGATGCGTGATTCCTTTTGCTGATGTTTCTGGGACTATTCCCCATGGATACAGAGATGTAAGTAAACTTCATAATATGGGCTCATGTGAATTTTGGAAAAATTGCATATATGATGGAAATTCTGTTCTAGGTACCTGCATTAGCTCTGCTGCCTGGATTCTGGAAGCTGTACCTCTTAAAGTGAATAGCATGGTGCTGACTTTTTGCACAACTTCTAAATGGCTAGTGCTTCAGATGGTGCGACTTCCAAGAAGTGACGTAGTATACCAGAGACTTGAGCATTTTTGCAAAGTCTGCTGAGAAAGATGGATCACCAAAATATTATTTCATACTTCCTGTTTTTTCTTCACTTCCTCAAGTGTGTAAAGGTCAGGTTTATGAAGAGAAAGCCAGGTTTTTAATGGTGTCTTCTAATTCTTGACACCGTAATACCGCTCTATACAAAGCCTCTAATTTATTATTGCAAAATGAGATGTGAAATACTATTTACACTCAGCAGTTACAAAATTGGCTACAAAACAAAGCAGAAGAGTTAATATTGTAACATAAATAGTTTTATAAACTGAGAATTAAAATCTTTTAAAAATATTCTGTTAGAACTCTGCAATAACCTTTGCTACTACTTTTCTTGTAACTGAATTAGTATACCTGCCATAGGACTGGAAGTTGTTTGTTCTGTTTATTTTTAAGTGATTATCATTTTGCTAGTGATCTGGACAAGAATTATATTAAATCTCTGTGTCTGCTTATCTTAAAATATTATTTTAATAAGCAGTTAGCTTGAATACAAATGAAAGACAACTTTAAATTTGTAGTCAGCTTCTGTGGAAGAAAAAGGAAAATAAGGGAAACAAATCCTCTGGGACTTTCTTTTTGTATACTTAATTGCTCTGAATAAAAGGCAGAGAATTTCCCAGAAATCAAGCTATGGGGAAGGCAATGAAATTGTCCATCACTTTAGACAAAGTTTCAGGTACAGATTTTGCTTGCAGTCCTTTCTAATGATCTGAGCTGCTTGCTGGTTTAAAAATATCCTAAGCCTTGATTCATTTGTGTGTGGCCCTGATGTCCACAAGCCTTGGAGACTTGGAGCACTCGTTGCTGACATCTTCTGGTGCGCAGGGAGGAGACCTCCACCGACTGCAGAATCCCCTGCTCCTCTTTCGAAGCACAAGTAGAAAAGAAAGGAGAAGGGGAGCTGAATGCATGAGCCAGACCTAATTACATTTATTGGAAATCTCTTGGGATGTTTTGAGGATGGGGAGCAGGGAGGAGAATTATCTTCAGAAAAGTCTCCGCAAGCAGTTCTTTTCCCCGGTGTGCCTGGGACGTAGCGCCATCCTGGGCTGCTGCATCATGCAGTTGTTTCTCAAGGAGGCACCGTGGAGAAGTCTTTTCTGTTTTTAAAATAATATGAGAAAGAAATTCATCCGTGAATGAGAAAAGGACATGCTGATTTCCTTCTGAAAGAGTTGAAGTATTGTGGTGAGGCCAAAAAGCAGCCAGTGGACTGGCTGGCAGAGCAGTGCAGCAAACATGCCTAGCAATACGAGGTAGCAGCAGAGATAGTTTGGAGCAGGAACTGTTAAATGAAAAGCTGCATTGGGTAAGTCAGGGCTGGGATCCCCCAGTAGTAATAAAAAGCTAAATATGGCTACAGGAAGGTATGTGGGCGATACCCAGATGGCCCTTCACAGATAACTCGACCCCACTAGAGCTTATAAAATTCTTCAGGTTGACACCAGTCGTGGTGTGAGCGAGGGGCCCCAGAGTCACTGTGTATCTCTGCGTGCCCCAGTGCTGCACAGTGCAGGAGTGCCTGGTAACAGCTCTTATCTCCCTGCTGCGCTGTGGGCAGCCACAAGTCCTCCGGGAAATGTGGTGCAGGCAATGCAGCAGTGCCCCTGTGATTCTGCGCGGTCGCCAGTCACAGAGTGGCAGGGGTGGGTGTGAAGTCAGGGCTACCAAGGTTTTTTTGTAACTGGACCGTCTCTGTGCTTCTTGGCACATGACTTCTCTGTCATGCCTGTTTGGGCCAGAAGGGCTCGCTTCCCCGTTGCAGAAGATCCCCTGGGCTAGTTTTGGTCCAGGAGGCAGCAGAGCCTTGCTCAGCTCGCTCTGTGCTGTGCTTGAATGCTTTTGTGAAGTGAGCCGCTTCTGCTCTCTGAGATGCAGCTAGCCAGCAAGGTAGGAAACCAGTCAGAGATGACTGAGTGTTAAAAGATGTTTTATTCTGTTGTGAGCCTATTTAAGCTTGTTTAATTTGTGGAGAGAGGCTGGAGAAAATGATGCTGTAGTAGTGCTTAAAATAAATTCATGGTTTTTGTTAGTTTTACTCTAGCCTGGTTACAGGTTTGGGAGCCTGTTCTAAAACACTCGATGGTTAAGCAGTAAATGATTTGCAAGCTTCAGTGTGTGTCTGGGCAGGAAAAGTGTGACTGTGCCACATATGTTAGCAGATCTGGGCTAACAATCTTCTAGGGGAGAAGGGAGGAACAGGGTGTCCTGCAAAAAGGCTTTGAGTGACTGGTCTCAACTGGCCTGTACACCACAGGTAATAGGAATCCACAAGTTTTATTCACGTGTTACTGTGCATATGTATGGGTCAGATTGCTGGATGGTTACGCCATGTTCAACTGTGAGTTAAAACAAGAAATACAACCCATCAGCTAAACACCAGAAAACGAGCAGGGCATCAGTCCTTAATCATGAGATAATGAACTTCAATGTGCTTTCCATTAAAAGATTTTCTGTGTGTTTATGTGTGGCGCTTCTGTTGCCTGGCGCAAAAGATTTACTGTAAGCTGAAAGTCAGCACCTGGCTTCTTCAGACTTGTTCACCTTGCTGTTTGCTTGAGCGAATTTTGATCACAAGTGTTACATTCCAAACGTGTGTGGGCTAGGAAGCAGTGAAATGTAAAGACTACATATTGTGTTTTTATAAATTCCGTAATAAAACAAAGATAAATAGTTTCTAAATAACAGGGGCACAAATAAGAAGAGTTTCTTTGTAGAATAATCAGAACGAAGAATTTAACTGGACAGTGTAGTATTTACAATATACAATGTACAGTGTAGTATTTATTTACAATTATTTATTTAAAATGCAGTATTACATTTTTTTTTTTCCCCTCTTCAAGTCCTCATCACTTTGCATGGCTGGTGTTCATGCAGGCGTTGTGTCAAATACTCTGGGTGGCCAAATTAATGTTGTAATCAGCAAAGGCATTCCATATTATGAAGGCTCTCTGGCCAACAATGTCACGTCAAAAGTGTAAGTGTATTTCTTATGTCCTCCTTATCTTTAGTACTGTACATCTTGGCAAGGTCTGATCCTGGGAGTAATTTCAGCTAGAGAAGATGCCCGTTCCATGGGTGGATTCTGTTCTGTAAGGTCCTCATGGTGCTCTCTTGCTGTGGTATGATTACAATGTTTTTGTTTTTTATTTAACCTCTAGATCCTGCAGATTAATTTCCCAAATTCTGCAAGAAATATTATCTTCCAAAATACAGGTGTGAGCATCAACTCTGAACTGTCAGTGGAAAACAATAATTTGAGTGCAACTTACTGTCCAGGTTTTTTCCTAGTTTGTCATTCCTCCTTTTTTATTTTAATGAGATACTCTCATTCCCTTTCTATAAAAAGAAGGGAGAAATAGATACACAAGGTGGATAATGTTTTTCTCATAGAACTTTGAATTTCACAGGATAGTACTGCACAGCGCTGATTTTGTCTTTGTCAGAACAAGGAGCACGAGCTTTTCTTGAGGGGAAATGGGGGACAGGAGGTTTTTTTTCCCAAAGCTGTGGTATAGTCCAATCTGAAATTTAGGAATTATTCAGCAGTGCATCCGTGTCTTTTTTATGAAACGTTATTAAAAAAAAAAAAAAGGTTAAGTAATAACTGCTTTGTTTCAGTAGTGACATTAGTGTTAGGAATCTGATACACAAAGGTCACTTGCCCTTGGTCATCTCTACTAATTTAGAGAGAGTGCAGTTTTGTCCCGAGTCCTAATGTTAGGTTGGGGAGCTCAGTCAGCGTTAGGAACAGGCTATTTGCATTTGTGGGGAAACTCACTTGGGGAAATAGTTAAATGAAATCTGAATAATGAATAACAGATTCTTGGGGATTTTGGAAATACCAATACATCATATTTGGGAGATGGTGGAAAGTTCTGAGGGCTTGAATGCTATGTTTTTGGAAAATCAAAAGCTTGGATTTTTTTCCCCTTAGGCTTTCTCCAAGATTGAAGCATGAGAGCTTTAGTTGAAATACTGGAACTTGCAGAACAGTGCTTGCATCCAGTGAATGTATTGGTGTTTCCATGGTAGCTGTGTGTGGATGTTTGGAAGAAGGATATTGTGCAAGGGAAACCAGTGTAACTTGACATTTTCTCTCAGAAGCCCCAGGAATGAAAGTGGAGACTGATTCTTGCTTCTATTGTTAGCTTAATTTTAAAAGTGAAGCATTTTAATGAACCTCTTGTATTTTGCCAGGTGGATGTTTGTTTGAAAGCCTGTGATACGGATCGTAGCTCTCAACTAGATTTCAGGTGAAAAGGGGTTTGCATTTAAAGTGCTGCAACTTGGTAATCTGAAGTGTGACTTTAATCATAAAGTAGTGCTTATTTGGGCATGTGTGCACAGGTTTTAGTGGCAAGGAGTCAGATAAGAAAAATAAACGAGGAACAGTGGTGTTTCAGTTTTGCCCGCTGACTACCACAAAAGCCAGCTTCTTTTGTTTTCTGCAGGGGACCGTTATCTACGAGTCTCTTCACATTCAAGACAAGCGGTAAGCATGATCACATGTACTACATGTTGATATTTTTGTACAGATATTCTGAGTAGAAATAAGTGTGCATGTGTTTTATTTCTTCATTTCTGTTTTAGGTTGTGTGGTTTTTCTTAAACAGCGTTCCTCAGTAACGTATGTTATTTACTTTACTAGCTCGTTTTGGTTAGTTTGCCCAGTGCTTTGTGTATAAATAAAATAATACAGTATGTAATACTTAAGTTTGATGATTTTATTCAACTGCTTCTAGTCAGATACCTGTTTGTTGTGCTAAGTTAATGCTCTCCCTATATATATTTAAGACATTTTAAGATCTTTCTCAAGTATATGGCGTCATTGTCCTGCCAGTTGTCTTTTAAAAAAATCTTTTCCTACTTAGGAGTATTTAGTAAGCTTTGCTTGTCTGCAGAAAGATTCTTTCATGTTTTGTTCTTGTATTATAATCTAGATTAAGCATAGTGATCAGGGAACTCCGGACGCATTAGTTGTTTGAGTTTCTGGGTTTTTTTTTTTTGTCTTCAAAATATGTTTTGATAGTAATTACAAAAGTAATTAAATGGCTTGGATATATGAAGAAATAGGACAAAATGTCATATGGCTTTTCCCAAAGGCAGGCAGTGCAGCTAACATCTTTTTCTGATAACTGATTTTTTCACCAAGGGAAATGCTGATCTAGGTTATCTGGATTTCAGTGAAACATCTGAGAAATTACTGAGTAGGCTAGAGACAAGATGTAGATTAAAATGTGTGTAGCTGGGTGGGTCAGAAGTTAGCTGGAGGACAAAAAGGGCTATGAATTATGCTTAAACGAGGATTATCTGACTGTGGTGAAGCTTCTAGTGCAGTTATTCCAGAGGCGTTCATTGCGTGACTTGGCGCGAAATGAAGGAGCGTGTTACTAATGTTATAGGTGCGGTCAGCCCAGAGGAAGATGAAACTTTTGTATTGGAAGACCTGGCTGACTTGGAGACTCGAGTAACAGAAATTATGTGAAGACTCATAGAGCAAAAAGTACAAGGTCAGGTAGTTAAAGAGACAGGCATTTCTGCTGAAAACTGGCAGCACTTAGGTGGAAATGAGAGATGATGAAAAAGAGTCAGGTTTACGATCACAGTGTATAGAGTAAAGTGCTAACGTGAATCTATGCCGTAGCAATCAGTCTTTCTGTTAGAGACAGGGAAGTCTTAAAGTCTTAACGCCATCACCGAGGGCACTGGCAGGGCCTTGCTGGAAATGTGCCCGTGGGCATGTTCTGCTGCGCCTCGCTCAGTGCAGGCCGGGCATGGAGGAGGCCGCAGGCACCTGCTGGGAGAGGGGCAGCTCCCGCAGCAGAAGGGAAATGAGGACAGGCCGACTGAAGGCAAACATTGCTCTCTACCGATATGTCCAGGGAATACATGTTAGAGAGGGGAACCCCATTGGCACTGCAGAACGCAATTTGTGTACGAGCAAATGGATATCCGCTCACCGCAGAGAGATTTAGCCAGGATTTTATGAGATGTTTTCTAGCTGTCAGAGGACGATGATGTGGAAATAAATTTTTGGTAATAATGGTGACAAAAAATACAACTAATTTGCAGGAGGTGTTTGAGCTGAAGGGCAGGATTATGACATGGCTTCCTACACACATTTTACTGTTTTGTTTGAATTAACATTGTGATACTGAGGTAGGTTTAATAAACAAGAAATCATTTAGGCACAAAAAAGAATAAATGAGCAAGTAGTCTGTTCCCCAACCCTGCACCAACCATGTGATGAACTCTTACACTATGACAGCTCCTCCAAGGCTTCTGTTCTTGTGCTGAACATGGGCGGCAATTGAGAGAATATCCGCATTAGTCCTGGGCAAGCAAAAATTATTTAATACTGAAGACCTGAAGTTTGGTTCCAGCATCACTGGAAGAAAGCAGGAGAGAGCAAGAGAGTTTTGTTAGTAGTGTCATTATAGGATGAATTTGGATGTCAGTTTGTAACATTTGCATGTCAAGTTTTAAACTCCGAGCAAATAAAATCATTGTGTAACCTTGCTTTTAATTTTGAATCTTCACCTCTTTCATTGCTCAGGTTGCTATGGGACACTGGGGATGGAATCTAGAGTAATCCCTGATTCCCACATTACGGCATCATCTATTCTTGAGTGGTCAGACCAAGCGGGACAAGTGAACATTTGGAAACCTGCAAATGCCAGGCTGAAAAGGCCTGGGCCTCCTTGGGCTGCTTTCATCAGTGACGAGCATCAGTGGTTGCAGATAGACTTGAATAAGGACAAGAGAATAACAGGTAAGTGAACCTGGTGTGGCTTTTAAGCAGCATTAGTAGGCTACTAACACTAACATCTTTTTTCCAGTGCTGGGTTCTGGATAAAATCCAGGTGACTCTTAATTGCCGTTACAGCACAGTTGGTTGTTTCCTATTTTGATGTAATCATTCACAGCTGTTGTTAATGGTAATATTTGCAACCCAACTTAAGTCAAAATTTAGAGTGCTTTTCAGAAGTCTTGGCTTTAAGGCTGTCCTGAAACATCCTCCTTTGATCAGCTTGGGTTTGTCTCTTCCTCAAATGCAGGAATTGCTGTAATCTCAGCTGTACCCCCTGCTGCAGCAGCTGGGCTGCCTGTTATTATGCAGCTCAGGTTTGCTAGTACCGACTGTTGTCACCTCCCCAGGGTGTATCTGGAATTTACATTACTTCTTTAATTCCTGTGCTAATAACCTTCTATAAAACACCTTTCTTGTATGAGTCTCTCTTTGATACTGAAGGGTCTGCTTTAGGAAGCTGCAGTTCTGTTAAAAGTGCTTCTATGTTGTCAGTACAAAAGCAGGGAAGAGTGGCATTATCTTTGCAGCTGCAGGCCAGAAGTGGGCCATGGACCGTCAAGAAATGGGGAAAAGCTCTTAGGAAAGTTGTATAATGAGAACTAAAATATAGAAGTAAATTAAAATGATTTATGAAGTTTCAGTCACTGTAGGAGTTGCAGATCCTGATGTCTTGTATAAACTTTTCCAAATATAACCGGACTAGTAGAGATTCTGTCCAATTATATAACTCTGGATTAAAAAGCTGATATATTAATTTTACACAAACGTGGTATTTGGCTTATTTCTATAACTGGAAACCTTTGTTTTCACAGGTATTATAACTACTGGGTCAACCTTACCTGAGTACTACTATTATGTGTCAGCCTACAGAATTTTATACAGTGATGACGCACAGAAATGGACAGTATACAGAGAACCCGGCATTGATAAAGATAAGGTAAAAATACCACACATTTTCTAGGTATGTTCTATGGAGATTTCAACATTGTTAGTATGACCAATTTTTTTTATGGTGAGGAAATGTTAAATAACTACTTTTCAGTGTAAGTTAAATCATAAACGGCATTTATACAGAAGGATATCTGACAATGTGCAAATTTGTAAGGATTTGAAGAACAGTTTTGAAATTCAGAGATGACTATTTGGAGATGGGAATATTCTTTGTAAGAAGCTTCTGTTGCCAGTAGGAGGCTGTTGGTACTGCATCCCTTTCAGGATAATCAGACTTCTTTCAGAGTGGGTTTTATTTTTCAAAATTAATATTTTCAAAATTATTTTTCAAAATTCTCATAATCTTCTGGACATAGATAGTACGGGCTCCTCCTTTTATAATTTTTCTGTTAATACTGCTTTGTTTGACAAAATACTGTTGAGTTTCTTACTTGGCGTAACAGAAGACTCTCCTTGCCGAGGGGAATTGTGTTTAAAAAAAAAAATGCAGTGCTATGTTAAGATTGCAAACACTTACTTGCCTCTAGAAAGATTACCTAATGTTAGCAACAAGATAATCTCATTCTCCCTTACAATTTCTCAGTACTTAATACATAGTAAGAATGAGAAGATAAATGCTCTCTACCTGTTCTTCCCAGTGGTTCACATCATTGTGTTAAAAAAATGATGGGCTTCTTGCTAGCCTCAGTGGAACTATGATTGTCTCAGTTTTCTTAAAATTCTTTGTTGTAATTTGCATTACTTTCATAGGCCAGTGGTATCATATACAAACTGAATAGCAAAGCTAGCATTTAGGATCCTTTGTCAGCTATCTCATTAAATCACTGTCTTTCATTTTCAGATTTCCTATTTAAGATATATTTGGTTTTCTTGGTCTGTGCAGCTACTGAGGGAGCTTGGAGATGTCAACCACAAAAAAGAGCTTGGCATACTTTCCTTCTGTAACAATTCCTTGTCCACTTTGCTCCTTTTTAGAAGGATAAAAGCCCAGTGAGTCTTAAGAAGGGTAAATCTTAAGCCATGCTTGATCGTCTTCTGTTTACAATGGAGTAAGTGTTTCCAGGTGGGATATGACAATTGGTGCCACTCTCCCTCCCTCCTTCAAGTTTGCCTCCAGAATTTCTCTCTCTTGTGGTCGTAAGGCAAATGGTTTACAGAGGGGCCTCTGCAGGGAGATAGCTGTTTCTCCCCAGTCCCCATCCTGCAGACGGTCCCCAACCAGTAGATTAAGCCACAGAGTGTCCTGCCAGCAGATGAAATAAGGAACTAAAACCTCTGCACTTGCTTGCGGTCCTTGCTAAGGAGGAGAGTCTGCTGGGGGCCAGTGCTATAGTTAAGTTTCCCAAGGAGTAGTTTTAGCCAAGTTCCTAGCCAAGTTTAGCGATGTGAGCTTCAGACTTCTGCCTGGGAAACTGGAAAGGATTTCAGGTGTTAAAAATACCTTTGCTGTTTTAGTTCCAGCCTCCTGTTGACGAGGTGAGCTGTAGAAGTATCTTGTTTGTTAAATTAGTTAAGAGATTTTTGACCACAGGACATAATCACACTGGAAACCTTCCTGAAAGGAGGAGACATTAGTGACTGTCAGGACTGGTACATCTCCTTGAATCTACACATGAACTAACAGACTGTTAATATGAAGAATTCAAGAAAAAAAACAAAAACAAACAAACAAAAACAAACAGAAAAACTACCTTTTGAGTGCCCTCTTCTGGCCCTGAAGTAAAATCTTGGCTAGATAGAAATTCCTACATTCAGACTTCTTATTTAGTATGATTATTTTCCAAGAAAACCTTTGCTGCTGTCGCATTATATATAGTCTGAGCATATTCTTTTTCTTGCACGTTCATGAAGTGGGGGGGAAAAAAAAAAAAAGTGGAGGTTAATTACAGGTAACAGGTTTTTTTTTTTTTTTGCACTATATATGTCATTATGTACAATGTATGAAGATGAGTACGTATACAAAAAGTACCAGCTGTGAGGGAAAATAATATTGACGTTAGTTACACGCAAAAAAGGGAGATCAGTACAGTTAATGTTTAAGACTTTAGGATAGAAGATCTTTCCTCTGTCTGACTTGACCTCATTTGAGATAGCTTTGCTTTTAGATGCATATGCAATTTTTCTCTGTTTGAGTCTTATGTAATTGCGCATCAGACAAATGAGGAGTTGCTATTTGATTGCTTTCTGAAAAATGATCAAAACTGACAAACAATGGTTGTCTGTGTTGTTTAGGAGACTGGAAGCTTTCCTAAGGCTTTCCTGCAGTCCTTTTCTTAACGTTTTTATCTGTAAAACAGAAGAAAGTTTGAATTGGGGAGAGATGACAGGTCGACATTACTGTGTCGAACAGATCCGGTTAAAAGCACAGAGGCATTTGTAGGGCATTTGAGTATAAATGGAGTATGAAAGTGATTTCTCATCAGTAAACTTGCACTGTTTGTATTGAGCTCAGAAGCAAATTTTTATGCTAAAACCAAATGAACAGGCAATACTGAACTGCAGGCAAAGTTGAGTTAGTATCCTGACACTTGACATCAAAAGCTTGGTCATAATAAAAGCCTGGAGTAAAGAATTACTTTACTGTTGATCTTGTTTACAGACAGTAGCCAACATTAATGATTCTGGTTGCCTTCACTCTTCCATGCTCATCCTTAGAAACCTGAGTGAGACTTACTGTCAGACAATGTTGGGCAGCTACTGAAGATCAGAGACACAGACTTTTAGATTTTCTATTTGACTTTTGCATTTGTTGCTGAAGTATCCAGATGCTGCTTGTGCCTTCTTTTAGTAGTGGTAACTGACATGATACAGCACAAACAAGAATACAGTACAGCAGTCTGGACTCTGCATGTCCTCTCAGAGAGTCATCAATGTATTTTGCGTCTCACTTCCATCTTTACCAAAAGAAATAATCTGCTGGTGTGAGCTGTAGCTACCTGTCAGCCTAAAAATAATAATAATAATCACCTTCATACGTAGAAAAGTTGCTGTAAGTTGGAACCCAGTGTTTTGTCTTTCTATTCTTGTCACATCTCATTAGACTGTGAATGTTTGGACATGCAGACTATTTTGCAGAGTGCTTTGTATTACTATTTCCAAAATAACAGCCTAGATTTGCTCCCCCCCCCTTTAATCTGTCTCCATTCATTATAGGAATGCATAAGCATAATAATAAGCTTAAATTCAGAGTACTTTTCAAAAACATGACAAATGTCACAGAGAGCCATTTACTTGTAACACTAAACTGCAATAAGTTGGGGAAGAATACAGATTATATATGCTTTTGAGGCAAATACCTTGCATTTCCCACCACTTTCAATTGTACCCAGATTTTTAATATCGCCACTTTTGGTATCATGAATGGGTTAGCAGTTCATTTGGTAGCATTATTTGGATACCTAAACATAAAAATGCTGATAACTCATTTGAGATGAAGAAAAAAACAATACAGCTCCGACATGAAATATTGCATTTAGATTTTAATTTCTTTTTCTCTGCATTTCTCTGCATTTGCTTATACGTTTATTTGATCAGTCAGTGCTTTCAAACATAAGGACACTTACCGAGTATGTAATGACAAACCAAAATTCTTGCACGTAAGTGGTACTCACAGGGCTTGTGCGTCTTTTGAAAGTGGAGATAGACACATTGGGTATATCAGGGAGCCCAGCCATGAATCCCTTAAAGGCCACTGAGGTGGTTCTGTTGGAGTTTTTGGCTTTTGAATTGCTGGTCGCCTGGAATAACTGTTTACTTTCAAACCTGTTTGATATTGCAGTTATTCTGTTAAAAAGATTTTAAAATTTTACACAGGAGTGCAATAACAAAAATATTTAATTTTGTATATAAAGTATGGAACACCTATAGGAATTGACTGAAGTGTGTTAAAACTCTAGCTGCTCAATTTTATGCAGAAGCTTCAGCTGCTGTGCCATACAATGATTGCCCTTACTAGTTGTAAGGGGCTCTAATATTTATCAAGTGGTGTGAGTGAGCAGAAAAATCCTAGGTGTTTATGATAGTTACTTTTCACATTTGTGTAGGTAAGTAAGTGCCATAATTCTGTACTATATAATTCCACTGCAGTTTTGGACATTATTCGCAAAATCTATACTGTTATTTTAAAAATAAACATGTCACTCATTCATTATGCCCCCTCCGTTGTGGTCTGTGTTGCAGTAAGATCCAAGACCTGTGTTTGCAGAGCTGAAGCCCAACTGCTATGCACTAACATGGAAAGACACTTCACTTCTGACCTAAAAGACACAATACTGAACCAGAGTCCTCCGAAAGGAAATAATGGAATGGTTTGCTGGATGGAGTATTTGGCCTAGTCTTCTGTATTCTGTTTTAAGCAGCTCAGTGAAAAACCTATAGCTGGCCAGAAGTCTGTAGATGTGCCTGCTCTGCATCATGCAGTGACTATCTGTTTACAAATTTCAACCAGACAAAGCAATTCTGTATTGTCAAATTATGAGGAGTTCTTTGTGTCTCCATAATAAACCAACGATGCTTTGATTAGCAAAGACTAGCAGTGACTGATCAGCCTTAGCTCCTCCTTCATGCAATTTCTGCTCCCTTTTCTGAATAGTTCCAGGTGAGAATGTGAACTAGAGATCCTAAATTCTTAACCTCAGTCCTTTTATTTTGCTTGCAGTTCAGTCTTTGTGGACAGCAACCACTAGAGGGCAGTGTGATTACATACCATACTCATTCATAAAACAGACCATGCTTAAACTATTACAGGGTGTGAAGGCACCGGTAATTCCTGCTTTTCCATGGTCACAGCTGCCTCCTATATTTGAAGAACTCGTTGTACTTACATTTCTATAACATAGTCTGTCATTTTTTTTTTTATTCTTTTCCAGATATTTCAAGGGAACACTGAATGTTACCAGGAAGTTCGCAACAATTTCATTCCACCTATTATTGCACGGTTTTTTAGGATTAACCCCTTAAAATGGCACCAGAAAATTGCAATGAAAGTGGAACTCCTTGGATGTCAGTTTAGTATTGGTAAGACAATTAAAAGCCTTTCAGTTGTACAAGACAAAATCTGTGACGCAATGAAATACGTTGGTAAAGATTACTTTGTGGGTTTACTTTCAATGAGGGGGGAAAAAAAATACAGTTCTTAACTGAGCGATCCTTCTGTAACTGGTACTTCTGTGTTTCTTTTGAAGTTATGAGGCTTGTCCTGGAAAACATCCCCTTAAAGCGTAACAAGACAAGATTGAAAATAAGTGTTTCAAAAGACATCCGTCACTTGCTTTCCTTGTTATAGGTTCACGGTTTCTTCTTTTCTTCATCACGTAACATGAACAAAAGCTTTAGAATAAATGGGTTCACTTCGCTTTTCTTGAAAAGGAAACGTGAAAAACTAACAGACACTTCACATACCTTTATAAGTACTTTTCTTCTAAAGGCCGTGCTCCAAAAATTACCGTGCCTCCGACACCTCAGAACGACGACAACGACTTCAGTGATGACGTCATTAATTCAGTGAAGACTTCGCTGCAGACAGATAAAACAACTTTCACACCTGAAATAAAAAACACCACGGTGACTCCAAGTGTAACCAAAGGTATCCAAACTTAAGCAGCAGAAGTGTGAGAACTCCTTATAGTACATTGAATATACGTAAGCAGTTATATACTATAGCAAATGATCACTTTTTAAATATTTGTTTTATTAAAGATGCTTATGATAAAAATGTACAGAGGTATACTGTATGCAGAAACAAACCCAGTTTCATAAGAGATACAAATACTAAGTGTCCCTTTTCAAAACTGTTGTTCAAACAATGGTCAGCTTTTAATTACTGAATAGATTTTTCATCAAAAGGAAAAGTTGCAACTTGGACTTCCCTTCAGAACTAATCAGAAGTAACTGCTTCGTTATTTTAATTTCTTACACTTTTGACATAGCTAATCTTTTACAGAGCAGTCATGTTGGCATGAAGTTTGAAATACACATTGTCTGGCAGCATCATGTTGCTTATCAAAGAAAACGGTCAGAAAGAGAGCAAGAGCCTTGCGAATGTAGGCATTGATGAAGTGTCCTTTGGAGGGCTGCAGACAGGATAGTCTAATGTCATGCATTACATGTCTAATGCAAACCCCGCATAGATTAATTGTGATTAATTATGACAGTATTGTGATATTTACTTCTTATAGGAAGCTCAAACCTAAGTGGTTGCCTTATTCCTGGCCTCTTTTGCTTTTCTTTATTCATAATAAACTATATCTTTTTAGTATTAAAAAAAAATCTATTTATGTCAAAACAAACTTTGATTCCAATAATAAAAAAAAAAAACTTACGGTGCATAGATGTAGAAGAGCTAGGTGTTAATGCATTGATGTTTAAACTGTAGGCACATCCAACAGGGTAGCATAGCCAGGGATCCAGTGTGCTAGATGCTATAAAACTGTTTAGAAAATGACATGCTTTTTCTCCAAGTAATTTTCAAACTAAAAACTGACTGATGAGAGGCTCTTCTGTCTTATACCACTTTGTTTAATGACTTTCAGATGTGGCACTGGCAGCAGTTCTGGTTCCAGTATTGGTGATGGTCTTCACTACTCTGATTCTTATCTTGGTTTGTGCGTGGCATTGGAGAAACCGGTAAATGAATGTTAATTTGGTGTGTGGGAATGTAACATTTTGCATGTATTACTATGGGAACTACATGGGCTGCATTTCTGGAAAGGCTTTTTTTTTTTTTTTTTTTTTTTTTTCCTCCCCAGAATTGTGCTCTGTTTGTGAGGAAGTGTTCATTTTAATAGCTAGCATGATGAAAACTGCTTTCTCTAACTATTTTCATCGAAAGGGCTTTTCCTGAACATTGATTTTTCCAGTAGCAGCAGACTGGTAATGGAAAGCCAGGTTATTGGTGCTCGGCCTTGAAACTTAAACTTGACCACCAGTTACAGCAAAGGGGACAGTTGCATCTTCTGATGAGCACACTAGCTAAAATACTCCCTTTTCTTTCTCTCATAGCAAGAAAAAGACTGAAGGCACTTATGATCTGCCTTACTGGGATCGTGCAGGTAACAAAATGGTTTTATAAAATCCTTTACTTGGCATTCTTGCTTTAATATGTATTTATTTCAAATTGCAGTAACATAGATATGTTCCACTTGCAGAAACTTTTGTCTGGTTATCATAAATGTAGCAGAGTGAACTCTGAATTTCCTTTCTGAGCAGACTTGACTGTACTTTTGGGTCTCTGAATTTTCTTCAGAAATAGATGTCTTTTCTCCTGTCAGAGCCACAGCTTCAGATTTCTTTTAATAAACAAAGTTCAGAGCCTCTTAATTACAACAAGATGGGAAAAACTCATTTCTAAGGAATGTTTTTACACATTTAATAATGAGTAGCTGGTATTTTTTTCTCCTGGGGGAAAAAAAAAAAGCCTTTCATCTTGGCCTGGCAGGTCTGTCAAGTTTTAGCTATCTTCATTGCCTAATTAAGAATATGGGATTACTTGAATACCCTTTTAGGTAGATTTTTTTTTTTCTATTCTTGCACTCTTGTTCCCTGTTAACTTGAGACCAGACACTTCTGCAGAGCAGCACTTGCCAAGTGCCTTTGAGAACTCTTATGCCTAGAGTGTAAAGACCTGGTGCAGCAGTTGGGTTCTTACTGTCTGTCTGGCTATGCTTCATTTTCCTGTCCCCACTGTGGTAGTCCACATCTGTGCATTTGTTTACTGAACAGTTTTATACACCTTATCCTTTAGGCAAGAAATCTTTTTAAAGACCTCACTTTTATTATTATATGTCCACATCTGATAGTTCCCAGCATTGTTAAATTAGAATGTTACAGTTAAAATATCCTGTATTTAAATATTAATAATGGACATGCGGGATTTTTTCCTGATTGTTTAAATATGACTGTTCAGTATGCAAGTCTGTTATAAATTCAGCCAAATGCAATTTCAGAAAATGTTGAACAACTCTGTGGACCTTCTCTCTGACCCCTCTCACAGGTTGCTTCAAATTTTGTTAAACATTGTCTTGTCTTTTTTGACTCTCCTGATTGGTCATGCAAATACTGGTAATTGCTTTCTTTACCTGCTACTACAAAGTAATCTCAGTAGTATAAAACACTTTCTCTTCAGTAGCTTACAACACAGGACATATGCATTCTTACTATTTTTTTTAAATCTACGTGAAGGGTGGTGGAAAGGAATGAAGCAGTTTCTCCCCACCAAATCAGCAGAACATGAAGAAACTCCTGTTCGCTATAGCGGCAGTGAAATTGGTCGTCTAAGACCAAGAGAAGTCCCAGCAATGTTACAGACAGAGTCTGCAGGTATTTTTTTATTATTGTTATGGGCTACGTAATACATATGAAACACTTTAAAAAAAAAAAAATCAGGAATTTTGGCTGCATGCTTGTTTTGGCGAATAGAGCAGAAGTTAATAGTTCTACTGATAAATACATTTTGTAAAATACAGCCTGTTTCAGATCTGTTCTCAGAGCACCATGGAAGTATGTATTAATTTACTGATTATGTGCTATGGATAGACATTTTCGCAAGTAAACGCAGTAACTCAGTTTCTTTGCTTGTAGTTGTTCTTAAAACTCATAAAGGGCTGAATGGCTCTTTAGCCATGGTTTCGTGCACTGAAAATAATTTCATCACATCATCTTTACACATAAATCTGTAATAAGTCATTTGGTTTCCTGCAAAGATTGTATGAATTAAACCATCCCTTTGATTTGGAAAATGAAGAATTACTCATAATAGGATGTGCCATTTACTTGGTGAACCAGTCATTGGAGGAAGATGACTGGCTCTGCCTTTGGAGCTGTGTTTACTCATTGATGGCAGAAATATGCAGACATGCAAGCATTCTGGCTTCACACCAGTCAGTCAGGTTTTTTTTTTTTTTTTGGCTGGCAGCTTTTCTGTTTTTACCCAGCTAGCCCATTTTCTCACCTCCAGCTTTTGTTATTCAATTACCTGTCAAACTAAAACATCTAAGCAGACCATGTGTAGGCTTGCTTTCCCCCTGCTAGCCCCAACCACATGTGAGCCAAAGGCAGCCAGGATAATTTCATTTAATTCAAATTTTCCAGGGAAGCAAGTTTCAAAAAAAAAAAAAAAAAAGTTTGCTTTGAGGCAGACTTGCATCATGGGAAGTTGCAGCTTACATGGGAAAAAGCGTTACAAACTTGAGAAATCAGGATCTTGTAGCAGAAGCTATCCAGCAGCTTAGGACTGAGTATTTTTTTTTCTGAAGCACCCGGCACTAGCAGAGAGAGCCCAGTGGTTTGATCTAGGATTATAACTTCTGTGACGCTGTTCATAGGATTTATTTAATGCGCTGCCACTGGAAAAACAAACACACAAACACACAAAAACTCTCCATTAAGTAAGTGTATTTGTATTTTGTTTTGTTGGGGCTTGTTACACAGAGTATGCTCAGCCGCTGGTAGGGGGAGTTGTCAGCACGCTCCATCAGAGATCAACGTTTAAGCCAGAGGAAGGGAAAGAAGCAAGTTACGCTGATCTGGACCCTTACAATTCACCTATACAAGAAGTTTATCATGCTTATGCCGAACCACTACCTATAACTGGACCGGAATATGCAACGCCAATAATCATGGACATGTCCAGTCACCCCAGCACACCTCTTTCTTCTATTTCCACCTTCAAAGCTGCAGGGAATCAAGCTCCACCACTAGCAGGAACTTATAATAAACTCTTATCTAGGACAGAGAGTTCCTCATCAGCTCAGGCGCTGTACGATACACCAAAGGGGCAGCCGGGACCAGGTGCTGCAGACGAGTTGGTGTACCAGGTTCCACAGAGCATGCCCCAGTCTACTGGGAGTAAAGACAAACTGAGTTAGCTCATGCGTAAGGCAGGATGACGGCAAAAGTGGCTTGTTTTTAAAAGCCAGCTCCTAAAAGCTCATAGTTTCTTTTTAATCACATTAATATTATTTGTCTTAAATAATACAGTTGAACCAAAAAAATGTGTTATTGGAGGTATGAGGTCTATAACTACAGCTTGTCTCCTGAGAAACCATGGACTGACTGACTGACTTTTTTACTACTGTACAATAATCTGTCAGACATGAGAGAAAGACTTTTGAAGGTTAACATCAGCAACACATAGATGTGAATTATAAATTGGGAGAAACAGCTTTAAGTACGAAGGTCAATAATATAGGTTTTGCTAATGGTACTATTCCTTAAAAAAAAAAGAATCTCCTAAAATCTATATGTAAGCACTATAGCTTCTAAAATTCACTTTCCCCTATAAAATAGCCACACAACTTTGACCTTTTTTGGAAAAAAAAAAAAAAGTGTTGGGAGAGTGTTTTGAAAAAAAACACTGTTGGGAACTGATGGCAAAAAAAAAAAACCAAAAAAACCCACACACCTTCCTGGCAAAGTGGCCTTGATGCTAAATTACATTATTCCAACTTTTGTTCACGGGATTAGGAATCAGCAGGTGTGTGTTCCTCACAGGCTTTTCCTACCATTTTGGTTATCTTTCTAAAACTAGAATCTTCTAGCTGTGCAATTTGTATTCTTCTCCATCTGCTCACAGAATCACAGAATGGTGGAGGTTGGAAGGGACCTCTGGAGATCATCTAGTCTAACCTCCCTGCTCCAGCAGGGTCCTGGTCCTTTCTAGAGATACAGTAGGCACAGACTAAGTCTTAAAAGGAAACTACTTGACAATTGCTTTCACGTTTTCCCAAGTAAGTAAGTAAGTAAGTAAGTGAAGGCTACTCTGAATAGTGTCTGCCTTGAACTCAAACTTCCCCAAGCGGTCAGTCTGCAAGAAAGAAGCTTCCAGGTCTTCAAGGTGACCAAGTTTGAGAGGTGTGTTTTTTTTTTTTTTATCCCGTCAGTTAATATCTATTGTTGTGTGTTTTAAGATGTAAGCATATACAAAGAAAGATATGTATATAATTCTGTGCGTGCATAAGGAAGCACACAAGTATTCTAATGGTGCGTAACGCTGGTGTTTGTTTGTTATACACGCATTTAGTACATATGGTACATTTTAGCACAAATGGAAAACTTGGCCCTAGGGCTCTTTTTTATGATTGTTCCTTATTTAGAAGTATAAAGGATTTCAAAACCTTTGCAAGAGATGCAGCTTGTTTCAAAGTGTATCAATTACAGAAGCATTTAATTGCATATATAACCTTTGAATGTTCCAGTTTCCTCTACTATGAGGACACTGCAGTTTTCATTTGAGATAACATAGACTAGTTTTATCTAGGTGATCACCTAAATGAAAAGAATTTGGATCTCACACTTGCCATTTTTTATCTTGTTAGAAAGAAAGCACAGCTTTTTTTAATTTAAACAAGTAGTAGAAGAAGCTCTTAAAAATAAAGCCATTTTTATTGTAACAGCACTGTTGGGAGGATGCTGAATTAACTTACAAATGTGAAAACCCTTACTTATACGTTAGCCCAGTTTTATGGACTTTTACTGTTGTTGTTTTATTTTTCTGTGATGTAATTCAAGTGAGCCTTGTTTACTGCCCATGGTCCATGTACTGGATGGATAACATCCAAATAATAGAAACTAAAATATTGTTAAAGATGACTGCCATTACATGCTTATACCAGTACAGTATTCTAACTTACCACTTGAAAATTTGTTTGCACAGAAGCTGTAACTCTGTAATGCAACGTTATTTGTGGCCTATTCAACATCTAGAATACATTATTACATATGCTGTACTTCTTTAAAGCCTACTTCTACAATTTTTCCATCATGAGAATGATTTTTTTTTTTTTTTTTTTTTTTTTAAGAATTGGGTGTCTAGTGCCTAACTGTGAATTTGCAAGTAAGGGGTGGTATACAAGACCAATTCATGAAAAGGAAATTCCTGCCTATAGTTGTATTTTTTGATACTATTGCAACTTACTCTGAGAAAGCTAGTTTGCAAGCTTTGTAGTTTTGCTTAAAAATGTTAACATTGTTCTTACCCATCAGTAGTAACTATGACTTTGAAATTAACTGAGCTGATTTTATTTGAAAGAAAGAGGTGGAAGGTTATTTCTTTGCGTCAAGATGTGACTTGTTTCTAGCCAGGTGAAGAAACGCCTGCTTTATCAAACCATACCTGTTTAGGCTAATCTGCCATAGAAATAAATAGATATGTTTGAGGCAGGAAAAATAAGACTCTTGGAAACCTGCATTTAATTTTTACTGTAGGTCAGGTATGGTATAACTTACAGGTACACTGTAGGCTAAGATGGTATGAGACTTAAAACAGTTTCTCTACAGCGGACTGGGTTATTTTTGAAGCAACCTTAATACAGTTTCATTATCTGAACAGTGTGAACTGTTGACTGAAATGGCTGTTTAAGAATATTAGTTCTTCTTATGAAAGGAGTTGGTCTTAAGCTTTGCTCCCTGCTTTTAAGTTTGAACATTTTATCTATTAGGGGTAAGGAGATACGGTTGAATACATAGGAGTTGGGTATAAAATGTATGAACTGCTAAACGTTGATTCACAAGTGTAAGCTGCATATGACACACCTAAGATTAGCATTTTCCCATGTACAATACAAGCATAGGTACACTTAATGAGTCTCTTTCTTTTACATATGAAAAAAATACAGATATAAAATGCATTTCAACCTTGTTTGGAATGAAAATGGCTTGAGTATTCTCCCAGAATGTACATTCTTACCTCAGCACATATTGTAGTTGCTCAGTATTTGTATATGTTGCTAGAACTTAGATTGTATAAATAGTGAGGGTTTTTTTAATGTATGTTAAAGTATTTTAAATAAATTGTACATACGTATTATGTTCCATATCTTTGTATTTCTTAACACCGTCTTTAATTAGTTTGTCGTTGGGAAATGCAAGGGCAATATTTATCAGTTAGCATACTATAGTGGGTGTTATGCCCTACCTCGAAGAGTGACGCTACACTGTTTGCTGTGACATTATTGCTGGCAGTAGGCATACACAGCAGCCACCCAGAGAAGACTGATTCCTCCCTCGCCCACCTAGCATTAGAAGTAGTAAAAAGACACTTACCAAAACTCCTTGTAGCTGGAATCTGCTGCAGGGCTAAGTAGTGCTTACAGGTTTACTCCCTGGAGTTACCTGCTGGCTCCGGAGCGCTGCCTGAGGAGGGGCTGAGGCACAGCAGAGACAGCTGCCCCAGCTGTGACTGTAATGAGGCAGGCAGGCTCTGGGCTGGTCTACTGCATTGCTCAGTTGCGGTGACCACCTGACCTCTTCACCTTGGTCAGCCATCTCAGTACTGGCGGAGGTGCTGCTAGCTTAGTTTTTAACCAGACCACCGATATTTTCCATGTCCAGAACAAGGTGCTTTTGTTTTCAGAGCTTTCCACTTCTTCATCGTAATTCTTGCACTACGGTGATGTTCCTAAAGCAGGAAAAACACAATTAGTCCTTTCTTGCAAATAACATGAGGTTAAAACTGGATCCTAACTAACCGGCTTAGTCTGGTCCTTGGCAAATGAAACATCATTCTTGTAACGTTACGAGCAGACTGGACGCTTGCAGTACGCTTTCCTCGTCCTGCCCTGGGTGTTCAAAGGATTCACTTTGTAAGCTGGACGAACCAACTTGTCACTCTAATCTTAGACATCTCAAATTTCGCTTACCATTAAAACATCTAAGCAATGTACATACTGAAAAGGAGTGATACGCATGTGTGTAAGGGCACTATCATTGAGGCACTTTTACTGTACATGATTGATAGTCAAACTAAAAAAAAAAAATCAGCTTTGTATGTAAGTAAGTAAGTAAGTTGTCTGCTCAAACTTTTTCTTAGGTAAGACTTAACACAATTATTTACAATGCACTCAAATACGCTGTAGTTTGAGAGGTGTACAACAGTTGATTGTGAAACCACGTGATCAGCAACCAAATTCTGATCTGAAAAAAAGGCATATAAAACTTCAGGTCAGTTTTCAGGAGACCCAGAAGTTTATACCAACAGCTGGCTGTGCTCCCTTGCAAAAGGAAAAAGGAATAGCCTGCCCCCGCCCTTTTCTTTACCCACATGTAGATAACACTGCTGCACATGAAACGCGATGAACAGATCCTACCTACAGTCAGATTAAAATGGTGAAAGCCTAGAACAACACTTAAGCATACTTCTGCCTGCATGCTGAACTCATCTAGCATGATTACATAAACAACTCTAACATCAAATTGTAGTATAATCATTAAAAGTAATGTCTACCACGGTCTAGCTAAAAACAAACTCAAAATCATGTTTGATACTTTTAGCCCTTTTACAACATTTATGGCTTTCAGCAGGACAGCATCCAGAATTGCCAGGCTGCAATTTAAATGAGAAGTGGGAGTCTACAGGTCAAGTTTCACACTAATGCAATAGAAAAAATACCTCTACTTAAACAGAATGAAGTGCAGTGCAGTGAATGTATGGTATAGAAATGTCTTTCCTCAAGAGAGCGTTCTCTAATTGTTCAAATCTTCTACACTATCCCCTGTTTTCCAGGCAGTTTATTTATGTACTATTATGAAGTCTTACGTTTGCCTGTAAAGTATCTGCAGTTCACTTGCCTTGTTCCTGAACATGCTGCAGCTTCACAAGATTTAGCTCTCCGATGGCCTGAGTGCCAGAATCTAATTTTCTATTTAGGAAGGCTCTTCTTCCAAGTTGGATTATTCTGTTACATGATTCTTTCTGAAACAAAGGCAAAAAAAGTTAAATTTTTATTAGTAAATAAAAATCATTTTATGTAGCAAATAAGTGATATGCATGTAAAACAGTTTTTGCAAATGCATGAATGATTATAAATTTTGCATCAGAAGTCATATTAAATAGGTCTAATTGGAACCATTCCGTGGGCCTATTTTGTAACCTCTCAAAAGCAGATTCAAAGATACATTAGTGCTGATGTACCTTCATTAATCATTGAGATTTTTTCTTCATCAAGAAAAAAAAAAAGGCAGACCTGTTACTACAAAAATGCTCTAATCACACACCTCTGAAGTGAACCACACAACTTGTATGGTTGGTTAACAAACAGCAGTGTTCTTTCTTAGGAGACTTTAGTTACCAAAAAGCAGGATTTGGTAAGGAGCTTAAAGCTAAAGCTCTAGCAAATAAAAGCAGTCAGGCTTTGTTTTCTTTTAGCACCTGAAAAGCACAATGCCCACAGCATGACTTTCTACTACTAGAGCCGATTGACTGGCTGATTAGTATTTCAGCAGTTAATAGTGACCCCCTTCCTGCACCTTCAAGCTGTCAAGACACCTGGTGCAGCTGCTCTAAGCACATCTAACACAGCTTGAGGGGGACGCTGCACCTCGCTCCCTGGTTGCCTCCCAGCAGCTCACTGGCACTTGCAACAGCCACACCTCACCTGCACAGCCACATACACATGTGAGACTCTGGGAATAAAAAAAGCAGGTTTCCTTTGCTTCCAATAAAGAGCCTCACCAGTATAAAAAACACCACCAATAAACAGCTGAAAGCTCTTGCACTAATAATTACTTGATTTCAAGTTAAGGAACAAAGCAACTTTTCAGCATTCTTATACTGCCTCTCATACACTGTGGATTACCTTCTCACTGTTTCTACAAATTCTTGCATTTTTCTTCTGTTGCGCCAGTAGGAGTCCCTTTGGCTGCTGTACAGATATTAGTTCCTTTTGTAGATGAATGCATTGTGCCTGTGGAAGGAGTTTAGCGTTTAGAATCTTAAAGCTTAGTATCTTACATACATACGTACAAAATATTCTGTAAGTATAAACACTTCAAAGAGCGAAAAGTAAAGTATGTTAAAACTAGCATCTGAAAAATAAGAGCCAGGTTCTTTTCTAGCAAGTAGTTGATTTTTTTTTTCCGAAATCCTAGACAATTCTGAAAAGGCACATCAGACAGTAGCAGAACTGTTTTCTCAACATCAGCTGTTTTCTGATGAACTGTTTTCTCAACAGGAGTCCACATAATTCTGTTTATACTGGCATACATACTTTTGAGCTGTTATTCAACAGTACTTCTGTCCCAGACAACCAAGCCCCTCCCTAATTAATTAATTCATGTAAAGTTACTAGCTTTACTTTTGTCAAACACACTAAACCTTGTTTTAATGGAAAAAACTCAACTCTACCTGTAGAGTCTTCAGGGGCCACCACCTACAGTTATAGTAATACTGAGCTAGTAAATTGCTACCTCACTGTAAAATGTGTGACTTGCACCTACCGTTACAACTGCCAGGGGACTAATATAGGATAGGAAGAGACTGGATCATCCACTAAACTCACCTACAATCCAGGTGAGCAGCTGCCTCTGCACTGAAAGGAGACAGCCAAGGCTAGAATCTGATTTCCGATAAGGAAGAATACAGAAATATGGAATAGTTTCTTATCTCTTGCTCACATTTTGTAGAAAAAGATTTTGTCAAATTTTTACCTTCCTCATCCTTTCAGTCTAATGTATGGATAAACTCACCTAAACTATCTTTGCTTGGTCTTGGATTTTCATGTGTTGAAGAAATTCTATATCCTCCCTTGGGCTTTGGTAGCCTTATTATTCTGTTAGTTACCACAGACAAAGTCACCTCACTGAAGCCTAGTCACAAAGAAATTTATGAGTTCTTTTGTCTAAAAGGAGGAATTAACATCAACTTTCTTATTATCAAGAAAGGCTCAGCCATTACACAGCGGAGTAGAAATCATTTACTAAAATACATTCCCATCTGAGGAGAGCTCAGCTCTCTGCAGTGTATTATTAATAATCTAGAAGTTAAATATGATGTATGTCCTTTGTCTCCTTACGTATGCACTCCTCCAAAATAACCCTACTTGTCTGTCTGCCCGTCACATTGTCTGCAAAACAGCAGTACAGCGTGCATACCGCCTGCCCTGCTGGCTGCTGCGTAATGAAAGGTTTACCTATGAGTTCTGTACGCGCCTCTACAGCGGGAAGCACTCATTTGGGTTTCCTCTCCCCCCAGCCACCCATTTTTACAAAAGAATTCAGCTTAAAGTTTGGCTGAAATTGGCCTATGGCTTTTGGCAAAGGAGAGGGCACAGCAGACAGATGGACAGAGAGAGCAGAAAGCCTCACCTCTTTCAAGAAAACACAGTAAAAAGGAAAAAAAACTCTGGATACTCAGGCAGTTTCCTTAGTGCAAGCAAAATATGAAAGTGCAGCTTCTATCAAGACTTCTTACGAACCCTCTCAGGGAAGGAAAGCAGATACAGACAGGCAGAGGAAGAGAGCTGAGTGGAAGCTATTTCTATCGCAGCACATGTTTTGCCGTTTCGAAAAATCAGTTGCACTCCTTGACAATGACCACAAAATTCTGCAGTCCCTTTCTCAATACAGGTGTGCAATATCAACTGAAATGGAGTAGTTTAAGAGGTAAATTATTATTTATTATTATTATTTCAACAGTTAAATGACATTCTCAGCTGCAAAAGCTCTGACAGAGCTATCTGTTTTGCATTTCATGAACTAGAGAGGCAAGAAAAAGTTTTTCCTGGTAATTATTAGAAACAACTGAGGAACGGCTACAAAGAAAACAGAGCAGAGGAGATTTTAAATGATGAGGAACTGTTAACATGGTACTTTTCGTAGTTGTTTGAGATCAAAAAGTAGACAAGTTTCTCACACACCTCCAAGAGGCTATAAAGAAAGTGATCAAGAGTTTGATACCAGCAAGCCAAAAAGGCCAGTGGTATTTTATTCTCTGGCATACTTCAAAGGCAGAGAAAACAGAACTTCACTTTTAACAGTTAGCTCTGCTCTACCATAATAAACTCAAATTTAAAGGGAAGACAAAACTATGACAAACCACTGGAAAACTCTTAGAGTGGAAAGAAGCTAAGATTCTTTGTATCTCTCTCTCTTCAGTACAGGTAAAAAACTTGTGAACTACTTTAAAACCAGAATGAACTGTCACACAAAGCACGCTGTAAGTAACTGACCAGAAAAAATAAAGAGCAAACGTAGAACTACTGGTACATATATTTAAAATTCTACAGCTCAGACCGATGAAGGGAGCTGTAAAGATCCTAGCCAGAATGCCAGGTGTTTAACATCGCTAGAGAGGCCCTTGGAACAGTAATCATGTAGGGAACGGCTTTTCTTAACAAGAAACCAGTCTGTTACGCAGAAGCACCAAAACTGGAAAATGGTGACTTTGCATTTCACGCTTCTCTGCCTACCTTGATCAGATGCAAGGCTTCTTTTATTATTATAAGAGAAACTTAGATATCATGAATTTGGTTTAGTGTTCTACCAGTGTCATTTAGTTTTGTTCCAAGTTTGTTCTAGTTGTCGTTCATTCTAATAAACTATACCGGTAAATGAGCAATAACAGTGCAAGTTGTGATAGGCAGGATCTATTTTAATTACTTGCTCTTAATTTACTTCAAAGTAAAAAAGAAAAAAGAAAGGGGAAAAAATGAAAAAAATGAAAATAGGAAAACAAAACAAAAAAAAAAGAAAAAAAACACATAAGGAGTGTTGCTCTGAAGAGGGGAAGCAACTTAGCCCGCATGGGAGGAGCGAAACTTTCAGACGTTAGGGTAGGAGAAAGTGCTAAGGCAAGAGTTCAGGAAGGAGCTGGGGCCTGCAGTTCAGACAGACCTCGCAGAGATGAGCAGGGAGCGCACGCACCACCACACCGCATGAGTGACAGAAAGAGATGCTTCCTACAGACTAGAGAGTGTTTGCAGGGGCAGCACTGACTAGCTGAAATCAAACCTGCAAACAAGAACCTTCACCGCCAGAATACAATGGATTTATGA
This sequence comes from Struthio camelus, assembly GCF_040807025.1. Classification (NCBI taxonomy): domain Eukaryota; kingdom Metazoa; phylum Chordata; class Aves; order Struthioniformes; family Struthionidae; genus Struthio; species Struthio camelus. The sequence continues at coordinate 98,115,683 of NC_090942.1, forward strand.
TGTGTTTTTTTCTGTTTTGCCTTCCTGAGTCACTTTGAGTTGTGTGTGTGTGTGTGTTTTTTTTTTTTTCTAAACTTGGAAAGCTCTTCTGTTCTTAGGGGAGCTCACTATAAGATGTCCAGGGAAATCCATCTCAAAGCTCTACCCCACATAAGATCCCATTGCAAAGCTTCTGCGGAATTTGCACAGGAACTGAGATAAGGACGTATACTTTACATTCGTCACAGTCTAGCAGGCAACAGTATCTTAAACAGGAGTGCACTACGGACTTGAAAAAAACACACTTGCCTTGAACCGGTAATTGATGTATTGTTCAATCTGTTGACACAGCAGTGAAAATATCTGATTCACAAGAATCTTGCTGAGATTCAGCATTTGCTTTCAGATCCCACTTTGAAAACAAAGTAGTATTCTGTATCAGAAATAACAACATTGCCAAATAAACACAAGTACACACAAAAGCGTAAACTCATTTGTGCATATAAAGCAGATATGACAGAATATCTTTCAGATTGCATTTGCAGAACAGATGTAAGAACATCCTCTAGACATTGAGAATAATACTGCAAATACGCCTCTGCTCTTTTCTACAGATTTTAGGATGATAACTTTGGAACAGAAAACAAAATGGGAAAAACCTGAAACCTCAAAGGAAGTCCCTCAGCTAGCTATTTTAAAAGGCAACTTACTCCAATGCCTGCTTCTGCCCAAGATGACCAATCCATTGGAAGGAAAAATTCACATTTTTCATTAAAGCTCAAATAGCTCGTTCACAACTTTTAAGAGATTTCTCAGCCCCAGTTTCATGCAACAGTAAAGCACTGCACTGGTCCAAACGCCCATTAATGTAAAAAGATAACCAGAACACGGTTCATGGCTTTCAACCCTCATAACAGGATTTTAGCTGTAATCCTGGAAATCATCTTCTCTCAGACAAGTGGGCAAAAAGACCTTATGTTATTATCTTCAAAGAACTGCTCAGCATCCTGTCTCAACTCATATCTGGTCCAATAAACACCATATAAAATAGTCATGCACCACATACTTTAAATACACAGTATTCCATCCTACTAGGTAAATCTGTGTCAATATCACAAATTATTCAAGACATTAAAATATTTCAGAGGTTCAAAGACTAACAATAATACATTAATTACTAGTGAAGAACAGTTTTCCAAATACTGACAAACCCTTCAGGAAAAACACTTTTATTTAAAAAACAAACAAACCAAAAAAAAACTCATCTTGCGTATAAGGTCAGTCCATCAGGTTTCTAAGGCTTCTACTGAGTGACACCTTCTAATAAGGACATTCTCATTCCCTGCAGCCGCCAGACCCCCAACAGAGTTAGGTTTCAATTTTTCCAACTAGGTTAATATAGGAAAGCTTCCATACTGACTTGGAGGGGGCAATACACAGAGCACCACTGAAATAATGAGGTCTCAGAATATGCCCATACAATGTATGGCAGGAGATGAACACACAATGTGCTCCAAGAAAATTGTGACTTAACTTTTAAAAGGGATTTTTTTTTTTTGCTTGCTAAGTCTTGATTGTTTTTTGTCCTTCACAGTGTCTTGTTTTTTATGTCGCTCTTTCTCCTTCTATACCTACCATCCATCCTTCTGTTACTAGCCTAGATGGCTAGCAGCCTAGCTTATTATTTTACACTCCTCAAGATATTTATAAGCATGTATTACATAACTATAATTAACCACGGGATACTTAAAAACACTTCCAACACCACACATCTCCAGAATTTTCATTGTTGTCTTCCAACTAAAACCAGCCTTTTGGTAAACACAGCAAACCACCACACATTGTTATTTTGACAGGAGGAAACAAAGTTAAATGGGAACAAAATCAATACTTCAGTGTAAAGGCGAAAAAACAACAGCTCAAATTCAAAAAATGTTTTAGTAATGTTTTCCCAGGAAAATAAAAATAATTTATATTAATAAATTAATGCTAATAATTTGTGTTATGCGTATTTTGCATCATTTTTTCAATACAGTAGTGGAATAAACCATATACACAGACAACTATATAAAGCAAGCAAAAAAAGCTGAATATTATACCAAACTTCTCTCATAAAACCACACCTCCGCTGGCAGTTTTCCTACTCAAAACAGGATCGGATACTCAATTTGTCAACATCAAGAGACTGAAACCACTACTCATTATTCCAAACGTTTTAACGCTTTTGCATCTGTATCAGACTTCAAATTCATACAATAATTAAACAAATAGCTACCTGAGACCTAATACTAATAAAGCTCCCCTGCAAAAATTAAGTTCCCAATGTATCAACGACCACTTGAAATACAACTATATTAATATTTTCAAAACTTGTGCACGTTTCCAAATTTTACTTTTTATAAGGCACGTGTATGACTATGTTACATTAAATAATTCCAAGGATATTTTTTCGTAAGTCATAATACCACCTCTCTAATAAATTCAAAGAAGATACTCTCTCTTATTCTCTGCTGTAGATGATGCTATCACCTTTTAATTTTCTGTAATGCCAACAGAACTTTAGGTATCAAGAGGTACACACACATCTCTGCATTTGAGAAACTTATTTTCCTACAAGTCTCCCCTCCCAGTGACTTTTCCGATTTAGTCTTCAGGATAGGGGCATCACAGTTTGAATGACTAGGTTCAACCATACCACGTGAATCCTCCTCCATAAATAAATGACAATCTTAAAACTTTCTCTTGTGATGATTTACTTTGTTGGTCCAAACAGAGAGGGGTATGACAAAGCTGATTCCCTGTGGGAACAACACTCTTAAGACTGTTATACTTCACTTTACCTCAGGGATTTGTTCTGAAAAATAATCTATTTCTGAAATATTAGACTTCTGTAGGATCTTGGATATAGGACTTCTCAGCAGACCAACAAAATGTTCCAGGAGTCTGTATAAAGACTTTTAGACTTTATTTCAACATGGCTTTTTTCCTTTCATTTTCTATTTTAAGTTATATTTGACAAACTCACTATTATCAAAATCTGCAGTTCAAACACAAGTATTCTCAAAACCATCTTAACTCAGGTAGTTAAAAAAAAAAAAATAAAGGCCTACCTGGCATACCTGGCATTCCTTCTCGCATGTCTTCAGGCTCTACTTGAGTATAACCTGAGATGGTTTGCATGTCTTCCAACCGTGAAGCTTCATATAGAATCAAACGAAAGTCTAACAGGAAAAAAATATATAGTATCAAGTTAATTTTCTGTAACTAATCATTTATAAGTACATGCAACAAAAATGTACTTACAATCCTTTTTTATAATATTCTAGCATAAAAGTGGGAAGTTTTTCAAAATAAAAACAGGCTTTGTTTTCACATAACTTGGGGGAAAAGAACATCTGAAACCACATTTTTACCCTACAAGTGAATTATATACAAATGCCACTTTCTTACCAAGTTCTTAACTTTGTTTTGTATATTTGCAAATCAGTTTTACCACAAACTAAATTTTACTGCTTCATAGCGCTGATAACCCCAGGGAAGCAAAGCAGGCAGATTCTATTACCGGCTATTCTGAGGCTGCTTGGCAAAGTAAGGCTTTGGTTCTACAACCAAAACATGCAGCAGTGAACGCTCATAACGAAAATGCTACTCAGTCAATTTTAAAGGCGTCTGAGTTCTGATTATGGGTTATCCCACCTCTAAACAAACAGGAAAAATAACATTGTTGCTTTTGTATCAAATAAATGAAGTGCTTTATGAAACAAGCATTTTATACCGAATTATCCCTTAACACAGTAATTTTCAGTTAAGCACTACATCCAAAGAGCCTTTAAAAAAGGGGCCCACACACTTCCTGGGTTTTCTACCAGAGAAAGAAAAAAGCACAAGCAAGTGCCATGGTCAGTCCAGCATTTTCTCTCAGGCATACACACAGGGCATGCTTGAGCAGAGTTCTGAGAGAAGCATCCATTTTTTAGGCTTACAAGATAAAACCATTTCCCCGTACATCATTTTCTCAGGAAAGGAACACAACTCACCCAGCTCCAGATGCCCACAACCCTGACACAAGGCACCTGGCTCTGTTCTAGCAGAGGATAAATTGTGTCCAAATGTACCCATCTCTCCCTTTCACATGAAGTCATTCGGAGTAGCTGAAGTGGATGCAAACTATTGAGTCATGTAAATCTCAACGTAGAGGGTATGAGATTAGACACGATGCTCTGCTTGGGACAGCCTGGATGCAGTTGTCGCATCATACCCTCTTGTGTTTGCCTTCTTTTCACTCTCTCCTAGCTTATTGCAGGCGTTAGAAGCACGGCCACGCTAAGAAAGGCAACAAGACCGCTCTAGCTCCCAAGGGCTTTTCCGGGATTCAGCGCGAGCAGACGGTGCCCTCCCCGGGCAAGCCTGTGGGCCGCGCCGAAGCCCCTCAGGCCCAGCTGCAGCAACCGCCGGGCCCCGCTGAACCGCGCGGCTCCCCTTGACCTGGCGACAGCGGGGCCCCCGCGGGCGGGCGAGCTGGGCAGCCGTTGGCCCCCGCCACTCTCCGACACCGGCGCGCTCAGGCGGGGCGGACCCACACGTCAGTTGGCCGTTGCCACCCCGCGCGGGCAGCGCGAGCCAGAGGCGCTGCGCGCGCGAAGCAACGTTACTCCAACGTCGTTGCCACGAGCGGTACTTTTAACCTCCCCCGCCACATATCCTCGGAGCCCCATTGGCTGCGGCGAGCGACTCGCGTCCGCCCGCCGCCCTCCGATTGGCTCAGGCGCCAGCCCATCAGCGCGCGTGCCCGCCCCCGCGGCAGGCTGGATCTAACCTGGAAGCTGGAGAGGTGAAGCCGTTAACGGCCACGTTTGGGGGCCGGGGGGGCCGGGGAGGCCGGTCTCGCGGCTTGTTTTCAGCAAGTGCAGCGCCAGCGCCACATGGCTTAACTAGCCGCTGTTGGCGGCTTAACAAAAATAAAGATAGGACAGCCAGGCCAGAGGGAAGCCAAGCACATACAAGCCACATCGCAGTCAAAGGCTCCGTTATTGATGCAACTGATTTTTGCACAACCCCACGTGCCTTTATTCTGGCTGATGTGACTTCACTGTCAGATGATTATATAGAGTATGAAGCTAAAAGCCTGATGCCACTCCAATATAGGGTTATCAAAAGATGCAGAACGTTATTAGGAGAAAGAGTTGGCAAGCACTAGCAGCCAGCAATACCTCCTTTTCTTCTGAGCAAAACCTCTGTCACGTTGCTACTTGCAGTGTCTGGCAACCGAACGCGGAGGTCACGGTATCGTAAGGTAAGTCAACTCATCACACAGGTAGCCACGCAGGTTAATCCAGCGCACAGGTAACTTTGTGCAACTGAACTTTCCTCCACATGAGACAACGTATGTGCCATTTTCATTCTGGGCTTTCCTAATTTAAGAAACTTAAAAACCTCCCATAACTGACCTACAGGACGATTAAAACATGGAACTCAAATGATGCATCAACTATGATATAATTATTCAGATTACACTGAACGGTAAACAAAAAACATATATGTTATTTTTCCTTAAAAATGCATGCAGGAGGATGGCAAGGGATCCTCTTGGCAGAAACATGCATGGGATGCCAGCTAAACTGGAAGTAGATCAGTTGTAAATTGATCTCTGAAAGAGCCTGCAGAGCACCCTGTTCCTAGCGTGTGTTGAAATAGGGTTCCTAGCGTGTTTACTTGAAATAACTTTCAAGTAAAGTTTGGCTGCGGATAACTTCCCGACATGCCAAGGATATTGGGGTTATTATGAGTGGTATGAAATTAGGAGAGTATACAGGACAAATGCCCCCTGCCCCCAGTCTCCCACGGAGGGGAAAACTTCAGAAACAGCTCAGTAATAACATTACGAAGCTGCACTGGGACTGACACGATGCCCGCAGCCATTGTGAACGTTCCAGCAGCGGGAAGGGCTCTCTCTGACCAGCACTTAAATCTCCTAGACATGGAATAATCCAAGCGTGAGACACACAGCCAAGGGAAACTAGGATTCATAAGCTTAGCGGATCAAAAAATTACTTGCTTTTCCTGGTATCGTGGGATTCGTAGCACCATCATCAGGCAAACAATCTACCTGCAACAGAAGTGAACAAGACAGAGTGAAGACAGTTACAAATACATGCTTCAGACTGCCTCTTTATAGCCTGGTTGTTTAAGAGCCACGTTCCCCTTCTTACAAAAGAAGTCAAGTCTGTGATGCAAAACAAGGGCAACTCAAATAACTCTGCTACTCTCCCGAAACTTTAAATTATATGTACCCTGCAGGAAGGGAACTTTTTTCCCCCCTAGAACTCGGCCAAAGTCATTACTGGAAATAATCAATCTTGCAGAACAGCTGAGAACACTTAAAATATACTTAACATACTCATATTTCATTTCTTTCTGTGATATAATCACTATCACCTAGATAGGAGAATTCCTGACAAAACAGGTAGATTTCAGGGCAAATCCCAAACCTACAAACTGAGCTTGCTTACTTATGCTGTATAAGACATTCCATTTCAATCAAAACCCTGAAAAAGCCAAAAATGATGAAAATGCCCAATAGGCTTGTGCTCTCTCTTCTAATTTTTCTACCTCATTTTGAAAAGCAGCCCTTGACCTATTTAGTTAAGATTTGGCTTTCCACTGGTTGCCTAAGGCGAAGTTAAGAACTTAGAAATCTGAATAAATTCCCCAAGCTCCTCCCTCAATAACAGCCTGAAAGTCACTGGCACAATTGCAGCTTACACATCTGTTAAGCAATCATTAATTTATCAGTAACAAAAATAGGCAGAGATACAATCTTATCTTTAGCTTTACTTCCTAGCTCATCAACTTTGTACAGCGTCAATGGCTTTTTTAATGATTACTGACAAAGCCAGAAATGACAGTGTGCGAAGAAAACTTGTCCAAAGATTTTCTGTGATCGTCGCTCTGGATCTTACAGGAGACTTGGCAACAATAAGCCTAAAACATGGAACTATGACTATGAAGACTGTTCCCTCCCTCTTTCTTTGCAGGACTCAGCAAACAAAAACCTGTACTTTGTTTTGCTGAGTCAAAACCAGAAATGTCTGACAACAGAATTACATGTGAACCACCACTGCGCTGGATTCTGATGGAAGATCTTTACTACTTTACTGTGTGGGTGACTGAACACTAGGACAGGTTACCCAGAGAGGATGTGGAGTCTCCTTCCTTGGAGATCGTCAAAAGCTGTCTGGACGCAATCCTGGGCAACGGGCTCCAGGTGACCCTTCCTGAGCAAAGGGGTTGGACTAGATGATCTCTAGAGGTCCCTTCCAACCTCAACCATTCTGTGATTCTGTTATCTCCAGCACCGGCCTCCTATTCATCAACAGATAACGCTATGAAAGACCTTACATGCAGAAACCTATCTGCTAGATAGGCCTTCTAATTCTTGTAATGGTTAGCTGATTACTCACTGATTTTTCTTCTATTATTTTCACTTTTAGTTATTTTAATTTAAGGTAACAGTGCTCCAAAATAACACATAGCATAGAACCATGGCAAAACTGGAAGCAAGGCCCCCTTTTCAGCAAACTAATAGTACTTCAAAAGATGCTTACTATCTAAATACGGTTTGTAAATAAAATTCCAAGGATCTGAACTAAGATCAGCAGAAAGTCATGAGTTAGTTAATAAAAGCATTCATGCCTCCACTTGATTTCTCCATGGGTTGCTGTTTTTATGACTGTATGTCATTTCTTTAGCCTTCAAAATAGACCAACTGCATACTGCTAATTGATGTGCCAGTACCTTAGTGCTCTTCACACTCCTTCAGTTTTTCTACATTTGCATAATTTACGTTTGCATGTAACTCAGACCATTATATAGATCAGTTGCACATCAAGCCATAAAGACATTCTAACAGCAAACGCTGGTTTCAGCCTAACACCTGAGAGGGAATCTCAGACTCATTTTGGATGGCCCACATATTAATCCTCTGCACAACACAGGCCAGCAAAAGGCAGCCCACCCAGGAAGGTACCAAATTACACTACTTTGAAATACATTCTTCTCCCAGCCAAGATGAAGCATTGCTAGCACGCTTCCTTACAGTTAAGCGTTAAACCAGAGCTTCCATGCAGCGTTAGGGGACACAGTGCTGGTGTCCTCAGCAGCCATGACCAATTTCTTGGCACGCTCACCGAGGGGAGGGGTGTTATTAACTGCAGATGTTATTATTGCCCTGAGCTATTGGGAAGTCTCTCTCTGCACTGTCAAATAACTGCCACATTTTACCTCACAGGCAAGGACAGCAGTTCAGTACATGTTCCCCAAATCTCAACTCATTATAACAAGTGGGGTTATCAACTGGGTTAGATAGTACTACTTCTGCTTTTCACCACTGTGTTCTTGTTGATACACATTTCTTCTTACAGTGTTTTCAGGCACATCATCACTACTAATATAGTCTGTAGAAAGCCCAGGGATTCATGTGCATTGTTTGAGAAACCTCAAGAACTTCTAATCTAATCTTAAACCCTGAATCCACCCAGTATTACAACTAGGTTAACAGAGCTGTTAACGGAACAGTTTGTCCTTACACACAGCAGTCATCAGGTGAAAAAGGCAAATAACTTTGGATAGCTGGGTCTGACACAGTAGAAAACCACATTTTTCACAGTGGTTTTTAAATTGCTTCAGTTTGAAAGGGAAAATTTTAGCTATAAAAGGCATCACTTTAGGCACGCTCATGCAAAAATACCATGGCTGCAATTGAGCAGGAGTATAACACATAATGGCCATTTTTTATCTTGATTTGGTAAATGCTGTATGTTTGCTGTGATGTGGGTAATTCTGATTTCTTTAAATACATTTTTGATCAGGATCTAACCATCTCTAAATTTGTTGTGCGCTACCATTTCAGAAAGGAAAGAGATAATCCCAGAAACAGTAAGCAAGGTGTTTCCAAAATGAAACATACTTCCCCCAGACCCTGAAGGAAACAGACATTCATGTTAACTTCATGGCTGCTGAAATTTACTTTAGAAGCCCAGCCAGCTACCATTCCTAGACTCCACGACTTCCAGATACGTTGGTCACCTACCACACTGCCCATGAGCTCTTGCCTCCCTTCTGAGGAAAATAACTTAAATGTTATTGATAAACTCCCTGTACATCCAAAGCCTGAGGCAAGAGTTCCACAAACCAACGCACCAGACCTCCCCCATCTCTCCCAGGGCCAGGAGTTCAGAGCACCCAAGCAAGCTCCTGCTCTTTCTCTCAGAAATCCCTGGGAGCAGTACAGATTAGGAACAGCTGCTCACTGCAGTTTTAGCTTTTGGAGGGACTGAAGAGGCATCAGGAGCACCATTTCTAATGCTCTGAAAAGAGATAGCTCACTGAAAGGTGAGAGTTTCACATAAAAGACATGGCAGCTTGATCCTGTATGTATGCTTGCATTTTCTTCACCATTTTGTCACCACCAGCAACTTTCCCAGCTTCTTGGACTCAGTGGCAACTCTCCAAGAACCACCACTGCTTTAACAGTTTCACAATCCCCCTTTCACCACTGTTTGAACATTTTTTCCATGGCCATCTCATAGCTTCTTGTAACTTTTTTCTAAAACTGTTTGCTGCATCTTAGCTCTTCCTTGTCCAATAAGACCAAAAGATCTGTATTCTAGCCATACCAGCTTCCCCCCGCCATGGTTCTCCTCTCTGTCCACAGCCTCTGCTCTCCCTGCAGTGGGATTCACTTATCTCACAGAGAAAGGCACATATTGTTTCAAATAAAAAGCGGGGGAGAGGGAGCTGTATTATATAAGCACGCCACAGTTGCAGTTTCTTTCACGTAGCAGCAGTGGAGAAAGAGCTACCTTTGTAGCTTGTAGAGACTGTGGGTCTCCATCCACTACATCTAATAGGAGACAGAAAAAGAAAAGGATATTTGGCATCTTTAGCTTTCTGGTGATTCCCAACTGGTGTGCAACCCGCAAGGCAATTACCTTTTGGTATCATTTAAATACTGCCTCCAGCCTGCACTGGACCAGAGTCAGCACAGTCGTCCTTTTCCCCTCCTAGATGGTTGTATGGGGAAGGGGAGAAAACTTTCCTCATGCACCGATGAACGTAAAGAAAAGCCAAGCAAACTGCACTCTTCCTCTGCCTGGATTCCCACGGCCTGGGGAGAAAGCAGGCCACAGAGCAAACAAAAACTGCTCAACAATCCCTCCTTTGCAAACAAGCAGCCACTAAAGCAAGGGCAGCTGCCCAGAGCACTCCCAGCTCACACCAAAATTGTTCTTGGAATTGTAGGAAAGAACGCATTTAGAGAGAACTGAGATAAAACACCTCAGTACAAAAGCTACAGGCTGCAGTTCAGGGAGCCTCCATTTTCCATTAACAATAGAGAAATTTTTTTTCTTAATCTGGCTGCTCCCCAAAGTGACATGGGCTTTCCAGATCACATTTCAGGATATGGTTTCATCATATTGTATCACAGCCAAATTTCCCTGCCTCCATATCCAAGGCCAGATAAAGTACTTTGCCCCCTGTGCCATTCTTCCTCCTTGTGAGACTCATTTTTTTCTCAAATCAATTCTGTGACTCACACCATACTGCCTCCAACCGAGGAAGACGGCACCTTCTTATCGCCTGACCAGGAACTGCTTTCTCCTACTTTAGATCTAAACTTAAAGCCAAATTGATATGCAATCTCTCTTTGCATTATCCAAACTTTCCAAGCCCTCCCTTTCCTGAACTGCTATCCTCAACTTTCCTCTGGCATTAGTTTGGCTTCTCAGAGGAAGGAAATGGATTTTACACTGTAATGCATCAGTGCGTTAAAATATGTGGCACTGTATCCACATACTATTACTAACAAAATCCTGCAACACAGCTGTTTATATAAAATAGATGCAGCATGTAATTAATTTTTCCAGATCCTATAGGTCTGTGATCATTCATAGGTCTGTTTCACTCTAATCACTCATCCTTTTATTTTTGGATCAAATGAGTTAAGCAAATGTCTATGTTTAGAACACAGAAAAACCAACCAAGGCAGACAGATTTGTATTTTAAGTATCTGCATGAAATTGAAAAGCCTGAAAACGACTTGGCAAAATACTGTAACTGAACTGCTATAGAAATATCCTGTAATTCCTGCTTTAATTTTATGTATCTATATATAGATGCATATATATCCCATTAATGAAATTCAAACTGAAAGGGAGCTGGCAACCAAAAGTAGTACAACAGTTTTTGACATTAGAATACAGCTCCCTTTTATGCTGCCCTATAATTTAGAAAGAAGATTTAAACTGAGTATAACGTTTTTATAATAGTGGGATCTTTTCACCTCCAGATATTTTTGCCGCTGTTCAAACTGAACTACAGAACTCTAGAAGATAAACTGCTCCCATATGTAACTGTCATCCTCAAAATTACAAATGAACACATTAAAACATATCGATTAAAAGAGCACAGAAACTTATATCCCATTTATAGCTCACCTGTTTTAGTACAGATTTACCTCATATGAATTTAGATGATACGGACTGACGTGAGTCCTTTGTCCAGTCTTCCGATTATTTAATATACCCTCTCCCCAAAAGAAAATTTCTACAATGAATAATGCCTTCCTTTATTTATCTGCTTTAGGAAAAGCTGGAGAAAAGAAAAAAGCACACTCCATGCTACTTAAGTATCTATGATATCAACTTGGGTCTACCAAACCTAAAGCCCATTTTACCAACATGCATCTTTCTCAGTTTGAATGTGAAAGAAACAGGCATAGTGCCATCAGCTCACAAGGGCGGGATATAAGGCAATGATGCAAGATAAGGTTTTAAGTAGCAGTTACAAAGGCAGTATTTTCATTTGCAAGCAAAATAATTTTTTTCTTGAGTATTATTATTTTCTGGAGTGCTGACATCTGTAGGAAAAGGATTCAAACACAAACTATTTAATAATTTGATGTGCCAAAATATTACAAAAAATGGCAATAAGTCTTTTATGGCTTAGTGATGGCGCACTCACAGTGATGCTGTTGACCTATACTTACCAGGTACTGCTCTTAATCTCATTCAGCAATGTTAAATCACGACATCTTTGTATTGAATCATCAAGCCTACGTAAGTTGACACTTCATAGAAAAATAACCACTTACTAATTGCTGAAAATATGCTTGATAGGTAAACTGATTGAAATTCAAATTTGAGAAATTTAACCAAGGCACTTTTTATTCTTTAATCAAGGCATACAGTCTTAATTATTAAAAGCAAATGTGCAAGGCAAAAGCAGCTCTGTACCAAAGGCACAGTATGGTCATGACGCTCCAGGTATTTTAGCAGCAATTTGTACCTCAGAAAGAGTGCAACATCTCTGGTTCCTTCACACTCTGCTCTCCAAATGTGTGTGTTTTCCCTGATTAGATTTGACTTAATGATCTCATGTGATAGCCAGAAGTTGATTCAAAATCATACTGGATTTTTGGCTGAAATCACACTTCCTGCTGATACCGACCTACCTACCGACCTACCTACCTACATATATATATATATATCCCTTATAATGCAAGGGGATAAATCCATGAGGCATGCCACAATGAGAATGAATTAACAATGGCTTTTACTGACTTTCTGCTAGGCCAGTACATCTGCCCAGGAGCCTCGCTTCTGTTTCAGGCCCTGCACAAGAGGGAAAGAAGCAGAAGGAGCACAAAACAATTCCCATACACTTTTTTATACAGGTAGAGGACTATCCCTCAAGGTAAGTGCTGAGAAATACATCTATAAAACCATCCTAAAGAGGGCACCTTCATGTGAGTTGTGGGATAAGGGGCAGACAAACAGGCTAGCTGTAGCACTGGTACAAAAGGAAGTGTAAGGAGGTTGTTAAAACTTTATTTTCCACACTTTCGTGCAAGGCATATTCTTTCCAGACATGTCTACTGCAAATGTTTTATCAGAACTGGCGTTCCCATTGTTCTGGACTAGGCAGCACAATCCAAAATGACAAGGAAGCTACAGCTGAGCTGTTCAGAGGTTAACAACAGTAACCTCCAGAGTTCCAGTAGCAGCTTCCATGGAGACTATTCAGAGGGTACAAGCAGGATGGAAGATGTGATTAAAGCTGTGATAAGATGAAAATGGGCTTTTGGTTTTATAAGCTGAGACTTAGACAACTTCCAGAATAATAAAAAGAGGAAGGTATGTTTTCACCCTTATAAGGTTTGAAGACTTCATACACTTCAAGAAAAAAGTCAGGGTTCTTGCACAACCCTCTGGGAGATAATGGACATCTCGTAAGAATTCCTTGCTAGGCCGAAAGCGTTTTCTAAATATGCTTTTTCTGGTAGACACTGACTCACTGAAATATATACCTCATTAGTTAGTCTCCTTTTACCTAACTTTCTTACCAGATATTTCATGAAGAAATTAAATCAATGACAAACGTACTGTGACTTAAACACCCAGATGATGTATCAGTTCCTGAAAGTCAGTTTCTCAGAGGATTAAAAAAAAAAAAAAAAAAAAGGTCATCCTGTTCTCTTTTTGAAGCCAGAAATCCTGAGTTCAGCTTTGGCAGTAACTCCCATCAGAGCTCTCCAGAGGTCTGCATGGGATTAAATTTTCAAAAGCACTTAAAAGGTTTAGGAGCGTGTCTCATTGTCAGAAGTGATTTAGACTACTGAACTTAAGCATCGCTAAAAGTACTGCTTCATGCCCTGTCTTGTCAAATCCAGTGAGGGGAAGGGTTCTCACACAGCCCCTGACAGATGCAATTGTTTGAAAAGTGGAACCCCATTTCTACAGCTTTCTGATAGAGATGACTGGCCTCAACCAGGAAAAGCAGAATGCGATACATGCCTTAGCCCAGTAGATCGGCATAAACCACTGATGGAGTAAGTTTGTACTAACGGGCCAGGCTGTGAACCTGAGTGGCACCCCTTCTGCTGTTCGTGGCACAATTAAGCAGCAGACATTAAAGGAAATAGTATCTTCTATTGCTGCAAGCAAATTCACCAGACGCCAAAGGTCATAAGCTCCTAAGTGCCTGAGACACTTTTAAAAGCAGACTTGGATGGTCCTGATAGTGTCACTCAATCTCCCTAGGCTTCATTCCCTTCCCTTGCCCTAAGGGGCTGATGCTTATTTTAGAGGGTGTTAGGCAACTTAATTAATGTCTGTGGTTTCTTTCTTGCTTTAGTATTTTGGGGTGTTTTAAGGCACGCAAAATACTAAGCAAATAAATTCCTTTAAAGTATTTTATTTCATTTGCACTTTTGCAACAGAAAAATTATATTAAAAATCATATGTACCATCATATATGTGACCTAAATTCTTCAGCACTATTCATGTATTTTGTGAGAGACTGGAAATAGCTTTGAAATGTTTAAAATGTTGGATTTAAGAATATAATAAACATGAAAGTGATAACAGTCTGTTCACCAGCTGCAGTGTTTATTTTTTAAAAAATGGATTTGATGGATGTTCTGATGCTTTATGTTTTCTATTGACAATGAGTCAAGTGGGACTTGAAAGGGGAACAGATGCTTTGTGTCACATAAGAGTTCGTGTGAACTTTTGCTTGGACAGGAGAGGGATTGTGGCCTTATAGTTACATTAACTAGATATTTCTACTAAAATGTGTAACATCAAAACAGCCAGTGATCTAAAATTTAAGCTTTCTATGAAAACGTAATTATTGAAGTGTAAATCAGTGTTCTAATGCCCTCCAGCTCTGCAAGTAAGTCTTGGGACCTAGATAAAATCAACACAGAGGGTTTAAGCGCACTTCAAATGCCTAAAAAATGCCCTGCGTTCCATCATAAATCAAGTATCAAATCATGATGAATTTACCTCACCAACATGCAAATAAAACAGTTGCTTTGTCAAGATAGCTGATCTTTATATAAAACCTGAGTCTAGCCATTCAGCTCATGCGCATGAACAGACTTTAGCAGTAAGTTCTTCCTGCTCAAGCCTTTTTTTGGATCAAGTCCTCACTTTTTACCAATCCAAAGCTCCTGTTTAAGTCAACAGAAACACTGTCTGAATTAGGGGGTAAGTAAGAAATGAATAAGGACCCTGACCCTGGGCAAACTTTCATACTATATAATTTCTTTGCCCTGGCAATTCCAAATCACTAAGCTATCTGTTGTTTGAAGCTCATCTCACTACAAGCTTCCTAGGAAACACACATTTAGGAGTACACATATGTTAGTAAGAACATAGCTCCAGACAACTGCTGGCTTGGGATAACAGAAGAGCGCTGCCCCTCAATTCACTTATGTTCACACCCATTTGTAAACAGATCCAGAGCACAGGGGAAAGGAAGGAAGGCCTTGTGCTGCCTGTTCTTTGTTCACAGCACACCTTTGCTTTTGCTCAGAAAGCCAGGGAAAATCTTCTCATTTCTGCAAGTATGTTTTCTTTTTTCTGAGATTTAAGTGGATGGCAGTTATAACAAAACCTGTCAGGGTTGCTGCAGCACCACAAACCGTGTAGGCGATTCCCAGGAATGGGTTACTTCCTCCGCTCCATACCATGGTTGAAAGAATCACATGCTTCTTCCCCTTAAATTTGCTAACAGGGAAATCTGATAGAAGGATGTTAAAGTTTCACTAACAAAGTTCACGTTATTTCCAGCAGGAAAAAAAAATGTAGTGACAAGTGCTCAAAATCCTTTCCAAGGCATAAAGGAGCAAGAAATCTGAATTTGCTGTAAAATTCCTTTAACTGATCTGTGACGTCTCTACTCTTCTCAGTCCAAAAAACCCGGCAGCAGCTGGTGGAAAGAAATGTAGATACTTTACATACAGTTTCATTGTGATTCTGGAAATACCGGGCTTCTTTCAGATTCAAGCATTATATAACTGCTACTGCACTAATTTGACCTGTTTCGTAATATTTTCAAGCAGTAAACAAAACTCATTGGAAAATGAGCCTTTTGGGAAGTTTATCATAAATGCTCATCTTTCTCTCATATCCTGTCTATCTAGAATATTTTTACTCTCTCCATGTGGAAACTTTCAGAATACAGCTAGGCTACAACATATTAACACCAGAGCTATACTGGCGGAGAGCAAGGATAAACTTATAGTCCTCTTAGCATAACTCTTTAGTCAGCGATGTTCACACTGTTCAGCGCAAGAGTACAGTTTCACCAGGAGAAAAATTCCTGTCCGCACACAGCTCAAATCCGCCAGAGGGCTCTGCTGATGCAGACATCCCACACAGCTCGGTGGCAGACACTCCTCTGCACCGCTTGCTCCACAGTAAGGGTGTAGACACCCTTGGGATTAGGCCAATATTAAATATTTTGGCTAAAACAACATCTTTAACCATCTCTTCAGTTTCCCAACCTTTTTTTAAAACCTGGTACTGCCATGTTCTGCCTCTGGCCAAAGGTAACCACCTCAGAAGTCAAACCCAAAGCCATGTGCTGCCATTTGAATTATATATCTTAACATCTGCACAGGCTAACGGAAATCCACTTGTACTGTCCTGTCACTCACCAAGACATGGTGATTTAGTTTGGAGTATTTTGCTTGGCTTGGGGTTTTTGGCCACTTTATTATACAAACCCACTTCCATCTAACGTGAAACCATCTAATAGTTAAGGAGTATCTTGGACAATATGAAAGGATACTATAGGAAATACGAAAAGTGTAATTCCCTGCTGGGAGGCCATCAGCAAACTGCCTTGTGCGGCTGACACGGCGATAAAGATTTCTGAATGTAGAAAAGGCCGACACTCGCATCCAGACAATTAACTCATCATTTATGTAACCGTTGTTCCTTTCATCTTCCTCATCTAACAAATATACTGGCTTCTGCCAGTAAGGAGGTCTTGCTGTCCCTGGTGAGGAAGAAAGAAAGCAGGAAAGACCTACTGTCAGTGAAAAGGGTGATTGATTGCTTACTTTTTCTGGGCCTACTGATATCCAGCACAGAACGTGAGAATATGAAAGTGACACAAGGTACTGTCCAGTATTGAAAAATTACATATGCTAGGGAACGTTTCTCATCTAAAGACCTCCACATTTACCTCAAACATGAAAGAACACAGTTTAACAACACTCAAGGAGTCAGTACACATCAGAAATCTCAAGCACAGGAAAAACAGTGACTTGCACAAATAAAAGTACTTGTCATTCCAGCTCCTCATCTCTTCATCAAGGAACATACTCTCTACAGGGAGGAGTTTAGCTTCAGTTTCTATACATCAATTCATTCCCGTACAACCAGAAGGGCACCCAAAGATCGTGAAATAAATTCTGCGTATTACCTTTTTGCAGCCAAAAAAGCACACTCTATGATATTTAGAATATGCCATATGAACTACTTAGACAATTAACTCTTTGAAGCAGGAAGAAGTTTATTTCATATGGCATCTAGCATAGGAATGATCTAATCCAAAATACAGTCTTTAGCTCCACTTCAATGCAGATTAACCCTAACATGGAAACAACCCTAGCAAATGACTGCTTAAAAGAAATACTGAAGATGGCAGTCTTGCTTGGCTCACAACTGCCTAAGAATCTGCAAAGGCAAGAAGAAGGAAAGACGTTATATGCAATTCTCCTTCACAGATGTTTTCCACAGAAGAACTAAAGACAGACTATATCCTTACCTTTGGACAGCTTACACCGTTATAAGAAATAATACAGAAGGGTATTGATGAAGGCTACCTTCAGCCTTCTGAAACCACTCTCTCTCAGCTTCTCCGGTCAGTGGAAAGAGAAATTTCTGCTAAATCTGGCTTCTGCTCCCAGTCACCCTCAAAGGTAGTTTCTTCTACCAGGAATTTCTCCCAAGAGTGATCTCCTTCTTGGCATGGGAGACTTCCATTGGGGTTGGAGAGGAGAAGCCACAGAAAAATAAGGAACATCAGCAGAACCATACTTACCTGCAAATGCAGAAGAAAGATTGTGTGATTTTGGATTGCGAAATTTCACATTTTTATCTGTCCACCAACTGTTTCCAGTCTTCAGCAGTGGGACTTGAATAACAGATGACTTAAGGTTGTAAAAAAGATCAATAGTATCTGCAGGGAATATCAGAGGCAATACATACGAGTAAAAGGCAGACATTCAGAGTAATTTTAATGGCCAACATAACCAATGAAAACTGACCCGGAAGCAGCTCTCAAGTGAACAGGAAAGAAAAAAAAAATCTTGTATACTCCACAGGAAGAAGAATTAACCTTCCTGAGCCTTAAAACTTTTACATTTTTAAAGACTGAACATATTCCTACCAATAAATTCTGTTGAATCCTTGTGCAGAAATATGTGCAAATATCTTTTGTCCCTCAACTCTTCCATGACTAACTTCTTTGCAATTTACTTTTGGAGCTAGAGGGGGAAGGCTAGTTAGAAGAGTTACTCTGCTACTTCGCTTTCCCTAAATTTTGTTTTGACAGTTATCCTGAACTAGTTGCTTTGCTATACCACATGTGTTTTGAGGCAGTAGGAGAGAGGTGAAAGCACAATCAAGGGAATCCATGATCCTTGGGAGAAAATTCTGCTTTAGTTTTATGCTAACTAGGCCTCGTCTACCAATTGGGCCACAAATATTCTTTTAATCAAAAGCCACTTAGTTAAAATTGTGCTAACCCCTGTCAACCTGTTTCACTAGGCAAAGGTATTTGTTTTTCCTATGACATCTTCTTACTCCGATTAATTAGTTTAACATAAGGGAAAAGACATTTTAGGTCTCGTCAGCATCTATGCAAAAATCCAGGCAGCGAATGAGACGACTGGCAGGGGCAGTTAGATGATATGGATGGAGACAGGCTGCATTTTAGGAAACATCAAGCACACAACTCAGCTGCATGAACACTACCAAACACTTCCAAAAACATACAGTCAGATACGCTCTTCCAGATGAATGATTATTCCCTGCCCCGCTATGTCTCCTGCTGTTTGTTACCGGCTTATTGCTTAGAGTTACCAGTTCCTGAGCTCTGCTTGCTTAACTTCTCTGACTGCGTGCTTACCTGCTACCTCACGTCAAAAACCTTCTCGGTAGCAGGAACTGGGTAGTGTTCCTCATTTTACAGAATAAGCTTAGAGAGCAATTAGACAAGCAGTTAAACAGTTGTAAGTGAATGGGAAGCACCACCTCCCAGAAGAGAGGGACAGTAATGAGCAGCTGGAAGGGGAATTCATCACTCTTCACCCATATCACCAGCAACCGGAAAATTTCCTCACACTGTCCCTTCGGGACCGTCACAAAGGCAGGCACTGGAGGATTTGCCTTCTGCATTTTAAAATTTTACTATCTCTAGTTCTCTGCAGGAGAATACTGTCCCTATAGCCATTGCCCCAGGACATTATGGGCTGCATGCCTGTACCTCAGCTGGCCTAGCTTTGAGCCCTACAGCCCAGTCTAATAATTAAGCTTCCAGTGGGGCAGGTGAGGACAGCATAGCCAGATGAAAATCAAGTGGATCTAGAAGTTACTGCCTACTGCTGTCCTCACAGCCCCTCTGGTGCGGGTGGCACAGCTGCTTGAAAAACAGCTGCTGCATTGCCAAAAACTGTGCGCCACACGTAAAAAGAGGAGGAAGAAAACTGGTGGGGCAGGGGAAAAAAATCTCTAAAAATTTTTTGTCCCCTTTGCTCCCAAACTGCTGTTTCGAAACTTTCCTGCGTTCATGGCCAGAAGCCCTTTTCTAGGTTTCAACCTAGATGTATTCATAGGCAGATTATGCCCACAGGGTTACTATAAACAGGATCAAATTCAGGATCTAATCAATTCAAGTAAGATTACATATGGGCTTTCAGCATTCAAAAAACAAAACGCAGCTATGTATAGATCCAAAGGTCCAAACTGATTTGAAGAACATGTCACCTCCTTCTAAGCACTCCACTGTGGGGAGGCAGAATCTGAGCTCTTCCATCACTTCACAAGAACGTATTTTTTAGCAACTAAGTACACTAAGTGTGTTGTGTATATCATCATCCCTGTTTCACTAGGGCGCTCAGTTCCTCAGTCCTGTAGTAGATTTACATTGAAGAAAGCCTTAGTAAATGAAAATTTTCCTCAGCTTCAAAATGAGAGACAAGTTACTGAACAATGAGCCCCATATTCACTTCAGAAGCACTGCCAAACACAATCCTGTGTGGAACAAGAGAGAAATCCTGCCGTATCAGGACTCAGCTGGCTTGGGTTAACAGCATAGTTTCACATGGCAATTAATAAGCCAGATGTGGAAGGTAATTACCATTGAATATGCTGTTGGCGATAGCACCGCACGGAGCCATTGGCGTTCCATTTCGGTAAGTCGTGAAAGGCGCACAGTAGCTCTTCTGAATCTGCATTCAAGGTCACAGAACAATTAGGCACAGAATCTATGGGATTTTGTTTTGATTTGCTGGTGTTAATGTTTTCCTCTCATTTCCTCTTCTGAAAAGCCACCGATTAATTACAAATCTCCAGTACCTTTTGGTCACACTAGAGATGCATCCAAACGAACGAGTCTGTAGTGGAGGAATGTCTTCTATAGCATAGCAGGCACAGTAAGTAAACTTAAGATCTTCATCAAATTCCGCTCCAAACTTGCAAACTCTAGACCACAAGCACTCATTTTGGGACCTGCCCTGGCAACATAGCTGCAATTTAATATGCTCCATTGCAGCCCTGACTTACCCTGCAACATCTTATTTTTCTTTCTTTTAAATTTTGACCCAGACTGCTTCAGGGATGGAGAAGAGCAGATGCAGTTAGCCACAGTATTACAGTTCTGTGTGAGGAAACCTTGACACATGCATGCACAGAATGAAAACAAAGGTTCATCTCAAATTTATCACCTCTCTACTACCCCAATTCATGAGAAGCTACAAATCTTCAGATTAGAGGACCCAAACAACATTTCCAAATAATTCTGGTAAGCTGTGCATCTGACTGACACAAAAGCCAAAACCCATTGCACCTGAATGCAAATGAACAAGCTAGCTGGACACCTGGAGAAGCAGTTGTGTGAGGAACACGTCTTGAGAGCTACACGAAGCATTTCATAAAAACAACAGATTATGATGGGACAGCTATGTCAACTGACAGGACAGTGCATGGACCATATATATTTTAACAAAAGCTACTTTTTGGCTAAAGGAAACACGTTATAGATTTGTAACTAAAACCCAGAACTAGTGCAATGATTACAGTGTCCAATTTCTTCATGCAGGCATACTGCAGCTGTTTCCTGTTCAAACACATAAATTACATATTTTGGAATGGTACAGGATCACCTGTTTCACCTTATACCTTTTCCTACTCCTCGTCCACTTCCAAAGCCAGATGGCAAAATGAAAGATTTAGAATAAATTAATTCCCTAACCCAAATAAAACCACATCTCAAAAGAATAAAACTGCTATCTAAGAAAAATGAAAAAACACTAGAAGGAAAAGCTTTATGTAATTTTATTTGAAAATGACGGCTTTTTTAATCACCATCCCTAAAAGGTGCAGGCTAGGGACCTGCAACGTTGGACTGACATCTTTATTTATTATTTTATTTATTCCTCTCTTATCAACTTATTACAAATGGGCCCTAGCAACCACAAAAGCAGAGACCAAACACTGAAAATCTGTACCTTCTTATTATTCCCTGGAGTCATCTTGACACACTTATAGTTATGCTTAGGAGCTCTCCATACAGTGGAAGACCCACCTGATGAAAATACTGACGATCTCATAATATAAGGAAGAAAACTTACATCTACATCTCGACCCAACAATTGTGCATCACTTCTTGATATCACGTATCGACGGTGGTTCTGATAAAAGTTTTGCAGGCCATAGTACATAAAAACATCACCCTAGAATTCAAGGACAGATCCTTTTAATTAAATAAGTTTAAGTAGACAAGAGAAATTCTATCACCCACTAACAAAGGAAAGGGAAAGGGAAAGGGAGTGTTGATAACTACATTCCAGACACACTGTCTAAAATCTATGCCTTACCCCCCTGAAAGTCTCTGGGCTGTGGCACAAATTTAAACATACTTTAAATCCCCTAATGAAACATTAAAAAAAAAAAGCATGATTATTATTTTACTCAAGATGGTAATAACTGGCCATGACCCTGCAATAATTTCATGAAGGCACCTGTTTTCCATAAAGGCAAGGTGCCCAAACAACTTCAAAAACTTGATTAGCTCCTTAATTCCATTTGAAAAATAAGGCTGCCTACCCTACGTTGTTTGAACCCTTTGGAAAGTTTAGCCCTGTAATTTAAAGGAGAAGACTAGGCAGGCAAATATAAGCTGGAAAGAGGATTATTAAACTATCCTAAAATCATAATTCAGTTAAATAATCTTCTCATCTCAAACATTACTGTGGCTTAAGGATCACTCACAGAATATTTTAACAGCCTCTTCAATACTGAAGAACTGTAAAGTGACTTTGTAATTTAAATCACACTGTAATTTTAAGGGATCATTTATGCAGTACTAAGCATAAGATCTCTTTGGCAGAACATAAGGTTTTTTAAGAACATCAGCAACATTACCCAGCAGTTTAGGACAGGAAATGAAGGATACTTTTTCCAACTGAAACAGCGGAATGACATTACTTGCCTTGAAACGTACCAAGGACCTTAGAGATTAACAGTATAACCCCTGTAAAAAAGGGCTGTGGAGGCTTACTTATAACAAGTGCTCAGAGCTCCAGTTTTATTTCTCATTTGAGAGCTTAGCAGCGCACTAACAACTAACATCAGGCCAAGTGCAAGGGTTTGCTACTGACTCAGAGAGAGAGAGGAATCACCTCCTGAATCAACAGCATTTCTTCCATCCCCTAGTCTTGGAGATATCCTTGGATCCTTGGAGATATCCCTTCGTAGCTCTTTTTTAACATGTGCCAAAATCAATAGAAAAGGCAAAAGTATAAAATTTTGAGTATTTCATGTTCGTGAAAAGTACAAAGAAAAGAGCAGTCAGGAGCTCTACACTCTACAGAGAAGAATTTATGTATTTTATCACGCAAGGATATATGTAACAAGAGGTACTAAGCAAGTTGAGCAGGATTCTTAACATCCACTTACCAGCATATCTTCCTTTAGCATGAAGTCAACAGAACAGTAGCAGTCATTATTCCAATTAGAGGAATTTTCACGGAGTTTTGAACAATCCGAGCATTTATCTGAATAATTAATCTGTGAGAGAAGTGAACAAGCACAGAATATTGTACTAAAGGACATGAATATAGGAAAAGATTAATGTTTTAGCTTCAACAGTTCTCGGAGCAGCTCTCTTCTAAAAGTTGTGCACTGCCAAAAACGTTAAAAAAAAAACAACCAAAAAACACAGCAAAGGCATAGAGAATCAGGATTTGGACTCATCACTTAGACTGGGACATTCACAAATTTAACCCCTAGTTTAAAGCTGCTTTAGAGTCTTTTGATGATTGTTGGGCAACCACTACATTCACTCCTCAGCAAAGGAGTGTTAAGTGAAGATTTCAACAGCTTAGTCTGGCTGACCAAGTAATGCTTGACTAACACATCAAACTTCCCACATTAATTATGGCCTACCCCTCCTGAACAAACCTGGATGTAGGGTGGGATGTAGAGCGGGCTCCAACCAGGAGTCCGTAAACACCATCACAGGTACAACCAACGCTACCTCCAGGAGATAACATTTAAACATCAGGGCGCTCTGCACAATAAGATTTTGCCCCAGCAAATATTTGTATTCTTTTAGTGCTGAACACTATCACAGGGACAATTTTATTTCCCCTTGAATACCTGGGAAATAACGACAGCACTTCAGATGTTACCTAGTGTTACCATCCAGTGCTGGGCTTTTTCAGTGACCATTTATCTCCGAGGATTTTCACAGGAATATTGGCTGTTGAAGCCACAGGAACAATGGCTTCAAAGGCACGAAGCCATTGTTATCGTCTTTATCCAGAAGCAAAAATTCAAACTTTTTTCCCCAACCATAGCCCAGTTGCTCCGTACCAGAATACTAAGAACAAAATCCTCAAACAAACCTGGATCTCTCTGACACTGTTTGCAGACAGTATGAGACAGATTCCTGCAGAAAGGCAGAACGCTCCGGTGACAAAGAAGCTAGAGAGCACAGTTGTAATAGTGAGCTGAGGCTTCCAAGCTGGGAGTTTCTGTTGTTTGAAGGCACTGTTATCCGGACACCTAGAAGGACGCGTCTGTGCTTCCAGACTTTTCTTGCTTTTCATATTCTTCTTGGTGAGAGGAAGGAATAATACACTCGGGCTGGAGGGAGTTTAAGCTGAGATACTGTCCTTTCCGTTGGGAAACTGTACTGTTTGTTCAAACCTGCAATATGGCGAGGAATTACTTATTAACTAGATCTCTCTCTTCCTCATTTTTTACATTTGTGCCTGGATCACCATGATCAGCTTGTGCCAATCACTTGAGTGTGTACTTTAGTCAGAGAGTGCAGTTCATGCCTCCTGAAAAGGCTTAAATATATGCTTTTTCCTGCCCCACAATTCAGTAGTATTTGTTATGTATTTGTTACTCATTTGTAGAGATACTGGAATTCCTGTGCATGATTTCTTCTTCCTTCACTTTCAGAGCTGCCCAGCTACGAAGCATGGGATAAAACAAAAGAGGCTCTACTACAGTTGCACTGGATGCCGTTGGGGAGGACTGCTGTGGCTTAGAGGCTCCCTTCTAAGTGTTCTACTGCCAAACTACATTGCTTTAGAAGGCCAAATCAAATGTTCTTAACCTATTACGTTCCTTGCTATTGATCTAGAAGCAATTTAGGTTTGTAAAAAGGCTGCATGCTCTTAATGAGAGGGCAATTAGCTATAAAAACGTCTGATTTGAATCAACGGCCTTCCAAGACACTGATGATTTGCCCACCTCTATTCATCTGTGGAAAAAAGAATTTCACTCCCTGCTATCCACAAAGACAACAGAATCACCCAGACGTCATCTCCTTTTAATTTAAATGGACAAACAGTAGAATATTGTTTGAATAGAATATTGTTTTAGTGATTTAACCAAAATAAAGCCTCAATTTAATGTACTGATATTTTAAATGTAATTTATCATGTAATATCAGAAAATAGCATTTGGCCAGGTGTAGGACAGCTGAAAAATATAAATTCACACAATACTGTTAAAGACCCTCTAAGGCAAGAACTAGCAGGGCCTGGCTTACCAGTCTCACGAGAGAAGTAAAGGTCTCCTTTGGGACAGCAGAAGGAGCTATCAGAGAATCCAGCTGTGGGAAGACTTTCAAACCCATGTTCACTCATCTTAAATATCTTATAAATGTCATAAAATAGTAAATATAACAGGTGAATACAACGTACATCTAATTTCAGTAACACATTGCTTGTGCAACAAAAATCTTTCATACTAAAACTGCGGACAAAATTTCTGTTTTATTATTAAAAGAAAGGAAAGCAACATGAACAGGCCTCTGAAAGGTCGCAATTAATTTAATCACCCATCGATGACTTGCCAATTGCAGACAGAATAATAGTAAATTACAACTGCAGACTACTTTCTTGTTGGTAAAACCATTAAAAGAGTCCCAGCTTCACAGATCCCTCTCTGCACAGCTTTATAATACTCATCTCCAGCAGGTCAATTGTTTCTTTCTTTATCTGGAAAAAAAAATAAAAATCAAACAAAGCACCAATGGTTACTGATAATGCTTTGGAAACGCACCAGTATTTAGTTTATTTACTTAGGCACTTCTTTATTATGGGATTCAAAATCAAAGGAGAAGTTCCCATACAGGGTCCTTGAACTCCAGAATGTTTCCCTTCTGTAAAATATCTATCTAACTGCTCTGCAATCCTAAGGTACAACTGCAGCTCATATAGTCACATCTAACATAGCTACAAATAAGCTGTAATCGGTAGAGCTGATAAAGCCATGGTAAGAGATACACGCTAGGCTGCAAAATTCCTGCGGGACCTTCTACAGGATCATCCCATAGTAGATGGGATAGAAAGTCCAGTGGCAGCATTGCACTACAACAGCCACAATGTTGTTAGTGTCTGAAACACCTGAACCAAAGCGAGAATGAAAGGTAGGTCTACATGAGCTGCATGCAAACTACTTTGGATTATAATATAGATAGGCATGTAGTTTACTGTTTTTCTAAAGATAAAAGACAAATGTATATGAGAATAAACTTTGGCTATCTCCTGCAGCAGGGACAGAAGTCTCTCTAATATCATCATTACTCCGGAATTTTCTTATAGCTCCTTTTTCCCCACTTACGATTATTGGAAAGTTTCCTTTAGCATTATGCCCTTCCACACCTACCCTTGGCATAGGAATAAGTGATGCGAGAAAGTCTGAGCAGTCTGTATTCCAGACTACTTGCTATATCAAGGTAAAAACGGTTTTCTTCCTATGACAAGTTCATTTCTTACAAACCCTTTTCCTGAGGTAGGTCATGAAATCTGAAACTTAAACTTTTAGTATTTTCAAATCTGGTCAAGGCTCAGTGCTTGTAATGGTTGCAGAAGGAAAAGATATAATCTGTTAAGCAAAATGTTTGAAAAAACTCCATCTGAATCTTACAAACAAGTAACATCAGGAGTTGAAACAGCTCTGTATTGTCATCTACATCTATACAGGAAGCTTTCAAAGCAGGAAACTTGCCTTTTAGACTGATTAGAAGTAAACAATCATTTTTTATCTAAACTTTTACACTTTAGCAGAACTCAAGCTCCCCAAGACAGAGTCTGATAAACTCATTTCCCCCCCCTGCCCCCCCAACTCCTTCCTCACAAGCTTTGTTTTTATTTCCTTCTCTCCACTGTTTGGGATGAATAGAGTGAGAGACATAGAAAAAAACCCAGATGTTGAGGCAACTAAAAGAGCACTGGATCGGGGTGCCCTCCATTCTGTGAAATGATGGGATACAGGAGTGATATACGGGAGGATTCTAGGGTTTTTAATTAACATTTTAATCAGAATATACTCCTGTGTGCATAACACTCCACTGAGTATGAGAAGAGCACAGGAACAGCAAGTAGTCGGCACCTTTAAAATGAAGCTACAGATTTTCTCTTTAGTGAAAAGAAAGGTATATGTGCTTCCAGCTGTTCTTGCTTTCTACCTATTTCATTATACAGATTGGTTTATTGATACTGAAATATACCCATGCAGCACCTTAGAAATTAGATGGAACTATTGACAAAGCACACTTTGCACTGGAAATGGGTCAGTATGCCTCATTTCCAACTTTAAGGGCAGAGTTTTCCCTCCACAACCAACACAGGATGCAAAAAAATTAGTACATCTAACCAACAATTCTTTAAATTGTGTTGTTGGCAGTATAAAACCTCTCTTCCCTGAGGAAACTGGTGACTATTATCGCTGTAGTTTCACAGTTGTGTGCAGAAAATGGAAAGTCACTTATAAAAAGCAGATTATTAGTGAGCATGCATTTGACAAATTTTATACATGTAGGAGAGAAAGATGCTCTGCTAACTAAGACAGTATTCCATTTTTCAAGTCTGCAGGTTGCCAGAATGTGGCCCATTGGTTTCCACTGTGTCATGATGCCTTGTCTCTAAAACATTATCTGGGTACCTTCTATTACTTACATTCTGTATAAATAACTTTTGGTAAATCTACCTGCTGTCTGCAGGTCTGCATCTGCAAATTGCTGCAAGATGTTTCACTTGCATAACTCAAGCTGTCAAAAGCATTTCTGTATATTGTGTTATCTGAGCCACAGTGCATGTTTGAAGGCTTTTCTGTAATCACATAAACACTGTTCTGTAATCATACATGCACATCTATTCCTTTGGTTACCACTGTACATGAAGGCGTAACATTCCTCCATATTTGGTTTCAACTTGAACTATGCCTGACTTCTAAACATTTACTTCTGTAATTTTAACATTAAAATGGCTATTTTGCCTTAATAAAATGCAGCTGGAGCCACAATTTTTGGACTGTATTCCCAGACAAACATGCAGAAATGCTGTGATACTACCTATACTGAGCTGAAAGGGATAGCTCAGGTTTGCAATAGCCCAAAAGTAAGTATTAACAATGTAATCTTCAACTTTTTGAAATGGATCTCTTGTAGTCTGTGTGTATACCTACTTTCACCTGACCTGCAAAAATTCATTCCACCCCAACCACCAACTTTGGTACTATTGTCTTGTGCTAATGCTTTGATGGCTTCAAATTCTTTGGTCTTTACAAAATTCCTGCACTTACAGGTAAGTGCAAGCACTGTACAAAAAAGCCTTGTGTATTTACCACAAGAGGGAGCCTCCTCGCCTCAATAACCAAAACTGGTTTTTTTGCGGCTTCATTTCTGCAACATGTTTTTGTAGGCAGGGCATATTATCCAATATTAATTAGAAACATACATCTTTGTGTATGTGGGACTGTAATATACAGCACATTCAAATACACAGACAAGTGAAGAGCAGGATTAATGACTGAAAATTTGTTTGACTTGTGAAAGAGCTCAATGTCTATACGCAAAAAAGTCCTCTTCCCATGGAGATTCTGAGTATTGGCCTGCTCTAAAGGTGCCTAACACCGGGCAGGAAAACGTGAACTTTTTAACAACGATGGGTGGAGGAATCTGCTTCTTTCCTTCTCTGCTGGCTAAATACGAGTTGATGCCACACAGCACATGGTAAACATGCCCCATGACAGCAATAAACGTGAAAGCTGGAATACAGAATTGAAAAGAGGCATGAACTATCAGGAAAGGAGTCTATAGATGACAGATGGCTTTACATGGTTTGTACCCTAACTCTCGCGAAACAAGAGGAATTGCCTATAGATAGATTTACTCACAGGAAGCTATCTTACCCTCAGCTAGAGACCAGTAAAAGCTTCTTCAAGGGTTTTACTTAGTATTTGACAAAACTTTTGCACAAGGTCCTCTTGCTGAGAGAGTACTTCCCTGGGACAGGCAGAACAACTATCTAGCATAAACAGGACAGATTCTCCAAATGGTACAACTCACAACTCACAGCTGTGACTTGCAAGTAAAATGTTGACTCCTTTGTGTTTCTAGACCACTGAAGTCTGCTTTACAGAAAGGAATCCTGACTGACAAGTTCTAAGCACTAATTTTGTCTGAATCAAAAGCACTGAGGACACAGAATACAGTATATACAGATGTTTATACAGTACCTCAGGGATATCCATCATTCTCCTTAGTTTCTGATCTCTCCAGTTCCAATCCAGAATCATATACTTTGTTGAGTTCAGGTACAGGCCATCTGAAAAGGCAACACAAATTTTACTACCCAGATAACGTGACATGTGCTTATCAAAATGATTTTTGGTTTTTACATCTTTCGCTCTCAGTTCCCAAGGAAACTAATATTTGAACACTAAATATTGCATTTGCTGGTTGGAAAACTAATGCAATGACACTGCAAACTCCCTTAACCACATAATCCCATGCCTTTTTGGAAGATAAACACAGAAGCAGAACAACTACTGTTGCCAGGCTTGTCAAGAGCTAACATCCTGCCAGCAAATAATTCCCCAAGCTTCCTTTCCATGAAACCACAGGAGTTGAATTTCCACAGCTGATGAGGAGCTGGTAGGTTATAAGGACCCAAGCCTGAAAAATCCCATTAATGGGAACTGACGGTGTTCAGCAATTTACCGGATTGGGTGCTATGTGAATGCAAGTCAGGTGCTACTAAAGTATTCCTTTATCCTTCAAAGAAATGGTGGTGAGAGAGGAAAACGGTCCTTTTTTGAACTGACTCTCCAGAAGTCCCCCTGTGTTTCCCTGGTCTTCTGTATGATGTCCATAATTTTTCACATCAGTTGTTTGACTCTTCTCCATTCTTTTAGTGACCTGCCACTACAACACCAAACTGCCAAAAAAGGACCACACCTTAGAAGTGAAGATAATCTGCCATAACCTGCCTTCTCCTAACATGGCTATGTGCTGATATGCTGAGCAGTACGGATTTTGCATTCGTGGAGGGGACAGAAAAGCAACAAAATTACATTACTCCTGTGCCTTTTTGGAAGAAGTACAGTCCCAATCCCTATCCAGTCCCTGAACAAGAAGCCACAGCTGGAGTGAGGCAGTCATTATAAAGCAGAAAAGAAAGAGTCACTTTATCATCTTGTGATTTTGTTGTTTGTTTGGGTTTCTTTGTATATAATGTGTACTGCATAAGTAAAGCTACTCAAGACTTGGGAGGAGAAAAGGAGATTTATATGGAATAATTAATTTTATTATAATGCAAATCAGGAATAAAATCAAATCAGCAAGCAGATCTCTTCTCCAGCCCCCCACAAGAGTTTACACTGAGCTCAGAGTGATACATGATATGATGACTTCTGCCATTATTTCCTTTTGAATTTTTTTTGCAGTGTTTGGTTTCCTGGAACTTTAAATCTTACACCAGAGTTTTGCAATCACTTACAAGTCAGCATAAATCAGTATTGTTGCCAAAAGAGGAAGTCCCCCACCTCTGCCTGCTCATTACCCAATTTTGCATGTGGGTTCCATTTGGGGTTAGTTTTAATTGGGATCAGTTCTAATTGGGATCAGTTCACTGCCAGACTCTTGTGCAGGCGGGGGGTGCGCTACTCTGTCTTTGCGTGATAGTATTGATTTATGCCGGTTTAAAGAGATCGTGAAATTAAATGTTAGAATCTTGACCTCATTTCGACCAACGCAGTAGAAGTGGAAAAATAAAACGCCAAAGCTTAGTCACCAAAGCCACAGACTCTAGTCAGCCTAAGACCATCAAAAGCAACAGAAATCTCATTTCTTGCAGCATGTATAAGATACCTACTGAAGAAACTCTCCTTGCTTTCCTACCTTGCTCCACAAGCGCTTTTATTCTCCCAGGAGTTCCCACCCCAATGTGGAAGATGCCTTTTTCCAACATAGTTATCTGTTCTTTTATCTAATAAGAGAAAGACAAACCACAGTAAAGTCACAACTGTTTAAAATTTCTTCTCAAAGAGTATTTCCAGGATGGAAATAAATTCAAGATCACCCAGCTCTCCTTCTAGGATACTACCAGGTAGCAAATGTTACTCATCTTTCAGACTGCCAAACTGATAAATTTGGGAGAGAGTTTAAGAAACATAACAGCCAGCTGGGCATCAGACTTTTATAGAAGGTCAGTCATTTTCTGCTTTGAAAGTCTCTCATTGTACCAACTGTCTCTTGAGGCATGAACAGAATGCTTCCTTAAGCATTTAAACAAATTGTCTAGAAATATCTGGAAAACTGACAAAGCTGTATCTGCTCTAACCTGCCTCAAGACAAAGACACTGGAGAAGGGTGAAATAAAGCACGTGACATTTGTGTGTTTGACAGTGTTTACATCAAAGGCCAAGTTTCCACTCATTACCTCCAATGCCGCCATCATTTGTGCCTGCCAACACATATGAGTACTGGGGCCCCAGGCATCTCACGGCCATATGCGTGTGTGGGTGCTGGTACAGTTTGCTTCTACAACTATATGTGCGAGCCTTATTTATATTTAAACGGGCCAAAAACTTCTGAAGGAGCACCTTACAAGAATGTGGAACACCTCTATAGCATAGCACAATACATAAGCATCTACACTGTGCCTAGGATTGCACCAGAGTTACGAGAGAGCTTGGAGATGGCATTTGGCTGGATGCCTGAAACTGCAATAATGGGCTTCAAGAGGAACACTAAATGAAAGGCATTATTATCCCCCCCAAAAAACCCTATGACGCTAGATAGTGGTTTAGTTGTTCTATAAAAAAACCCTTGTAGCTTTCTTACCTTTATGTGCTTTGCAAACAATTTCAGAACTCTGCAGTCTCCTTTAAATGCTGTCATTGACCTAGCAATAAAACAATTGAAAAAGGAAATGCAGGCATCAGGGCTAGCATTAAGACCACACAGGAGGAAAGCAAAACTAGCTGGCATTTCTCAGCATGCTTGAGACACACAGCTCCCCAGTCACCCTTATCTGTACTTTGAAAACTATATTCATTCTTTTTTGCTACTTGGAGAGATCAACAATTGGAAAAAACACAATAGCAGACACAATTAAGGAGTAATATTGTTTAGATGGGTTGTCAGATAATATTTTATAGTCATGGCCTGCATTTTCACAACTAACTTTGTTCTAAACGGACTAATCACCAAATTCGAATCCAAAAATATCTCTGTTACTGATGTGCCAGTGTGACTGAACACACGCGTGCATGCATGCACATAAAGAAAAGATCTGTGAATTGGCAAAGCTACATTTTACAGAATCTTCATGCAGTGCTGCAACTGGGAACACCTAGGCTGCCAGTCTTTACTACAGAAAGAATCTCGATTATCCAAATCCCAGTTGACCAAACCTATTTGTCTGAAAACCTGACTTGTTTTTTTGACTCTCCACTTTGGCACACAACCAAAAACTTTATGCTCTTTATTAGCCAAGCAGGAGACAACACATTCCGTATTTACTGAATGTCATTTAAGATGGACTTTTTCTGAATACTTTTTGCAGCAAGCCAAATTTTCAGATTTCTCTTTTGCAAAGCTAAACTGTTATATACAAATATCAAATATACATGTAAACCACCTGAGTTTCAGATGGTGTTATCTGCATGCAGGTGCTTAGCACTACAGGCACATCTGTCATTTCTACGCTTTCATCTGTGGCATGGGGTTAAACCTCCCAACTCTTGACCTCATTTTGTGCTAACAGATAATCACAGGAAACAGGGTTAAGACACAAAAGACAACCATGACATCTGTGGGGTATGCACTAATTTAACAAAGTCATCAAGATTTTCTGGAATGGGGTGGGGTATGACAGAGAAGGGTAAAAGGAAGACAGGGCACATGGAAAGTCGTCCTGAGCCAGCTGAGACCACTCACACAGATCTCGAGGCATTCAGGCCAGAAACCCGCATCACCACTGGAGGTCCTGGAACACCATGTCCTCATTATCACTGGTGCCAGCAACATTAGGACCCTACAGTCACAAGTTCTAGTGGTGGGTCAAGAGGTTTAATGGGTTTATTCTGTTCCCAGCTATAACATGTTGCATGTTTCCCCTAAATTGGCTACACTTTATTTTTGTTTTTTAACACAAATAGCACTTCCATGCAACTGAACTACTGTGTTACTTTAGTCTAAGAAAAAACACCCCCCCCCAGTTTAAAGCAGCAAGGGATATTGCCTCAGTTTCAGTCAGTAACTTTGCTGGCTAGCAAAAGACAGTATCCCAGTTTTGCCTTTATGACTGTGGTTCCAAGACAAAACCTCTGACTAACTGCCAACTTCAACATAACATTTGCTATCAACATACTTGATGAGTTCCAAGGAACGAAGGGCAGAACTGCAGATAACCAGCATCACCACTGACTTGGTCTCCTTGTGGTTTTTTCGAAGTTTTGCCCATTTAGGACAGACTGCAATGAAAAAGCCCATATAACACATTGAGAAAGTACTACTTATATACACACCATGATTTTAAATTACAAGAGTACATGAAGAACGGTAGCCAGCAGCAGGAACACACATGCTGACTCCTATGAGGTCTGGATCTGGGGCAAAACTTTTACATTTAGTCATGGCTGAGAAACTGGAAAATATAATGCCCAATATAAATAAAACAGACACATTATATAACTGAACAAATCAGATAAGCATTGAAATTCAACATTTTGTAAGGTGACAAGTCCACTGTCTTCATTTGCCCCATACAGAGATTTGTATCAGAGAAAAACAATCAAAAAGAAACGTTTACCAGACCAGAACTTCTACACAAATATGTGAGAATAAAAATCCTCTTTCTTAATTCCAGTAGACAGTCTCAGGATTGTCACTGTAAGATAATACATGTAGCTACTTACGAAGCAACCATAAATTACTGAGAAAGAATCTCAAGCAATTAAAAGAAACCCTAGAACATTTTGATGCAAAGAGAAGTTGCAAAGTAAAAAAGAACCAGGAACACAAAACCTGTCATGCAAAAAGGAAAAAAAAAAAACAAACTAAAGAGTTATTAATGTTTCATAGTTAAAAACATTTGGAGGTGCAGATAAAAAGCTGCAATAATATTACATTAGTAATGTTTTTCACACAACTCTTCTCATTCTGACCAACGTTTTAACTCACTTTCCTTCAGGTATGAAGAAAAACTGTGGGTGAGGTCATTGGCTGGCAAAAAACAGGAATCTGAAAACAGAAAGGAAAAAATGTTTTTTTGATTCATTTGTAACAGCAAAGTTAGCATATATGTTTGCAGCATAGCCACTGGTTATGCTGATTAAATCACACCTGTATTAAAATCCATCTTCCAACAAATTACCATTTGTGAAAGCAGGTTTGTTTTCACCTCTACAGAACCACAAGCTTTAAACTGGTTAAGTTAATTAAGACAGCATCTCTCAACCCAATTGCAATTCCTTTCTTTTCTCCCACTGTGTAACCCTGCACACATACTGCACAAGAGCGGTCAAACACTTTAAAGCAAGTTTTCACATGTCTTTGCCACAATCAGTCAAAGGCCTGAAGCCAAAAGCTGTATAGTTAACTCGCCAGACCATTTCTCCAGTGTAAGATGGAAGACATTTGTAGGTCACTTGAACAATTTGTAAGTAGAAGAACATACCAATAAGTGTAATTGGCCACTCTCCTGTCAATGAGTTTGTTTTTCTTCCTGGCTTTTCATATTGCAGCAATCTAACTCACTACACTAGTGCAAAGGGTAACATTTACACTGCATTTTAACACCCTCCTCTTCCTTCATTTCTCACTGACTCCTTATCTTTTACCGGGTGACTATGTTAACCAATGAGCCTTAAAAAGCCTCTGTGGCAGAGACATACTGTTCAGCTTTAGGCTCCATATACAGCCAACAAAGAAAGACCAGGTCCTAACTTAGGTACTTTGGAGGGTCCTTCCTTTCTCCAGAGTCCATATAGAAAGTCTAGGTTCTTATAGCAGTAATTAAAATTAGATGGCCTGAAAACGTGCCATAGTTTTTAAGGGTCCTTCACATGCTGGAACAATATCCTCTCTTTGAGTAGTAACAACTAGCTCTCCAGGGACAACATATTTGTTGTCATTCCTCATGAAGCACTGCCCCTCAGGACGCATGTCTTGGGAGCGGGATGTTTGCTGACACATCTACTAACAAAACAGATTAAATTTTTCCTATTTTACAATAATCAGTTATTTAAGAATACACTTCTGAGATAACATGCAGTAACTAACTAAATTAAGGAGGCTTCCTTACACACGTTACTGATGTTCATATGGAGACGGCTTGCAATGTTAATCCATAATCCCCTCTGGAACAGACAGTGTGACAAATTCATTTTATAGCTGGAGTCTGACAAAAGTCCTGTCTGTGTAGTTTCCTGATAATAGTTGCTCTCAGTCACTGTATCTTCCGTTTAATGGGCGTTATCTGGCTAAAAACTTGTGTTCTGCCCTGATCCCTTTTATTAGAAACAGTGATTGAAATGCAGTGGGACTTGAGCTCCAAAGGAAACTGAATGTGTTCGACTGAAGGATGAGCAGCTGATTTACTTTCAAACTCAAGTTTAAAAGATGCTCTTGATGCTAGTGGGGAAGGGTAGGGGCTGGTGCAGTACTGCAAGCATTTGTTAGTAATAAGAGAAGTCTACATCCACTCCATTTTTTTCCTTCCAGTGGCAATCCATCTTAGCTCTTATTTTGCTGATCTGAGTACAGTAAGTCTCATTAATGACTGAACAATTCAAAAGATATTTTAAAGGGATACAGGTCTCAGTCACTGACTTTTCACCAACACAGCAGCACAACTACAGTATTAACAGTAACTTAAGATAAAAGTCCCATAAAGGGGGAAAAACAACACAGCTCCAGCCTGCAGCAAGAGACCATGCTGACTACAGACCTGAGCTTCTGCATTAAGTATGTCTGTTAACAAGAATGCACAACTCCAAGTAGTTGCTTGTTACTTTGCTCAGTGCTCTGATGCGAATGACTTGACAGCTGTAGAAGTCAGTAAACTCCTTGGCTCTCTAAGCTTCCAAGTACCAGCACGAAAAGTAAGGAAGAAAATCTCCATCCAACCCAAGAGCAAATCCATACGGAAATGAATCACCTCACTAGCCTGAAGGCCTCTTCTATTAGGAAAGAAACCAAAGCAAATCTAGATCTAGACATATTTAACATAAGCATTTCAAAACAATCTATATGGGCCTCCTCCATGTTTTCTTGATTCAAGAAGAAAGCTGAACTTGGCCTAAAGAAATAAAGAAGGGTCAGCCTAGAATCATGGATGTCTGAATGGGCTGTAAGAGCATACTCACCTAGAAAGACAAGCCTAAATGTCAAAAGAGAGAAAGCACTGCTGGGCTAAAAGGGTGCTGGTTGGACTTGGGTCACCAAGAGTTCAAGAAGTATTAAAGGAATATGCAGACTTGTTACCAGGCAGTTTAGTTTTCATAGAGATAATGCCCAGAAAATGAATTCCTCTTTATCTGTGGAGTAAGATGCAAAGCAGTTCAATGTTGCCACTATCTCTAACGTAACCTGAAACTGAAAGAGAAGCTCATCCCACTCTGTCCTGCTTTGCCTTTTCTATTGCTGGCTTTTAACTGGAGACAGACTACAGGAAACTCAGACGATCCCAGTCATAGTTAAAAATTGTTCATTTTACATTTGGACCAAAGCTACCATCTGATTTCATGCCACCTACTGAAAAAACATTGTTCAACATCTCATAACCAAGTCAGAATGATGTTTTGTTATTTCTTTGCCTACATCTGTCAGCCCTTCTATTACACATGTGGCTAGATTCAGGTAATCTGAGAAGTAAGATAACTTCTTTGCTGTCTTTTTCAGCATATTGGAAACCACTACTTAGGAAACATATCATTTCTGTAAGAAAAGCAAGCTCCTGCAATTAATATTTTCCAATAAAAGCACACATTTAAATAATGTTTCTCTTTGTTTCCCCAGCTACAAAAAATCCACATATTTGTCCCAGTGAAGCTAACATCTCCACTTAAACAGCAAAGCAATATGTAGTATAAGACACTATTTCCTTAAAAAGTTCAACTCAGGAGACCTGTACTAAAAAAAATCCCCTTTCTTCTACAGCAAAAGAACTCACTGCTATCATGAAAAAAAAGCATTCTTTATCTATTTAATTTAGGATAAGTTACCTGACAGCTTTAATTCTTCCATTTCTATCACTGAACGCTTTGCACCAAAATGTTGACTAAGCAGGTTCAGCAGATCTTCAGGGACACCGGCTTTTGGAGTAGATTTTTCCAGAATATCAGAAATCTTCTTCTAAAAATGAGTAAAAGGGATATGCAAGGCATTGCTATCATTTTTGCTGTTTGGCTAGTTAAAAACACTAGCTATAGTTAGTTAGTTTCATAGTTAAAAACACTATAAATACATAACTTGACAAAGAGGGAACTTAATTAGAAAAAGACCTTACAATGAGACAAAATTCCCATTGTCTTCA
Organism: Struthio camelus; assembly: GCF_040807025.1. Lineage (NCBI taxonomy): Eukaryota > Metazoa > Chordata > Aves > Struthioniformes > Struthionidae > Struthio > Struthio camelus. Next base: position 98,153,088 of record NC_090942.1, read on the forward strand.
GTGGGAACGTAGACTTCACAAGTGAGTTCAGAGTCCTTGACAAGATGGTCTGTGAACCTGAAGACAAAAAATCTTGCACACTCACCTGAAATGTTGCTATAGCAAAAACATAACCGAGAGCTGGTTTTGTGGGATTTGCTGTTGTTACACTTAAATATTAGTTTGAAAATTCAGGTTTTCCCAACATTCATTTTAATTTATAGCATTAGTTTAAAGCACTAGTAACAAGACTCAAAATATTATATATGTCTTGCCGTATTTTGATTAGAAGAAGGTAAGTTGTTACCCACTTTGGAAGGAAAGATGGCAAGCTAGATTCACAGAATAACTTGGCAGTGTGATGGAAATGAGTGAGAAGTTCACAAAAACAGAGGGCAAACAACGAGAGTGCAGCAGCTATTTTGTTCTTCTAAAATGTATAACTTTTTAAACCAATCTAATAATTTTTGAGCCTGAAACATGACTTTATGATACTATTTTACACTTGTGGAACATAATCTCAGAAATAGGCGAGAAAATTCCGTTTGCTTTTTTTCTTCTAATTCCTTTAAATAAGGAGTAGAGAAAATGACACTTTATAAATGAAAAGATCTTGATATCATTGACATTTCAATGAACGTGTTGCTGTATTTTTTCACATAATTAAATGAAGCATGGGGGTAGAACTGCCCAGGATTCCTTTCATCTGAATGTTCACTTCAGAATATGGGATCATTTCAGCATATGGGAGATTTTCAAGGAGAGAGGCAGCCTGGAGACAATGGCAACAAAGTAAAGACCCTCTTGTTCTCACTGAGAAAGGGTTCGTTTGTGCAAAGCCAGCTAAAGCAGCATAAGCTGAACTGAATTTGCTGTCATGAGAGCATACACGCCACCATGAGGACAGCATAATCCCAGAAGTGAAAGGGAGCCAGAGAGTGTGGTTAGGATAGAGCACTAAGGTAAAGACCTGCGAAGGGAAAGTTAGATTTTACCGAGAGAATGTGGGCCTGGGACCTCTTAGTGGCCACTTCAATGAGGCGGTGGGTAGCTTCAGTGCAGTTTTGGCAGGCTGAGGGGGTGGCAAAGATCAACAGAAACGTTGAAGACAGCTATAGCGGGAGTTGTATGCAGGGGAAAGATCTTTTTCCATCCCTCTCTCTTTTGCCACTCCATCCCAGCATCCGCTTCCTCCTTCCCTTCCATCCAGATTCCCCACCTCTCTCCATACTGCCCAATACACCCCAAGTACTCCTTTAGTGGCAACATCAGGAGCAGAAGGCTGTACACAGAAAAGCCACACAGGGGCTGCTGAAACCACTCTACCCCTTTGCAATGGCAGAGGAGGCAGCCTGCCTCTCTCAACCCTCTGCCACTTCAGGCCACTGCCAATTTCACCTCTGCTTAAAGCCAGCTGGGTGTTTTCAAGATTTCAACCCAATCTTCAACAGCGGAACACAAAGAGATCACGTGCTTACGCTTTCTTTCCAGTCTACCTTCAGCCTGGTCCAAAGCCCTCTGAAGTCACTGGAAGACTTTCCAGTGGACTTCAGGCTGTTGATCAGATTTTTACAATGCCTAAATCGGTAGCGTTCCCTCTCAAGTTTCACCTTCATCTGACACTGTTTTATTTTTCTGCTATCCGACAGTTGCAAGCTCTGTCACTTTCTAGTAATACTTTTTCCTTAGGCTGTTTAAAAACAGGCCTTCCCAAAGAATGGGAAGACACACAGCCTTTGCATGAGGCCCACAACAAAACTTCTTCATTGTTATTCCTGTCCAATATAAAAGGTACTGCACTAGGGAGAATTCCTCTTGTCCTGCCCCAGTCTTCTACCCTGCCTCTTCAGTGACCCACATTTGGGAACCTCTGATTTAGCAGATAGTAACACTGAACTATCAGGTTCATTTTACTTGGTAACTCAGCGTAACCTGCCATTCCACAGGACCATTACGTCATTCACTGGGCCACTTGATTCCTTCAGGAAAATTATGGTCCTCTTGAGGGCAGAAGCCTGATACTAACAAGAAATTCCGTAAGAGTAAGAGCGAGGACACCTGAGCAAACTCTCTTCCTTCAAGGACAGCTACGCGGAAATGTTCCTCGTGCAGGAAGTTTTATTATTTTTCTTCCAATTCATTCCAGATGCTTAAAGGCAAAGTTTTTTTTTTCTTTTCTTTTTGATCTTTTTGGAGAAAGTAGTATGTTTGGGACCTATAGATTAGCCTGATAAATATTTCCTGACGGATTTTTTGATATGCTGTATATGTCAACTTAGTGGCATTTCCCCATTGAAACTAAAGGTATAACTCAGCGCTTATTGTGTGCCTGAGAACTGGGTGTTTTTGTTAGGTCTGGTTCACCAGTTTCTATTGTGGGATGCTTTTGCTCTGGCTGCAATGGAAGTAGTACCGAGGTCATTTCTACCAGAGCTGCATTTAAAGCTAAATCCCACTCTTCCCTCATCTCATTCCCTGGACGATTCAGAGGCCTGGCATAACATAAAAAAGCCACCTCTCTGCCCTGTGAGGAAGCCAAGTATTTACAGTCTGTCCTGAAAGCCAATTAATTTGCTTGGTGCCATACAATTTCCATCTAGACTGCAGTATGTGTTTGTTGTTGAGGATGAGGATGGAGCATAGCCAGAGGGATGATACAGAGCATTTATTTATATACTTACACTATGAAGAGAAGAGGGAACAAGGACAGTTCTTGGCTCAAGAGATGTAAAAGCAGTTGGAGCCTGGCCACGCAGCTGAAATAGGGGAGATTCTGCAGCAACTGAAATTCCATCTTTCTCTGATACAGCTTTATTTTCCTAGTGTGCAACACTTGCAAGCTGGGTGTCGACATACACACCCCTTGAACGGGGTGTAGACAAATGCCTCAGTTCACATGGGGAGTGAGTATTTTGAGTGAACTCAGAAAAGTAGGAATTTCTGTTCTTCTCTAAAATAGGCTGCAATAGCTTTGATCATATTACTCCACATTGTCACAGGGTTGTTCGATTGTGAATCTTGTAATAGCATATGCACCTGGTGCCCAGTTCCCAAATACGTCCTAGGACATTCATACCTTCCTTCTCCTCTTTGCTTTTACAGTGCTCTCCTGTTTTTCTTCAGGCTGAGTTAGAAAACACTCTGTAGGCTGCAAAGCACAGAAAAAGAAAAAAAGAAAGACTCAACATTAGAGATATGATCATCTTAAAAAAAAAAAAAACAAAAGGAGGTAAGACATTGTCATATTGGGTTAAGGAAAAACAAACAAAACCAAGCCTTGCTACTTGTAGAGGGAATCAAGTTCTTATAGTTACCTAAATCTGCAGTGATTTCAGAATAAAGATCTATGTTATTGCAACCAAGAGCAGAATAAAAGAATGGGAAGTGGAAACACACAGGCTGTAGTCATACTTCAGTCATACTTCCACAAAATGGTCAAAAGCAGGTTCTGATAAATTAAAAAAATAAACAAGAAAATCACTAACAGAGCTTTCAAAAATCATATACATTTAATCCCCGCTATTGTGTATGATTATTTTTCTAAACTTTGCCAATAGGATTCTAAAATAACTCAGTCTAATATGAACATCCAGATGGTGAAAGATACCATGCAAGTGGGAGAGAATAACTGGAAATAAACATGCTCTAGACTTCCTTTGACATTTGTAATGTACACATGATCAAACACACATGAGAAAAATATATGTTGCATTTCAGAATAATCTTTATCCAACATATGTGTCACTGTTATTAACTCTCTTTTGTTCCTGAGTAAGCAGGCCGAATTGGTCTGTTAGCTAGAGTCCCTGCTCAAAGACGCCAGGGTGTCTGAAAACCACCTAAAATTGTCCAAGACAGAGGAAGTGACTCACAGTTACGTTGTCCGTGTTTTAAGCATAGCAATTATCTTTCTTTGGCCTCGTTAGGGTCTGAAAATTACAAATGCAAATTAATCTACAAATGCGGGCTTTGGAGCTTAACAAGTGATTTCACGAAGAGCAATGGGAAAATGGGCTGAGTTGCAGGAAAAAGCTCACTGTCACTACAATGCATTTGGCTGGAAAAATCTACTCTTGTGAGCAACTGTGGAGCAGGCTCATTATTTGGAATATTAAAAGCTCAGGAGTAGCCAGTCCTGCACTGGCCCCTGAGGAAAGCCTGGAGGAGACACAGCAGCAGTAAAGGGAGCCTGGCTGAGACCTAGAGAAGTGCTCCTCCATTCCTCTCTTAGGACAGGAGCCACAGGACCAAGGGGGCCAAGGGAAAGCCAACAGAGTATGCGAGCCTCTCTGAGCACTTCCTCCACTGCCTTCTTGACAGGAGGCCACTTCCTGAAGGCTCATACCCTCTGGCCCTCACCACATTTGTGCCTTTTCATGCCCATTCTCACAACTTTAATACTTAGAAGCATTTTGGGGATTTTCACTGTTCGTGTTTTGGCTACATTTCTCTTTTCTCCCCCTAGCCTCCCTCAACTTAGCTATAAAAAACAGGGTACCACCATGCTCACCATAAACAAATGATCTATTGCTTGCCCCTCTTTTAAGTGCCATGAGGCAAACACACAGTCAACACTTGCAAAGGCAGTAATACTGTACGGAAGAGGACCTGATACTGGCTGAGGTTTGAAGTGAGACTTAGGAACCAGCAGAGAAGGTTCGGCTGGGGGCTGGCTACAGCCAAGGTAGCACTCTGTACCTAGACTTGGAATTTATATTGCAGCTTGGGTCAATATCTACCCATGAGAAGCTGTGAGAGAGTCCATATCTTGTCTCAACAAACAGGGATCTGTCCCTGTGATTTTCTCAAGTACAAACAGATATGATCACCACTGGAAATCAAGGGACTGACTGCAAGTAGAAATTCACTTGACCTAATAAGGTTGCTCCAGGGTTAATATAATTTTTTTTTTTTATTTTAGTTTTTTTTTAAAAAATCTCTGTCCTGACCGTGATTCAAGTGCTTTTAAGAACACCATCCATTTCTTCATTCCCAACTCTGCTGTTAGCATTCCCAGATATTCAAACTGAAACAGAGCTGCCCTCTGCCTTCAGCTCCTGCTCTACCCTTATGTATCCCGGCAGTCCACAGATATTCAAAGACCACTTGCCAGGTGTTTTCATCATAAATTCCATACTCAGCATCACATTTTAGGCAGAGAACAAGTCTTTGGACTGATTTAGTCAAGGGACACTACCAAGGCATCAAAAAACCAGAAATGGTCGACCTGAATCTCCTTCTTCCTACAGGACACAATGGTTCTTTAACCTAGGAAGCTTCACCACTCTGTTTACGAATCTTTCAGAATACAGAAAAATGGCACTCAATCACCTTGGCCCATTTCTCCCTTCACACACATTGTGAACTGTTGTATATAAACGTGCAAAACACCATGCGTGCTCCCGACTTGTATCTGTGTGAGAAAAGAGTAAAACCTGCAGAGCTGAAAAATGTTCTCTGAGAGAAATGAAATCTTGTCACTGATAACTCTTCATTCAATTGCTTAAAATATCACCAAATGTCATGGCTTCTCTTTTGAACACAGCATGAAACCCTTTCTTTCACTGGCAACAGAGGCATATAGCAGGCCTGTAGGCAAAGCCTAGCTTCCTCAGACCAGCATATTAAGACTCACCAAACTCCTTTACAGCAGCACATACATACATACATATATGTGTATATATACATATACATACACACACACCCATATATGCATGGAATACTGTTAGTCCAGAAAGACAAGTCCACTGACTCTAGACATCAAGGATAAAGCCATAAAAATAAGAGAAACCAAAAGGTGTTGAACAGCTGTAAATCTGCATGTCTTTTGATGATCGGTAATCTTAAAATACTTAGGTATCTGATCTAGACTGAACTTCTGACCCTTTTATAAATGTTAGTTGCCTACCTAATCATTCAACAGCTCTTTGCATGCCACCCTTAAGAAAAGGTCATTTGCATGTTTTTCTTATGCAGGATACAGAACAGACAACCTACTCGCTTTTGACACGGCTCCCTTGTGCTCTGTGTTCTTATGCTATTTTTACAACAAAGTTCTTAAAATGCAGAAAACAGGAAATTTGTGCTGAGACCACTGATTTATGAACTAAAATGTCATAAATTCCTTGTTTGTTAATCACAGACAGAACATAAAATATTTCCTGTATTATATTTCTAGCACAACTTTTTTTCTGTACAGGTTGCCAAGTTACTGGAAATTCAAATGTAAAGTCAAAACATTCTTGTGCGTGTGTGAAAGTTTACATTCTAGGTCAGCCATGTACTCTGGCTTTGGGAGTTAGTGACAAAGTAAACACATCAATGCCCCATTCAGATTGGAGACAAATTATTCACTTCATTGTAAGGCTGAGGACAGTTTGCAGACTGGAAACATAAATGTTCATAATTCTATTTAGTTGTCTCCTGACTGGTTTTAAGATGCCAAGTCCACTGCAGAATAGCTTCCAGACTGTGAATAAGGCAGGGATGAGTGAGTAAAACAAGTTCTGTTGAATAAACCAGAAAACAAAACTACTACCTTTGTATAAATACATCTGATCAGCAAGCCTTCTTGCTATAAAAGACCTGCAATAACATATCCATGACATTGAGCTCCTATTAGCCATGAAACTCTATAAGGCAATGGCTTAAGATCAAATTACTGGTTCCAAAATACAAACTGGTATTTCTTATTGTACAGGAAGAGTTGTGGCATGTGTTCTGGGCCACAGGTGAGCAGTCCCGGTTCCCATTCAGCAGGATAACCTGTGTAGATTTATTCTTTCTAACGTTCTCATAGAATTAGCAAAGTACCTCCTCCAGGTGAACCAGCTGATCTTGTTCCAAATGTATAAGGGAACTTAGTGCTGCTAAAAAGTGGCTCCCTAGGCAACCTTGCTGAGTTGAAGTCCTCAATATCTGCCACCAGGTACAGTGCGTGGAAGGGCAAGACAACCTTCTATATCGCTCGGTTGTCGCCTTCCTAATGAAAATGTGGAAGCAGTTCAGATTTCTTGGCTCACTTAGCTCTTGGATGACTGCGAAAGACACCCAAAAGGATGGTAATTAGTACCGCACATTTACTGCGTTGCTTCTACTTCTCTGTTACAGTTAAGAGAATATTACTGCAAATGTTTTTCACTTGGGCAACTGCCTAGGCATCACACAGTGAAGGCTTTTATTTAGTACTGACCTACATCAAAATTATTACTGATCTCAAGGAGGGGAAGCCTCCAATGTTGTTTCAGCTTCTTGACAGCTGTTCAGTCCATTCTCCTGTACGATACCAGGAAGATAAAAGAAATTTACTTTCAAATAGGAGACTTCTTAAAATCAGCTGAGCTTTAGATGATTCTTTTCTGCTAAAGTTGGGGGGATGCTGATTGTCAAAGATTTTCCTGGGCGTACTCCATGTAGTTCTGAGAATCACAGCTCCTACAGGTCGCAGAGGAAGCTTCTAGCAGTGCAAGGCTGTGGAAACATGAACCCACGTGGACTTAAATTCTTCCTCACTTGGACATTTCAATGAAGTTATATTTGGGTGGAGATGCTGTAAAACATTTAAAATATAGCTCCCAAGATCTCCTGTGTACAGGGAGAGGAAGCCGAGCAGCACCACTCAGGCTTTTATCACTAGAAGTCACCACACAGCAGGCAGGCTCAGTAACCTGAGTTTACACAAAACAAGAGTGAAGTTATTATTGAAATGTACTGGATCTCAGCCACTTCCCAGTAAGTTCAAACTGCCTTATAAAAGGATCTTATCATGCAAAAAGATCAGACAAAAGGTGAAGAAAACTGCCCCCTTACTGAAGAAAAAGGGACTACGTTTCCTTATGCATTATTATCTCTGTGCTCTACACAGCTGCTAAACTTACAAACCTGCTTTCTTTTCTTTGTCACAGCAAGTTTAGAGTCTGAATCCTGATGCATTGCTCCCCTCTCACCACTTGTCTTCTCATTAGCTTCATCATCTGAGGGATCTGATGAGAAAAAGAAGGAGTTTTGTTACTCTGTTTTTTAAATGCATCTTCTACCTTCACATCCAGAAATAGGGATAATATCGTCAGCTGAAGGTTTGTCACAATAATACAATCCTAGGATTGGCAATAAACACAGCTGTAACAGAAATTAATATCACTTTACTAGTATTTGACATTTACCTAAGAAGAAATCCAATTTTCCCCTCTTCTTCACAGTATTTCATCTAGAAGGCAATATATTTCCTTAGCTTTCTGCAAAGCTGGTACCATCTGCAGAATCACAGGTAGAAAAGTCTAATTTTTCCAGAAACCTCACTTGAATTAAGCTAAGCAGTGAACAGTGAAAAAGGACTGTTCTGATAAACTACAGTGTCTCAAGATCCATGACACCTCTCTACTTTATTTCAAGACAAGTAAAACATAACCTGGGATCCATAACACTGCATTCACCAAACACAACTGCAGACCTAGCTCAGCAAATCATCGGACCAAAAAACAAGCAGCAGCACTGCTGCTAGAGACTAAAAAAAACCCAATAGCTCTGTGGACCAGAGGTTCACTCAGAAAACACAGCTTTCCTGCCAAGCTTGCTGCTACTTCTCTTGGAATGAGTCACCTCCTCCCACAAAGACAAGTCTTGCAGATGAAGAAGGAAAAAAAAAAACCCAAACCTAACACACACACATGCACGAAAAAAACCCAACCTCCAGCTAAACGTCCCAAATGCCTTACTAATAACCTACAAGAGTAAAAATTCTTAGAATGGCATAAAGTCCAACTCTATAAAAATATCTACGGACTCTTTCTGTGAGCCCGCTTTTTAGTTGTGTGACTCTTATTAGTAATAATTAGGCACTATTCCCATAGTTCAAGCAGAATGACCACAAGGCTAAAAAATGCTGATATTTTCAAAGAAGACTCTTTTGATTTAAGATGCTGTCCACTCACTCGCCTCATGTCTTTTATTAACAGAGAGGCTTTGAGGGAAAAAAAAAAAATTTCCCCAGGCCCTCCCATTGCTATATTAGCCTCTCATTTGAAAAGATTTTGTATTCAAATACAAGATTTTTCTGCCGGGGACTGAATTACTTCTCTGATCACTGCCAGGAGCACGATCATGCAGCTAATGGAATAATGAGAACGGAAGAATTCAATTTCCGCTCCTGGAGTACTCTGCAATACTCCTCTCCCCCCACCCCCCGCCAGGTGTTCAATCATCGCTGGAGTCTCCTGTATGCTGCGGTTACAAGTTGGCAGTTTAAAGATGGAAGTACTTTATTTGAAATAGCATCAGCACGATTCCTTCAGCATCACCCAAAGTATGGAAGATACGACTCCACTCGGAAACATGTACCTGTTGAAAAATGAATGGTAAAGGGTAGGGGAAAGGGTATGAAGAGCAAAAAATGAACTTTTCTTCCTGCACAGCTGCGACACTGCACACTGCACGGCACTAAGGCAGCGGCTTGGAAAAATCCTAACGCAACACAACGGCTAAAAAGTGGTGTACGTATTTACGCCCGGAAAGTACTGTCTTCTAACTTTCACACTTCTTTCACACTTTTTTCAAAGTCTGCATAACAGTCAGCATCCTAAAACTGGGTTGAGATAGCTGTTAAAGAGTTTTTAAAAGTCTGGGAACTTGAGAGCTAGCAATTGAAGAAAATCAGTGAATATTTTAGCAGATTGGATGTCATCTGTCACGAAATCTTATTTGGTATAGACTACATTTCTGGCAAACTTCAACCGCCTTAGAAGCAGAGCAGGGACTGAAAAGACAACTTGCTTTCTGTCCAATACAACTAACAGACTCCTAAATGAAGGGGTTACATAAACATGCTAATGAACTTTATTCAGACCAAAACACAGGGCAGGAAAGAACTAGCAGCACTTGTTTGCTGCTCAGTGCGGGATCACGACATATTCTGACATCCTGAAAGAGAATCCAGCCACGCAAAGCTCCTGCGTCGTTCCACACCTACGGCAGCGATACAAGCGGGGGCACTGAGCAGACGTTGCAGCTAAGCTTGTCTATTTGCCTTCTGCTCTTTGCAGGTTTAGCATGCCAGCAAATCACTGTTTGAACAGGCTGTGGCCATGCGAGAGCCTGATCCCACGCGGTGGCTTCCCAGCTGGTGCAGGGATGCTCCTCTCGGCAGCCCCTCACCACAGGTTAGCTGCAACATCAGGCGGCGCCCACCCCATGCCACTGCTAAGTCAGCCTCATCAGAGAAGGCTGTGAGGTTATTTTGGGATCTTTTCTCAAAGGACATGGACAAGGCAGGTGGCAGGTCTAAATACCAGGCAGAGTGCATGCACACTAGGAAGCCTATGGCACTGGGCTGCATAAGCTGCCCTAGCAGCTATTTTCCCTCTCCTTTGAGAGGCGAGCTAAGAGTCAGATAGAGCCGTCTTCTGTGCTGCCGCTCGGATCATGGGCTAGAGTCAGCAATCCATAGCACTACTACTGCTGTTACGAGTCCCTCACTACTATTTTCTCAACAGTGTTCATCAGATAGCGGCTGAAGGTATAAGATTTTCCAGGAAAGTTTGCTGATCACTTGAAGTGGACACGAGATGGTATTCCTAAACTCACTTGTTTTGTTTTGTCTCTTAATGTCGTTAGTGGTGACATGGCTTTATTTTATTATAAATTTTTATATTAACACTCCAAAAATTCTATCTAGTCCTGGATAGCCTAACATAGGGCAGCAGGTAAAGAGTGGAAGATGCAAACTTGAAGATTTAGGAGTTTAAAAAACGTCATTCTTATGCTGGAGCTCCAATATGTGTGTCAATGCACTGGTTTTCTAATTCCTAATCTCTTGAGGATGTCTGAGTGGTCCTGCACCATGTGCTTCCCTCTACACACCAACAGCTCCTTCTCTCCCCTATTCTTCTCCAAAGCGACAGGTCCTTTATGCCTTCCAGTCACTTTGCAGTCTAAGATATGATGCTTCATTAAAACTGCACTAGAAACTAGAAAATTGCATCATCCAGCATATGCTTGAAGAAGCAAATATGCCTTGATGACTTGATATTATCACTGAGCTTTACCATGGGCTTGCTTCCCCTAATATGACCCTTCCTCCAGCAAAATTTCTTACACTGCCTTCTGGATTTGAGGGACCGCTAGTGCCTTTCATATATCATCTCCCTATATCTTCTGCCCTGACTTCAGAGATGCTGGAGGAGTTACCAGCTTTCGCACGCACCAGCACTACAGCCCTGAGGCCCTGGATGCACTGCATCTAAGCAGTCTGGATGGATTACACAAATGAAGTACACTCAGCAGTTCAGAGCGAGTGCTCTCTTCATTCCTCTTGCTTGGCTCTTCCTTAGCCTCAAGTACCCATCCTTGAATAAATCTGTGTGTATCTCATCAAACTGAAATACTGAGTCAGCTCCTTCTCAATGTATTTACCTCATGCTGTAAATAAATGAGAACTGCATAATGTAGAGAGATTCAGGGAAAACTGAGCGTGATCTTTAAGCGTACCTTTTTAAATCCCCCTTGGCGTGCTTTGAAAGGCAAACAGGAGGAGCCTTTAAGTTTTAAATAACCTCTTCTCTCTCTCCTAACTAAAAGATACACTGCTAGCAATAGCAATCTAAAACTGGACAAATAGTTTCCATGATACAAGCCCGACAAACAATGTACCACCTGTTCACTGCCCATCTGAACTTTGGACTGCACATCGTGATGCAATGTCCTTCTCCTCTTTCAGCTAGAAACGAAAGAAGAGGCAAAGAAGAGCCTGGCCCCAGACTCAGCAAACATCTCTGAAAACACTTCTAATCTGAGCACTTTTCTGCAGTATCCGAGTATTTTTCTTTCATACACTAGTAGGACTTCTCCTCTGTTCCACAGTCAGTCAGTCATACCCCAAGGAGAGAGCAGCTAGCTTCAGGCTGTGATTGTTTGTGACACCACATCAACTCCAGTGACAACAGGAGGGTTGTGCTGGAGGTGTCCAAGTACCAGAGGCCAGGTTCTGCCACCCTTGCTCACACTGAGCAGAGTTATCTCACTCTGCAAGTAAGTACCTGGAAGTCAGTGAGGTTTTTCATAAAGTAAAACATAACTAGATGTGAATAAACGCAGAGGCGTCCAGCTCTCAGATTCCAGACGTGTTTACATCGGGGTAGTACTGCCTGCCCTGTTTTGAGGTGTCAAACTACACAGAAGATTCCTCCCTCTGTCAGACTAGGAGAGAGAACAAATCCTTCCTTAAAAACAAGTTGACACAAATACAGAATCTAACCAATTAATACAGTGTTAACTTTCATCTCTCTCTCGTTGTGCAAATGACTAGATATGCAGGCACTGACGGAAGACACTGTGGGATGGATGGGGTCACTTACAACAGCAGCCCTCCCTAGCCGCTTTCCTGCAACGTACCTATCTTATGTAACCACAAGGTCATAAAAGGATGCTGAACTGCCACAGAGTGCTCCTGATACAGATAAATAAATGCAAATTTGAGAGCTCTTCACTTTCTTCTTTGGTATTACATCAGCAGGATGTCAAACAGACAGTAACTACTAACAGGCTTCCCCAGTCATTAGATATTTATACTTGAATTTATCTGAACTGCACTGAAAAGAAAAAAGCCACTTATGCGTAACACACATACACACACAAAGATAGAATTTCTCATTTTTCTCACGGATTACATTATTTTAAAGTCACTCAATGCAATGGCTTCAAACTCCTTTCTAATTAAATATACATATACCTGAGTGCATCAATATATATACTAAACACATACATATACACATATACATATTAATACACACACACACCTGTGTGCATATTTATACACATACACATAAACAGTCACACAGATATGAATATAATTTAACAGGTTTCCTTTACTCATCACCTTTATTGACTATTAGAGTCATGAAGAAGGTATATTTGCCTAGTCGTTTATTCCAGTACTTTTAAAGGCAGACAAGACATTAATGATACCTGAGGTCATGATGCATGCTATGATGTGAATGCAGTTTTGTTCATATTACCTCCTACATATACATTTGTGTTTGCTAGACTGATCCATCATTATTGAGTCTTTTGACCTTTACATAGCACTTTCCTACTCTAAAGTGACTATTAAAGGAGTTAAAGTGACCACAATATAAATAATTCTTTAACAACTAAGTCAGACTGCCTGAGAAAGTGAAATTCTTCTAGGAGCATAATGCCACAAAATAAACAAAATGTTACAACTGAAAAGGAATAGAAAATAATCTTAAAATACTTTGGAAACTGCGACTTATGTTCTAGCCATTCTGTCACTGAAATAAAGGAAGGAAGCAAAAAATGATTCAAGGCCTGGGAAGTTCTTCACAGAGAGGATGAAGAGAACAGGGTTTTGTTTGTTTGTTTCTTGAGGCAGAGAAGAGGCATGGTGCTTACCACTTTTCGTAATATAGGAACAATCAATGAACGTACAACTGAAAAGACAGTTACTGAAGTTTGGGTTAGAACAATATTCTTTTGCTTAAATATCCAAAGACACCTGAGCAAATCATTTCCATTAGTTTTTTTGATTTGGAAGCTTAATGAGAATGGACATTTGATATCCAGAAGATCTCCAGTGACAAAGGGCAGTAAAGGAAAAGTTCACTTCTTGCAGTTAAACTAATTACTACAGTGGAATTTGGAAGGAACCTGCCTTATGCATCCATGAGGGAGATTCCTTCAATTTTTATTTTAAGTATATAGCACTGCTCCCAGTCAGAGACATACTCGGAGTCAGAAGAGTCCATGGGTCCGAACTGTTACAGAAAGCCCTACGTTCACCCTTTCGCTCCCATCAGTACTAACCCAGATGTACTTACACAAAAACAAAGTTTGTATGTGATTTACTATCACAAACTTCATGCTCCCCTTCTTTTTCCTCTGACTTCCACTCACCTCTGACTGTACTAAAATTGCCTCATACCTAAAATTAGAACATAAGAACATTTGGATAGGGCTTGTGTTTTCCATTTTTTAACAAAAAGCCCTGACTTTTTTATTTGCTATGCTAATCTCCTAGTTTAAGAAACATTGCAGGAATAATGCATGTGCTAGTTTTTACTCTGTAGGTGGGCAAGGTTCATTCAACTCAGACACACTGCGATGAATTAATTTCAGGTAACTTGGAATGCTATGCTTTTATTTATTGATTGATTAAACAGTCCTGATGATTTACTCTGTATTCAATAATTTGGGGAAAAATTATTTCTCAGGGCCCCCGCTTTAAATTCAGCAGAATGAGAACTATTTGATTTTGGGTAAAATGCCAGCTGTGTTGGGCAGATCTCCATTTTTTTCTCATTTGTCAATTTTAGATTCCTTATCTTCGGGAAAAGGAAGCAGAGGGGGAAAGAGGGAAGGCGGGAAAAAGGAATTAAAATCTTTCTCATTATTTTCACTCTTTTGTTATTAAAAACTGTCCTAAATCTTCAGTGAATCAGATTGATTAATCTAAACGTTAATGCATTTCCTTGAACTTTTCTCATTTCATCTTCCCTGTGAGTCACACTGGGTATATACAACGCAACGTCAATTAATTTTCTTTTAAATCTAACAGCTGCCAGCAAAACTAGCTCCCAGGACCCTAGTTCTGATAAAAGGCATCTTCTTGCCACCACAGCAGGCCTGACCATGGTGACTGGCCTAAAAGCACTGATGACAGTATTTTAACATCATTCTGGCATAATTTCTCAAGGCAGCAGGAAACATGAAGCTCCCTGGCCCAGCCAGGAAGCCCACCAGTATCCAAAGGAACAGATGAGGTTTTTTTTAAAATGAAATAGGCCTGACTGGGGGCTGATCCACCCAGGAAAAAGATCATCTTTTAAAATATTTTAAAGTACTCCAAGCTCAAGTACTTCCCTGACACAAGGAAAGGGGTGGACAGACAAACTAAGAAAAAGCCAGCCAGAAGGAACAGGTTTCGCTTAGCAGTGAGAGAAGCAGGCACTCAAGTCAGCGGTGCAGAACAGCAATAGGGATGTAGTAGCTTAAACTGCCTCCTGGACAGAACCCAAATTACTAATCCATATGTCATAGGCGCTTCTAACACCAAAAGAAGGATCTCTCTCATGTTTACCAGGCCAATCCTCTCCAAGTTCCCTCTCTGCGGGCAGTGAAAAGTTCTGATTTTTCCTTAGTGAAGTCTAATAATAGCTCAAATGCCTCAGAGCTCATGGTTTAAAGGCAACTGAGCAAGCAATAGATATGAAACCTTTTTGTGAAACCCCCTAGCCTAGCCACATGGAACTGCTGAGAAGGCAAATTTTATTATTAATGTGGTTCTTTGGACCAGTTGCTTGCTATTTACCCTGATAATAGTTGGGAAATTGATAGTAAATGAGATAGAATTGTTACCAAGCAAATTGGTTGAAAAAGTAAGCTGCCCTTTGGGGAAGACCATCACATAACCACAGCATCAAAAGTAGCTACAAAAATGGCTGTACCCCTTTCCTGGCAGCACCCTCAGAATGATAAATAATTCTCCCCATCATGGACACGGATTATTTGCAGTGGCACTACTGAGAAATTAAGAAGTAAGTAAGAAAAAAAAAATTATCCCTTTACCTCCTTGAACAAGGAATAGCTAAACCATTTAAAACAGTGCAATAAAACAAGATGTAATCCTAGAAATCAGTAAGGGAACACGTGAAAGCTGCCTCTACCTTTAGGTTGAGAGAATCTCTGTGATAATTACATATGATGCCTGCCAGTGCTCTAGCATCCTAAACCCAATCACTATTTCCCTAGGTCTGGTCACTGCTTTTCTTTCTGACCTGTAAACAATAATTCCTTTTTCAAAACAGGCCTATTGCAGTAGCACAGGAAGCCTTCCAATCTGCGAGGACACTTCAAACTGCAGACTTTATCCGCCAAAGCACTTTAAAAAAAGGCATTATAAAGTGCTCTTGTGAGGCATACCTAGGGGGCACACAATATGTGACACAGCCGGAATAGACACAGTCCTACCAAGAAATGAATCAAAAGAGCTTAAATTTTGCCCAGTTAGGTAATAGCCAGAGAGCTTTAGTTCCTTCCTATTCTGTCTTACCTAAGTTTGTGCCAAGGCAGAGCTTATTGCAGTCTGTAGGACTCCAATGTAATAATTTACAAATATTGGCAATAGTACATCCTATGAATAAAACAGTCTTATAAAAATGCAAACACTTTTCCTGGCTAGTTCTGAAGATACATCTACCATAACGCAACTGCCAGACAAATCTGGTAACAGGATACTTGATTTAGGTTCCTCTTTTGTACACTGAATGGCAATTTAAACTAAAAGCATGGCCCATTCCAGCAAAAAGACCCAGATCTTCATGGGAACATTTCACATTAATTTTAGATATGCTCTGACATGATAGGAAACCTTTAGCACACAGACACGACTATCCGTCAGACTGTGCCACACAAAGAATCTCTCATAGAACTTCTATAACAACCACCTCTCCTTTCACCCGTATTTTTCAACATCTCTCTTTTCTTCATTAAAACCTGGTACTTCCAAACCCCTTTTTGCTGTATCTTAACTTGCTGACTGGGAGTGAATCAGAAGAAAAGAAAACGGTCACACCTGAGAGCAAAAGACCTGGAGTGGAAGGAAATCCTGTGGTGTACACATGAGGGAAATACCAAGCACAGAAAAAACAACCTCACATGACACAAATCAAGGTTAGACCTAGCTTATAGTACAGCTACAGTCCAAATTATTTGTAATTTGACCTTTTCATTTTCATATGTTGCTTTCTAAAACAGAAACACATGACAAAATGATAGTAAAAGAATGATCAGACATAAAAGTAGTAGGTTGCCCTCCTTGTAATAAAATGACTTTTTCTCCTAGAAGAGAAGGGTTGAATAGGATATTCCATTGCTGTCTCATAAGGAATAATGGCATCACCAAGGAAGGAAGGAAGAGGGATTCAATATTCACTGATTCACTGTAGTTTTAAAACCCATGGCAGGCAAAGGGCAAACACAAACATTCAACATGTTAGGAATACGACAGACCATTTTATTGTACACCATCCAACTTAATTTCTTCATGACAGGCCTGTCAAACAAGAGCAACCGGAGCCTGAAAACACAGTTATACTTCAGCAGAGCGTAAATCAGTTAAGCCATGGGCTTCAGTACTCTTAAGTACTCCAATGACACCACAAATGAAGGCTCAGTTGACATATGTAACTCTGTGCAAACTCCTCATTACACTTAGTTTTGTCCTCTCAAAAACCACCCTTTACTCTGAAACTTCAGATAATCTCTTTAAATCTCCAAGTTCAGTTTAAAAGCATATTCCTAGAGAGGTGAAGAAGGAACTCAACTCTGAGGAAGTGAAAGGCTGTTTGTTATGGTTTGTTTGTTTGCTTGCAAGTAGCATGGTATTTGGCTGCTTACATATGTACTGTATTAAAGTGAAAATACTACTACATTAAATACTTAACATTTTAAATAGGACTTCTCTTCCTGACATATGCCAAGTATATATACCCTACGATCACTTCACAAACTACTTAAAAGGGTCCCAGCACGCTGCGCAGCAAAAACTGTGCAATGATTTATAACAGCAGGAGGACACCATATCCAACTCCAAAAAGCAAAGGAATGGGGAAAGTCAGAATACAGATGACCGTGTTGGAAATTGGCCAAGACATTGTAGTTCACATATCTCGCCTTGTAAAACGTTCCACAGGATCTTGAAACAACCACAAGTGCCTAGGAATTTGGGCTTAATCAAAGAAAAATCAACTAGTAAATATTAGTTACAGAATACATGATCATATGTGGGGGAACTCCAAGAAGCTGGCTTGAAATAGCTATCAATCTTAACAGAGGCATTAGAGAGAGAAAACAGCCTGGGATCTAGAGAAGCCAGACCCAAATCACTCCAAAGAAAATGCTACCTAAGAAGGCTGGATTGTCAGAGAGAAAAATGGTCTGCAAGGAAGCAGAAAGACCAACCAGCATTGTAAGAAAAACCACAAGTTCTTGAGTCTGGGAAAAGCCAGGCACAGACTAGGGCCTGACTCCCTACTGTACTTCCCACTTGGTGCTGTAGACAGGAAACTCATGCAAAACTAGTCTTAAAAAGAAACTGTGTACATACTGCTGACAAACAAAATACGACTCCATCTGTCTTGAAGAACTACTATAGTCACTCTTGAATCCTTTTCATCAGGCAACATTTACAGCCCCGTACACACAAACAGCACTGGTCTATAAAAGCCACCCCTGAAAACTAACCTCCCTCCCCAAAACTACCCAGTACATCTTATCTGCGTAAACAAAAATCATCCCTTTTTCAAAATATTCATATAGGAGAGGTGCGTGTCACAGTTCCTGGCAAAGAGTTACTGTTCCTATGTTCTTAGGACCTACTTTGCAACAATTCTTCACGTGCTCTAGAGCCTCATCATTTACCAGATGGTACCACAAACACAAATCAGCTTGATTCACTGCAAGGAGTAGGTTCAAAAAAGTTCTAAAAAGAGGACTAAAACTCACGGTCAACGAAAAAAATCTCTGATAAATTTCCAGTGCTATACATTACAGATTTGTCTTCGGTTATGAAAAGCATCCAAAGAAATCCAGCCATTTTACAAGAAAAATACATATCTGCAGGTGTGGACCTAGATAAAACATAACATCTTCTTCAGTTCAACTGGGAAAATGCAACCCTCACTGATACCAACAACTTTCTCTTTGGTTTCATCAGAAGAAATAGTGAATAAGAAAACATTCATTTTAGTACTGCAATCTCTCATAGGTGAATAAGTCTGCAACATGATTGATGGGGTCTCAGGAGCTCACGCAAATCTACACGTGAAAGGCCAGAACCATGCTGGCTAAAGTCACAACAAAGAAAGTATCAAAAACACAGGTCCTCCTTATTACCAACATATTCAATATGCCACAGGAACAGAACCTAAGAAATCAAAAACATCATGTGATGCTCTCCCACAGACTAAGCACTTCCTTTCCAGGCAAGCTCTGCTATCACCTTGTGTAAGAACATGAAACCATGTTTTATTACGCTGCAGACCTATCAAACAACCAACTGCCCTGTCTCGAGAACGTACAGAGCAGCTCTCTGCAGGTGGTGACAGGCAATGCCACTGAATCCTTCACAACACAGTTACCAATGGAAAGTATTGCAGTGCACCAAAGGTCATGCTACTCCCAAAATATCATACGTGAAGGAGCAGGGTGCTCTTTCAGGGGCCTCAGGTAGAGCTGAGGAATCTCCCTCAGTGCTGGCTGCCTTCCAGCTAATCTGTTCTGGTGGGTGACAGTCAGGACCTGCCCCTAGGGAAGCTGCACCCAGTGGTAGGGCCTGACAGACAAGATGAACTGGGATTTCTTTTTTGCTTCTCTAAGGACTACTTATCTCTCACGTATGGAAACTGCTTCAGTTGTTTGCTGTGGAGGGGTAAGAGCATCAACGGGTGCTGGGGAGGAGATGTATATACTCCCTCTTTTTCCCGCTCTCCTTTCTGCTCTGGATCAGCGATTTCGTGGCAATTTTAATAACTCAGCGCTGACATGAGGGGTAGATGTGGCAGCGGCACTGTGCAGCTGGAAGTGGTTGGGTTGGCCTGGACTGTGCCAGGGCTACCAACCTGGAATGTAGGTATCACGACGCTATCAGTGTTTAATTAAGTTTGTCCCATATACTTTTAGAATCTCTTTAGTATTTCCATGGCCCATTTCTCTGTCTCGTGGCAGATTTACTCCATTTTCAGGTCCTATCTCCGAAGTCAAACAGCAACACCCTTCAATACAGTTATAATATTCCCTCCTAACAAATACCCATTTTTGTTAACCAGGGGCAGAAATGGGTAGTTACTTGTGATAAAGCCACAAAATTACTCAAATGATGGACTCTAGTCTAGATCTGAGTATAAATAAGTTTTGCCCAGGAATGTGGTACGGTCCTAGATGTGACATCTCCCATAAAAATGCAGGAGATCCATATTTTCTACTGTTCTCTCATTTATAGAGAACAGCTGTGGGAAGCAGCTGTGGCTCACCGCTGCAGTTTTTGTTGTGAAGGTAACACACAAGAGTCTGGCTGACCCTCAGGACCTGAAGCCGATAGATCGTGATAAAATTACATAGTGGAAGTTGCCAAAAATAGTATGCTTCAATAAAAATATAGAACACACTTTGCAAAAAATGAATAGATTGCATTATTGTTCATAGCCATACACTGACATTTTACTGACCACTTACATCATTCAAGTCTTTCCTGCTTGTGCATGTTTTGCAGGCATACACATCTATAGCATAAGGTAATCATAATCTAGTCTCAACATTTTCTCTTTTTTTCTCCATATTAAAAATCGTACATGTGCATATAATGCAGCATCCACTTAGCTAAGTGTTACCAACAGCAATCGCCTCACAACAAAGAATAATACTGCAAATAAGCTTTTATTCCAACTCCCTACCATGTCTTAACACAAAATGGGAAAGAAAACTTCAAGTTGTTCAGGCTTCCTTATCTTTTTTTATTCAGAGGCCTTTATATGACATAGCAGTGTCAGGTCCTTGTTTGACAAAGTATCAGGTTGATCTGTATCAAGTTAAAGTCTCCTTCAGATTAAGAACAAAATACTCTGCCACGTTGTGACATAGAGTTAGAGTGGCAGTCTCCCTGGATTATAAAACATCTGTCGAAATGCAGTTCCAAGGCCCCAAGGGTTATGTTTCTATACTTCTTATTCTTTTGCTTACTCTCGACGTATACTACACATTTCTCTGTGGTTTGGTCTCAGAGATTGCAGGTTGCGCTGTGCTGCCAAGCTACCCTAGCATCTCAAATTTATATAGTACTGGAATATACATTTGTTGATACACACATTCTTCCAAAAATCTCACTATAAGAGCAAGTGAAAGAAAGGGGAGCTTTTTATAGATGGAAGCTGTGCACATATGAATGAACGTTAATGGGAAATACTACATACTTTGCTGAGTTAATGTTTTTGAAAGGGGAAAAGGTGACAGCCTTTCATCTGTGTCAGTGATCTCTATTTAAGGCTAGAAATTACAAAGTAATCTCTCATCTGTACAGGTCTTTTGTGAACTGGCACGCAGCACATT
Source organism: Struthio camelus (assembly GCF_040807025.1). Taxonomy (NCBI): domain Eukaryota; kingdom Metazoa; phylum Chordata; class Aves; order Struthioniformes; family Struthionidae; genus Struthio; species Struthio camelus. Next base: position 98,174,178 of record NC_090942.1, read on the forward strand.
TGCCTAAATGATCAAATAAAGCACATTATGATTCGATCGGTTGCAACTGCCATAAAAATAGAGCTCATACCTACATTCATTTGCTGCAAGCAGATGGTTGATTGCTTTTCTGTCCTCTTACATTGCAGTCCTGTTCCCTTAGATCCTCTCTTTGAGGAGGGTGACAGGCTGTGAGGTCAGTTTTCTGACAAGGTCATCTGCTTTCAGAGTATGAAGAGAACTGCATTGAAAGTGGGTTGAGTTATATTTAGAGTTTGGTCCAACTCAGTGCCAAGGTCCCCCCACCGCCTCTCCCCTGCAGCACCGTCTCAGGTCTGCTCTTGCAGATCCGCAGCCCACAGAACACCAGAAGAGAGGAGAGTCACTCTCAGCTCCTATTGGATCTAGGTGTTTGCAACTTGCTGTAACAAGGGGAACAGGAGCTCAGAGGAGGACTCCTCAAATCCTTCACTCTGCTCTTATTTAAAGACTATTTTTTTAAATTCAAGTGGGTTTTCCCTTTTCATCTGAGCAAGCAGGGGAACTGCCTGGAATACGGCAAACACTAGTCTCCTGAGCTAAGGTAAGCTCGCTTCATTTTGGTATTATCATCATACTTAAGTGAATAATATTTGATGACTTAGACCACATATGATTTTTCTACTGGATCAGCTTTCTGTATCAGCATTAAGGTTTTGGGGGGATAAGGAAATTCTCCACTTGAAAACCTCAGCAATGATTATCAGAGTCGAAAAATCAGAGGGAAAATTAGTGTAGGTTTGCATGTACAACAGAATATTCATGGTCTGAATTTACCTATTTAAATTAATGTAACAAGCAACTGCCAAGCAAATAAACTTTCATTGGAAAGGTAAGTAAAGAATAGATGTGTGACCACGTGCATGATGATTACATAAACAGGTATGCATTTAGATGGGTTGAGTGGTGTTTTATCTGCATTATTTCATACAATATCAGAAAACGTGGCTTCATGGTTATGAACCTGCAAAAGCAGGGCTTGTTGCAAATAGCAAAAACAAAAACAAAAAACCCCCCAGTGTTTAAAATGGTCCTGCAGCATTGCTTCTCCTTTTAAAATCACACGCGGCTAAAGTTTTCCTCATCCCTTTTTTAAACTGTTACGATTCTTAAGAGAAAAAAACCTAGATGGAGTACAGCACGGCATGTTGTCTGTCTGTAAGGAGATCCTAATACACTTGAGGTCACACGGACATCATGATACAGAGGTACGGACTCAAACATGAGGAGATTGTTATTATGTGAAGACACTCTGGAGCCTTGGCGTACACACACACACACACACACACTCTCATTAGCATCACTGTAGCTTCGTGCAAGGCAAACACATAGGAGTGGTACCCTGAAGAAATAGTGCGGAAAGGTCCATTTGACTGAAAGGTCTAAACGCTAATGCAATAGCGTCAAAAACTTCATAACAGAAACACTGTGCAAAAATGTCAGCAGAAATATCTGAAGAAAGGCAGAGGGGTTCTAGATTAATAGCAAGCAAAGGGCAAAAGAGGTCACTAAGTCACAGTGAGTTCACCTAAGCCAAGACAACTGGGTAAATCCCTGCACTGTGTTCAGGTCTTCATTTTCTTAAACATCAACTAATTAAACAATATTATACCTCAGGCTAAAAATGCATAAAGATTATATGATGGCTAACTCCCACCTGCTGAAGAAAGTTCTGATGTTGCTTACTCCCAACTGGGTAGCAGATCACCTGATCTTCCTCTTTTTCTGATGTTTGTTGGTAATTATGTCCAGAGTCTTGAGAGTTAGCATGTAATAAACACCATTTGTTTCACGCAAAATATCTTTCTAGTAGTTCTAAGACTCTTTAACAAAAAATAATTTAGGGAACATGCTGGAAAACCAACTCAGGCTGTGTGGCATGTAGTAATCCAGATTCATCTGGAAGGTTTTCACTTCAAGAACTTGGAGAAGAGGCTTTTATATGAGGGCTATTAGTGAAAATACATTCATGAAGTTCATCAGTGAGTAAAGGACTTCACTGTACAAGAGCAATTAGTGTGGTCTACAATTGGCAACAACTTTTTGTAAACAAGTGTTTTACATTGATAGAAAAGTGGAGAAATACTTCTTTACACATTTTTAAATGGCCAGTTTTTGCCTGAGGTTGTTACTCAGTGAATCAGCTTCGTTCTTGTGACACTTTGTGGCACCTGTTCTGTTAGTGTATGGGAAAATATTATTTCCCCAAAGGTATTTGATCCTGTTAAAAGCATTTTGGGAGGTTTAAAAGGAAAGTGCTGCAAGTCTGAATTTAGCCTACAAACACAGCGTTTGCAAAGAGACTCTCCTGGAAGAGGGACTGGAGTATGGCTGAACTGCAGGGGAAGCAGGGGACTAACTTGCTTTGGAGGCAGCATTCTGATTTCTGTGGGAAGGTCATGGCACTTTCCTTGTAGGAACCGAGCCTGAAAGGTCTGTATTATACAAATCAGTAGATTTGTTTGCATAAGAATAGTAAGATGAGGGCGATGGAAAATGCCAGTATCATTGTTATGATAAATATGAGCATGCCCTTAGTGTAAGAAGTTAAAGAGAAGCAGACCTGACTGAACAGGCTTCATGTTCTAGCACAATCAAATCTAATATTTAGGTGTACAAATATTCAGAGGAATGATAACAGCCTTCACTACAAACAGCATCTAAATCTGCCTCTAATTGCTTTCCTGTTGGGACCTATCCTGCTTGCTAGGATCCTCCTCTTCTTATTCTCTCCTCTCCCTTACAAGCATCCAGCATCAGAAGGAGCTGTCTTCATCCTCCTGAGGTATGATCTCCAGTGAGCACGGATATGTTCTTCAAAGGCTGTCTGTAGTGGAGAGAACCTCATGGAAGGGGAAAAAAAAAGGGGGCAGGGGAAGAACTTAAGGAACTTTATTTTGTCCTCTGGTGGATGCAAGGAGGATGACTGAAACCAGTCTTTGCCAGTTAGATGGCAAAAAGGGCAGTGGATGGGGCTGGAATTCACTTTCCTCCCTGGAGGTGGGATGGCTGTATATATTGACATGTCCAAGGTTGAGGAGGAGGAGTTTGGCCAGTGATACGTGCTGCCAGCTGGCCAGGCAAAGCGCCAAGGGCACGTTCACAAACTCTTGGCATTGGTACTGTCACCCTCGGTTGAGAGGTGAAAGCAGAGCCAGAACCAGATGGTTAAATCCAAACAGCGCCGGGGGAAAAGTAATTCCAGCCAGCAGTCAGATCTCCATTACCGCTTACAGTATTTATCTGCCTGCTTGGTGCCTTTCTCCTAGTGCAACCAAACAGCACACAGAGCTGGGATTTTTCTTCCCTCTCTGCTATCCCTTAGCCAAACTGGACTGACAGAAGCAAGCTTGGGTTTTGCGTCAGAGTGTACCTCAGCTCATCCTCAAGCAACTACCTTTAGGCAGTGGTCAGAGAAGCCCTGTCTGACACTGAAGCAGCACTGGCTTATGGCTCTGCAGTCAACAGTCTACCAGAAAGGCCTGAGACCCATCTCCACCCGCCACCACTATCGTTGTGCAGCTAGTGCTGCAGCCAGCATCCAGGCAGGGACACCCTGAAGGGGCTGGAAGAGGCTGTGGGAAGGGGAAAGATGGCCCTGAGAGTTGTCAGAAATGGAGATAAGATGGAAAAGAGTGAGGGTGGTGGCCAGAGGCAGTCCAAGAGTGGTCTGGAGCAGTTCTCTGTATGTATGCTTGCATGAGGAGGGAATACAATATGTGATATGAAAACGGGTTGCCACAGCTGCTAAAGGAGCTATACTTTCACATCTGTGCAGGAATTCGCTTTCAAAACCATTTCATGATTATTGCCGTGCCTCCTGAACACATTTGCCAGGAAGAAAAAGGGCAGAGGAGGATGTGCTAATACATGCTGGACAAGAAAGAGAGATACTTAATCATAACAAAGATGAGAGTTATAAGCAAAGGGTATATTAAATCATTTCAATCATACTGCTAAAGAGTATTTTCCCCCGAGATCTACTGGTAACAGGGAAGGTCAGGGGGAGGGCAATCAAAGTTCATACTTCCAATGCACCACATAGCCCCAAGCTTTGTCTGATCTGCTTGCAAAAATCCATCTCCCCAAAACAGAGGAAAGAAAAAACAACAAAGCTTGTCCATAGGGTCCCCAGCTATATTTTGGTCTCTGTATGCCAGATATATAGTGACATCTTGTTGCAGAAAAGAGAGTCTGCTTTGAGGTGAATGGCAGCCTCAGCAGACTGCATGTTCTTGCAGCCTGATATAGCGTTGGGACTAATGGAAACATGTCTGACGCTGGTTCTCACAATTTGCATTGGAAAATCCTACTATTCAGCCAGGCAAATTCATTCTTCTCTACCTAAAGCACAATAAGACTTCATGCTCATGTCCAAGCAGAATAAAGGACAGAAGGACATTGAAGACCTAGGTACTCCGTTGGCCTGCAGTACCACACTGCTTTGCAGCAGCAATTACCCCCTCACCTCCCCAATAAATAAATAAATAAATAAACCCAAGTAGACTACTGTCTGTTACACTCATGCCTGCCTTCCTGTCCCAAACTCATTGAGCACTGGCGCCACTCAGCATAACTTTATAGGTCTCTTTCTAAACAGGTGTGCTAGGCCTTACTTCTGTAAGTGATTATTCAGAACTGATACACAACCTATTCATGTAAAGTAAGGTTTGTTGTGCGTGATCTCAGTATAGCTGCTGCAGCCCGGCTTTCCCTGGTCATGCCTGCAGCTCTCATCTCTCTCACACTCGCACAAACGCGCACACTTGCATATGGACGCAGCTGCCTACAGACAAATGACAAAGCCGAGACCCACTCTCTATCCATTAACGCCCAAATATTTTAGGCTACGATGAAGCATCTCCTTCAAAAAATTAATTTATTGTATATGAACTTTCAGTTTGGCTGGATGAAATGGAGAGCAATGACAACAACTTGTTTAGAAAATGATGGCACGAGAACAAAATTGAACAATTGACTGTCACTTATCCAACATGTTAAAAAACAGTGTGTAGGGGTATAAGAGAGAGTATATACATTCAGAGTACTAGTGGTTAGGTGTACTTGAAAACATGCTTGCAAAAAGTGATTTAAAAGTGAGGATGCACAGCTGGGCCCCTGCATGTTTCTTTCTTTTCTTTTTTTTTCATTTAATTTTATTTTATTTCCAAATAGCTGTTCCCAGCTCCTAGTATACAGACAGCTACAACAGTAAACTGAAAAGAGAACTGATATGGTGAGGGATATATTTCTTACAGTGGTAGCAGACACATACAGCATGTTCAAAGAAAGATGTTTGCTCTTTCGGAGAGATTACTAAGAGCTGCACAGCCTGGGAAAGCACTGGGCTAGCAATGGCTGGGCTTTGCTGAAGCAGCCTTTCTAAGAACAGAGTATGCACGGCTTTCTGCTGCTCGGTGACATCTGCCAAGGGAATGTATTGTTTGCACTGCTGGACTGTATCAGTACACTATATTTTAGGATGAATATGGTTAAGTTTAAAATAATTTCTGGTAAAAATCCCACTCATATAAAGTGGCATTGTTACGCAGGAAGAAATAGTTAAAATTGGTATTACATGCATTTCTGACACAAATCTCTTCCACTACATAATACTAAATTCCATCAATCTCAGGAAATTTGCAGTGATCACTACAGGGGCTAAAAAGGTACAGAAAGCAATCCAGCAGCACTGAATTCTTTTGTCTCAAACATCATAGAGTGAAAAATATGCACAGCTGCAACACTGTAAATTTCAATTTTATATAAAATGAAACCTGCAGTAAACATAGTCCTGTTAAAAGTAAATCCTTGAAGGTGAACTTTTTCTTTTTTTACTCAAAACCACCTTTTTAGTGTACCATTTTTTTCCCCATGCACTCACTTAAACAAGAGAACAACAGTGTCCAATCTCTAGCACACAAATAATATTTTAAAAGTTTAGTATTTATAACCCAATTGTATTTGCCACAGCAGGCATGCAACTTCCTTAATCACTAGTAATGCTGCAGATGAATATAGACATGAAGAATGAAAGGAATGTATAATACTTCCCAAACTGCAATGAACAACAAATGTTTTAAGATAGTCTCCCTAAGGAAACAATTAAAAAATCTTTGCACAGTACAGTGAAAAATGGGCATTTTAGGTTGAGTCTCATCTGTCTCTACGAGCGCTCCCGTAAGACAAAATTAAGAGTGGCAAACATTGTTCCTGTTACTCTGCTTTATTTTGTTAAAATAATGGTTAGAGACGGCATCCCATATAACTTGATGTGTATCACTGCACATCTACTCCTACCTTACCCACCTAAAGGAAGACAATAAAGGAAATCCCACTTGGAAAGAAGGTGGGGAAACACCTGATTAATACGTTAGAACGCAAGCAAACTGAGATCACACAGCAAGACACGTGCTGTCGCTTTGTGGTTTTTTGCATGTAGCCAAGCGAAGAGCCTGCACATTCCCCATTGTAAGTTCCTACATTGTCCAGCATGAGACTACTTAGAGGCTGAGACAGCTCAGGCCCAGGCAGCGATGGAGGGGTTTTTTTGATACGGACTAGTAGACATCTAAAGACTGAAACGATATGACCTCTCTCAACCCTCTTGCAATAGGAAACTTAAGAATCTTGAAGGGGTTAAAACAGAGTGTTCACTCCCCCTCACATCAACTTTCACGTGACCTCCAGTTGTCTGCAGAGGACAACGCGTAGTCTAATTATAGGTTCCTCGATTCTTCCTAAAGATCGTCCCCTTAACGCGGGCAAAGAGTTTTATGAATCTCTTTCCGAGCACAGATCGTCTTCCATCTTCAAATTCCCTTTTTTCCATAACACAATCATGTAAAAAGCAGGTTCCCCCGTCAAGTTTGTTCCTGATCAGTGAAATAACAGAAATAAATGCCAGGTTTCATCAAGCAATGCAGGGTATTATGTGACCACTAGAGAAGGCATGCATAGTTTCTTCTCTCTGTACTTGCCTGTGACATGTCTTTCAAAGAGAGCTGTTAACACTGGGGACATTTTTGCTATGAAAAGTGCAGAACGACTTTATGTATCTGACAGTTTCATATTTTACAACTGTTGAGGATCTATATATATACTACACATATTAGCTGATACTCTATTTTCTTTGCGCTATGTATGCATACCCATTACGTGTGGTTAAAGGAAGAACGCTTAGAGGATTTCTTCGGATTGAAGTCAGGTGCATGTACGTGCTTGGTTATATTAAGGGTTTGGGAGTAAGCATTTCTAGATCTGATAGGGACTACTTAGCCTTTAGCAAATCACTAGCGCTTCTGTCTCAGTTTGTCTTACTGGAGAAGAATTAAAAAAAGAAGAAAAAAAAACCCGCAGAAATGCCTCTTTACCTCAACTGGGTGTTTTGGAGCTTAAATAACATATGTCAAGTGCTATGGGATCCTTGGAGAAAGTGCTATAGCAAAATAAAATAATAGCAATAAAATAATAGGGGTTTTTATTACACTTTAGAGTGAAAGGACATAAAGTTCCCTTTTTAACCCTCGATAAAGATAAAATATTTTGAAGAATCCAAACCAGTTGTGTGTGAATCATGAAAATGAAAAACAAACTTGAGGCTCACTCTGTCAGAGAGGCAAGCGAGGCTCAGCGGGATCCCACTCAACTTGGAGTTGCAATTCCACAGTCTCTGTATAAGATAGCCATGTTCAAAGGGTAATCACAGTTTTGCTATAGAGCAGCTTCTGGGTAGAATGCCTTGACATGTAAGAAAAAAATGATAAGGGTTAGGCCCCAGCCAAAGGGTTTCACTCCTGCACCCAGCTCAAGTGAAAATTGATGACACACTCTGTAAAGTTGGGGTCAGCATATATGGTAAGGCAGAGGCAGGAGCAGCGCTTTATCCAGGCCCTGAAGGTCTCAACTCTGGAGACAGTCTCTTAACGCAGATGTCCTCCAATATCCTATACACTTTCACACACTATGAATTCTTCCTTCTAGACCCTGCTGGGAAATGCAGTCTCCTCCCGCTTGATTTACTGCCTAATTACTGATAAGAAAACTACATTTTAGCAGAACATTACCCTCAGTACAACAGAGATGAGATAGGCAGTACTTCTGGAGAGGGGAGATCAGCGTCTTAGCCAAACTTACAGAAAACAGAAATCTTAAAATAATCCTAGTCTTCCAGTATAGAAGACAGTATATCCCCTCAAATCAGAGATATTTTCTGTCTCTCTGCTTGCTTTTGGCTTCAGAAAAAACATATCTATACAATTAATACTATCAAACAGAGACCAGCTTTTGTTTATTTTTCTGACTGAACTGATCACTTAGCTCAGCAATGGTAGGGACTGGGAGGCTGCACCAGGACTATAATGAAGGGAAAGCCTTGGGGAACAATTTTGATTATAGTGGAGGTTTCAGCTGACTACATTTTAATTAATCGGAGTAAATGCAGCACTCGGAATTCCCAGGTACCCTATTTCAAACAGCAGACTAACATGACTAGTTTTAGGGCATATTTTAACATTGTTTTAATAAATTCTTTAACGTTTCTTTTTCGTCTCAGAGGTAATCTAATTTCTTTCTGATTTTTATTATGGAGGCTTTCATTAGGCACTTGGACTATAAATCTCTAAAATGATGTAGCTGCAAAATGCCAAAAATAGACTCAGAAACCAAATTCCTCTTCAATATATCTATTAATCAAAAGCACAGTGCATTTTCTAATTACAAGTGTTTTCATATCTATAAAGCATTTTAATTTAAAAATATAATAGGACTCTATTATAAAGACAAGGCACAGCTACATTTAAGCTGCTCAGCAGTCAGCCAGTTTAATAATAATAATAGTTAACTACTGCTATAGCATATACACAGAAATAGTCAATGACAGCAGAAAAGCAGGATATTCAGAGTTCAATACACAGTGCAGTGTCTACATTAACTCCATAATCCAGGCTTAAATCAGTCATACTTAGGGGCTGACAAAACATGCGTAGTCTGAGAAATATGTGGCAAACAAGAAACCGGGTCCCAAAATATGCAAGTTTTGTCCTAATAAATCACAAGACCTAGAGCAGAAATGATGTAATTTATATTTTAGAATTCACCAAGCGCATACATTTTCTTTGTATTCTCCTCTGCATCCTGCATGCACCAGTGTTATGCTACTGGATGAGAACCTGACTGCTGAGCTGTCCTGCAGTTGCCTGGTCTCCACTGAGACGCTTCCTAACTTTTGTTGAACGCGACGCCCAGAGGTGGCCACACGCTCCCCCGGCCTAGCGAGAGTAGTAGATATAGAATGTTCCTCCAAGAGGGGTTTCGAAAATAAGAAAGATCCAAATATTCTAAAAAAAGCAGGTGAAAAAACAAAGGCTGCAATCCAGCAGAGAGGGCTAAATGCAAGAGAAGGGCAAAACACTAGGTGAAGCTAGTGATAGTGATGGCGGGAAAGGAGTTGACGACACAGACAAGGACTCTCGTTCAGAGCCAGTAAGCTTTTCCGTATTTATTCCATAGAAAATGCCCAGTTTTCTACATGAACGAACCCTATCTCCTTCCCAATGCAATCAGCTGCTGCATTATCTACTTGGCGTTCAGCCCATGGGACAGCTCCTTGATCTTGGCGTAGGGGCAAGGTAGCAGAGGCAACTCTCTTGCGCTTTTAAGATATCGTCATGCCATTGCTGCGGACATATGCTCCCTCCTGGCGCTCCCTACCCCTCCTAAGGCACCTAATTACTATGACACCCAGACAAATGCAGCCCATTGCTGATGGTTGCCCACTTTTGAGAAAGAGACCCAATTATGCCTCTTCCCTATATAAGAAAAGGCTGGAGGGAATAAAAGAGAGGTGAAAAAGCTTCCTTTGCATGTTTCATAATCCCAGTGTTTCCATAAAGCTGCCACCAAAAAAATCCCCACACAAATAAAATAAAATATCAATCTAGATTTTCAAGGGTAAACCTGTTTTGTGTAGGGAAAAAGGGAGGCTTCTGTGTACAACCAACAAAGCAAATGTGATTTAAGGCAATGATAACGGATTTCCTTTGACAACGGTACAGATGTAAGTTCATCTGTAAGTTCTCTCAAGGCACCTATTTCAGCAATCACTATTTTCCATTCGTTTCTGCAAACCTGACAGTACTATAAAAGTTCTGTTTCACAGCTGTCATTACCATGAACATTACAATAACTTGCTGCATTAAATAATCATAGAATCGTGCAAAGGCTATGACCTTCTCAGGTGCGTGTAAAATTTTTCCAGACTGAAAACCACCCCATTCCTGTCTAGCAGTAATTGCTTGTGAAACCAGCACCTAGAGAGTTTAGAAGGAAACTCTTAAAGAGTCAAAAGTATCAAATTACTGCCTTAGAATAAGGCAGAAGGCCCAACTTGTTGATTTGGAGAGGCAGTTTTTGCATAGATTTGCAAGCCTGAAGCAGATTTTTTTCACACTGAGCCTCCAATCAACCGAGTATTAAGTTCAGGTTTCATAAGATCTCAAGCGATGCATTTCACACCTGCTGCGTACGCTACAGGTTAGCGCTGTGATCAAACCAGAACAAAACGAACAGGCGCGATTGATCTCCCTGCCTCAGGGTAAGCAACAGAGGTGGGAAATCCCCCATCAAGAACATGTGAAACCACCAGCACTCACACAGCGCAGCCTCAAGTGATCTAGAATTTCTCTCCTAATTTTCTGTCCTTTACTCGTATCTTGTCTTTCAAGCGTATCCAAGGATGAGCAAAGGTAAATAATGCAGCATGCTTTACCTGCGGCTGACCCTAAAAGCCACTTCAAAACAGCAAGCTTGGGCAGATCCTAGCCAGCATCTCTAAAGAGGGCTCTGAAGAGCTTCAATCTATAAAGAACAGCTCTGAATTCTCCTTTGGCTGTTAACCACACTCCAGAGCAATAGCAAGAGCCACTGATGTCCCAGGTTTTTCTCGATGTGATAATCAAGAAGTGAAGATAAATTTAAGGAGGGTGGGAAGCCCAAGTATGTTGCCCTCTGGCCAGAAGTAACATATTCTCAGCTTCCTTTAAGCTCAGACCTCCAAGAAACGTACCTTGGAGGCAGTTCTGCTGTAACAACCATGTTGCAAGGAATCCCATAGCTATGTTAAAAATCCTCCCTGCAGCTGATAGCAATGGAGTCACCGAATGCAGAGGGGGAGCACTCTTTCTGGAGCAGGCCGGGAGAGCTGCTTCTCCTTAGAGAGTTACGCGCTCTCTCTCCTTTCGCACTGAACCCACACAATAGAGGACCAGTGCTTTATGAACACATGTAACAGTAACAAATATGCTGCTGACTCCAAAATATATGTAGCATGAGGACTCCCACCCAAAAAGGAAACAGGCAGAGAAAATGCTTCCTTAGTGGAAATATTTTACTTATTTATTTATTTTGAACTAGAGAATCTGCACATCTCCTCTTCCTTAAATCTCCTCATGCACGTGTTGGGAGCAGGGACTCTTTGTCCTTTTAAAATGGTTGAATCACTACCACACCTGCTAAGTAAGCCTTGCACTGGGTGGAGGGAACTACCCGTGCAAATTTCTTCAAACTGTCTACGCAGCACAACCGCCTCCTGCAGTATCCTTGCAAAACTCCACTCAGCCATTCTGATCATTTTTAAGAGCAAGGAAAATACAGACAGAAATATAGGGCACTGTATTTTTTGTAGTTGGGGTGGTGAGGGGAAACATATCTCAAAAAAGCAAGTCGTTTCTGGATGGGGCTTGGACAGTTTCTGATCTATTTTAAAATCACTTAAGATTAGTAGCACTTTTCCACCGTTTGAGGAAGATGAGGGCCGTGAGTATTTTCACTCAAAAACAGCCCCCGTTCTGGTTTGTCAGGCAAGACTTCCATTAGGACATACTTCAGGAAGCTCACAGTACCTGTGTGTTCTGCTCTACAAGCAGCAAACACAGTTCCTTCAGCTGTACTCCTGTGTTGAATTACGGGGTCGTTTTTCAAAGTGAGTTTTAAAGTGTACAGAGCCAGGATTTGGACATGATCAGAAGTCCATAGATCTGGCTGCTGCTTTCAACACAGTCAACTGCAAGGTGCGAGGGACTTGCCTGCAGAAGCAAACAGGAGTCAATGTGAAACAGTGTCAGCCGGTTCGCCTCATTCCTACCAAGAGGCCCGAAACAGGCAGCTGCTCCTCCTCAGGAGGAGTGCTTGCCATGGCATCCAAACAGATTAGGCTCCACTCCCCATGAAGCTATACATTATTAATCTTATCTGAAGCAGACAGTGCTGACGCCCAGCTTCCTCAGTGTCTGGAAGAATACCAGCTGTCTCAAACTCAGCCCAAGGAAACGGAGAGAACGCCTGCATGTATCGGGGGAAATACATCTTAAAACTTTGCAAGGTCTAGAATCACTCTCCTATTTTTTTCCTACACACCATCAAAGCAACTGCCTGGGATTCATACTTTGCTCCATGTTTCTGCACCCCCAGGTATGAGAGACACCTTTTTTTTTTTTTTTTTTTTTAAAACTACTGGTTAGAAAATAACTGTGCCACCTCCTCTCAGGCAAGGACTTGGCCCCAATGGCCCGTCCATTTGTCTTTTCGAATAGGCTACCACAAGACTGACCAACAGAAGGAGAAGGCCAGGTTATGAAGCAGGTGGAAGTTACGGCAGCACACCTCCCAAAGCACTGGGATGCACACTGTAAAGAAAATTACTTTAAACGAGATAATTCCTTGGCTTCCACCTCTTAAAAGTACCTCATGGACCGGGTCCTAGGACTCACCAATCTCTATGACCCTTTTCTTTTTCTTCATCAGCCTTGGAGCATTACAATGAAAGAATACCATAGGGTTGCTAGCACGAAGGAGAAAAAGTTCATTTCCAGTGAAAGCTAACCAAGCTGAGGAAGAACTTACTACTTGAACTTATTAGCTGGTCCCTAAAGTGTGCTAGGTAAGACTCGTGTTTATCGGCCCTTCTCAGAAGTGGTCATAATCCTGTTCAAGGCAAATTAAACAAACAATAGGCAGAAATGAATCTTTATTGACTTGCAGATCTTCCAAAGCTTCCAACAATCTCAAATAAGTTTCAACAGCATAGACCGGTGCAAAGCAAATATATGGCTGGACAGACAGACTAAGCCCTTGAAAAACCAAACAACACTGAGCACTGCAGCTAATTTTGCACCAGAAACTGGTTTCTTGGACTCATGTTGCATTTCAGGATGTAGCCCAGCAGCGAGTGGTGTTTACGAATGCTCACAACACCAAGACACACACGTTATCTTGCACATGCCGCCTTCCCAAAAAACCCAGAGATCTTTGTTCTGGCAACATTACATGTGACGATGAACTATTTTTAAAAAGAGTGAAAGCAAAGCCTGCTTGTAAAGAAACTTTTCACTCCAGAGCAAAACAATTTCCAACCAGTTTTTGACCTACTAAATCAGGGACCAGGACTTTGCTAGCAAGTGGGAAAGTGCTCTACAATTTAAAATGTTACAGCCAAGCTGACACAAGGTAATTCAAACAACCTGAATGGCTAATATGCAGTGATTTTTACTGTAAAATACCATGCTCAGATCAAATGAAACCACATTATTCATTATCATGGAAAATACAGTAATTCCACTCACTATTTCCCACAGGCTTACAACACCAATAAATCCAGATTTGTGTCATTAATCTCTAGAATTAATGACTGACTACCAGTAACAGTGTAATAGGTGGTGATGAAAGCACTAGAAACGCCCCGTAACACAGATGCTATTGCCTTTGTGTGGGGAGACCCTGTGTGGTAAGTGAAAATTAACTTGAAAGATACAGCTCATTTTACACTTTTGCGTTCTCCTATAAATGCTGGATTTGGAGCACGTTAATATAAAAACATGCTCCCAAGATTTTCTCTTTTTTAATTCGTAATTTTAATGGAACACTACGGCCAAATAGTATCACCTTCACCCACTTACATCATCAAAACAAGATTACATCATTACTTTTACTTTCTAAAGCTCATTTTTGGCAAAGTCAGTCATCTGTGCTCTCAGGTACTGTTTAGAAAGCAAGTTTAGCAGATTAATCCATTTGTCTCCCTATGTATTATGCTTTCTGCGTTGCCATATTTACCATATGACTTGAAGCACAGCAAATAAACACTGTCTTAAATCTGTGACTGCCTCAGATCTGCTTGACTGGGCTCTTCTTCATGCCTCTGGAAGTAGGCTCCTGGTTACATAGCATGAAGTCTCAGACTAAATCTCGGTATATAATACTTGAACAAGTAAAGATTTCCAGGTACAAGGCTGAAAAATCTTACATTTCCATCCTCAAAATCCACAGTGTAAACTTCATATACATTCACCCATTAAGCAGGTATGACAGTATTTGATTAGCTCTGAAGTAATCCTCGTCTTTATCGTCACAGCAAAGGCAGGCTAGATAAACATGTATATCCCATCAAGTTAGACAACAGTCTAAAGGCTTCCTCACACTCATCTCTGGGTTTGACCCTCAGAGTCATCAGCAAAATACCATTAAGCTACATCCACCATGCTTTCATTACAAGGCTTAATTTCCTCCATTACTCCATTTCCCATTAACCAGTGGCCTTCAGAGTCTAATGTCTCACACATGAGCTTACAGAGTCAGAGCCAAGATCTGCCCATCTATAAAGGACAGAAAGCAGTTCAGACATACGCTGAATAGAGAGTTTGATTTTGCTTACATTGGACACAGTATTTGTTCAAGTAAAAACACAAGGGGAGTATATTAAAAAACAACATGCACACAACTTGGCATGCTGAAAGAAAATTACGGTCATGTCTCTCATGCTAGAGGTGTTGACAGAAGAGTTCAGAGTCGCTGCCAAGCTTATTGTCATCCTGAACATGCATTGGCTGTTCAGACACCGGTCACAAGATTTAAAGAATAAAACAATGTTTAGTTTTGTATGGAAATGTTAATACATGTAAAGTTAAACAAGTTGTTTGCCCCTCTCTTCCCCCCCCCCCCCCCCCTTTTTTAAACCAACCACCATTCAGCACATACTTGCTATAATATGCATCTTTCAGGAGCCTTTTAATCAATCATAGCAATTTGTAAACCATTTCAAAAATAAATATTTAGAGGTCATGTAAGCAATGAACTCAAAGAATGGCTTAGATCCAGGCATTGTGTAGACTGAATGATGTGAGCCTCCAGACATTTTTTTGCCCATGCAGTGCCATCAAAGAATTTTATTGTTTTAAACAACATGACCAAAATTAAGGAAAGAAAGGGAGGGATGAGGAATTGAGAACTGGGAAGTGAGATGGGGGAAGGAGAGAGGGGTCATACTCCACCACTCAACATACGCAGCAGAAGGTTAGGAACGAGGCAAGAAGCAAGGTCAGAGCAGCAATGGCAGCCACGTCTATTCTTGGAAAGAGCTTAAGAACTAAATTAACACCAAAAAAAAAATCCCCGTGCTTATCATCAGACATCAGTTACTCTCTGCCCTGTTTTCTTCTCACTAGCCTGGATAGGATTTTTAGCAAAACAACTTTTCTTAATTACCTATTTGGGCATTGAAGTACTCGAGGAAAGAGCTGGAGGCTCAGCTGCCACCCCAACATGAAGTGCAGTTGGAAAAATACTCAATTCCATTAATTATCTTCCTCTGACCAAAGGACTTCCTGGGGATCATGGAAAACCGGAAGAGGAGAAGCAGCTCAGCTCACAGGGTTACCTGTGAAATCTGACAGTTGTTCTGCTTCCTAAAGAGCAAATCCACCTGAACCTCTTCCCTCAGTCAACACCCCTCTCCCCCCCGCTTTGGAGAAAAGATCTCCTATCTCAGACTCTGGAATGGCTCTGTTGCCTTTAACTCCAACTGACTTGGGAAAGCGCTGTCTCTCATGCGGTTCAGCAAGAGTAAAAGATATTCCTTCTTTGGACTTGGAAAAAGTCATGCAGAAGGCTGCCTCTTCCTGCTTCGTCACCAACCACATCCAGGTCTCTATACCACTTTGCGGCAAAATACTTCACTGTGCTACTCTGGGAAATTAGTTGCAGACACTTCTGTAGTGAATCTTTTCTTTGCCATGTGCTTTATAAAAGGAATCAGAAAAGTCTACTTCACAGGCTCTGTACCAGCCACAAGGAACTGCATGAAACCATCCACTCAAACATCGCAACGTCCTCTGGAGAATTCTGGGGCACTGCTCTGTCACATCCTGATTTTCAAACTTCATCCACTCAGCTGAAAGGATGTTTAAAATCAAGTTTTCTGGCGACAATGAAAATTTCATTCTTTTCTCATTATTAAAGTGTGTTGAAACCTACTCTCTGAATAGCTCCCCTTCCCCCAAATGCTGGTACACGTGGGGAAATTGCAGCCTCTGAAGTAGAACTCTGCACAAAAACTTTTGAGGAAGATGTGAGAAGAGGCGCTATTATTTGCTCTCACTAGTGCAGCTGCTAACATGATCATAATGTGCCCCTTTAAAGTCCACTTGCAGAAGAGGAGGTTACTCTGTCAGTAAATAGTAGAGTAATTTATCACCAAAACCATAAACCTCTCTTCTTAGAACAGGCAAACATCTGAATATCAGCTGTGAAAGCAGAATCCACGCTCAGGCGAATGGCATCTAAGCCCCCGCTGTAGCCAGTGCCTAGATCCAGTTTCTGAACAGAGTGACTGAGGCCAGTGCGTTGGAATTCAGGCCGTTTCTGGGAAACGCCATTCCAACTCCATACCTGTAAATTTGGCTCTCTCTTCCTTTCTCGGGTTTATCTTTACTGCTGCAAAATTTGTTTGGCGCTCCTGCTCAAGAGTACCGTGAGTTAAAAAGGCAAACGTCAAAAACTCAGTACTTCATATTGGGTTTAAGACTGAGACTGAGAAAACTCACAAAAGCCAGGATGTTCAAGCTATGGTTTAGAACTATAAACATAGTTCTTTTCCTGGCACCTTCTGTGGTTACATTAAAAAATACTCTGAAATTTATCAAAAAATACTTCCACGCAAGTAGAGTGAGTTTTCAGGGGACAGTCATTACTTCTGCAGCCAACAGATAAACAGAGCACAGGACGGTAAGAGGATTTGCCTCAGATCACATACCAAGCTGAGGGCAACACCAGGAACAGACTGCAAATCTCACTTACGTGTACAGCAGCAATAAGACCATGCATGGCTTTTCTGCTTCTTTACTGTATACGCCTCTTAGTCTCCTTACTTTTCAGATACGGATTAGGCATGACTGAAGTAGGCTCTTCCCATTCTTGCCGTGTTACATGTTAACTGCTCATTATTACCACTGAGTGCATTACTGCTAGAGTGGGAATCACACCTGACAGCCAGACTTAGTTCAGTTAAAATCCTAAAGCCTCTATGCTTACACTTAGCACATTTCTCCGATGCACTGAAAACTCCTTGCGGTTAAATAAGGCAACCCCCTGCCTTGAGTACTGCTCATGAGCTGCCCTCTCTAAACACCCGCCACGCTTAAAACTCCACAAGGTTAAGTCTGGGTGACAAGTTAGATTCACAAAAATATATAGCCATTAAGCGTTCCCTAGCGTGTTAGTGGCATACAGCTAAAGGAAGCTCAAACAGGCAGGGAAATAGCAGCTATTGTACTTTTTACTCCCTGTCTCGTACGTGGAAGACTCCTTATTCTGAGGATGCTGTAAGCAACTCCTTGGCCCACATGGAGCCCAGCAACATAGTCAGCACAGTATGGTTCCCACTGCCAGCCCCATCCCACCCCTTTTTAAAGCTCTGCTTCCTAGGAAACGGGGCTTACATGATCACAGCAGCTACCTGGGTATATCCCACAGATCCCGGAATTTTTTTTTAGGCCCAGAGTCATTGCAACAAAATTTGAGAAAAGGCTGGGGAAAGGAAATTCTTGCAAGTTCTTACAAGTCTTGTGAAGAAAAAACGCAGTACAGCAGAGGGAAGAGATCTTATAATTATCCTCACGGAAGGAGAGGCCGACATGCAAGACTGCGTTCTTTCAGATCCCAGAGAAAGGAGAGAATCCCAACAAATTCCTCAGCCATGGGAAAAATTTCAGCTGGGACTCACAATCAACCACTGGACACAAATCTAAAGGAAAGTAGGCATGTTCAGCCCCAGCACTCAGAAAATTACTTGTTTGGCTAAGCAATCATTGTAAGACATACTCATTTGAATGATTTATTCCCTTCTTTCTTCTAAGGAATCTTTCCCAGCACTGGAAAAGGAGGGAGCAAACCTGTGGGTAACACACAAATATGCTTTCTGTGCTAGCAAATGTACGAAAGCAGCTTTTGAATTTTCAAAATTAAAAAACAGGACAATGACAGGGGAAGGCAAAAGGTCCTGTTTGTTTCTAATCTTGCCTTTTCAAAACACTTTGCATCCATATGCTTTCAAATACAGAAAGGTCTAGTTACCCTCCGAAATGAGCACTGGGTAGTGCCAACATGTGTGTTTTGTGACAGATGACCTTATTTTCTCAAGGTCATTATACCAGAGCAGAAAGCTCTGCTGCGAGAGTCCTGATCGTACATCCCCTCTCAGCACTGGCTGTGGCTGCTGGGAGGGTGGGAGGGGGGAGACCGACCCCCATTACTGCCCCTTAGCTGCCCTTGCCCATCTTACCTCAACACACCAACTCGGCAATGACCCGCCAGGCCCTACTCATGCCTTTTACCGCTAACCTTGCTCAGGACGACCCGGTGACAGAGCAAACACAAGCCGCTCAGCTGGCAAACCTACAGGCAGTTGTGGGAAGCAGGCAGTGACCTTCTAAGCCAGCAAAACTGCAGCAGGAAAACAGTGCTTGAGCAAACCTTATCATGCAATGGAAAACTTCCCAACAGGCATAATAACGAAAGGGGAGACTAATTCCCACCAGCAGTTTTCTATATGAGGATGTATCATGACTACAAAATTCAGATAAAGGAACTTCAGCTTCCAGGCTAAACCGGTTGCCACAGAACCAGGCAATGCACAATTTTTAGTCCCCTGCAGAGCTCAGACTTGGCCAAGCACATACAAGGTTGCCTTCTGCAGCACTGCTCCTCTCGGGATCAGGTATTATATATCAGGTACAACCTAGGCAGCATTTAGGATATGGAAAACACAATACAGAGGATAGGAGACTCAGATGTATCACTGCACTGCCCAGCACATCTTGAGGGTTGGTGAGAAGAGAGTTTGCCACGCTGTCTCCCTCTCAAACCTTTGTTCTCCAAGAAGCTGAACAGACTGTGGGCTCCGTACAACCCCCCCATCCCAGCTACCTCACCTGCATCAATGTCTTAGTATCTAATACTTTTCTTTTGTTGTTTTTAAACAGGACAGAATCCATTCTTTCCCCTCCTGTGAATCTTTGAATGCTGTTTTTTCAAAAGTAGAAATTACCGATGTTGATATAATTCCGCTAACACCACTTAAAAACACACACAGACACACACACACCCCTTCTTTCTCTTTGTGCTCTCTTGCAGTCTTTCGCCAGCAGTGAAATATGTCAGCAGTGCCAAAAAGTGAAATAGCTTTTATCAGTGTAAGGGATATAATAATAATCAATATCAATAAATACTTTAATGGGACTTATTCCATG
Organism: Struthio camelus; assembly: GCF_040807025.1. Taxonomy (NCBI): domain Eukaryota; kingdom Metazoa; phylum Chordata; class Aves; order Struthioniformes; family Struthionidae; genus Struthio; species Struthio camelus. The sequence goes on from NC_090942.1 coordinate 98,193,773, forward strand.
CATTTTCTAGTTTCCCAGGTGATGACCTAACAGACCTTCAACCTGATCTCGCGCAACCTGCATAGGAGAAGTCACTGAATTGGCAACAACAAAGTGTTTGAAACCCAGCAACAGAGAGAGGGAGTTCAGATACTTGATAATACACTACTACAAATGTACTTCCCTCCTCAGATTCCAGCATGCGAAAAAGGCTTAGAAGTAGATTCTTCGTAGTATAATCTCCTGGATCATTTGATCTGGTTACTTAAAACACAGGGTGAATTGCCTCCATTAATCTGTAACTGGTGTCTGAAGTCTAGAGAAAGGACCAGTTCCTCCATCTTTGTAGGATACAACATCTTTGTTGCGCTGTGTACAACTGTTGCATCCTACATCTTTGTAGGATACAGCAGTTCCTGAGTCTTTGGGAAACTGCAATAGACAATCAGGCAAAGACCTCAGTTTAATCTTGTTGACTTGTTTTTCATTTGCCATCACACTCTGCAAGTCAATAACTACTTCTCATTTTAAGGGTTTGGGATGAACATGTGCAAAATTCCTGTTGTACAAGGCTTTAAGACATCCCTTCCCACCCCCAAAACAGCCACTGTATGCCTCCTTTGCTGCATGCAATGTGCAAACCATTCAAGTGAAGCTCTCCTGCCAAGGCTAGGTCGTGATGAATTTGTGCTACAGTGGGGCTACCGAACCGGCCAAGCCCCCGCTATGGGAAGGAGTGGGCTAGCAGGATACCCCCGCGAGGCAACAGCATGAGAGACCTCTTTTGCCCAACAGTACCAAGAATTTGAAAGGCTGGAGCTTGACATAGAGAAAGGCATAGGATACAACAGATTTTTCTAAGAAAAAGCTCCCTTCATGCACTCCTGCATGGCAATGTGAGAACCTTGGGTGGGAAGCTCAGCGAAAAACTTCTCTTTGCCAAGGAGAGGTTGGTTAGCAGAGCATGGAATATACATGGAAAAAAAGAAGCAGAAAAATATTTTTTACATGCCGGTTTAAATTCAGGCTGGTTCTTCCTTCTCAGTAATGCTTTTTGTGGCTGCTCCTATAAGTGAGGTACTGGGAGATGTGATATTATAGGCCTGTACTTCAGCAATGCTCTAAAACCCTTGGTTATTGAGCAAGCCTGCCAATCAGCCACCTTTCCCTGCTTGCAAATGAACCCAAGTCAAGTAACCTGAGGAGACATTAGCAAGTCGGCACTCACCGCAATTTCATGTCGTGGTCTGACCAAGTGGCACAAGCACTTAACCACAGCCTTTAACAGCCGCATGCTGCACGCATTAATCCCTCATTGATATTTCATGTCAGCTCCCACTGCGAATCAGCACAGACAGCAATGGATTTTGGCTTAATACGCTGACTCAGTTGGGTTTGTGCTTTTTGGAGCAGGGAAGATTATTGTTCCTACCTAAATTACATAATGATCCAGACTGCAGCTCGCCAAACTCCTATGAATTGTAGAGTAGTTCGTTACCAGAACTAACATGCAGCCAGGAGTGCTCCAGCTAGGAGCTGCCTGAAACACCTGGAAGCTCCCTTCAGGGAGAAACACCTAAGAAGATGATGTCATTTACAGGTTACCTGACTGTGATGAGCAAACTTCTTAGCAGCCAAACACAACACAACAGCACCACTTTAAAAGAAGTGTTCAGGGCATAGTTTTCAATACTGCAGTTAAAGCAAACACACCACAGCCACCACCTTATCCTGGTGTACAAGAGACATTAACAAGCTAAAGCGATCGCACCACTCAGATGATGGAAACATTTTTCCAGCAAACTGCACTATGTTGAAAACCGTGTGGGAATGTCAGCTCAGATATTTCCCCTACTCTGAAGTGTTTTTTCATGACACAGAAGACTGTGTGTGGGTTTTTTTTAATTAATTATTGTGCTTAAGCTTCCTGGGGCTTCTTTTTTGTAACAAGGTAGAACTTCAGAGGTATAAAAATCAGTTCGAACAAAGTTAGGAAAAAAGAAAAAAAAAAGGGCCAACGATTATCCAAAGATCATTTTTTCCCCAAATAAGTATGCATTTTTCCTGACATGTCTTCTGAGTCTCTCTACATCCTTCATGATCTAAAAACATGACTGTAGAAAAGGATAATATAGCAAATCAGAACTTTGCTAACAACACCCCACAAAGAACTAACTTACTGCATTAGAGATTGATATTGTAGGTTAATAACAGTAGCTCTAGTCAGAATAACTGCTGTAATTCTTGCACGATCAAAACTTAAAACAGCATCAAATTTCTCAGCTCTCCAGTAGGCGAGAGGAATGAAGAAAGAAGTCTGAAGATCTCGGAAGCAGGGCGAGACGGCAGCCTGAGTTAGGGTGGCATAGCAATGAGTGTAGTCACAGCACACAGGAAAATAATTCATTTGACTTCCCCCTTCAGAAGGGCCAGGCACTTTTGGAGGTACTCGCTGCATTCACAGCTGGCTCGAGGGAGAGAGTTGTTGATGAGTTCAAAGCAAGGCTCCAGCTCACTCATCTGGATTAGTGGCAACAGTCTTTAACCATGTCATTTAAGAAGAGTTATTGGAGGGACAACTGCTCTTGATGGGTATGTCAGTAAACTAATACCAGCCCTGAAGGACACAGTTATCTGAAGACAAGACATTGCACGAAGTCACTTCTAAAAGAAAGTCAGCTATTTCCTTCCAAGTGGTATCTGAAAGTTGCCAATAGCAACTGTAAGAGCATTCAAGAGAAAAAAAGAGAGCCCAAATATGGAGATTAGTTAGGAAATTAGACAGTAATTTTTTATTATTGTTACTATTTTTAATTGGAAATGGAGTCAGAACACATCCTCTTAGTGGCCTATAATTTAAGCCATGTATTATTCAGAATTAAGTCAAATCAACATTCTGCAAAACATTAACTTCCATCTCACGTTCATCCTCCTATCCTACCCCCCATATATTCTTTCCAAAAAAATATTATATTTAATCCCTGTGTTTATGAAAAAGATAATATGAATGCTTTTGCAGTCAGCCTTAGGGAACTGCACAGTACTTTTAAAATCTCTAAGGAAACTCTTGCCGGGATAATATTTAAGACTTTAGTCCCTAAAGCAACATTTCTCAAATGACGTCAGGCTTGAAGTTACCTGTTTAAGTTGCATAAGAGCTGCTCAGACATGTTGTTGCTGGCATCAGCTCAAGTTCTTTTAAAATATAGTTAAATTTGCAATAAACAGAGAACAATGAGGCCAACAAATGAGAAAGATTTTAAAAGGTTATCTACCAGAAAAAGCAAAGGAGAGCCTGCATATAAGCAGGAGCAACAATTTAAAGAGTGGCTAAATGCCCGCTTTACTCACAAATTGCTCAGTGTGTTTCCTAGCCATTATGCTCTTCAAAGCACTTGCATGTCTTACTCTCCAGCTGTGTCAAGATGTTACTGATCAAGGCCCAAGATACACGTTAATATGTAACCTGCCAGAGGTGTTTCAGATTCCATCTGATCCTCCAAGAAAAGACTCCTCGCCCTTATTGCAGAGTGTAAAAAGTTATCCAATGCCCCATTGAGCAGGCAGGCTCCCTCTCTGGAATACTGCCTTCCTCCCACCACAGTACCATCAGCCCCAGGTGAACAATACGGCTTCTCCACGCTGTCTCCATCTTTCAATACTGGCTTTGAACCAAGATTTTTACTATTGAAGAACAAGTGCGGAAGGGCTGAATCCCAAGATAAGAAAGAAGCAGGGCTGACCTCATAAGCCGTTCCCTAGGGCATACCACTGTGATTGCATTAGGTTCCTGAAAACATTATAGGAAAAACAGACATTTACCATTCAGAGGCAGGAAGTAAACAATGTTTAGTAGCAATTAAATATGCTTATTATTCAAAGAAACTTAAAACACAAAACCCCATGTACAGATCATGTCGAGGTTAAAGGGGTACTTAGATCTAACAAGGGAACATAGCAGGAGCAGGTCATTACAAAATCCACGCCTGCAGCTTACATACATGTGCAAGCATAAGAACGTTTGCAGAGAACTGCACAGTTTTCTAATGTTCTTCAAGAAACATAGCCACTACATTATAAAAAGAAGATTACAGAAGTACTTAGTTTGGTTCAGATCCATTCCTAGATTAAGTCAGTAGGGAAAAAATAGAAACGAAAACTCCAAAACAAAACCATCTACCTCAGCAGAAAGAGAATCAAGCTACTGATGAGTACTTCTGAAAACCCTCCCATCCTATTAAAATGCTCTGCTGAGAACAAGCTATGTGAGCCACCAGGCATGTCAGCTTTTATCCACTTCGAGGTCACATGCAGACCAGCCCTAGCCTTAGTTTCTCCTTCCTTCTATACACGGAAGAAATCTATGCTGTATTTAAAGTATGTGCTTTAAATATTCTCTAATACTGAAGATTACCCTTTTTGTTTTAATATATCACGGACTTGCCGGTGAAATTCACTGGAAAAAGAAAGACTGGAAAAACATTAACAATACAGGAACAAGCAGAAGAAACGTATGGTGGACCTATCACTGTAGGAAGCCATGATGCTTAACTCAAATTTCTTCACTTTTTTTCCTAATGCGATGACCTCAAGGACAAGTATCTTCAGACGTTAGAACGTGGGCACCTCCCTTGCCTGAGCTGAAGTGCTGAGACCCGCAGTTGGAGGCGCTGGGCACAGATCTCCTTTTGTACACTCCAATATGAGCTCATGTAGACCTAACTGACTATTCATAACAAACAATATGAGCAGACATTTTGATTGCTGGGAAACCTATTTAATTTCACCCTAGCTAGGTACTGAAATAATGGTTTATCACTCTTATTTTTGATTGCCCTAATAATCAATCTTAAAACGCAATAAAATCAGTATTGTGCTACTAAACTAGCAAAACATCACAGAGTGAATATTTCAGCGGAAATACTTCAGTGGGCTTTTTTTTTCCTTTCCTCTGTTGGAATAAGCATGCTTAGATTGACATCCTCAATAATTCTTCTTTTCCTGAAGTTACAAGTTGCTCTGAGCAGTTGAGGGTACTCATTCAGTACTCTGAGCTCAACATTTTCAGGTTTTCCCCTCTTAGAGATAAATGAACTACTGAAGAAGAAACAATTGTACAAGTACTATATTCAGTGCTTTCTTTGTGTCTTTTCTCAGAGCTGCATGTACTTTTTAATGCACTTACTCATCCTCCCAACCACTAGCCTGAAATCCAGAATACTGGACCTGTAGCTACTCAAAATCTTTCACAAAAAGTATCAGCTTTTGGCCAATAACATTTTGGTTTTCCAGTGTTAACAAAAATACGTAATTTTTAGGATCATAGCAAGAGAGGGAAAATCAGTTTTTGACCAGTTCCATCTCAGGCAGTCAAAGTCTCATCTATCGCCAACTACCAAGCAAAAATCCTTTGGACGTAGCCAAGCTGCACTACACTGAGCATTATGCATTATCTCTGTGCCTGGACCACTTGATTCATAAAAATATAAAATTCTGAGAAAAAGTAAAAAAGTTGATGGAGACTGCAAAAATTCTCAAGTGACACCTACGCCACCAGGGAGCTGAGAACCTCGCAGGTCTGAGTCCAAACATTACAAAACCAAAGCACTCGCCTTCGGTTCTCTAAGAGGACAGGCAACAAACCCTAAATCATCCTAAGGCCAGTCAGTTGTCCTGTCTCCCTGGCTTTTAAGTCTAAATAGAATTGGAATAAACCCAGCTTGAAGTGGGGTTCTGAAAATTCAGTACACTAAAAAGTTGTTTTAAGTTTATGTTCCAATATCCTAAGAGCCATACATAAACATGACAAAAATATTAGCAATAAAGCTTTAGGAATTGTGATCTCACATCAGTATGAATAAAAAACAATTTCAACTGAAGTCAACGAAATTATATCCACTGACATGAGATCACAACACGGCACTCACAAAATACCTTAAATCTTAAAATCCCCAAATTCAACGGCTGTGGCCAATGTCTATATTAGCCACACGTGCATTATCCTGAAAGGAGGTTTCAATTATTTTTATAGTGATATAATGTTCCCCTGACTATCTTAAAGTCTTAGTAGCACAAAACAATTACATTTTTTTCTTGAGAAGACAACAGCAAACATCTGCAACTTTGAATCTATACAAAAATTAGCCATTTTTCCATCTTCTTTATGAGAACAGTGACATCTCCCTGACTTTTCCGCAATACCACAAAGCTACTGACATACAAGAATTTGCAGAGAGAGCAGAGGCAAGTCTTCTCTGAGGCCAAGTGCAAACTGGAAGTTTTACACTTTGCCAGTTGCAAGAAAAATGGGAAACAAAACACTTCATTTTGTAATAAAGTATCAGCTAACATACTCAGCAGAAGGAAAGCCACTCTTCCCCAGCCAAATCTGACGTTCACTCTGTGAACTAAAAATATATTTGCAGAGGTTTGTTAATACCGTTGACCTCAAAATTTGGAACCTTCTTCCTTCCAGATGCAAAATAGCTCAAAATCATGTGTTTTCAGGGAAGGATCCAAAGGCCCCTCTACCTTCTATTCCCCACAGAATTTAATCACCCAAGCATTACTGAATATAGCCAGTCCTACAAACTAAGGAAACACTGTTATCCCCACTTTTGGATATAAAATCAAGCAATTAAGAGTCTTTTGCGATTTCCAGGCTATACTTTACAGCATCACTATGCAAAGCTTAGCCCAAGTGCATAATGCCAAAATTGGTTTAACCCAGTAACGCTCTCCTGTGTTTGATCCTAAACTACTTAGAAGAAAGAAAACAGCGCAGTTACCAGGGTGGCAAGCAAACGTAGGTTTTCCTTTTGCCCTCCCCAGTTTTCTTAAGATGAAGTAAGAGAAGAAGCAGCAAAGAGTTACACATATTAGTAATAAGGAGAAGCACAGCAAAGGTAGCAGGAAGGTAGCTATAAGAAAAAGCTACCTAAAGCTTGTTTCGTCAAGAGGAAAAACAGGGAGCTGACATATGTTAACCAGCTACATTGCTGCAAGTCAAGCCAACTGCTTACCTCAGCTAGCTAATCCAAACTGCAATTTGATTTGTTTGTGCTAGGAATTGAAGAGGAGTTATTTCATACTTTTTAATTAAAAAAAAAAAAAGGGTTTTGTCCTGCAACTAAGGATTCCTTGGAACATGTCATCTCATTGTTTATTATGCCACGGCTGTACATAAGAACAGTCATTCAAGCCAGATTCCTTTTAGGCCTAACAATATCAGAGACAGTATTTTAATGACCATTCTGTTCTTCACAATGGACATATGATTAAACAAACAAACAAACAAACAAACAAACAAACAAACAGTGGATAATACCACAATTTTCCTAGCACAACCCCCAGGCAATCAGATAAAAAGGTCAGTTAGGTTTGTGTACTATGGAAAATAATCTCCAGTTATTGGAGAATCATGTTAGCTTCTCCTCTAAATGGCTTCTTGCCTGCATGGTGACACTATAGGAGACCTCATTAGTACGTCCTTCCCCTACCCCACTCCCCTGAAATAGGATCTCCAACTCTCCAGCAGCACAGTGAATGGAGAGTCATCCTGCAGCAACAACTGAATCCTACTTGGTGCCCTTTCCACCAGTGCTTAGCAGAGATGAGGAAGTCATTAGCTGCTCTGCAGACCTTGGGACTGGGAGTATCCATTTCAAGATGCTACTGGAGGCCATCTGCACTCTCAGGGAATGAACGAGTCTCAGTTACCACCAACGGCTCTACCCTAGCACACTACTGACAACATACAAATGCAATGTGACCACCTCTGAGCTCGGATAGTGGTGCACAAGGGCCTTTTGAACATGGAAACGCAAAGCAATGTATTTTTCTACAGCTTGAACTCCTGGAAGGGAGAAGAGAAAGCACACGTGCCACCAGTGGTGCAGATATGCCTCAGGCAAGGACGCCAAAACCTGAGGAGAGTGAGCGGGAGCAACCAGCGTAGCTTCACTTCTTGGCCTGAAGTGGAACTCAACAGTCATTTAAAGCAAGGAGGTTAGCTGGTCCAGGAGAAATGCTGTACCTTAGGAAAGGGCTATGCAGCAGTGGCATGGCAGTAAGAGCGAGGCAATAATTACAGTCTGAACCTCTTCAAATTTCCTTCTTAGCAGGAATGACAGACCCCCCCAAACACTTAATCCTCTTCAAAAAAAAAAAAAAAAAAAAAAAAGGGAGCGAGCAGGCTTGTGCTTGCACTCATTTTCTTGTGAGACTTTTCAATCCCCCAAAACAGCAACTCAGAGAACTATCCCAGTTCTCTGAGAGAAAACCTTTTCCAGATTAACAGGGACACCTGTACAGCAAGGCAAGCCTTCAAGTACTGGCACAGCTCTCTTGAAAGCCAGGGAATAGTCACATTGAAAACAAGCCCTGCCTGACTGGTCCACACTGAGGATAAGATGGATCTTAACAAGGTCAAGGTAAGAAGAATCAGGAATCCAGGGAGATGCAGACGTATGGGACAATCTATAGGGAACACAATACCTGTTCCAAAAAACTCACCCTATTCCAGAGAGGCACTGGCACGAAAAAAAAAGAGAAAAAAGCATTGCCCTCTTCCTTCTGAGGAGAGGGCCACTGCAAGGCTCTAGTTGGCCTCACTGAAGATCCCCAGGGTCATCGTGGTTCACAGTGACCGAGAGGAACTTTCTGTGAATGGCCAAACCACAGTGAGGAAATAAATTTCTTTAAGATGGAGAGATCTGAAGCAATCCCCTGCCACAACAAAGATATAACCAGCTCGTGTCACCATCCTGAATTTCCACTTGTGAATGGACATGCTCAGTTGACAACAGCCTGACCACTTGTGAGTCAAACAAGAAAAAGCCTCCTGAGAAGGAAGCTCCAAATCTTCTCTCGGCAGCGGCCTCAAAACTCTACCCCTCCGCACATAAGTGGGCTGTGCTCTTCACCTAGACAGACAAGGAGGTGGACACGCACCTCCTCAGCGAGGAATAGAGCTCTCATGGCTTATGTGTGGCTACAGCTCAGCTGAGAAAATATGAGGCTGGAAATTAGGCTGTCCTGCAGCAACAAGAATTAAACATTACAAAGAAAAAGATGCTAAAAAACTTAAAATTCATTTAAAAGGTGAATTAAATGAAAAAGGCTCCAATAACCTCAAGCAAAGAGCAACAAATCTCAAAAGCATTCTGCCTTGCCAGGACAGACAAGAGAAGCTGAGCCAGTGAGGGCACGCGCCCCCAGAGCAGGCTGCCTATGTGCAGAACGTAGAGGAAGAAATAGGAGGTGCATGGGATCTCCCTTTGCTGGCACTGCCAGCTCCCAGACTTCTCCAGCTCAAACAGCAGCATGCAAACACACTGACGGAGACTATCCACACAGATAACCATAGTGGAGAGCATACTTTTTCTCTACCAGATGTAGTTTAGAGCTGCAAGTGTTCGATTTTCACCAAATTTAAAAGACTAGCTGGCCTACTAGGACAAATTCCTATGACATGGTGATCTTCTATTGGCAAGGATCAAGTGTACCAGCAGGATTCTCCACACACAGGGATATTAAGGGATGAAACTTCTGCAGCTCTTCTTGCCTGGGGTCACCCTTGACATTAATCCAATATATACTGTGTTTAAAGTTACAATAGTCCCACATACACTTGTATAATAAAGTGGCAGATTTTCTATTCTATGGCTCATTTTTTTTTCCCTCTGAGAATTTACAGTTTTGGAGATTTCTGTATCTTCAGTTTAGCTAGCGAGCAGCGCAATAGCCTCCCAAGTTCTGAGCTGTGTTTTGCATTCCAGTAAAAGAATCTCCTGGAAAGTAGGCACGCATTTTTAATTTAAAAGGAAATTCAAGATGCCCTCATCTTGTTTCTCTAAATAATTCTCTGGCTGTTTTGATATTTGGGTGTATATTTAAAATCATTAGGAAGCAATAGCTTTATCCTAGACCAGAAACTACACTTTGGCGGGGGGAAAGGGAGAGGGGAAACGGGGAGAGTTACAAATCATGCAGTCATTAGGAATATGAGACACGTGAAAGACAAAATGAAGACAGGTGGACTAAACTTTTCTATAGCCACTGACGAAGGAAACGCGCATAGTTCCACAGAAGTGAAGCACCAAGACAGCCAATACCTCTTAGTGCATCAGCACTGAGGGACTCAGCTGCACTGTGTTATGTGTAAATCAGAGGAGTACGGCAGCCCCTCGATCTGCAGAATTTAATCCAAAACAAGATTAACAAATAAATGTAATAAATAGTTGAAGGAACAGTCTACAAAACAACTAGAAAAAGGATGTTTGCCTCAAACAGGACAAAGATGTGTAGCTAGATGGTTTAATTGCTTAATTATGAGGCAAAGCCTTGTTTGCACGTTTGTTTCTTTTGAAGCACAAATGAGGAAAAGCATATTCAGGCACAATCTTGGCTATACCCGACTTTGTAACAAAGCTGTTTCATTCTACTTTTGACTTGCCTTTGAACTCCAGTTACTCACATGCCTTTGCAATAAAAAAGATGGCAGAGAGTGCAGACTGACTTGAGTCTATTTCCACTAATTACGTATACAGGAGCTCTTGAAAGCCGGCTCCGAGTAAAACCTTCTGTTTACTCCTCAGTGACAGCTGTAGAAACCCACCATTGCTGTTGGCCCTGAGCAAACCAGACTTGGGGAGGAAAGGCCTACTGGCTAATTGCTTTTTTCTATCTCGCATTCAAGGCTGACAAAGTGACACGGCTCATCACAGGAAAGCCAATAGGCAGGTCTGAATTGTCTGACTGTATCTGAAGTTTGTGTTATGTTACGTTGACGTAACTGCAGAAAAAGTAAAAAAAAAAAAAAACAGAAAAACCCCAATGTATTATGTTCCTAAGCAAGGAGGAGCCACAAAAAGAAAAAGGACTCTCTTGGCAACATCCTGTATCGCCATGCCAGGAGCTTTAGGTCATGAATGTGAGCAAGTGAGAACAGAGCTGGGTAAGCAAACATCTTGTTCATAGGCTCAGAGTATGCGATATTTCACAAACTTTTTCCTATTGTGACATTTTCACTGGTTTATCCAGTTAAATGCCTGAGCTCTCCAGGAGGAACCAGCAATGCTGTAAGGGAAAGAAGTTGACATGCCCTTCCCGAGGATGCTAAAGGGCAGGGAGGAACTCCCACCGAGTAAGCAGCTCTCAATACTTAGGCCCGTAACTGTACCACACGGCATCCTTGTGTAATCTATTTTAATACTGATTCCGTTCTTATTTTTTCCTGAACCTCTCACCCTGAAACTGCCCACTTTTCACATCCTTTAGCTGACGGAGCATTTGCACAAATCCTTCAAGCCTCAGTCCTATCAGCCCTGTTAGCCTTCCAGGGAGCTTTACTGTGCCTTGGACTTATGCAGGAATTTTTCTGTTAGTGCAAAGACAGTCTAACAAAAGTCTTCAAACAAGGCCAATACGTATGTTTACAGCTAAAAAGAATAAATCTGAAAATTGATCCAATATAACAGTGAGATCATCAATTACATTCTCTTACAGTGATTAATAGTTTGTTTTGTTTTGCTTTCTAAAATCAAACGAATAACAAGACTTACAGTCAACTGAACCATGGAAAAATATTTAATGTGCATTTTCAAAGTATAGCATTTCTGATCCTCTGCCAGTAATGTAGTGTATAAAACAAGGCAGACCTTACTAATTATTCTCATGTGTAACCACAGTGACACTACAATACAGGTTATTTAAAGCCTTGTGAGATTCACTTATAATTCTAGGGAAAGCACATATTTTTAAAGTATTTCACTGGCCACTGTCTGAAGCTGCCTTCCAAAAACTGAAGTGCAAATTTCACAGCGTCTAGCATTGGCAATTCATGTCCTGTAAATTAATCAGAAACTTTTACCTTGTACAGAATAGCTGGCATCCCATACACTAGCAGACAGTTTTTATATTTTGCTCCCTAAACTATAAAAATAATGCAAGAGCTGCTAGCAGGTTGGAAAGAGGTCAACAAAACCAGTGTCGGGGGTTTTTTATTCCTTTTTCCCAAACTCCTTGGGGAGTCTGGTGATCAAAACTTAGGAAAGTGTGTAAGTATGTTGCATAAGAGGATTATTAGATCTGTTGGCTTCATATTAAAGACTATAAAACAAATTCCTATTATGGATATTTCTTGATGCTTGGTGGTATGTCATGCATTCCCACTACGGAGAGTCATTTTCATTCTCTTGCTATAAGATTTCTCATTAAAGAACATTACCGCAATACTTCTGCCAAATTACTGTAATGTCAGAATTTTTCTTTTGGAAAAAATGTAGCACAGTAATTAATATGTCTATCAATTCTGCTGCTCTTAATTAACGCCAAAACACTTGGAAGGGATGAATTATTAACCTCTTGTTTGCTCTGGCTGTCACACTCACAGACTCTCTGAGCAGATTCTAAAATTCCAGCAGCATCAGATGCCAAAATCTGCCTTTTATTCTGTCCACAAAGATCTGCTCAAATGGTCAGCGCAGACGCAAAAGAACATCTGAGGTATAAATTTGTCTTGCTAAAAGCGTCTTAAATAATATTTCTCTGCTGGTCCACACAAAGGGAAAGCAGATAAACCTGAAACATATTTTGTAATTACTAGAGTGATTCCTGGGTGAAGCGCAGTAAGCGGGTTTTGATCTACAAGGTTCTTCACACCCTCTACGCCCTATCTACATAAGAAATGCCTCGTCTTTCCTTTTCTAATGTGTTAGCCTAAGACTTGGAATCAGTAGAGATAGTCTACCCAAAGCCTTACTGGCAATAGCCAACAAACTATTTTCAAACTACATCGGTGTGACTGAGAGAAGAAAGCAGCCCAAGAGACATAAACACCATAAGCAAAGTCTTAGTCATACAGAATTAAACACCAAATTTCCTATTCATTTGGTAGAGAGCAGAGTTTAGTTCCTAGTTACAGAAATGTAGGCATTAAAGAACACAAAAAGGAATCTGATATTCACTTTCATATATACAGTATTTATTTTGCTACATTTTTAAAAGTGTTTAATGTTGAAAACACCAAAATTAACATTTCACATGCTTTAGGATTTCTTATGAAATGGTCCACCTTCCCACTCTCATGGGACTCTACAAACAACATGTTTTAACGTCATAAAGCCACACAATGCATAACAGACTTCCATGTACTCTCTCAAAGAATGATAAAGTCACAAATTCTACTGACAGCTCGGCAGTTTCTCTTCTGAATAGATAAATCAGTATTTCTCCAAAAAAACTAAAGCAGTACTTCAGACCTACACTTACTATTTGAATATTATTTCTTAACTCCTCAGAAAAAGTACCAATACCGAACAACCTTTTTTAAAAAAATAAGACAAAAAAAAACCCAAAGACCCAAGAAATATATTTTCTTTTACATGCTTTTACGTGAAAAGAAGAGGGGAAAAGTACTCTCAAAAAAAAAAAAAAGCTGCAGCTGAAGTAAAGAAATTAGTTAACGAGTATCTCAGTCACTGAGCTATACAGTCTCCAGCTTATCTGACATGTCTCCATGAATGTGTCTCTGCTTCCAGTAAGAACTGTTAGAGATGTTTTAAAAGTCTCTGAGGACAGTTTAAATGAATCAAAAACATAGAACTGTGAACCAAAAAAAAATGCCTGAAATATAGTCCTTGATACACACAGAAGATCTGGGTTTAATCTCACAGAAGTGATGTTTTAAGCACATACAGTAATTTATTGACTATGAAAGCATTACTAAATTTCATAGCTGACATTACCCAAGGACCTCTTCACTACTAAAGAGATATTATTCCAAATGTTCTGCTTAAAAAACTAACTCATTTCGCTTTCCACTGAGGACAAACCAGTAGAAAACATTCATTTTCAAGACTGATGGGGAACATACTCCACGTGCGCATGTGTAGGACAGGCTTTTAGATAACACCATGAGAAAAGAAGCAGCTCTGAAGCTGGTGCCCCAAAAAAACACAGCAGAAGCTCTGCACATGGGGGTATATGGTATCATAACTGCATTCAGCAAGGATAGGGGTAATAAAACAGAATTACTCACTGCTTGGAGGGGTTCCCGTTTTCCTTTCCAAGCCCACAGAGGTTTCCCTCAGCACAGCTGAGCACCTCCTCCTGCCTCTCACTGTTCAGGTAAAGGGAAATTAGAAGTAGCCATATCCACACACAAATCATGACCTCCCTGCTAAAAGAAAGAAGATAAGCAGCAAGAACCTTGTCCGAGCTGTAAGGAAGAAGAGAAAATGTGCAGGCTAGTCAAAGGAGATGATGTAAAAGCTGTCTACAGTGAAGGGGCAGATTATGTCAAAGAGAGGAAAGACTGCCCTTGCCAGTAGCTTCTTCCTGCTCACTGTACCAGCTTCACTCCATGAGCTTCATTCCACTGATTTTCCAGGTCAAATGCTAAATAGAATGGGACTGAATTCAGACATGTGTTGCAAGGTTAATGACCAGGAAAACAGTGGATCCTCAAAGGAACCTGGCAGGAGGATCCAGGGAGAGGTTTCTGAATACAGTATGTTTTTAAAGCTTCCAGACTGAAATCACCGTACAGCAGCTCAGAGTGAAGCGTATGCCCAGCCACCTATTCAGTCTGCTGTGCTCTATCGTGGGGGTGTGCCCAGCTGATGAGTCTTCTTTTCCTTCCCAAGCCAGCAGCCTCAGCCACTCTGCAAAGAGTTAATGAAGACCAGGAAAGCAGCTGGTAACTGAACCTTCCGCCCACCAAAAAAAATTGATTTGCCTCCTGGTATGACCTAGCAGGACTGGGGGAAGCCCAAGCCCATTTTTTTTCTTTGAAGCCTAGACCAAAATAAAACTGGAAATAAAAATCACTGCTGAACTTAGCATCAATCTCAGTAAAACTGTGTGTGACATGCTTTCCCATAGTTGCTGTACACAGGTTTTCTATCGAGCCATCCTTCATCCTGAAGTCTTACTGATCTAAACTGTGGCAAACAATACTCATCTTTCTAGGCTGCTTACTACAGGCTGGGCTCAGAGTAGGCTGTAGGATATTCAAGTTATGCTGCTACGCCTTCTGCTAACCCAAATGGCTTTGTGATTTTTTGACTTGACAAAGGTTAAGAGGGAAGGCGAAAGGTGAACAAAGTGGAAGGGAATAAGCCAGACGCTCGCAGCTTACCAGCTGAAAAAGGGATTCACAGGAGAGGCTGCAGGTCTTTCATAACCTATTGAAAATGCAATGTGAGATACAAGATACATGTTTATTGTGTTTCTGTGATTATCTGTGAAACACACTGAGTCCGTACGTTAGATGAGGGCTTCTACAACAATGAAGTATTTGAAGACTGTCAAATCTGATGAGCATTTTTCCTCATCGCCTCCACAAGCCTGTTGTCTTCAAATGAACACAGAAACATAAGATGTCCCCGACATCCAAATCTGACCCTTAATAATGAAAACTTCTCACGTTAAATCAATCAGATCAGCAAGATCTTTTCACCAAAATAGCGCAGGGAAGGTAGGAATAAAAACCAATCAGTGAATAAATTGAACAAATTTGCAACTAAAAAGAAAATGTAGCAATATCAAGTAAAATGCTACCAGGTCTGCAAAGTTTCCTTTCAGATTACAACTATACTTTAAGTGGTGTGTTTTTTTTTTTTTTTTAACTTTTCAAGGGCTAAACACTCTTCTTTAGAGAAAACCTTACCTCACTGCTTTCCAGGTGAGGAAAAAAATCCAAGTAAGTGATCAGTTCTCCTGACTTTGACTAAATTACAAAGTGCATTTGAACTGTAAACATAGTTTCCAGCCACCAACTGGTGGCCATCTCACTGAACAAGGAACTTTCTTTTTATTCAAAGACTCAAAGCTCAAATATGAAGCTGAATTATTTCCTGCATGTGGCTGTACTTGCCTCAAAGGGCCTCACATACACCCCCAAAATATAAACAATAAACAAATAATCCTGTAATTCTAGTTCCAGAATGTACGAATATGATTCCACCACAAGTTTTGAATTGCTTTACGTGCTTTTTAAAAAGGCCAACGTTTAATTTGATGTTTCTTTCTATGATTTTCCCAGCAGAAAATGAATTGATTACTGGCCCTGAAAACTGAGTTCTTTTATTTCAGAGTTAAGCTCTCTCTCTCTTTTGTGGACAGAGAACTAGTATCAAATATGCACTTTAAAAAAATCATAAAAATAATAAACCCACAAAGCGGGTTCATAATTTCCCAGTTTTACCACTGAAGCCAGAGGAGTTCAACCAGAATAAGAAATCAAAGAGCTCAGGTCTTGGTCCAATCACATGCATCAGGTCATTTAATTTTGATACTAGGCTGTGTTCATGAAAGCCCAGAGCTGTCTCCTTTTTAAGTCAACACTTAATTATGCAGGCAAGTTGAAGAAAATAAGCAGACAAAGCTAACAATACAAATCAAACAAAGCATATGTAAAATTAGGATAAAGGACACACATGTCTTTTTACCCTTTGAAAAAAAATTGTGACTAGACTTCTGCAAGAAGCAGGGGCAGGGCTGAGAGCAGCAGGCACTGTACGGTGTAATTAGAGCAGCCATGCGCTGCCATCATACTTGTTGCAATATATTGATGCAGCAAAGGGTGTTGGGAGAAAGCATGGTCCTGTTACTCCAAAACCCAGGTAGATAGCAAGGCTAAATGAGAGTTGAGTATAATATATCAAGAAGGGGACCCCTTAAAAAAGCCACTGTAGAGCTCCTTCCCGAGATCTCTTTCAACTGAAAGCAAGCTGTGCTCCACATTCAGTCTCCATTGCTAGAATGAAAACAAATGCTACAAAGGGCACAACAAGATGGAGGCCTTCAACATAGCCACCGAGTGAAATGATGAGATATCACATGCTGCCTCGGTTATCACATTGAATAGTTTTAATATGCCTGTAAAGACAGGCTTCAAATTGACATTCTTCCAGAAATCACAGCTCAGAGATTCTAGGCAATCCATCATCAAAACCCTTCAAAAGTAGCAGCCAAATTTAACATCAGCACCTGATGGGATATTATTGCACAGGCAGACCCGCATTCAAGTGTTCTCACACAGGAGCTCACAGAAAGCTCTCCAAAAATACATATCGTCATAAACCCTACTTAACCACCTCATCCGACCTCAGCAAGTATGCATGGGTGAACTCATCTAGTATGGCATTAGCATCACTGCTGAAGAGTCTGTATTTTATAAAGAATACATCTCTCCTAAGTAAGGGTGAAAGCCCTCCCTCCTCTGTAGCACTCTCCAGGATGTTTTCTTCTGCCAAAGACATAAAACATAAGTCTTGGCCACTTATGCTCATTAAAGATATGAACTTGTCCATCCTCCCTCACTCCTGGCCTGGCTGAATTCCAGCCTAAATTATTTCATTCTGCCTCTCTAGTCTTCCCCTATGGTGACAACTGAGTAAGTGGCTACGTTTTCTTTGTGCAGTCTTTTTTTTAATTGAACTGTCAACAAATTTTTCAAATGGAAGAAGAGACAACGTAGAGAGTTGGGGATTTGGAAGTCTCTCCTTTTAGTAAGGTAAGGTGAGGGGAAAAAAGAAGGAGAGGGGCAAATAAGCTGCCTTGTCTTTTAATTTTTTAAAACAAAGTGGCGTATGGGTCAGCCAACCTAGCAAGATTTTAAATTCCAAGGGAAAGTAGCCACAATGAACAGATGCATTTGCAACAGCAGTGGTGAATGAAAGCTAGCCAGCAGGCAAATTCTAACAAGCCAAATTGGCTAAGGATCAAGGAAAGAGGTGGTTACATGCAGCTGCAAAATAAGCAGCTGAATTCTTTTTTTCTAACAGGCTTTGGAAATCACGGACAGATTTTACTTGCCTTTTCTGCAATGCTTTCTTACAATCAAGTCCATCAAAAGATGGATGTTATGTTCCAGTGTTACTAATGTCGTTACCAATGCATTATAGAAACAGATTTCAGCTACGTATGGAACAGCCAAAAGGTGAAGGCATAGAAGGAATGAAAAGGATGCTGGGGCTTAAAGGAAATAGGATGCTGTGGCCTAACTGTCAGTGCTAAAGAAAGTCAGTTTGATCACATCACTTCTTTCACTGCATTAGCATCAGTATTACTAGCTCAAGCTCCAACCATCACCTGGTACTGTACAAAACTTAAAAACGTATATGGTTACTAATCTCAAAGATCTTCCCATTTGTATGTTTACGATTTACATGGTTTCAGGTGGATCTTCCCTATGTGACAGTGATCACGCAGTCAAAATGCCCTCCTAGCTTTCCTTTCCTTTCCAATTTATTTATTTTTATAATTTGCAAACATCTGCTTTCCCCATTGAGCATTTGGTATAATTTAGAGGAAGAATGAAAGGCATTTATATTAGAAACACAAATAGAGGCACTGAGATCAGACCAAACAACCCTCACAGAAAGCATGAAAATGAATTCCAGCTAAATGCGAGGGTGAATTTTTCAAATTCCCATACTCCTCTTTTTAGAAGGGGATGAATTAAGCATTTGTCTGTGGTCACCAACTTTTAGTTTGTTAACAGTTAAAAGAATTCCAAAATTCTAACTCAACGTTCACCACCCCGACTCTGCGTCACCTTAGCACGGCCTTACCAATATGGTCAATGGGCTGGATATGCCAGGTCCTTCCAGCTGCTCAGGCACATCACCTTGGAAAAGATGAGGAATAGCTGTTGGTGCAGCACCATTATATATCTCTGGTCTGCGTTACAGACTGCACACGACCTGGGTAATGCAAATAGGCCTGTTAACTTTGCTCCCGTGAAAAGTTATTTTTAGTTTTGAACATCATACACAACAGCCCGATGTAGTTATGGGGAATTCTAAAATTTTTCAACCAATTCTTTCCAAGTATGGGGGAAAATTCTTCTGTTTCTGTAATCTTTCTTTTCCCAAACATGAATTTGGGAGCTCAGCTGACATTAGTATTTCTTTAGAGGGCCAACACATATTTCAGTATGATGCTCTTCTGACTTCCACCATTTACTATAGAGTCTGCAAAAAGTTACATCACAGCCCTAAACATCATCAAAAGTACTGCATTAGGATCAAGCAAGGTATTTTGTTTCAGGTACAGTTCAGAAGACCAGATGTGGCAATACAGACGTGCTAAGAGTCCTGCATAAGCAAACAAGCCGCAGCAGCAATACAGCATACCCCTTGAAAAAGTGAATTAAGTTGAAAAGTTGAAAAGTTCTCAGTTCTCTACCTCACTTAATACAGGTATATATTGCTCAAAAAGCACAACAAAGGACATACGAGCCAGCAAAAAAACCAGAGGCAAATAAGAAGGATTCCTCTTTTAACAAAAACAACATACTCGTTATTTTAAAGACCATTTTTTAATTTTTCAGGAAATGACAATGATGCTGCTAAATTTCAAAACAATGAGCGTTAAATAAATACAGAAAACCATCTCAAGGAAAGGCTGTTATGAAAGCCTTTTACAGCAGCAATAAACCGAAAATCCTGAAAGACTTAAGAGGGTTCAAGACCATGTGTTCTTAACAAATACAAGAACTAGCACATAAACTGCAGGAAGGTTAAGAACAAAACCGTGGCAATAGTCTTGAGATCATATCTGCAGTGAGAACTGGCCAATCCAAGGAAAGGATGTCAACCTGCCTGCCTCAGCTGCAACTCACCAATTTTTGGTCATTTCTTACTCTCGCTCAAGCCACGTATCTGTTAACTTGAATGATATTGGATCACACTGACAGAAAATCAGTGCCTCAAGTGTAAAAACTCAATAGTGGTATATATATTTAGGGGGAAACAGTCTCTTCCGTTCATCTCGTGACACCATGAAAAAACCAACCCATGAGAACATCCCAATGTGAATAGGTGTGACAGAAAACACTGTCTCCCTCTTTAATTAGCCTCACTTGGCAGAGCATAAAGGGGCTATCGCAGAGCGCTCAGTCTGTGAGATTACTACTGAGGGATGACTTCAAGTTAGCAAGATTAAAGAAAGAGCTGAGAGCAGCAGTTCCATTTTTAACTGCTTTTCATTCACAGGCCCCTCAACGCTTTCCAGGGGAGGAGCAGGCTCCTTTTGAGCAACTTTAAACCCATTGAGCAGAAAGGTAGATTGTCTGAGTCTGCCCCCTGCCCTTTTTTTTAAAGTTAAATTTTAGCGATGCTGTGGAAAGGACAACAGGTTGTTGCCAGCCCCATTGCAACCCCTGGGTCTTGCCGTGCTCTAATGCAAGAGGACCACTGAGTTTCCATTGCTCTCAAACAGCAGCACTCTGCAGCAGCGTGTAACGCTTCTGTGTTTTTCTTACGTTTGCTGCTAATGAACTTGATGAATGTTTCTATAATTCCCTACTCTCTCAGCAGCAGTCAACCCTTTTTTAGTAACTGCGGGCTTCTTCTCTTTTCACCGTTTTCTCCAAAGCTGGGCCACGTTTCCAACGTTCCCAGTGACCTGAATGACAACAAAACCCAACCAACGACTCCTCTTAGGGATGCTACTCTAAAAAACAGAAAAGCAAAACAAACAAAAAACAAACAAAAGCTTCAGAGGCTAAAGAGGCTTGCTTTACTTGTTCTGGCAATATAAAAATCCCACTTTAAACAAATTGTTATAAAATTGCTGCTTCCTTCAGGACTACATTACCACCTGAATCCTGCATGTAGCGGTGAAAAACATGCCAGCCTTAAGGGGATGGGGAAGGGGCTCACTACTGCTGTTAGTGTGTCCTGGTCCACTCTACCTTTGACTCATTTCTAGAAACTTCAACACATTTCAATTTGTGCAACTTCCTTGGAAAACTTTTTAGATTTCCCAAAAGTTATTTTTGTCATAGCGCAAAGCAAAAGCTGAAGAACTGATATATTTCTATTTCAATTAGCGTGATTAAAAATCTCATTATAGGGGAAAAAAAGAGAGAGAGAGAGAGAGAGAGAGAGAGAGATGGCTGGTTTGGCTATAGTTGTTGCTGTTGTTGTTTGTTCTGCTTTGTTTTAATGGTACATTTTTTAACAGTGACAGAGCTCAGTAACAAGCTATTAGCTATAACTTGTATAGTTAAGCTATGCTAGATTCTCTATCCCCTTTAAACCAACATTTGGCATCTCTGTAGAAGATAAGTTGTAACTCAGCCAAGTTTATTGAGTTGTATTAAAAAAAAACTAGATTAGGCTCTATAATTTACGCTTATATAAGATTGCAATCATTACATAATAAGTACATATGGTTAGACGTATTATTATATAAAATACCCTAAATACAAAGGCTGTAAGAGCTACCAATTCCAACAGATGCAAACGTGTTTGACGTATGATGATGTACGACAAACAAATAATCAAGTGCAGAAACACTGACGGGGGGACTTCAGTGAGGTATGGAAAAATACTGCAAGCAGCACTATCATGCTACAAATGCAGCGCTGAAAATAAAAACTCTCATCTTATAAGAGCACAAACACATCTACAGAACATATCTGTCTCACCAGTGCCATGGCAACTGAAGAGAAAACACACACACTGACCTGAAATAGTAGCAACATCATCCAATTAAGAACATTGCTTATAAAGGGAATAAGCAAGAGCCGGCTGACCACGAATCCATAAAAGTTGGGAACGTTTTCTGTTTCCAGAGAGTGTTTTAATGCCTTTACTATTTTTACACAAAGTGGTGGGTTTGTCCCTAGTTTTACAGTCCCTGAGTGCATGAAGTCAACAAGTTGAACAGATGCACGCTTCAGGGACTTCTCCTCTGCCCGTCTGTCACGTATGCACCCCCCGAGGAGCCCTCTGATAACCCCTAACCACACCATTCCCCAACGGGACCCTCATCCCCCAGGCTGATCTAAGCCTCGCACAAGCATCCCACCCCTCTCCCTCCGGGTAGGGGCACTGACCTGCCCTCACAAATCAGGCAGCAAATTCAAAATGAAACAGCTAAACCTGCCTGTTCAGGGATTAACTGGCCTCTTATCGCTGCCCTTCCACTGAACAGCGCTGCACTGCCACGATTCACCGCTCTAACTCCCCTCAATGCAATGGATTCCATAGAAGTTATACGAAAAGCCATGCACAAATGAATACAGCTACACGAATGCTTTTATAAGGTTCATTCTGCACTGGTTCACAAAGAAACAAGTATTGCGTATCCATGTTTACACTTGTATACAACAAGCTGTTACACAGCTCTCTGCTTAGCAGCCACTGTCCCCCCCCTATGACTGTTGGCTGGTTTTAATAGAAAGAGAGGAGTCTCAAAGACACGAAGGTGCTAAAAATCTGGTGAGAAATCAGGGTGGGAAAAAAAAAAGAGAGATGAGAATCAGAACATCTGTGGAAGGAAAAATAGGCTAAACTCTGTCATCATACGTTTCATTTGGTGATACAGCACAGATATTGTTTCTAACTGTTTCTAACTAGACATAGCACATGCTGTTTCTTGCCTGGTTGAGGTTTCAATAGGGAGCACGGTGTGAAACGGAGGTTATTGCAGATTTGGAGATATCCAAGCGGAAAAGGACACAAATCTGTAGGAAACTAGTCTTTATCAGCTCTTCAGTTTACAAGCAACTTGGGTTTCTTTGATTACCCATAGTGTATTTTGCTATTAGCAAATGACAACGTACGTACGTTCACAAGGTCTCCATATCTTCGCAAAAACTCAACAAAACAATTTGCCAAATTGTAACAAAAGTAATCTTACTAATATACTGCATCAGACATTTAAATATGGTCAAAATTAAAAGATAATTAGGATTTTTTTTTCTCCTTCTCAAAAAACCTCTTACAACCATAAATTTTTAAAAGTCTACAGACACGTACACCTTTCACGTCTTGACCAAAGACTCAGAAAGACAACAGCATAATTTGCAAATGTTTCAGAAGTTTGTGAAAAGGTGGAAATTCTTCTGCAGTTTAGTGTCCGGCTGCAACCAACCCAAACGATTGCTGTGCACATATCCATTCCCACTAAAGCAAGCCTGTAAGCCACCAATGGGGGGAAAAAAACAAAATAAAACAACATTTTTTTAATATTTAATAACCTGTAATAGCTGAGGCTGCTATTCTCTTCCCTGACCAGTAACTTTTAAAATGCTATCATTTAGATGCCTGGAATATCTTATATCTCATGATAATCTGATCTGCAATCCTCCTATCTGAAAATCCTAATAACTGCTGCTGTTTGAAGCATCCAGAACATTACTTGCATATGCTTTATAAAAAAGGCATAGTTTGCCTTTGCTAGTAGAAGCAAAGCTTTTAAAGTCTGGGGGAAATAGCCTCGGGAACTTCCCCTTTTGAGAGCTTAAAGTTTTATGAGCGAACCTAAAGGACTGCCAGACTTCTAAAGTGACAACACACTAGGAAAAAATTTCCTATGTGTTTTGCAAATTTGAAGTCAGCCACATTTCACAACTGACATCAGAGTTTTTAATATCAGCTCTAATGAAATATAATTCTCCAATGACATAGCTGTGAAGTACAGCATTTTCATTTCACTAGCTGGCAGAGAGGTTTTGGCCTTATTATTATTAACTATGTAGAGCCAAAAGTTTTCTAGGTCCTGCGCAGACATGTCTGAAGGCAAGGCCTCTGCCTTGTATCTGCTGTAAACAGAGACACCATAGGGTATTCAGCCCAGCAGAACAGATCAGATTCGTTTTCACACGACTGCTATTGCCAAGTCATATGTTATGACACAAGGATAGGAATACAACGTAAGGAATATTTTGCCTTCCTCTTCTTTACGGCTTCAATTTCACTAACCTCTCTGGGTGGGATAGAATAATTTTTAGCTTTTGGTTTGGGGGAGTTTCTTTCTTTTTTTTTTTTTTTAAATAGCTACAGTAAGCATGTAAAGTCCAGCCACCATCAAAACCCTAAGGGGAAGAGGGGGCAAGCTGAGAATTAAAAATGACAATGTTTTTAAATTTGTTTCTTGCTTAGGTCATATTTCTTCTGTCAGGTGAGGGAATGAGAGATTTATTTGAAAGCACAGGTATGCTCCATGACAGTTTAACTGTAGAGCAACAAAAACCAGAAAGCCCCCATTTGAAAATGACTGATCTAACTACATAACTGAGATGAGCTCTTGCTCCCCTGAACCCCTACAATCCAAGAGGCAGGAATGAGAGCAAAGCCAAAGTACCCCCCTTCTCTGAGGTCTACACCCACTGAACTGAAATGAAATCAGCGCATGGGAGACAGCAATGGGAAAGGGAGTCTTGCCTGCCCAGAAGTCCCAGAATAGTTGGCAAGAACACCTGCTAAGGGCTTTTTCTTTCCAATTTGTTGCAGCGACAAGTGACAATATCGCTCATGCTATTGCTCATCATGCCACTTCATGTATGCATTCTGCTCGATGCCCCCGTTTCTTCAGGGAATGAGGGGTATCACTCTGGGAAAGAACTGCGTTTCAATACGGCCATTCTCAAGACGCGCCAAGGCTTCAGAGACTGAGCACTCTGCTCTGGGACCGAGCAAGGACCTTGGTGCCATGCTCCGCTGGGAGATCCTGATATCAAGGGGACTCCCATGTACACAGAACCAACTCCCATTTACGGGGGAGTCTGAAAGGGGTATCTCACGGCAAAAAAAAAAAGTGATAAACTAAGCCTGATCTGACAAAACGTATATACGAAGAAGAAGAGGATAACCAATCTTCTTGACAACTGCAAAGCAGAGGGTGCTGTTGCTAACCAAATGCAACATCTCCCAACGGTGATGATGAGTGGCAAGCAGCAGGATATATCATTCGGCCATGGGACTGGTTAATACACATTCACTTGGGTAGGAGAATGAATTAGATCCAGTATTTGGCATAGGTACTTCAGAGAGGTGAAGAGAAAAGCCTCCACAACAACACAAGGGACAGATGTCTGGTGAGAGCTGACACCTCAGTAACACTGTTGGGTGTTGGCCGCCTGTGCAACTGTTGCCTTAAGCTCTTGCTTGATTAATGAATGTAAAGGCAGCTACATCAGTAGCATTTTCTCCTCTGGGCTGGACTCCCATCTCATGGTAACTCAGGAACTCGGCCTTCTTTTTGGATCTTTCTGAAATCCTCAAGGATTTTTGAATGTGGGTCTGCAGCACAGGAAAACCAGCCTAAATACGTTTTGAATTCTTGGTGAATGACAACTGCATATCAGCTCCATTTGAGACTACAGCAAATGTTGAAAAGAAATTGTGTTAACTGTTTCAACTGTGTTGGGGTGGGGGGGTGGGGGGAGAGAGCTTGCGTAGTAAGTTATGGTGCAGCGTGCAGTTGTCTCTTTCAGTGCTGCAGTTCATTTCCAAAGAGAGAGGTGGGGGATGAAGTAACTGTTATCCTTCGGTTTCTCTAGCTTGCTGACAAGTACTAGACTCAACCTCCAACTGAAGTAGAGGGTAAATGGGCACTGGCAGTCTGCTCCAGCTCCATGCAACTTACCCAGGCATAAATGAGCCCCAGCAGAGATCTCCTAAGCCCTCAGGGGCCGTTTGGAACTTGCAGGGGGAGACAGCGCAGCAGGGGAAAATTCATGGCTGCTCTACAGACCCAAGAGCGTGTGGTCAGGACACAGTAACACAGTTGCTGGAGGCTTTCCTTCAGTAAGGAGAGACACAAACCCATGTCAGGATGCTGGGGTTTAGTTCATCATGAATGCTGGCATTTATAATGGAGAGTGCAGTGTCACTGGATGCCTCTTGCAGATACTTACGGTTTGCTTTTTCATAATTTCATGTCATAATACTTTTTACTGAGATTTTATATAGTGGATCCTTAATTTAAGTAATTGCATTTTGTAGTAGCAGGAAATAGTCTGCATTAACCGTACCCAGTGAGCTATTGTTTCACCAATAATTTCCAAATAACCGTTTGTTTTAAGGCACTGCCATTTCATGAGAGCTCTCTTGCCTCTGTTAGAGGACAACACAAGCCTGAAACCAACAAAATACTCATCTCCAAAGACCACATCCCTTCTATCAGGCACTGAAGCAGTCAGTGGTTTAGGAATGAGAAAAAGCACGGGGACAGTAAAGAGGATCACAGACATGGCCTATTCAGCAAAGTTGTTTTTATTTGTTTAACCAGTTGCTAAAACTATCAAAAGCCCCTGCCTGTGAATGTAGAAAACCACTATTTCTCATATGGCTCTAGAGTCTTAATATGCAAAGTTATACCAAAATGGTCTTAAAACTTTTACATCTTCCACCCACACAAATGGAGCAGTCCCCTCCTAGCCCTCCACAGCTCCCAGCCTCAAATATCCTGGCATAAAATGATCAGACAAAATAGGTGACTTATGTTTTTATTGGTTCCTCCAGACTATGACGACATTTCCTAAAACACTGAGCCAGGAAACTATTAATGTGGCTGAAAAAGTGGAAAGGGTCAGGCTGTTTCAAAGGGCCTGTGTTTGCTAAGAAGCCTTTGTTGTACATGTATAGGCCACTTAAGAGTCAATTAATAACAATAATACTTAGCATTCACATAACATTTCTAGCTTTAAATATATTATGAATATATTCCTAACACCTCTGTGTGGTAAGGAAATTTTACATTCTGGAGAATTAAAACTGGAAGGTTAAACAGCTTGCCTAAGGCTTTATAAAGAAGTATATTCATTCCAAGCTTAGAACTCCCTTCAGATTTGTACAAGCTCCTGATTTCAGACTGTTTTTGGAGGAAGAAATGGAAATGGTTGTAACTTATCAGTGTTTTTTAAAAAAAAAAAAAAAAAAAAAAAAAAGGTGACCAGGAAGATTTTCTAGATTTATCTCAGCTGTGTTGGCTTGCATTTGGCACCACAAGTCAGCTCAGACATTTCCAAGTGGGGTCAGAGATTCCTGAAGAATGCTCTGTATGCTTTATACACAAGCACCAAACCAAACCGTTGGTCCTCTAGCAAGAACAGAGCATGTGAAATGCAGGACAGAAAGAAGGATCATAGTCTCCAAAACCCAGCATGCTTTCTAATTTTCAACCGCATACTACATACTTATTTTGGCTCCACTGTCAGTAGGTTTGGGAAGTATCAAGGGGCACACAAACCTCGGAAGTAACGGTGCTTGAAAGGCATCAGAACTTTACTAGTGGCAAGTTTCACCTGCAAACCTAATTCTGATCCTGATTATACTAGAGTACGCACGAAGGACAGCTTCCCAACACAGCAGTGCAAAGCAGATTTAAAATCGGGCTGCCAACAGCATACAAAGTATGATACGTTTTACACATAAGAACATGCCACAGCATCCTAAAAGAAGTACAGGTCAAGACTTTCTCTCCAGGAACTACATTCTGCTCTTACTGACTCAAGAATCTCACTAGCTTGTCATGTCTCAAACAATCGTGATCCTGCCACACCACACATGCTGCAGGTAAAATCCCACTATTGCACAGTGCCACCTCCTGGGCAAGCAAGACTGAAAAAAAGCTCATGACTCCCCTTCTTCCCTTAGCGTCCAATGTTTTAATATCTCCTGTCAGGGCTGGCTGGCCCAGTATTACCTCTGTTCTCAGAATATAAGCAATGAATTCGCGGAAAGAAGAGCAGATTGTTTACAGCTCCCATTGCAAATCGGGAGACTCGGCAGTCTGCTTCTGCGAGAGGCATTATGTGCACAGGCAAGTACCACGGCAGACCCACAGGATTAATTTCACTATGTGCTGCTGGCTAATCACAAATTAGCAATTAGGGCTTCCTTTCAACATTCAAACAGGAAAGGGGAGTGGAGGAAGTGAAAGCTTAATAATTTATTGTATGTTAACAAGTTACACGAGCCACTCCAATAAAAAGTTTTGTTATGTGAACTTAAGCTTAGCACACTGTCTGCCACAGTGGCAAGCGTTTATCTTTAAACTCAAGCCACGCATCTTGGAAAAAAAAATACTGATGGAAACATTTCATTCAGCACAGCTTAACATATAGGATTAGAGACCATCAATCTACAAAATGAAGTTGAGAATTCTACCTCACTGTAACCACAAGCGTTGAGATTACAGTCCTCAAACCAAACCAGATGTGGCAGGTCTGGAGTCTCTCTACAAACATTCGGTGAAGGAACAGGGCAGAAGGGTAACTTTTTAGTTGTCACGAATTGCTAAAACCATAACAGCCATTATTAACCAAGGAGCAAGAAAAACAGACATAATGTGTCACATCTATTTCTTTCCGCTACCTTTCAGTGCTACCATCTTCATTGGCTCTATATATTCCACAGTATCTACCTGGCCACAGTAGAGAGCTGAGAAAGAAATCCCTTGGGGAAAATGAGACAGGCCCCCCCAGTCTAAGAGGCCTGTAGGAGCAAGGGCACTCGGGGATCTGTGTTGAATGCAGCAAGGAACATCTTTCTCTGTCTTCAGAACCGTCAGATCACACCTGCCAGCAGAAGTGAGAAACTTGGCCCGTTACCTGTCCCTAACTCCAAGCTATCTTCACTGCAGGAGGAATAAAAAAAGCTTTGTACAACTGCTGAGTAATTCTGGACAGTTCAAGACAGAGTAAAGGCCAGTCTCTCACTTGCCTGGAGATACTAACACAGATCAGGGACACAAAATAGGGTGACTGTTGTGGGTGGACACAGGTTGATATTTTGGGAGACTCTGGGAATATACAGTAGAATTCCTTATTTTTAAGGGACTCTTTGTGGATGTGTTGAGCAAAAATATCTTGCGAAGAAGTTCTGAGACTCAACAGTAGAGAGGGAGATGATTTAAGTGGGCTGCAGGGAGAGCAGAACAAATACAAGAGAATTCAGAAAAAAAATTCTGTCAGCATACCTGCTGCACCACCTCCTTATCTCCCATGGATGCAAACAAGAACAGACACATAACACAGATGGTTACCATGGCCCACAGCAAACTGGCTGGAGTAGACAAGGAACCAAAACTGTGTGGGACCATGCTCTCCATTATGGAATCTAAGGGTAAGTTTTCCCTTAGATTCAGCAGCGGAGACAAGTGCAATCCTGGTTCTGCACAGCATAAACCAGCCATTTGCCACAAACTATTTCAACATACCTGTTACATCATGCACGAGCCTGGAAATATGAACCTTACTGTGGACTCATATTGCTGCTCTGAGCAACGAAAAAAGTCCGTTTTACATGTGAGCTTCCAGCCTAGACCTCTAGGGTCAGATAGTTCTCATGGTTGGCATTCCCTGTTTCCAAGGCAACTGGAGGCAGATCAGATATTTAATCAGCCTGGACTTTGCACCACCAACTAGCAAAAACACTCCACAACAAGAGTTCTGAAAGCTGAAAAACACCAACTGCACAACATTGCTAGAGGTTTTTTCAAACTTAATCTTAAGGTAGGAATTACCCCTTTCACCAGAAACACTGATATCCTTTCCAAAGGGCTCCTACTGTTACCTTGCCCTTGCTATGTATACTGCGTCCAAACATTTACTTTTCTGTAAACGCTACTTTATTCACTTCTCACTTAGGATGCTTGTATTCAAGGCAGCAATGCCACTTGCCACTACATGAGAAAGACCATGACAACTTTGTGGGACTGCAGCCTGCTCAGTTCCCAAAATGACGACGTCTTCCAGAACATCCAGGTTTCCACACTGCGATGCTCCAGCAGGTTAGTTGACCTTCATTTAATTTCTTTAGTTTCAAATGCTTTTCCTCAAGCCAGAGACTTGTGATTCTCCTCTCTTCTCCTCCCAAAGGGCAAGGGAGAGCTTCTAGACATAAGCGTTGTCATGAATAAGGTTATTTCGATAAGGAGTGCTAAAAGAGGTCCCACTTGTTTAGCAGCTAAGGATCAACTGCCAAAAATTGAGGCATAACGTGCTTGACAATTCTTAGTGAGAGACAAATTACGATCCATGTCCTCCTTGCCCTACATTCACACAACGTCCCAACTTGCATGTTCCATTCACTTAAGCATCTAAAGGAATATATACGTACCTGTGACCAGTTTTCTGGAGCAGACAGCAAGTAGCTGTTAAATAATATTAAGAATGATTTCACTGTGAGATACTTGTACTGGATTTCACCCAAGAACTTTTTATATATTACATACATTATTGTTTTGGTGCAATTGCTGTCTCAAAGCAAAGCAAGAACTTTGACAGATATATGCATGACATCATTCAGACAAGGAGATTGTATGTTTGGAGAGGTGTGGTAATACTTGACAAAACAGATTATCTTTTTCCGTCTCTCTTCCAAGATAAAGATTTTCTTGGACGATTATAAACTCAGGGGTTCCCGGAGTTTTGTTCAAGGAGGGCAACTTATTGGGTGGGACATCAGGCTAGGGGCTGCATAACAAAAATCAATCTGCATTACAGTGCACGATAACCACGATTGGAAAGATCCTCTGAGAACTGTATTTAGAAGCTTTCCAGTTCAACCTTTGGGAACCCCTGACTTAGATGCTGAATTTTTGTGAGAAATAGAATTGATCTTTTTTTCCCCCCCCCCTTCAAAGACACACTTCTGAATGACTTTTTTTTTAATGTGATGACTACTGGGCTCTGTCTCATGCAAGGAGGAGGCTGACTAGGCAAGAGCAGACATGCCGACCTTTCAATTTATAATGTACTTGCAAACTCATATAAACTCAGAACAGGCAATAGTCTGTACTGAGAAGGTTTTCTGCTCTAGAAGCAGCTTACGTTGTATTAGGGGGGATCGGAGGGGGCTCTGAATGTTTAAGTCTTTGATAGATCTTTTAAGTTTATTTTCATAGTATGAAGTTTTGGGGTGGTAATGATGTAATGATAACTTTCAGTGTTCTCTAGAATATTGCTCTCATTACGGTCTTGTTGAGATACTAGCACGACATGGCTCTCTGTGCCCCACACATACATATAGAGGAATGATTTCTGCCTTGTCTTTACACTGGAACCTGGTGATGGAGGAGTGACAATCGCTGAGACAAAGGACATCAGCCTCCCATTCACATCTCTTCAAGCAGAGGCCACAATTGTAAATCACCCTTTATAGACTCTCAGAAGATTGGAGCATACAACTAAGCCAGTCAGACAATAGCTCAATCACAGTAGAGCAAGTTAAAGCTTTTAAGATGTGAGGCACTATTGGTATTATGCACTCCCCCACCAATCCCGCTTACACATTCTGTGTACGTTTTCAGTGGCCACCCACTCCCAGCTGCACTTATGTTCACAAAATAAGAGATTTTAGCCTCTTGCTCTCCAGTTTGCAGGACAGAAGGCTTGCTCAGCTGGTATGTCTATGTCTGCTATTAAGCAGGGATGCAGCTTACCTAGCTTTAGGCAAATTAACGAAGAACATCTAGCTTAGCCCTTAAGTACAACTAACTCTCAACAGAGAATTCCCAATCTACCTACAGAAACCATCTGAGGAATACATTAAGACTTTTTCAGCAAACCTTTTTTGACTTTTAGTTCAGAGGTTTTGAGGAGAAAAGCCTCCAGTGAAATGAAGAAGCAGACAGATAAAAATCTTTGGAATGTCCTCTAAGAGCTCTGTACAAAGGGAGACCTGGCGTCAGCCCCACGCTCCCCGGAGACCTGGGGGATTCCCACAGAAAGCGAGCTCAGGCTCTGAGCAAACAATCTCTTTTGTCTCAGTTAGTCTGGCAGCCCTGCCAACCGGCATCTTAAGTTTTGGGCAGGAAAACACACGTTGGGTCATTCGCTCGGTCATGTGATAGTGCCTGTGTTTGGCAGACTGGGTGACAAAGAGCACGGTGCTCTGCTTTAGCTACAGCTCCTTTTTTAAAAGGGCTCCTTTTAATAGCGGGCATGGCTGGATGGCAAAAACCGGGCTGTAGTGGAACAACCTCCTTTTTGCTCCCTGCTCCCTCATGGCAGGTGTAGCTGGTCAAGAAATCATGGCTCATGCTGCCCAGCGTACCTGCCATGCCTGCCCACTGAACAGAAGAAAAGTGGCTGCCTTCTGCTGCAAAATGCAAGAGATCCAGGTTACGCTGTGGGTGGAAAATGAGGCCAAAGCCTCATGCGATGATCTCAAGTTCACTGCATGCAGTTTGACAGGTCCAGTAACAGAGTCAGAGCTCCCACCAAGGTGTCTGGTCCATATGAAATAGAAAGGCCCTAGAAACATCACTTGCTTTTACCTAAAAGCTGAAGATCAGATAGTGAGATGTACTGCAAAACTACACAAGGGACACAAATGCAGCAGTGTTTCTACACTGCAACCAGCCAAAGAGGCTAGATGTGGTGTGTGGTCTGTTTAAGAAATGCAGCCCCGCTGTTTTCCGCGTTTTATCTCATTCTGATCATGAGCTAAACAATGCAGTCAGGCTATTGTTCTCACCACATGGTAAGTAACTAGCTGCATGTAAACAAAACAATTAAGCTCCATAAGGAATTGCTTGCCATTCAAAACTGAACTAAAAGTTAAAATTTGTTCCTGGAATCCAAATATGGTAAGTTAGCTGAACGTTAACTAACTGACAACTATGGGATTATTTGCTGAATAGCGAGGTAAGTGTAAGAGCCAGCACACATTGGAAAAATCACCTTTCTTCCTCTTCACCTCCATCAGTAACCACTCCAAGCCCCTTGTGGTCTCACTGCTAGCTCTCTCTTGCTGCGCATTACCTTAGCGTAACAAATTCAAGATAATGGGCACAACAGAGAGATGAACTCCATATGCTGGCACAGCTGGCTCTAAAACCCTCCTTCTTCAGTTGCAAAAACACCAGGCTCTATCACTGCCCCTTAAGGAGAACACCTTTGAGTTGTTAACCTCTTATGACATTTGACATTTGGACAACTCATTAGCGGATAGCATAACACACAAATACACACCAACTCATCATTTTCTTATTAACCGTATTCCTGCTGCATCAAAAAAGCCCTAATCAAAATCAGACGGTCAGCTTGCTAGAGAAAATACAGATGAAGACAGACTTCCCGCCCAAACGTGTACAAGATTAAAAGTCTGGACCCTGTAAAACCATCTCCCCTCCCTGACAAAGCCTCCCAACCCCCCACTGCTATTTTGTGTACAGGCATAGCTCTGCAGGCTGAATATTCCTATTTTAAATAATCACAGAATGTAGGATTCTTGAATATACAAGGCATAAAAAAATATAAAAGAAGAAAATATTGCTAAATCATGTTATGAGAGGGTAAATAAAGGCAAAAGCAAAAGGCTATGCATTCTGTCATCACATCTGCTGGAAAATCCACTTTCATACTTTGAATGTGCATGTTTTGCTTCTTTGCAAGGATTTAGCAGTTAGCCATGATGAGAAACGTGCAGATCACTGCCTGGTGTCACTGAAGCAGGCATAAAGCTGGGGCTGGCGGGAGGAGAGCAGGAAACCCAGGAGCAGCAGAGGAGCAAAGACATAACAGGGTGTGGGCTGGGGATGGAGGCAGAGAGGTCACAAGAAACCAAGGGAACGGAAAGAATCTGGAAGCTAGTGGTCATTTCCAGAGCAAGTTCAAAAGTTTCATAAGGGAGATTAGCGAGTTAAGCCCACAGTCCCGGTAGATCTTCCCATTCTCATTAGTCAAACTCTCCCAATCAACTTTGCGACTTCGTGTCTGTGCTTGTGCTGCCTAGAAAAATCCCAGCCTTCTGCTGAATTTAACAGATACATTGTAAGTCATGGAATAGCCAAAGGTTACAAAAACAAAATAGGCCCCATTTACTGTGGCCCTGCAACACTCACATTTCTCCATCTCTGATGAAAGGTAAAAGACACAATTTTGCACAAAAGACTGACAAAGACAGCTGCAGGAAGGGTGAAATGGCCTGTTACAGTGGTATTACCCAAATGACATAGAGCAAGGGGAGAGCGGGACATATATCGTGGAGAACGTCTGCACAGGTTGTTAACAGAAGCAGTGCAACTTCCACAAGAGACAGAAGCCAGAACACCTCGGTTTGCTTGTTTCTCTAAATCTGGCTGCCAAATGGTGGGAGAGGAGGGCGGTAAGGGTGAGAATAGCCTTTCATTTCTTCCTGAGCTTCCCCTCGGATTGCAGATGTTACCGTCTATCAGATTATTACCACCTACTTCCTTTATTATTTGCAAATGCTTTTGGTCACATATTCAAAGGTGCCCACATACGCTGGAGGATCACTAGGCATCCTAAATACGAGGCGACAGAGCCAGGAACACATGGAAAAAAAGTCAACTGTTCTTGAATCAGCTCAGTCCCTAATGTATTCACCTTTTGCCTTCTGCAGTGAATCCCTCACCCAGCAGAGATAAAAAGATCTATAGGCCCTCTCAGGAGCAGGGTGGGATATGCTGGGAGGGGATCTGGGCCTGGACCAAGGCTTTTTTGGTGGCACTCAGGCACCGGGAGCATGTCAGATTAACTCAGAAGAATCAAAAAAAATTGTGGAGGGCTGGACTCCAAAGCTAGGAGGTGAGGGGAGTAGAATTGGGACAGCTCATAATATAGTAGCCGGCTTCTAGACTCAGCGAGACTGGTGTCCAGAGTAAGGTTCTGTCCCTCTTGCAGCCTGTCCCTCTTGCAGCAGGAAGAACAGATGTGGTCTTCCATTTTGTTATAAAGGGATGTTTGCAATATTAGGATTAATCACGGTGAAGCACCTGAGACTGGAAAGGAAAAGGAAGAGTTGCTTCCAGCCCCATGCTAAAGATGAGATGCCAAAGCTCATTTCTCACCGCACTGAAGTTTTCACCTAATGGACACAGCTACTTTCAACCAACTGTGCTTGTCCTTTGGACAGTTCTACCATCCCTCCGAGTACAACATTTCAGAGAAAACTGCAGCAGGATCCCAGGTGTATGGCACTCAGTATGCATTCCCCAAAAGGAGCAAATGTGGTAGAGGCATCAGGTTTGCCCTTATTTTTTATTTAAGCATTATATTTCTCTGCTTGCTCTAAACTCTGCACCCTCTCAGTCTCTTAACCTGTATGTTCTGCCCTTTCCTGCCTTGCCTTCAACTCTTCATAGCTCTCCTACTCTTCACTAAAGCAAGCCTTCCTTCCTGCATGTTATTTCCCCTCTACCATAATAAAAATCATAGCACTAATCTGATTTCACAGGTGTGCCACAGCTGATTTTGTGTTCCGTGCTCTTTTCCCTGCATTGGCATGGTCCACAAGCTCTCTGGGACAAGGCCTAGTCAGCATTTGAACAGTACTTAGTAAAACAGCACCTAAAAACTAGTCTGGCCCTTCTGCATGTCCATAATACATACACTTAACAACACTAGCTAGGTTGGTTAATTGGTTTCCTACAGGGCCCTCATCCTGCTTTATTTTAAAATTTGAGATCAATACATTGCTGCTGCGTCTTCCCCCAGTATTATACCTAATGCAATTTTCATCCAGGTCACTGTCGCTGACTTTAAAGGCAGTTGACAAATTCCACCTCAGACCCCAGGCAAGGGGCAGAACTCCTGCTGTGACTTCTGGGAAAATTCTTTCTAGGTACAGAGCAAAAGGTCTCCGAATTTGACTCTTTAAAAAGACAGCGCAAAGTGCCCACCCAGCCCTTGCCAGTGTAACTCTCAGGGCTTGGTAAGCACTTGTATACCGTGGTGCCGAGCATGGCAGTAAAACCTAGACAGATTGTTTAAACAGGCTAGGACGCGGGCATCCTGTTTCTCACGGCACCTTCCGCCTAACATGCGACTGCTGCCAAACACTACAGTACAGATTTCCAACTGTGCCTTAAGATGTAGCTGACAAATATCCAAAAAAAAAAGGAATAAAAATATTTATATCCTAAACATGTTGACTGGGTAACCAAGATTGTAACTGGGTTTCTGTTATGTCTGCTTACCAACATGCAGGCTGAAGCAGACATAAATGTTTAGAGTAGCTGCTGTTGTGCGTGCACACATACCCACTGCCGTGCCTGGCAGGAGCACAGCGACTCCTGGGCAGGACGAGGGCAGCCCCTTTATGCTTAAAAGAAGGTGATCACCCAGCTCAGTCAGTAAACACCGAGTTTTCTCAGCCACCTGAAGCTAGTCATTCTCTCACTATATGCAAACATCATGCACAGCTACCGGCACAACTCTGTGTTCTTCTTGATCTGCTGAGTGCTAGGTGTCCCCCGATCAGGACCACAGTAATGCCTTTGACCACCTTTAATAACTGATTTTATGGACCCAATTTACTTTCTCAGATAAGATAATTGTCTCATACTTAAATAAAACTACCACAGGCTAAAATGGTCAGTCAAGGGTGAGATTTGTTACTTTTAAGCAAGAGTCCTCAATTCTACTCCTGCCCAGTCCTCACTGCAAGCCTGAAGAAGTCCATCTTTTCACACCACAGTCGCCAACTGCTTTCCCCTCAATGCCTGTATGCTAGAAGCCATTTCTAAATTGTGCTGTTAATGTGAAAAACTAATCATCTGTTACCTAAGTACTCTGTGTCATATTTGGCCCAAACCAGCACTCATATTTAAAGGCCTGTACCTATAATGACTCAGTATTTTAAGGGTGTATTAGTTTTTAAAATTTACTTTTGAACTGAAGATGTCATGACCAGACGCCTCTGAGCGTAAACATCCCACCTACCTATGTCTCAAATGATGTTTTTCAAAACTGTCCATAATGACAAGTGAAACTCTGAAACCTGTAGAAAGTTTGCAACGTTTCAGTGCCAGAGAAAGTAACTTCTGTGCTTGCACTTTGGTGAGTAACCATAGGAGAGAACCATCCACTTCAAGATACCAGTTACCTGCTAAGGGACATTTTCTTCAGGTAGCACTTTAAAGAATATTATCATCTAACTTTAGGGGAGCTCAAATATTTAAAAATATTTTCCCAGTAGAAGTTAAGCACAACAGCCCTGTGTCAGGAAAGCCCATGAGTAATTCTATGACTTCTCTCACAGGAAAGTTTTGAAACTGAGGCATTGGGTCAGATTTCAGATGCCCTCACTGTATTTTCCAGCCCAACTACATACTCCTATACTGATATATAGTAAGGGAGGAGACCTGTTTCAAAGCTCCTAATATCTGAATCCCTTCTGAAATTTGTCCTCCTAGTAGATGCACCTCAGATACATCTTTTTTGTAAATTTCTGTATTAAGAAATCGCACCATAAAATAAAGACAACTTGAAATCTATTGATCTGTTATAAAAAGACTCTGTAACAACCAAAAAACCAAAGTGCCACTAATTATCTATGCACTTCTTCTGGCTATTTCTTGTAGTTTTATCATCACCACGTTTTCCTTTTTTTCCTCCCCATGGGTTTTCTCCCCTTTCCTTGCTGCCTGAGAGACACAAACAAACAAAGGATTTGCCCAACTAGCCATGCAAATATAGCAGTGAAAGATTATATGCTTGAAGGACTCCAAAAGTACTATCTAGAGAAGAAAAAACAGTTTTTTTTTCTCCCAAGAAGTCACAGCCATTATTTGCAACAGTGATGCACAAAAAATGTTAAGGCAGATGTACAAATTTTAAGTTGACAAAGTGCCTTAGTCTGTAATATCTGAGGAGTGTTACAGTGAACGTTAGAGCATTTTGATATGGGGCACAGGATTGGTTGACACTAGTTTCATTGCCCAATGTGGCATATTTTTCATATTATGTAATGCTTACTGTATGTATTGTAATGATACATAGCTGAAAACCATCAGCAAAGGCTTTCACAAGGGAGCACGCAAAGAAATGTGATACAATGATAAAGAGACAGCATTTGATTGTTTTTCCTTATACTCTTCTCTACCTTTCGGTGGCTGTTAAATCGGCATGTTATGATCAGATCTCTGAACCTCACCTGCCAATTTTATGAAGCTGTTTGTCAGACCAAATTTAGAAACCAGCTGCTGGGAGAAGAGCTACCGTCTCCTCACTGAAGGAAGGTCACTACATGAAGCAGGGGGGGAGGTCTGTGCCCGTTCGCTTCACGTTGTTACATGCTGCGCAAGTACCGTGCTTTGCAGGACGACTTCTTTCAGCACATGCAGATTCCAAACTGGTTAGGAAAGAGGGTAGCTAGCTGGAGCGATTACAGGGAAACTATCAAAATATGAAACCATATTAGGTGCCCTTCTATAAACTATGTCTAATTTAAAGTTTATGTGTCATCAGGGCAGGCTTGCAGAAATCCTCATGAATGCAGTGCAATCAAGCTTTTAATAAAACTAGTCAGACGCTTTCATCACCAAAGCCAAAATTTCATTAGGAACCTTTCTCTGGTTACTCTGTTTAACTTTCTACATTTACAGAACCCTGTCAAAATTACCTCTTAAAAGATCTGAAACAGAATTAACCGATACCTTCCAGGGGGCTATTTGTCACCAAGAAAAAGTGTACAAATCTGGATAGTTTAGGTTATTCATATCTTATTTCTTCTCTGTCGAGAAGCTTCAGTGTACCTGAGTACTACAGTACTGTGCTGATGACGACAAACATGAAAAAGAATTGCTTCCAATCGCAACCCTCAGATACTGTAATGGTATTAAATACTCATTTAATTATTAAAAAGAGGGCAATGCTAATGAGAGTTCATAAAGTAAACAGTTTTATGTCTCAGAATCCCATGTGTCACTCAAAGACCACAGAGGTCTAAGAATCCACACCAACTGGAATTTTAATAGGCTAAACAGGTTCAATTATTAAAAATTAATGTAAAATTATATGACTGAGCATGACTTCAAAGCAGCTGGCTCTACAGTTACTCCACCAGTTTGTTCATAAACCTATTTCCTGGCCAAATACTCTAAATTCAATACAATATCATTATGAACTGCTGAGTCGCATGTAAAAGTCTGCCTATCACTTCTTTGAAATACCACAATGAAGAGATGCTTACTCTAACCTCAATGGGCAATACATAATATGGGAACCCCTATAATTCCAAGACGAAATCACCACAGCTGCTCTCAAAATACTGTATTTTAAGATTTAATCACTCATATTTGGGAGAATAAAATGCTTGCATCTTGCAAAGGGAGGGAAAGGCAGCTCAACTATGCTCATTCTTAAAAACAAATATTGCCACGTAACAGAACAAAGAAATCTTCCAGCTGCGTATCCTGAAAGAAGCATTCAGCTGCAAGCCCCAGGTAATTTGGGCACCTGGCCACTTTTCACAGAGCAGAAGGATACGAAGTGGGCAAGGCATAGACCAAAGTCCCAGGAAGCTCCACATTGTCCCGTACAACGGAAAAGGGATAAAACCTAGAAGAAAACCACTGGGTAAGAGCAGGCCCACATGCTCAGTGGTTTCAGATGACTCCTCTCCTTGGTTTGCCTCTTCAGGGCCGTGTGGGCCACAAGAAAGGCAAGTTCTTTCAAGGGAACTCGGTGAAGCCATTCAAACAATAAAGGTAGCAACAAAGTTGACACAGAAACAAATATGAGAGAGGGACATGAGAGAAGAGGAGTCAGAAAAAAGGAGGCAAGGTTGAGGCTGCAGGACAGTAAGAGATCCAAAAAAAGAAATGCTGGCATATGAGCATCATGCTGCGCAGTGAAAGCAAAGAGGGAAAACTGGCTTTTGCTCTCCACTGAAATAGAAAAGCAATCAAGCTCAAAGGAAGAATTGGGTGAAAGAATAAAACTGTCATTACAATATTAACTTTGCTGATTTAAACTCCTTCAAAACAGTCAAAATCGGTATTTAAGATAAGAAGTGCACAGGAAACACATGCTCTTCATCTGGCAGTCAATATTTAGAGACCTGGCAGGATAAAATGAGAGAATTCTCTCCTTGCGCAAATGCAAGTAAACCAGGTGGAAACGAGGAAAAAGCTTAAGATGTTCTAAGTATAAAGGATGCAGAGCTTCCATTGCATGTAGGCATCTAAAATGGGTGTCCAAAGATATGTCTAAGCTAGAAATACTGCAGTAATAGTATTAAGGTACTCTAAGAAGGTCAGGTAGAGGCAGCAGCTCTGCTGTGACTATAAAGAACACAGTGCAAACTTATTAACCCATAATTTAGCAACCTTATGAGTAATCCCACTCTGGCAACAGCAACTTACTCACTGTAGCAAAAAAGCAATCTAAGAGCACAGGGCACCTAATGCGCTGGGGGATGAAGGAGATCGCTCCATTCCTATGAGGATGTGTCAAAGTGGAGACAGCTCCAAGTTCGGCAGAATCAGAAAACTGCATCTCCGCAGTTCAGTGCGTGAAGTTTAACAACAAACATCAAGGATAAGCCTGAGGCAGAGCTCTGCATACCTGATCTCCACTTGTAGAAGGACCGAAAAAAAAAAAATTTTTTTTGATACAAAGTTGTTGCTGAATATACAGGATACAGTAACCCTGAGCTACAAAATCATTCCCTGATTTTCTCATTTCCCAGTCACAAGCCAATTAGACCTCGGGCTTGCACCCTAATTATCTTTGTCATAGTTTCTGCAACCTCTATTTTTCTTCCAGGGTAAAAATGATACCTACCCAGGCATAAAAACAGTATCATGATTTCAAGTGAAATTAGTACCATTAAAAACACTGGATCAATGCAATTCAGTCCCAAAGTCATTTGTTCTTTACGTTCACTCAGTTCTCCTCCAAGCAAACAGGCAATGCCAGCACGATGGATCTGACAGCATGGAAAGCCATATAGCGGGAACTCATCTTACAACTACCAGCTTCATCTCAAGCACGAGACCGAATCTTACACATCTTTACACAACAGTAACTACTTTAAGTTATGACAAATTCACGCTGGACTTCAACTCTAACAAGGGCATGACATATCCTTATTTATATGAAGCCCCTGCTTAATGCCTTACCATGTCTAACTGCTATAATACAGATAGGAATTGAATGTGTGTAACCTAATATCTGGATAAATTATGCCTGTGTACAAAATGCAGTTAGCATCCCGTTTACACTGCAAACTAAAACAGTGTGGTCAGACAGTGCAGACTTTTTGCTGTGCTTGTCGTTTAGATAACTCAGGTAAATAGAGATTGGATTTATGACTGAAAATAGATCAAATATAGCCAAAGAGTTTAGGAAAAAAATACTAAATGTAGACAGGAGAACTAAAGAGCTAAGACCACCACATGATATGGATGTAATTTGTGCTATGGAAGCCTAGAAAGAATTGATTGGTCAAGCTTTTTGTGGTTTTTGCACAGGCTTTTATGGCGTGGAAGATATTTCACTAAACACTATGCCCATGTCCTAAGCGATTACAGAGACATTCTCAAAGTTACTGGAGGACAAAGCTGATAGAAGGTTGAATCATGACCCCAAGATCTCCCCAAATGGACAATGTGGTGCAATTCCTGTCCAGCATTCACATCTTAACCGAAAAAAAAAAGGGGGGGGTGGGGCAAAAACCCTGTACCAGAACATAAGGAATACTACAACAGATGTTACAACAGATTAAATCAAAACGTCATTTGAGATGCATGTGTTCCGCAAGGTAGAGAGGGAGGGAATGAAACAATCAGCCTCGGGGTGAACTCATATGTTTCTTCTGACTTTAGTCCATGAAGTCTCGCATCTTCTTATAGTCTCCACACTCTAGGCAGTTTCCTTCAACTATAAAGTAAACAACTAGCAACTCACCACAAGAATTATTTGGGCCTCTAGCTATTTGTGTTTTAACATACAATTAAAACGTTGAACTGAGGTGAATTTAAAAACAGATAATTTACCCTGTGCATGACGTGGCGCCTGGTCAAATATGAAGCATACTGGGGAGGAGTTTTACCTTCCAATATAAATGCTTGGTCTGCACAGGAATTCAGACTCCAAGCCTAAGTATCTTAGAAAGCTATTCAAATTACATATGAAAGACATTTTATACTTTTCTATCGGGGGGCTGAAAAAGTGCCAGTGAACTACTGCAGTGTTCTGCCTTTTGAGGACTACACATTGCAATCATGTTAGAAATGTGGCAACTGATTTTAGTAAAAGTCCTTGAAGTTTAACTCCATAATGAATTAGACTGAAAGAATGTATATTTTTTAAATACCAACACAGACACCCTTAGTAGTTTCAAAAGGGATGAAGAGCTTGCTCCTGTAGCTTGCTCCTGAGCTGCTACGCTGCAACTCAGAAACATCTAACTGAAAGCATAAAGTAATTTTTAAAATTTGATGTTAAGAAATGGAGTTTTTGTATTTTTAATTGTTTCTTAATTAGAGAATAGACTATAGTGCCTTTGTGGTTTATAATATTACATAATATAAATAGCATTCATTTTAATGATTGCCTAAGTGCAAATTTAAACAATTAACTAGTGTATCATCTCAAATATTATCATGTCCAATGAAAACAATTTATTTTAAGTATAATGATAGTAGTAAAGCCTTAAGAATCTTTAAGAAATGCAAGAAATCAAATTTAAACCAGGTGGTGATACATTAATTCTAGAGTGTCTTGATTCTGCGGGTATGTATTAAGACCTAACAGATGGATTAAAAAGATAAGAGATCAAATCTTCACCTAACTTGGGCTTAAAAAAAAACCAAAAACAACAAAAAAGGAATGTATGAGGAAAACTCGTGGGAGCGCAGGAAAAG
The DNA here is from genome assembly GCF_040807025.1 of Struthio camelus. Taxonomy (NCBI): domain Eukaryota; kingdom Metazoa; phylum Chordata; class Aves; order Struthioniformes; family Struthionidae; genus Struthio; species Struthio camelus. The sequence continues at coordinate 98,236,124 of NC_090942.1, forward strand.
ATGTGGATAGGCTGGCTGACTTTCGTGCGAATGTATCCCTCCAAATTCAGCTTTCAGGAATCTTGTCCACCAAGGAGCGCTCTCCCTTTCTGCTTCCCCACTTTTACCAAACATTGATGGCGTAGAGGCAGGACAGGGAGAGACAAGAAAGATCCTAGAGAAGGAAGCTTCCAACCATATGCTATTCCAGTTTCTACTGTCATATAGTAATTTTTTAAAACTTTATTTAATATAGGTCATATCAAATACCATTAACGGCCCCACTAGCCTCAAAATCTCTCAGTCAACATACGTTCCCTCCTGCTTTCAGTGAGAGCATGCACAATCCCAGTGCGTTACCTGTAAGCCAGAAATCGTCTTTCTCTCTCTCGTTCTAAAGGACTCTTGTATTTCTCTTCTGTATTTATGCACCTTTTCCTATTTTTCGTTACGGTTAGAGCATTTTCCTTGACTAAAAATAAAAATTGACAGTAGACTTTCCTCTTCTGCTCCAGCTATGCACTGAAAAACGTAGCTTTATCCATTATGTGCCCATTCAAATTACACAAAATAAAGGACCAGGTATTCTGCCACTGGCATAAATGAAAGCTCAGCTATTGTAACATTCACTTGTTCTCCAGGAGGAAGTTGTAGAGGCATCACCTTCATATTAAGCAAGCAAAGTTTGGGATTTGGAGGGGAGAAAAAAAGAAAGGGAGGGGGGAAAAAATATATATGTACTCAGGACAGAGAGACCACAACTGAAGGGAGACAGACAGGTAGAAAGACATGCGGCAACAGTGAGCTGTTGAAAGAAACAACCCATGGGAGAGCACCAGCTCTGGGATTAATTCCCATGAAAGTTTCCAGAACACATCCATGTTTGCTCTGAAAACTTGACAGGTATATGGGAATTATGAACAGACAGAATGCGACCAAAACAGCTGCTTATTTAAATAAGCGATCAGGACAGATAAGAGTGAAACACCTGCTGATTAAAATGATATGGGCAGGTTTCTCCAGTATGAAGAGTATTGCAACCGTAAAGAAAAAAAAAAAATAAGAGCTGAACCACAGAGGTGCTGGACTTTATTCTAAATATCTGAGAGGGCAAAAAAGACAAGAGGACAGAGCTATTGCAGCAGCTGGGGTTGGAAAGCAAAGCAGAACTGTGATAGTTTGATTCTAGTTCTGCATGTGCAGCACACTGAATTGACTGAAAATAGTTAAGCAGTCATGCCTGTTGTGTTCTGCAGATAAGCATCAGGCAAAGGTTTTATGCTGGCTGCCAGCATTAGAACAGTTTTGAGACGTTTCAGAAGATTATGCGGTTCCAGCAGACTACTACTTTTTTTTTTTAAACTAATGGGTGCTTTTAATAGATATTGAGTACAGTCAGGCTTTGTTCAAGAAAGTGCTGCTTATTCTGAAATAAGCAGGATGCAGACAAAATACTTCATCAGACCACTGCCTCCTAACATGAGCTTTATCTAAGAGCAGTAGGCTGTCGTTTAACGATTGCTTTAAGTAAATCCAACTGGAAGACAAGTCAGAAGGATCCACTCAAAAGAGTAAAAGTTCTTAGCTAAACAGGCATGACTCAAGTGACATTAAATGGAGAATTGTGCCAGATCAAAGCATTTCCTCAAAAGCTTGTACCAGGAGTCTGAGTTGTGAATATCATCTGCCCCCAGTAAGACTGGAGCCTCTAGCAAAAGTGATGAGGGAACCTACTGTTTGCCCTCAATCACCTGCAGAGAGGATCCTCACCTGAGGAGGACACCATCCCCATGTACAAGGGGACAATTCAAAGCACTAAGGAAGGTGAGCTGATATTTTTGGCCCAGTGGATACCCAATATAACCAATACCTGTTATGATGATGGTCTGTGTAATTAGGAAAACTATGAAAGCGGTGCATTCACTCTGTGAGTGACGACAACTGCACGCCTTCAGGATTCCAACCCAAATTGGATAAAAGCACCCAGAAAACTGATATGAGATCACCACAAGACCAGTAGTAGCCATGAGCTGCAGAAATCATGGATCGTTTCTTTTTGGTTTTTGGTTCCTTTTTTGTTAAAAATCAAAAAAAAAAAAAACTACTGACTCACTAGCTCTACAAATCCTACACCCTACAAGGGTGTGTAATCATTCTCGGCCAGTCCATCACATCTCAGTCAGTTGAGAAGGCTTCAGTTTTTAAAGGGAAATTGTGATTTTCATAGCATTTTCTTCTGACAGTGAAATAAGCCATTTAAATGTCTCCACTTTTATTACATGGTCCAGTACACCAAGCAGTCTGAACACAGGGATTAGATAAATAGAAATATTTTTGTTATGACCTAATTTAAGGATCTTAAAAATAATATGTCTACTTCAAAAACTGCAAGGCATCAAAAGGCTTAAAATATTATGGAGACATGAGAGTGCAAGAGATCTGGCAAGTATTGATACAGTAACATTTAACTTGAATGAGAAACAGGAGGCCTTCAGAGACACATGGTTACCATTCACATAAATTTATGACTAGGGCAGTTTTGTTACTGTAATACTCTTTGTACCAGGAGCCATATGCAATGGCTCTTTTATGTACAATGTCCATTTATGCCATATTTGGGAAAATTATGGAAAGGTTTGAATTTGGAATTCACTGGCTGCCAGTACAACATAAAAGATGAAGGTAGTACGGCTTCTGCTCTTTGTAAACGAAATCAGCAGCACTCAGAGAAAGTATCGTGCAGCTTTTACAAATTTCACAATAAGTGATGGAGAAAACGGTTAGGAGACAAAAGTAGACTTACCTCACCCAATACACAATTAACATCAGTCTAATACAGTTCAAACTACGTGAGACATACCTTTAAGAAAGGCTCCTAAAGTTTCCATCAAATTAATGAATGTACTTCTTTGACTACCCTAAAAGTTTATTTGTGCATTTTCGCTAGCACTGAAATTTCATTAGCATTACAGCCTGTTCTAAAGGACACCTTTGATAAGCCACTTCTGATCATACAGTCAATAATTTGCTAGTTCCTTGAACAAGTAATTTAAAAGGAACAGTACAAAACACAGTCTTGCAGAGCACATACACACAGTCTTCTGTATGACAATTCTCTCATTAGATTTACAGTTCATGCTATCTTCCATATTACATTCCTTCTTACAGAGGTACTTAAACATCATAAGAGTGTGAGTAATAAAACCCCAAATTATAAATAGTAACGACTTCTCCTTATCAGGCAGTAAGTGTCCAGGATCCCAAATACGGTGAGGCAATTCGTAAAAATAACGAGTCGCAGAAAAAAATATCCTAACTCTTATCAACAAACTGGTTTTCAAGAGGGTTTCTGTCTATACCTGTACACCATGGTCACATTGTTGAAATATGGTAGCAAGAACTCCTCAGTCACGTGATGTTCAACTCGGCCCTTTGATTCTTGGGTATGATGCCTGACCTTCTCAAATCATTCTCTACCCTCTTGCTTGCCAGGTTCATGTCTCCTCCTAGAAGTATTTATTTCAAGAGGGGGGAAATCAAAATTCTAAGTTTGAGCGTGTAGTAAGCATCGCTGCCCTGATCCTAACTCAAGCTTGCTCTGCCTCTCACTGCTCCTTTAAATTGCTTATTTGTCACCTCCTGCACTCCCCCGCTGTCTTTCTGAGGGTATTTACTCAGCCCAATACAGCACTGCAAATTGGTGAACTAGGGATTGGCTTCTAGCATATCTATACAAATGCAGCACACACGCATAGCATACCCAAGCACAGTGCTAGCCCACTTACATTTCCAGTGCCCAGACAAGCTTGTTCAAAACCAGGTGAGGTATTTTTGCGTGGCTCTGCACTGCACTCGAGTCAGGCTCTCTAAAGAAGAAATCATCTTTCTGTTGTTTGTCTAAAGCACCTTGTTTAGCATCAGGGCTGGTAAGTGAGGCTCCTGGGCACTGCAGGAATAAAAATAATAAACAATAGAAACAGGTTCCTCTTGTATATTCCTGAAAACCTCAAGTACACTTAGTTAGCTGCTAAGATAAATGGTTTCCCATTTCTTCTGATAAAACAGGATTGTGGTTCTCTATAATGAAACAACACACAAAAGGAAACACAATAGAACAGTTCCCCAGAAGGCCCTAAACAGGGGACAGAGCCCAGTCCAACAAATAGGAGAACGCCAATGTGAAATATAGGCAAGAAAATTGCACGCTTTAATAGCTCATTGTCATTTCATTACAGCCGTGCTGCCAGATCCAAAAGCAGCAAGGCCACAGCTGAGGTTAAACCTGGTCAAAAGCTTTGTGAAATAAAAAGGTTCTTTGCAGTATGATGGTTTATTAAGCCAGAAATATTTTATCCTGTGAGTTGGTGAAGCCTCAAAAGCATAAGAGAATCATTGCAACAAAGGAAAAGAAATCACTTACAAGTAACACGCTTCTGCCCCCAGCTTCCCTGACCATTCCTTAATTGAGAATACGCCTTTCCCTACATCAGTCTATCTAAAAAGTTTATTTGGACAATAATAGTACATTTTCCAAAGGGAACATCTTGTTTCGCTTCTTTGTTTGTTTGTTTAAAAAAAAAAAAAGACAGTAAAAAAAATAAAATAATTTCCATTCAGAAGAAGCATTCTTGGCAGGAAAAAAAAAAATTCAGTACCTCATGCACACAGCAGAAAGACTGTTCGGTGTTTCACCCTGCTGGAATGTTTTACAAAAATCACTCACATACCCATACGGAATAAAAATGTCACAGCAATTCTCAACATTTCACCTATATTCTATAAATACCTCACTTAGGAGGCTATGTAAATTTTGTGCTCAGTTCTTTAACCTGTTTGGTCATTAAATATTTTAAAGGCAATTTTCAGATTAGGGCATAAAATGCATTCCATTTAAAGGACATGGATTATCATAAAGGAAAATAAAGGAAAGGAAAGGGTTAAAAAGCTGCGTGTGTAACACAATGTTTTCAGAATTTCGCACAAGATTTACGTACCTAAATCCCATGGAATTTCAATTGCACTGAGAAGCCCAGTACCACCTCGCTGCTGTCCCCATTCTAGTTAGGCTAAGTGCCTGGAAATACCCTTGACACTTTAGCTACAGACTCCTAAGCAGGGTTTTACCTTATTCAGAGAAAATACTCTGTCACTGACAATCCCTGCTGGTGTTTTACAATAAGCCCAATGTGTATTGGGATACAGCATTTTCTAAGTAACTGTGTGTTACAAACAACACAAACACACATCATGATTTGTCTTATCCATTTTCCTCGTGGGTCTCATTACCACAGCTCAATCCCTGGTCAAAGTCACAAAAGGGGAAACAAACCATCTCTGAAGTCAATGGATTTGTAGATATTTAAGGGCTTATTTTTCAGTAAGTAAGAGTTTAATATGAAATTGGTCAGTCAAATATTAAAAAGAAATTACCTGGCCAGCTCTCAACACAATGTGGAGCTGCCTGCTTTTTTCCACTAGCATCTGTGAGGCTGGGAAGACAGAACTTCAGGAAGTTCTGTAACACTGCCACTTAAGACATCACCCCAAACCTTTAACAGTAGCTTGAGCACATTGTAAACTGACTGCCGATGAGCGCAGCACACTAAAATTGGACTACAGTCAGTATTCATTATAAGGGCAGGGCAGCATAACAACATTGCGCCACCTGCACCTTGCACCACCTACCTCTAAATAAAGCTATGTTCCAGATTTTTTAATTCAAGTTCCATAATAGAAGAGGGAGGTAGCATCACGCTTACAGAGATGACTGCACATTAGGATAAAGGCTTGCAGAATTTTGATTCAGTGCCACTGAAATAAGCACAATGCTGCATGGGAAACTCTCTTACTGTGCTTATAATAGCTCATAATATACTCAGAAATGCAACAAACCAGAAAAAAAACTCAGCATAATTTAGAATGCTCATACATGTCAAATAATGCACACTGTGCTTTATAATTTTTTGCTCTTCTATAAACATTGGTGGTATTTCAACATTTAAGCAAAAAGTCTGCTCTGATTTATTTGCAGATTAAGCTGTATTTTTATGCTAAATGCTCAACTGCTCTTCACCCTACAGACCAAATCATGACATTTGTTCATATATGGTTATTCTGTTAGTTAGAAGCTCTCTCCTTCTGCCTGGAGTTTTATTAATAACTCATTGCCATGGTATCACAGCATCTTAAGGAAAATAAAACAGGCAGATAGTTGCTAGGTTCTCCAACCATATCCTTATCTCCTTGTCCTTTAAGCATAAAAGAGAATACTTCTTGAGGAAGAGTTGGAGGAATAGTTTTGGTCTTATTTTATTGCCACTCTTGAAAGCAAGGCTAAGGCTGGAGATGGGCCTTCTGAAAGCTGCAAAATATTGTGGTCATCATTCAAATCCGTCACCCATGACACAGTTCTCTGCACCAGCACTTATATGAAAAAAGAAATCTCAGCTGCATAGGGACAAAAACGAAGCAAAAGGGAAGAGGGTGAAGGAATGTGATGCTTGCTTCAAGCCTCCAGTTTAGCCCTCTAGAGAACTGTTCAGTCACACCACTGTTGTCCCCATGTATAGTCACCTAAAACATGCTCTCTCCGGCTGCACGCTGAACCCTTCCCAAGGGAAGGGGCAGGCTCTGGAATCAGCACATGGCAGAGACCTCCTCTCGCTCAGTCCCACAGCCTCACGTTGTAGATATGCCTGATAGGAGTAGCAGGAACCAGGGAATCGTTTGAAGACAGGACCTCTACCCAGAAGATTCTCAGCAGTTTCTCAGAAATATTTCCAAAGTTAATCAAGTTTGAGAGATCAAACCCTTTGCTTGTAACGCAAGTGAAAGGAAAGCCCGTCCACTTTCAGTACAGATGGAGAGAGTCTCCCCATGCCTCTCCTAGGTCTAGGCTCTAGAAGTAATAAGCAGAGCCACATGTACTTGTAAACATTAACTCCTTCAATAAGTGAGGCAGGATTAAAAAAAAAAATGCTCTAACATTGTCAGAAGACGACGTCGAAGGATCAAGCTTAAATACGGTAAAACACATAAGGCAGACAGAGCTTGTTTGCGGGCCACATCTCCTTTCAAAAAGCATGTACTGCAACATTGCTCATGTTCCATTGTTTGTGCACTATTATTCCAGGAAAGAACGGGACAGTAAAAGGAAATACATAACAATAGCATAAAGTTTGGAGACTACAAGAGCATGCTTCCTATTTACAAATAATTGCAGTCTCGGCTAAATTCATTCTGAGGCCAAAGAGTGCTGCAATCAGAAGTCACACCTTCAGTTGTTAGCTAGTCTGCTGAAGCGCCTAATGAGAAAGAAAACTTTAAGCTAGTAACAGGAAGAGATATCCATGTTTACGGATTATCCAGTCTGCCATCTGGAGTGCAGCAGCTTGTTACACCATTCCTCCCCTTCCCTTCCTCCTGTTCAGATGAGAAAGTGAGCAGGGTTACAAAGAGAACACAGGAACTGGCAGATTCACCTCCTGCATCATCCGCTTAAGCTGCCAGCACCCTCTACTTTCTTCACGTGTAAGGTTAAGCAAAAAGATGGTGCAGCTCAAGGAGTAGAAAAGACAAGAAGCAGCAGCAAATTGCCTTCCCAGCTAAAGAACGGGCATAGCATGCAACATCACAAGCAGCAGGCCTGCCCCAGTCTCCCTGGGGACTGTGTGGCAGCTCAAGAGACTTTGCTCTCAGAAGGACTTTCGCTCCTGGGTGGTTGTTTATTCAATATTTTAGAAGGAAGGACACTGCCCTTTACCACGTCTTTGTCTTACTCATGTTACCAAATACTAAAGCAGAAGTGTTTAAGCGGAAGTCTATCATCTCCATGTAGCATACAATGCTGTATTTTGCTTTCTTAGGTGGCCTCATTCTTAATTTCTTAATAGTTACAAGAGATGTTAAAGACACAAAATGGGCAACACAGCGCCTATAAGTGCAGAAGGGGACCATTCCCCTTGTCTTTCAGCCGCTTGGTTGATTAACACAAGCCACAACGAGCCAGCAGTCCTTTTTCTTTTTGCTAGGTAGTTGTAGTTCTCACAAGGTACGACTCCTGCAACATTAAGTTGTGTGCAACTTAGGGTAAGAAAGAAACAAGAGGCCAAGGTAAAAAAAAAAAAAAAATCCCTGGAAACATTAAAAAATGTCACCCTATTTTACCCCTGTCTGTCAGGCCGGGTGCATTTTGTCTCTCTCTGTACCCAGAACATATACAACTCCTTCTATTTTCTAGAACTGCAATTGTTGATTGATGAGTCATCTTTCCTGTAAATTTATTTTTTAAGTGATTTTGGCATTGTTCCTTGAAATTCCGCTCTAGCTATGTAATGGAAATTTTGACCTCACACTCTGGTTTCTTTAACATCACAGATACAGAGATTATGAGTTTAAGAAGACCAGGCAGTTGAAGAAAGGATATAATGAAGAAATGTGTAGTTTAAAAAGAAAGCAAGCTGTACTGAATAAACCATCAAGTAAATATTTAGCCGTATGGCCAATAGGTTATGTTCATAATGATAATAGCAACTCATTTATTATAATTAAGAATATATTCTGGGGGGGGGGGCAGGGGGGGTGCTTTCCTCTTTCCCCTCTAGTAGTTGGTCATTTGGCCAAAGTTGTTTGCAAGTTAAGCTTTACATAAATCAAAGTTCAGTCTATTTTTCTAATTAACATTTCCCCATATTACAGTTTCAAAAAAACATTACAATTAGCAGTCAGAAAACAAAAGAGTAAATCAGGAGACAGGAGAAAGAAACCAAAAGCACCAAATCATTCATCCGCAAGATGGGATTATTGCATAGGGTAGCATAACATTTTTCAATTTGTAATCAGCAAGATAAAGGTTTTTTTAGCCTCCGTTCTTTTGCCATATGGGGGCAATATGGAAAGTAAATAGTAGCCAAAATTTCTCAGCTATGCTAAGTTGAGAACATACGAGGCCAAGCTTGGAATTCTGCATTGCCTTAGTGTCACAAGAAGGTTTGGATGGATCAAAACCAAATACAATCAAAACCAAATACATTTATGAACTACCCTGATTATATAAGATGTGACAGTATGTTACTTAACAATTAGAGCAATCCAGTCTGCATTCAGCTAGTAAAAAACAAAAATAAAAAACAGGGCGTTCAGGAAAAGGCAGATGCATCTTGCACCCACTAGAGCCTCTGACCAGTGATCATAAGCAGCCAAGGAGAAATCAAAGTAAGCTAAATCTAAGGAGCAACACAACCATGACTCATGAGGGCTGAGCCTATTTAAAACAAATTGACATTCATGTCTATCTTCCAAACGGTAACTGGGATAGCCAAGGGACATGACAACACGATCTGGAAGTTATGCATACCTGGAAAAATTTTAAACAAGATGTCTCAAGTGAGAATACCACTATGGTCTCTGGTAATTCTTCATGGTTGTGCCAAGGGGCATCCCATTATCTCCCATCCATGTTTTGCTTACACCAAACAGTTTTCATTCAGGCCAACCAAAGGAGAAAGAACACGTGCCAATGACCTCCACCGATGCTCCAACCACAGTGCAGCCGACAGTACTCTCTTCACAGATTTCAGTTAGGTATTGACTAACTTAAATGACCAATTTAAGCCATGAAGAATGCAACAAGTTAGAAACTTTGAAGAGACTCACTGCCCTTCATCATCAGTGTAGCACCCTGATGGAAAATAATGAGTAAAATAGTGTTGACTGCGCACGCTAGGATCTGCGCTTGTGTTGCCAGCACCTCGGAGTGCTTAGCAACTGTTCTAAAACATGCAAGAACGTTTGTCCTCAGTCTGTTGCTACGATGACATGAGGTACCATGACTCATACAGGTGAGACACCTAACTGATAAGGTTTCAGAAACCTTTGTGATAAGACACTACTTTAAAAAAAAAAAAATGCATAAATCAGATTTCCAGGTTTTGTCATAAACTTAAAGGAGTCTCCCCTAAAAGACAGCACTTCGGTTAAAAAACAAAAACAACCAGGAAACTGTCAATTATTTTGTTCATTTTTCTTTTCCAATCTCAGCAACGAAACTAACAGGTGGCAATATCTAGTGCACTTAATGTGCAAATAATCTTCAAAATCCTCATGTAGGTCTATAAAAAAAACAACAAAAAACAACAAACAACCCTTTCCTTCAATTCAAAATCTATGAGGACAGGTGACAAACAAGCTAAATCTGTTTCTACATATATTAATGGCTCAGAGATGGCTGCAGAGTATGCCTGTGACCTAGGGAAAAATGGAAAAAAAAATGAATACAAGGGAGTACAGAACAAACTCTCACTGATTCAAATCAAGCCATACACTGCAGGGGAATGAGACATCCTAGTAATAAATGTACAAATATCCATAACTGAGGTTGGGCAGAATGGGGGGCAGGGAGGAGAGAGAATTACTTAGCATCTGTGTAGTTACTTGAGCTGCTAGAGAAACTTCCACCAGATGTTCCTAGATGTTACCTCAGCTGCCTCCCAAACCACTATCACATCTGTGCTCTTTCTTACTGAATAGCAGTGTTATTAACTGGAATCATAGACAGTTTATTCCTGGGATAAACCTTACTATATCATTTATAAGCCAGCCAAGTGCCCCATCTCTATTTTAAATTCAATAAATGCAACATGCTAAACTCAATAACAGATTATGCAAATGAAACAAAGTAAATATTCTCCCCAATCTCCTCTCAATAACAGAATATTCAGCAAGTATCAGAACAGTCTCATTTTCAAATAGTAGTGGTCCTTTCCAATTGATTGTGCAGGAGGCAACATCTTAAATACTTCCCTCTACCTCTTAAATTATGTTGCATGGCTAGGGGTATATCCTACTATCAGTGCAAACACTAAAATGTCCAACCTCTGCATGTACAAAGAAATCAGTGATATGATTATGTTGTGCATAAGTGTATCTGAGTCAGCTTGGGTAACAACCTGTGAAAACATGATATCAGAAACTTTAAAACACAGATCAAGGGACTGAGGTGGATTTGTGCTATTCTAGAGGAAGTCTGAGTCATTCTCTTCACTTCACTACTCCTGTAATCCTGTTACTCACGCTACCTAGACTGAAGGTGTTTACCGCTTCACATGATGTTCACTGCTTCACCAGTCTCCTCAAGCCCCAAACTTCCAGAAAAATATGGTATTCAAACAAGAAAAAAGCATAAGGAAGATGACCTAAAATAACAACTTTGTTATTTCGAATCACATTCCATGTCATTTTCACTGTCAAGAACTCATAGCAAAAAACTGAGATATTGCGCGTTCACAAAAACTCCTATTCTCTTCCTGAAGGAACCCAGGTAAGCCAACCTGGCCTCCTTTAACTTAATACCGTCACATCTGTAAAATCAGGCAATAACATTTTCTCCTTCTGGCAGAAACGCCAGAAGGGTGCAAGGGGAGACACAAGGTATTCAGACAAGGTAAGAGAACGTAAGTTCAGCTGCCACAAATGAAGTCTTGCTGTTTCCATGGGACACTTGCAGATGGTGCTTAATACTAGTGAGTTCTGTCATAGCGTTGGGTATTAGATAACTAATCCCACTCAACAGGTGACTAAGAGCTCATGAATCTGCCTCTTTCAACACCTTCTGCAGACTAAGGAGACAGTCTGAAGTCAACTCTGGCCACATCCTTTGTCTCAGGACAACTAAAAGGATAACAAAAAAGATGTATATATGAAGAAGGGCAAGGGAGAACTAGGAAAAAACTCAGTGAAACAAAAGTCTCATATAACCCGATTAAGCTTAGTCAAGAAACCACCACCATGGATGTTGCAGGAAGAAGCAGACCCATCCTGCAGTCCTCAACTTACTGCCATGGTGCGATGGGGAATTCTGCCAGAAGAGCCCTCTCTGTAACAGGAGAGAAAAACCTTCACCTTCCTTCGAGCACTCTAGTCAGAAAGCACTCTATTTTCTGGAAAATAAATATATGTTAACTTCAATTTTCACCCTCATCAACCCTCCTCCACGTCCTCCATTTGAAAACCACTTACAATAGGGCTTCACAGGCTGGCGGGGGAGGCAGGATATTCATATCCAGGGAAGGAAAGGAGAACATGTATCCTGAATGAGGACATAGCCAGAAAAGAAGAGCAGCTGAGCCAGAGGATGGTCTGATACCGAAAAGGAGAAGGGTTTGGGCAGCACAAGAAAGAGGAGCACATTTCTGCCGCCAAGATACTATTACCAAGAAAGAAAAACAATAAGGAAGGGATAAGTTGCCAGACTATCTCAGCCTTAAACATAAACAACTTTCAACCCCCACAGAACACTAATGAGAGATGACAATATATGCTCACCACTCTAGTAAAACTAATACCTGTCATACACATTCTCAGTACAAGTTCTAGATGCTTTTAGAAATCAGCTTCAAATGTCTAGAGTTTAAAAAAAAACCTCTAAATTTCTTAGTAACTACTGTCTGAATATTGTTCTTTACTCTTATGCAAAAAATAGCTTCTAAACTCATGCTTTGTTTAACTCATTTTCACAAGCAGTCTTAACGTGTTAGAAGAATTCTTTTAAAAGAGATAAACTACCCACAGAAAGAAAAGTGATAAAACTAACTACATAATAGAATAACCTGAAAATCTCAAGTTACTTAATATATCATGAACATATCATCTATCCAAAAGTATTACTGGAAGTGAAAATATTTTTGGATACATTTGACGAGGATAATTTTATTCTCTCCTCAAATATAGCATCAACTCAAATAGCATCAGAAATAATGATTGACCTAAATTACCAGAAATAAAGACGGGAAAAGGAAGAAAAATCGTCATTGTTAAATAAAGGTTTTTACTACGGAGAGTAAAGTTCTTCTATGAGGTCTTCATGTGCCCAGTACCAAAATCACCTATTGTTCAGTTTCTTAAAATCCCCTCTGCCTATCACCATTGTGGCATGCAGGATCTGACTACACTAGGCAACACTGTAAATATTATACTTTTATCCATCAGGATTTAAAAAAAATACAATAAAATTGAAAAAAAAACCACAAAACCTTACCTTAACAATTTCAAAATTATTCTGAGCTTAAGTTTACACATAAGCGATACAGGAAGTAATAACTGATTATTCCAAACTATCTCTTAAGTTATTCTCCAGACTTTTTACTCTCAGCCCAAATAAATTTTCTAGTTATTTTCTAGGTACACTGCACTACACGATTATGTAACAAAGAGAAAAAAACAACTGAAAAGCCCCAAGAGCCAAAAATTTACAGTTCCAAGTTACCACTATGCTATAAAGCTGATACACCTGAGTGACCGCGAGCAGGCAACTTAGCCACACTCCCACCAAAAAACAGGGCAGGCTCCAGAATCTGAGAAATAAACTGCGAGACCGAAAAGTGTTTACAGAGCAGCTTGCAATCATCAGGCAGTGGGCTCTGCAAATGGAAATTATTACAACATATGGTATGTTCTAGCCATGAGTTAAGGAAACAAAAAAAAAAAAAAAAGCCTTTGGAATCATGACTAGGCACATATGTTCCACACAGAAATGAAACTGCTATTTCTTGGGTATAGTTCTTTGATTTTCATGACTTATACTGGATAAAGACTAGGTTTAGAAACAAGAAGAGTAAATCAGAAGTTAATACGTAAAGAATCATACGACAGCTGCTGAAGTACTTCACAACCTGCAGGCAAGACACAATTTGTAGCTAGAGGCAATGTCTTTCGCTATATTTAATTCCTACAGTTAAAAGTCAAGTTTCCAGGTACGAAAGCCCTTCTTCAGGGATCAGTAGAATAAGGAGCAAAAGGAAGCACTCTTCATAAAAGGAGGAGATGCAGAAGAGAACAACAAGCTTTGACAGGCCAGAAGTCAAAGCACACCAGCCTGTCATTGATTTGGGCATGACAAATCACGATACTTTGTGTTGATCTGCAGGAAAAGGGAGTCTCTCCACCTGAAATGTCTTCAGTAAATGCTTCTTTGTGCTCCTGCTCGGGCTGGTTTGGATGAACACTCAGAGAAACCAAACGGCACTCTACCTCCTGGCAAACTGCTCGTTCTGTTCAAATTATTGGTCTCTGAGGAGGGGCAGTAGCAGAGGTGGCATCAGGTGCTCCCGCAGTGTGTCCGCGCTGAGCATCGAGGCCCAGCAAGCAGCAGGACTAACAAAAGCCTTAATGCAGACAGAGGCTCAAGCTACGAGGGTTTGACAACACATTGATAAAACAAATCCTTCTTTATATTATACACTGGCCAGTATTACTGCCAGTAACTAATTATGGCTATGTATGACACTAGCTAAGACAAGCATATGGTGTAAAAAAGTGACAATATGATTAGTCACAACTTTGTCTTTAGCAGCCATATAAGCTAGGGGTATTTAGGTTTTCAAGAGTCTGCTAAAGGAAGTCCCTGAGCCTATTTTTATTTTTACAGGATCACCTTTCATTTGGTTTCTAATCTTTTAGACTAAGCAAACAAGCCAATGGAAATGAAGGAAATGGAATTATGAAGCATAAAATAAGGGTACAGACACTTTGTTATCCTTGTTTATGTTGTTCTTTTCATCTGCCTCTGCATGAAAGACCCCCACAAAACAAAGGAAGAAATACATTCACCGATTACAACAGTACTGCACGAAAAGAGCTCAACACATACTGTTTCCAAATGCATAGCACAAGCAAAGCAGACGACTACTACACTTACCATAATTATACTTCAGTTAGAGCAGCCTTCTGACAATACATGCAGTTTTCGTATGGAAGGGGTTTTTTGTTTTGTTTTACATCAGCTGTACCCTTCATTCAACACGAATATCTAAATAGATGGAGAATGGAAATAAACATTCTCCCTCCGTGTGTGAAATCCATGATTATTCTAAACAATTAAAAGCTTCAAAGTGCATAACATCAATTGGTTTCTCCAAGCATTCATCCATACTTCACGTCTGGCAGTGGTTTCAAAGAAAATCTGGACTAAATAACATGATTCAGATGTGAAAAGACTGACAATAAACTGAATTTTAGTACCACTCAGTCATAAAACAGCGAGCTTTTGTACTGTGCGTCTAAATCAGTAAAAATGAAACTGTTTCTTCCAAGAACAATGTGCTGGATGTTTAACCTGTGCGCCCCACAACAAAAAACAGGAAAAAAATGTTTTTTCTGATTTCCCTCATTTCATCAACATTTAAAACTACTTAAAGCAGCCATATACAATAAAATTTAAACAGGAAAAAAAACCTCTTTTCTTCTAAAGTCCTACTAAAAAATTCTAAATTACATTATCCATTTTTGTCATTTTTAATAAAGCCATTTTATGATGCTCTTTTTCTTAAAGAATAATACCCATAGTAGAACTACAAAACAAGGCCATAAAAGGCTTTTCTCAGATTTTAGCTAGGTGGATCAAATTGTCTTTAATCAAGGCAAAAGCTGTTCACTGCAAACATATTATGATGTTAACATAAATAATAGGCCTAGGCCATGCAAAGCAGGAGCTACAGAGCTGCAGGAAGAAAGCACAGTGCACAGCAACTTCTCTCACATTTTATAAGGGCCTTCCTTATCTGTCTCTTCAAATCCCTATAGGAAATGGTCTTTTGTTAGTTCCCATGACCAGTAATTTTTCTATAAAAAGGATAAGGAAACAAATAAAGTAATTGAACAAAGCACATTTCTGGAGTTTCCTGGGCTAGGGTGGACAGATGAACTTATCCTGCTGTGAAAGAAACTTATCATATGCAAGTATATATCACAACATGCCATTAGCAGATGGTGATTAAAAAATACGCATGAGGGAAGCTGGGGTGGGCTTAGTCATACTGTTCATGTGAAAACACAGATTACTACGGACACGTTGTCACAATGATGCATAACTTTTATCGAAACCAGAATCAAAAGCTGAAAATGGATTTCAGAATAGAATTTGAGCAAAATGTTGCTGAAAACAGCAAGATACAGCAAAGATGGCATGACCGCGCTTGCCTTGTTCCTATAATCCCTCTGTGGCTAGCAGCTCTAGCTACGGACAACATACTAAGCTAGATGGACATTGGTCTGATTCAGTACATCTGTTCTTCAGCTCTTAGAAGAGCTCAGATATAAAGACAGGACAGCGTTTCTTGCACAGTTTATTCTGTTACTTACTGATGGTGTGATCTTTTTATTACTTAATTATTTAATAGCAGTTCTTTTATATTTAATGCATGTGGTTTATGCAAATCTTATCCACTACAGATAGAGATTTATAAATTACTCAAAATTACAGTGCTGTAATTGGACAGTGTTGACATGAAACTTGAGTAGTTTAGGAATTTCCAGAGGCATGATGCCTAGAGCCAAAGTATAATTTCAGCTCTGAAACAGATTCCCTCTCCACCTTTAGGCTAGTCATCTCCATTTCCTCCTCTCTAAACTTGCCTCCTGGGACGGTGGCAGAGGTTTAATTAATGGACGTGAATCACCTTAGCACTGCCTTCTGAACTCCAGATATAACCAATAATGAGCCAAAGTTTTATTCGAGCACAGCTCTAGCTGCAGTTGAGGAAAGGCATGCCTTCCTCTATGCCACACTCAATAGTAGTCCTGCAAAACACCAAAAACATATCTGTGCTATTTTTAATCTCTGTCAACAACTGCAGTAGTCCACCTTTAAGTGTGCGGCCACTCCGTTAAGCTTTTCTACAGCCTGCACTCAGACCTGTGCCATCACAGCTTCTCTGTTAACTGCACTCAAGTTAGCAAACCAAGACCCAGCAGTCAGAAGCTAACCTATGTGTACCTGCCTCCTTAACCTCCGATGCAGAGCAGACACCATCACTAGTTGCAAGCACGCCTCTTCCTCCAGGAGTCCTCTCTCCTCCCTGCTCTTCTCTCCCCTTTTCCCTAACCACAGGGAGGTTAACACTCCTCAAGCTAGCTGAACTGCCTACATGATCACTCCATAATCTGTTTCCATCCAAATAAGAGGTTAGCACAGATGAACTCCTTCAGCTTTTTCAGTTGAGCTGGTTTATTCTGACCAAAACAGACTAGAGAACAATTGCAGCTGAGAAAGGGGGAGTAAGGGGGTAGAGGAAGATCCCAAGAGATGTGTCGTAACTTCCTTTTGGCCACCACACCATTAATCAGTGCTAAAGAACCTGTTCAAATGGCAGGGCTGTCAAATGTGCCCTTCCCCCTGCCTCCCTTATTCACATGACCGCACATCCATAGGATGGCCTGTGCACCAGATTTGATCACCACCTTCCTCTTTGTCCAAGTATATTCGTACATTGCCTCTCCAGGTGATTTTTGGCATCAATACCAAGAAAAAATGCTTTCATGTATGTGTTACTGAAGAGACTCTCTTTTTATGTGATGCTAGAAAGCTTCACACTGCAGAGTAAAAGGAAAGAGAAGCTACTGAAAGTACCATAACTGGAAAGTACCATCACTTTCCCCGTGGGACTTCCTGGCAGTTCCAGATGTCTCACAGCAGCAGATAGGTTCGATTGCCACCTCCCTGTTTTGTTTTTTATTACCACCTTCCCATCTTGTCTGGCCATGAGGAGCACTTCATCATACAGTGCAGGCCACAGACCCTCACTGTGTAATTTCAAACCAACAACTTTTCTCTGAGTTTCAACACAGCTTACAGATGAATGTCCGGTTTTAAGGACCAGATGTAAAGTAAAGGCAAAGCTGTTATGCCACTCAGAGGCAGGCTGTTCCAAATTTCAGCAAGCGAATGTCAGGTAAAGACGTGCCAAAGAAAAATAATTAAATTTACACATCAGTCATTTATTACACAGAAAAGAATTAAACTGCCATCAGTCATAAGCTTCTCAAGGTCTGACTGCTTCTGTTTCAGTACCAAGTATATTGCCGGACCTATTAAAGAAAATAAGAACAAAAACAATGCACGCACATGCATGTGCACATGTGCGCACACACACACAGACTGTATGGCAGTCACTTCACTGAAATCTCATGGCAAGATACATTTCCACTACCTGCTGATTACCTTCCCGCAAAAGAGATCACATTCTTTTTTGTGATTAAAATAAAAGAGAGACATACGTACATTAATGCAAGACAAAACACAAGCATCATGGAATTATCTGAAATCTACTACTTATTTTCATTTAATTTTCTCAAAACGAAACAAAACAGGTGGTGTACTCATTATGAAAAGCTAGCTGTTCTGAGATTTCAGCCACTGTGAAAAGTTTCTCATGGGGTTACAATCAACAAGAGATGGAAACTCACGTAACGTTACACTTTAATAAATTCCTGTCGATCTTTTGGCCTCAAGAAATTACAGTCACCATGTTACTGCCTGCACACTGGGTATGTGAATCCTCAAAGCATTAAGGCTCTAATCTTACTCTAAATGGTTAAATTTGTTTTCACTTGGCAACTTCATGAAGTCAAAACAAGAACATTTTCCTAAACTGAACTGAGGCATCAAATCTTTCCACTATACATACCGTTTGTTAGCAAACTTGCACATACTTTCCATCCATATACATTCACTGGCACCAAGTACAGGGAGAGTATGAACTTTCCCCTCTTCTCCCCCATGTAGCCTTCTCTCCAACCCTCATTAGCTAAACTGAAACTAGTTATAGGAGGACTAAAAGCAGTTACATGCTTAAAAACATTATGTTAGTCAACAACTGATCGTATTAAAAGTGTGACCGTCATTTGAGAATACCCTTAAAAACAAAATTAAAAAAAATCTCATGGCTTTTTATAAGCCTTTAAACGATAATCTAGTTTATATACACGATCTACAGCATAGAAAAACAGTCAGCTGTTCTGTAATCGAGGCTTCTCAAAAGTAGTATAGCTTTGCACTGATTCAAAATGCGTTATTTTCAACCTACACAAGCCCAAAACACTGCAGTCATTCCCAAGGGCAGTTTACCAGCTCTCTCCTCTAAAATCCTCAGGAAGACATTTTTGTCTTTTCCCTCCCACTCAGAAATCCTTATTGCTCTCCTTGAAAATGGAGTCTGTCTTTTCCATCCACAACTACTGCCTCCCAAATAGGACTCCCACCTTAAGACATCTACAGGTAAGTAAGTGCCACCAGTAGAAGTGCTAGACCCTAATGCCCTTATTCTTTTTCCTGTACCAGTTTGATGTCAGGCTCCATCCCAACCTAAAGCTGCCTTGACTTCTCCACAGAAAAGTTTCCCTGCCCTGAAATGCTTGGTCTCGTTCTAATATGCTAGAAGAAGCTGGAGGGAGAGGACCAATATGATGATGTTCTGACCTAACTTTCACTCCTCCGTTCCTCCACATCCTGCTGTGTGTTGTCCCTTTGCCCGCAGCTCCACATGGGGGATGCTGGCAAGCAGGGATGCTGCTCACTTCTACAGGTGTGAGACCACCTCTGTATGGAAAAGCAGAAACCCTCCTGTGAAAAGCCTTCCCTTAGGCTTAACTAAAGGCAAATTTTCCTATTCAAATGGGAAACAAGCAGAAAATGCAAGACATACGAGTAAGTGCTCAATTTCATGAGGGCTCCTGTTCCTAGTACATAATTATTACCTGCAGTAATAGGCAATGTGGATCCTGCCATTTTTTTTTCCTTCAGTTACAGCATCAAAAGAATACTAAGAGCTTTAAAGGTGTAAACAAAGCATTCCTGCTCTGGAATGGCATCAGCACCTGGACACCTGGCAAAACACAGTTCAACACCTACTGTACCGATCTCTCAACTCCCTTGAAAGCAAGCATGAATATTCTTGCCTGTTCCTTAATTACCAACAACATTTAAAGAGAAGAGTGTTCTGAAGTCCGTTTCAATAGTTTTTATGCTGGTTACATTACAGCAAAATGCTTTGATCTGGAGGAGGGAGAAGGAGGGGAGAAGTGAACATCTTAAGTTCAGAAAGCAAAAAGCCAAGATGCACAAAACTGAAGCACTCCAAAGTTAAAAATAATCATCTTTAAACTGCAAGAGCAGAGCTGTAATTTTGAGCAGTACAGCATGACATCATGGTTTATATGGGGCCAGCTCAATAAATCAAAGTGTGCCTAATTAGAGATCCTACTGCAAATCTGCATGATTTGGACAAACAATTAAAACAGGACAGTCCATACCGCAAGCCAGATCTGTTTACTAAATTATGTTATTTTCAAACTTTTAGCTTCACTACTGCTTACAAAGCTTTCACATTTAGCAAATTATAGACCCGTAAGCTTTTATTTTAGTCTGACTTCACTTTCAAGGAATTCTTCAATTAACTTTACATTGCTTTAAGCTCTTCATGCAATGAGAAAACAATCTGTGGTTTCTTACTTCTTCCAGTGCCAATGGCTGCCCTCCATGTTTGCCTTGTAGACATACTGCCTTTTTAGAGCCAGGCTCTGTTTGTCTAAAACCAGCTAGTTGTCATAGCATTTTGACAAGTGCTATGTAAAAAGAGAACAAAACTTTGTGGTGGGTAAACTAGTAAGAATAATGAAGATTGCTCTCACAATCTCAACAGATGAATAACAAATTCAAGGAACACACAGCAATAAACCCAAAGCTGAAAGCCCTCACTGCTACAGCTGCCCTTCTCTCCTACCCCACTTTTTAATTTTCCAGTTTCTACTTTCCTATTTTCCTCTCAGCTGTTTTTCTCAAATTTGTGCTTTTTCTCAAATCTAAAAGCCATGACATGCCCAAACATTTAAAGCCTAAAAAACCCCAGGGCTATCAAACATTACAATCTCTAGACGGTCAGGACGCTTCTGGAATTGCTTGATATGCTGTGGAGACTTTTAACTATCATTTACTGTGTAGATAATGTTAAGCCAAGAGCCAAACAGCTTAATAAAAAGCATGAGCTGAAACAAAGGGACAGGGTTGTTTGCTAAACTGCACATTTTTTCTCCAGGGAGGAAAAGGGAGGAAAAGGGAGGAAAAGGGAGGAAAAGGGAGGAAAAGGGAGGAAAAGGGAGGAAAAGGGAGGAAAAGGGAGGAAAAGGGAGGAAAAGGGAGGAAAAGGGAGGAAAAGGGAGGAAAAGGGAGGAAAAGGGAGGAAAAGGGAGGAAAAGGGAGGAAAAGGGAGGAAAAGGGAGGAAAAGGGAGGAAAAGGGAGGAAAAGGGAGGAAAAGGGAGGAAAAGGGAGGAAAAGGGAGGAAAAGGGAGGAAAAGGGAGGAAAAGGGAGGAAAAGGGAGGAAAAGGGAGGAAAAGGGAGGAAAAGGGAGGAAAAGGGAGGAAAAGGGAGGAAAAGGGAGGAAAAGGGAGGAAAAGGGAGGAAAAGGGAGGAAAAGGGAGGAAAAGGGAGGAAAAGGGAGGAAAAGGGAGGAAAAGGGAGGAAAAGGGAGGAAAAGGGAGGAAAAGGGAGGAAAAGCTCTTCTACAGAATGTTATCCAAGCACAGACACGAATAGGGTATTATTCACTTCTATGTATTAGGAGTTCAAATGAATCACAGCATACTATATGCCATCATATTCAGTGCATACTAATGCTTGTAAAGACATGGCAAATGTACCTCTCAACCACAGCCACCATGAGCCACATCCTTAAACGTCAATGCATCTTTCAGACCTCCATTTGAGTTCTTTGTTACAATAAAAATGCATCAAGCTGTAAACTAAGAGCAATTTTTTACTTTGAGACTGTCTTTGTGGAGAGAAGTATTATGACTGACCTCTGTCAAGTGTGAACATTCAAAGTCAGACATTCAAATTCCCCTATGTTTTCAGTGTGCAGCAACAGATTTCTCACAAAAAAATCCCCGTAACTGTTTGGACATACTTCTGAAAGCAACAGTGAAAATTAAAAAAGCAGCCTTCCCCAGAAGTATCTATCTTTGCAATGTGTGCTTTCAAAGTACAATGCTTAGGGAGTGAAATACTTCAGTTCTCTTGTGTAAACTTGCACGGATTGTTTGCTATTGATCTTTTGAGTCATATTTTGGCAGTAAACTGGTATCCTAGAAAATGTAAGCACCACAGACCAAGTGACGTAATCTAGGTCTATATTTAACTCATCTTTACTTTTTAAGAGGAAAACTCTGGAAAGGATAAGAAAATCAAAGACAGTGAAAACAAACAAAAAAAATTCCAGCATATTTGCAGTTAAATTTATATTCCAAAGTAAAGACTCTGAAGTTTAGTTCTACCTCCAGGTTATAAACCTCAGGATAATGAAAAACCTTCAGAAGAAATGGTTTGTTTCTTTGTATGAACATTATTTTTTAAGCCACAGGAAAGTACTCAGACAGATAAAAGGAAGTAATATTTCTACCTGTGCTCAAGATGTAGGACAGTGGATTGCTTTCTTTTTAATTTGAATGATGGAAAGTGACTCCACAAAATCAGGGCAAAAACTGATCTCCAGGAAGTGAGATCTACTACTTCTTCAGACCTAATCCTTCTCTCCTTCGGGCCCAAGAGAAGGAGAGCGAGCATGAGCCCATTCATATGACCTGGACTTGTGCTGTGTGTGCAGTATACATATTTGCACTGCACGCTGATGCAAAATTTCCTCTACTTTTTTATGGCCCAAAGCAGGTGCCACGATGTCAGGGTCTCTCTGCTCCTTTGTGGAGCACGTACCACCGCATGACATTTTTCACAAAAGCAGGAATAGTCTGTAGAGGAGGGAAGCTGATAGAAGGAAACAAATGCAATGCTCTTGACTGGTAATTAAGACTTTGCTCTGTCTCAGAGTCTCAAACGTGACGAACCTTTAACTAACAGAGACTGCCAGAAAAGAGAACAGTGAGAGAGCAAGAGAGAGAAAAAAGTGGGGGGGGGGGAGAGATGGAGTGCATTTGCTTCCCGTTTTCTTTCTGTCAGGTTTCTCCCATTAACTGACAGCCACTCTCTACGTGCTTAAATCTCCTCCAAGTCTGGTTAGCCTTAAAAGAACAACATGATCAGGCCACTGTGTAGACAAAAATTGTAAGACTCATACCCCTTATCTTAGGTCAACGTTTCCTTACCTTTCCGAAGCAGTGCCTCAGTGATGCCAGCTTTTTCGCATCTTTTCCTTATTCCTTCACATGCAGCCTATATTACTGCTTCTCTCCTCTCACCTCCTTCCCACATTACCCCCACCTCTTTCTCATTCCCAAATGGGAACCAATGGCGTTGACAGGGGTCAAGATGAGCATGAACACCTTCTGTCCCTCCTGTGGCATGCACGCACTTCTGGGCAACTATGAGCTGCGTCTGCTGGCATAAAGTATCTCCGCCTCCAAAGTTCACTTGAGAACGACACTCACTGCCTTAAAGATGGACTGATGATGAAGCAGTAAATTTGAACCTTGAGAAAATTAAAATTCACACCACTTGCACCAATTTCATCAGAGGCTGAAACCCAAGTAAATCAGTTTGAATAGCAAGTGAGAGATTTTGGCCTTGCATTGTACTAATGACTGGACTAGATGACTATAGAGGGCCCTTCTGAGATTAAATTGTAACAATACAGTTGCCAGAGAATTTTAAAGATAGGAGGCCTCATTTCCCAATATGATTTACACTATTTTCTCATTTTAGCTTTGGTCTTGTAAAAAACACACAAACCCCAAATAAATAATCAGCAGCACAGAGCTTGCCTTAGATACTACATATTGCCCAAACAGCTGCATACTGCCCAAATGACAGACAGTTTTGACCAAAGAGATTGCAATACCAGTGTTTCCATTAACCCTTTATTAAGGATCACAGAATTCAAAATGCCTCTTTGCAGCATTACCTCATGTTGGAGCCTGTTACTGATTGATTAAAACTGTATACATGTAGGGAGGGGGGAAAAAAAAAAAAAAAAGGAAAAGCAGAACTGCAACACTAGGAACCAACAGCGTCCTCGACAAAAGAAACGGCCTGCTGTTCTCAGTCCACTTCCATAGGTTGATTGTGAATTGTAACCAGACAAGATCTCTTTTTTAAAGCTTCCAGCAACGAGCAAACATGTCTAACGCACAGGAAGTCATATTTATAGTTGCACAACTCTCTACAATATACCAATTCTCTCATAACCAGAAATTGTCTCTAGGCCTTCTAAACGGAAGACTTTTTTCCTTGGGATTGCAGTCTTAACAAGCAGCTTCTAAATCTACACTTAGTAATGGCTGTGGAGGGAAAAACAAAGCAGAGTGCAGTCCGCATATCATTACGAAAAAGTAAAGATATATCCAACTTGTTTAAAAAAAAAAAAATCTGGACTCCTGGTCTTGCAACTCATGTTAATTACTTTGCTGAATCGTGTTTAAAGTTAAAGCATGCATTTAACATTATCTACTAAATATATTTATTTTGCTAGCTAGCCTTAAACTCTTTTAGGGTATACACAGATAAAGAAATTACTACGACATAGGCTTAGCTATAAACCTGCACAGGGCCTCTGTGCATGCTGACATCCCACAGTGCCTCTGCAGCAGCTCACTCCGCCTGTTGCAAACTTCTTTACGCTTACGGCAGGGTACATGACTGTTTCTGAGCCGCTACTGCAGCTGCAGGTGACAGTCAATGACTTGCTTGCCTACTTGTACTATTTATCACCTTCCACATAGAAAATTATTAAAGGAAAAAAAAAACAGATACCTATTTGAAATATTCAAATTCTCGTCTAACCACCATGTCAGAGCATTCAAAAAGGCCTACCGTTAACCTTGGCAAGGGCCTTTTTTGTTTATTTGTTTTTACTATAGAGAAACTTTATACCATTATTAAAGGAAGATCAAAAAAAGAGCTTAATACTTTACCAAAGGAGAAATTCTTCAAAAGCAGAAACCACTGCAAAGTGTTGTTCTTACCTGGAATTGAAAGAAAAGAAAAGGGGGGGGGGGGGGGAACCCAAGGTTCAGAATCATCTCTAGGAACATCGCACCTTCAAAACACAAAGAATCCCAGAACAATATTTTACAGACATCATGACAACCAGGGACCAAATCTAAAGAAAACAAGCGACACCAGAAGAGGAAATTGCAAATTCTTTGAAACAATAATTAACCTTAAGAAGGAAATCACTACTAATATAAACAAACAAGTAATAGAGGAAACAGTTTTACACAAGGAAACCTGTCTTAAAGCGGCAGCACAAAGGCATATGAAAAGAGACTGCCAGAAGAGATGGGTCTCTAAAGAAGATCTGAGCAATTTCTGTAGCAAGAATCATTCACACAGAGGCTTCAGATATGTCATTGTCAAGGGTTAGCAAACCAGCTTTGACCACTGGAGATTCAAAAAGTTGCTAAATAACTGGAATTTAAAGTGAATGTAATGTTATACTGCTGGGCAATTACACACAACCACGTGGAGTTTCAAGATCTCTGATCCTCACTAACAGGCTGAATTGCTTTGACAGACATAGCTTTTGATGAACAATACTTGCCATTTATAAGCAGCTATAGCCAAGTCAACCATCTTGGTGATTATTTCATTATTTTCTCTCTCTACTCTATCCCCTACTTTCTCTACTGGCATTGCAGAGAAATAGGAAAATATGAAAAACTAGAAATATGAACATTTTTCATCGGAAAAAGACAATTTCAAAATTCTTCATGAAAAACAAGCATGACAAAATTAACACAGGTCTAATTTTTATAGTTTAAAATCATTACTTCTTGCATAAAAACCTCATTCTCAAACCCTGAAGTAAGTTAATTTTTTACTTTCCTTTTACTCCCTGAAATTCTTAAATACTTGCAAGCGAGCAACAGTATTTACTCATATTCCAGTGTGAGAAAAGAAGTGCATAGGGCCATAAGAAAGCTATGACTAAAATAAATACTAATAACACCTGAAATAAAAATTGTTTCTAAGTCAACTACCTGCAAATAATAGTATTTCAGAGACTGCCCTTCTTCTTGTTTATTACACAGGTCCCCTTTGTGCTTTCTAGTATTTGGCAACTGTAATGCAGAAAAGCTAGGAAAACTGAAGTTTAGCAAAACAACAGCAAAAGTTTAGCCATGACAACAACAATAATTTGATCAAAAAAGAAATACGATAGAATAGGGAGCT
Source organism: Struthio camelus (assembly GCF_040807025.1). Taxonomy (NCBI): domain Eukaryota; kingdom Metazoa; phylum Chordata; class Aves; order Struthioniformes; family Struthionidae; genus Struthio; species Struthio camelus. The sequence continues at coordinate 98,262,053 of NC_090942.1, forward strand.
CCATGAACAGCGGAACCAACGTGGTTTGGCTTCCTATTGGTTTGCGTCCTATTGGGATTCTCCAATTCTTAGTAAGGTCCACGAGCTCACACTGTAGCTCTCTGCTCAACAGAACACTAAGACCTCTCTCATACCTAGGAACCCACTTTTTATTAAATGCTTTGAAACTCTGTATCATCAAAGTCTCTATTTCTCAATTGGTGCAAAAGTCACTGGGGATCACTGTGCCAGACAGATAAAGGTCTTTCTTCCTTAGAAGAACAAGCTAGTGAGAGAAACACTAGATCCATTAATAAATTCACTCAATTTTCATGAAGTAAAACATTTATTTATTAACAACTACAGCTAACAGTATTTAGCTAAGAAAAAGGTCTTTCTTGCTTGCGACTTCTACTTATTTTTTATACTCACTTAGGAGGACTATTGCAAGAGAAAAATCTTTTAAAGAGGCTAAAATAGCATCAACAAATGGTCAGCAAGCTTCAGTACTTACTTAAAGGGAGATGGTGGGAAAAGTAGGACATGGAAAATGCTTGTTATGGAGTTCTGAAACATAAACACACCGCCTCTGCTTCATCTCCCTCACAGGGTGAGTTTTTCCCTACCTTTCCTAAAGGGATTTAGGAAATGGAAATTTCCAAAGCAAGACAAATAACAAAAAAATAACAGGTATAAATTAAGACTGCCACAGAGATGCACTCAGGAAGCCTAGGAGATTATCTTTGGAAACACTCACCTTCTCACATGGAAAAACAGCAGGCAGCTACCATGTGAATGAGGGAAAGCCAGGTCTACCTAAAAACAAGGCAACCCCTCAATTCCCAAGAGGAAACTTAAAGCAGGAATGAAGGAGGCTGCATTCAGGAAGAGCAACGATTGTTACACTATGCACTTTTCTCATGGTGGTAAACCAAAGTGCAACAGTGCATTTGGAAACCCTTTGCATTAACCTGTAACTATCTACCTACTTAGGTTTATTAAAGGCTGCTAGGGAGATAAGCAATAAAAAAGAAAGCTCAAATGGTCAGTGGTAATCTTGCAAGGGGGTGTTTTAAGCTACAAGATGACCAACCACAAACCAGGAACAGAGGTTTTGGCTCTGAGAAAGATCTGACAGAGGTAGAGTCTCGAGAGAATTTCAAGAAATCCCAAGGCAGAGACTCCATATGGGCTCTTCTCAAAAACAGGAGAGAACTGAAGAAAGGCTCTGGGTACAGACCTGTGCATGCTACTTCCCTCTCTCATGTGCATGAAATGGCTCTCCTTGACATATGATGCCTACCAGCATACCCGCTGATGAGTACACATACCCCAGATACCATCTTGTTCTTCAATTCCCCTTGCTCTATTCCTTTCTTTTTAAACCTTAGACTCCCTATAGCCTTTTGGTATGTTGTAATGAGAGACTGCTCAAATGATTAATGAACATAATGAATATGCAAAATCTAATAACAGATTCAAAGAAGCATTTTCGTGCATTTGCCTTGGAAGATAAGGTGCCAACATCTAGTTAAAAGAGTTCTCTGTGTGCTTCCCATGGTCCTAGCATAACTGATAGACCAAGGTAAATTTTGCAACAGAAAAGGTCACAGAATTAAAGGCATTAGGAAGAAAAACAAAATACTAAACTCTTCCCTGTTTTGGGCACTTCACAACGCTTTCTCTGAATATGTAGGACTTGAACGCTGGCCCTTCTATGCATATTGTTCTTTTGCCAAATACAAGATATAAAACACTGAAGTACTAAAAAGATAGTTTATTTCCAAATTACCAGAGGTTTGCCACTGTGTGCAACTAGATACCTCAAAGCACGTGGAGATAACTATGATGGTGACCAGCACTGCCTTCAGGCACGCTGTACACGAAGGCAAGACGCTACAAATGCTGAACAAAGCAAAGCATATGCAAAAAGCACATAAACCTTTACATAAATCTAGATTTAGGTAACCCAGTAACTAAAGACCATGAATTATAGTTCCGGTCATTCAACCAACAGTTATTTTGGCTTGGTACACTTGTTATTAGGTTACCTGAGCCAGGACACTCTTACTAACATCTGTTTCCTGCTCTTTGGGCCTTTCCTTAAGCAGAACTTCCACTGAACTTGAGAGTTTTGGCTGAGCCAAGGAGGCCAAATGGAGAGCTCTCCAGATGGTCTGCTACTTGGAGCAGCAAAAGGCAGCTACAGCTTGACATTAACTAGAGGGTGGATAAAGTCCTGCCTCATAAACTTGTGGGAGAAGGGAGGGTAAAGGCAAAATATAAGCTGTTTAAAGATGGTTTCTTTTTTCACTTTTACTTCATTTAGCACATTTTATTTGGAGAAATAAACGTTTGAACTTTGATTTCTTTTATAATTGAAAGAGCAAAGGAGAGGGGTATATGTAAAAAGCTAAAAATCCATCACAGTTCTACAGTCAAAACACTGCTTGTTTAGCAAGAAGGGAAAAGAAAAGAAAAAAAAAGTCAGTATTACCCTTTCACTGTTTAAGCTTAAAGTTAGATTATAGATAGACAGCTTACATAAAGGCACATGTCAAAAATATGCTTTTTTTAATGCTGTGGCTCACTGAAATCTATGCTCCTCTCACATGTAAACAGTTCCACTAAAAGAAGCAAAATAAAGTGCAGACAATGAATGCGGACATGTTGGACATGAGCTTTTACCATCCCCATGCAGGCTTCTATGCGCTTATAGTAATTAACTCCATTAGCCTATACTACATTGTATGCAGGATGTATTACATGTTGCTTTTAGAGCGCCGAGATTTTTTAGTTTTTTTTTTTTTTTAATGTTTACCCTGTTTCGATTTTATTCATCTGGTGTAATTTCTGTGACTAGCAGATTATTGGATGAGCTTTCTTTCCTTTAAGATATCTTTGCAAAATGTAATTGGCAAGCACACATTGTACAATTTGCTTTCAGGGATCAGCATGGCCTTTATAAGAAATAGTTGACAGGTATACCTTTTTTCTTATAACTTTCTGGGACTAATGGTTCACTTTGACCGTGATTTATTTCTTAAGTGAATGTTATCTCTGAAAAATAGCACTTACCTAAATACCAAGGTTGCTTACAATCTACACAAACATTATGCTCTCAAGCTTTCATTTCTGAAAATATCAAAAAGTAAGAAGGATGACGCTGGACTTGTAAAAACATACTTTACCAACAGAATGAGTCTCATGGCATTTTAAGCTTCCCACATGACATTTTTCTGTCTATCATTCTAGGACTTTTTCCCACACATGGTGCTGCTGATATAGGCTTTGGCAGGTTTAGATATGAGCTGTCTGGAAAGCGATAGCTTATTTTCAGCATAACCTTCTACTGTTAAACATTAAGCACTTTTTGCATGAGGCAATTCAAATTGAGCAGTACATACAGCACAGAAGTAGATAGTTTTAGCTCATGCAAGGTGAAGTTCTGAAGGAATCCAAAGACTTCATGACAGTCTACAGAGAAAACCAAGTGACCTTGAAAAACTGGATCTTCTTGCAAACTGTTCATTGTCTTCATGTTGATCTCCTCAGAGAGGCTTAAGGGCGTTTGACAGCACACCTTCTAGCAAATTTTGTGGAACACTAATACAGACACCCTATGAAAAACCTACAGGTGAAGAACACACATACACAAATAGTAGAATTAACACTGATCTTCACACATGAAAGAGGTGTGATTGCTGCAGTTGTCCATCCCACAGTTAGCAAACGGGGTGTGACTAAGCATCAGAGAACAGGTTCGCCTGTTGTCTTGCCTAGTAAGGTCAATTCCCTTGTAACTATTAAGGGGTCAATAGCTGAAAATAATTTGCCCAGAACAGTTGAACTTGCAGCTGGAGGTAGCTTCAAAAGGTGCAGACAGCATCACAAACTTTCCATTTGTCTTCAGTAAGTATATACATATGCAAATACACTCAAGAAGAAACAGGATGCTTCACTGACAGACAGCAAATGATGCAGTCCTGTTGCAAAGCAAACTAATGTCATAACGTTATCATTGCTAAATCCAAGAAGGTGAGAAAAACTTAGGCGGATAAAATCAGAATTCATGTAAGGACAAAAAAAGCTTCTAAAGCTGCCTGGACTACAGATATCCAATGGTGCCTTCCATTTAGTGTTACGGTCAGCTATCTATAAAAAGCATATTTAATGTTTCATAAATGTAGAGTTTAAAACAAAAGTGCTTCTAATCAGATCTGGCATGAAAGGAAGAAATGCATACATAGAATGAGGTAAGTGTGATCTTGCCCAGCTGAAGAACAGGGAATGGCAGGGCTTCAGCCCATGACTCACACAGACACTAAACAGTAGAGAGCTAGAGATAATTCTCAGGTAAACTTTGCGTGAGCCACTACGTCATCCTTCTCTACCCTTCCTGCATTAATCATGTCATTAGTAACCTGATGCAACCCAAGAAGAATGTCTGACTTACAGGGAGCAGAGCAATGCTAACAGAACATTTTGGCATGTCAAGAAAGGAAAGACCAACCTGAATCTCTTTTTGGCTCTAACCACACCCCAGAAGAACAAGAAAAATCAGAAAAAGAAAAACTCAAAACAAACACAAAGCATATCTTCCCACTCCCACCATGAGATTGCGTATCTGGCTAAAACTTCCTGATGAACCAGTTATCGAGAGTACAAATACTAGGGATATGCAAGAGCACGCGGGTAAAGAACCTGCCTGAACATGTACCTAAACACGGCAAAGAGGAAAAAAAACCCAAATTTTCCTTTGAAACGCGCATCACAGTTACATAATTTCCACATTAAATGTTTTTAAACATCCTTCATAGCGCATAATTGTGAATCAATTATACTGTGAGACCAAAGCGCACATACTGTTAAGAAAGATTCAGGTCCCAGGCAAGTTATTTTGGTTACGCCACTAAATTAAGGAGGACAAGGGGAAATACCAGGGCAAGAGAAAAACTTTAAGATTCAGAATTTGTTTTTAAAATTACTACTCGCTCCGACTTAATGACCATTATTTTAATACACATCGCTATAGTTTGAAACATTGTATACGGCCATTTCAACTTAAACCTTTTCAAAAAGGCAATAGTAATTTGAAGGAATTGCAGATCACTTCCACTTGCTCTAAAGTAAATAAGAGAACACTACAGGTTAACTTTAAAAGCAGAATGAAGTTATCCTTAAGCTTCTTGAAACAAAAATAAATATGATTTTTGAAAATTAATAACGAACACAGGCAAAGGGTACCGGTGTTATCACCAGTTGCATCAAGAAAACTCTGCAGGAGCCACCCCATGGTAGCAGTTCTCAGAAGACAACTTAAAAACGAAGGGTAATTTAAAAATTACTTAGAAGAACAATTAAAAAAAAAGCGCTTGCTGAAGTCTCTTCAAATGTATGGAAATCCCACTTCATTACTCAAAACGCCAGTGCTTATAGCCATCAGGTTCTCACGACTTTATCTGCTTCTAACTCTTCCTAAATAGGCTGCCTATTTCCTTCAAGTTTCCTTCCCATAGAACACTCCCTTCTTTCTCATTTTCCCCTCATTTTATCTTAGTGCCAACCCTGTGAATTGCTGACCTGATTTCAGCTTCGTGACTTTAAATCACAGGGTTGCAGGTTTACTTTCCATCATAAATCAAACTCTAAAAAGAGAAAAAGAAAGTCAGGAGATAAAATATCCATCTTCTTTTCTTCTTAGTCTTTGCCCCACTACAAAGGTGGCATGCGAGTTATTGATACCTAAATGGGTCACCTCAGTCAAACACAGATAATCATTTTGTTCTTGGTGATGATTTCTTGGCATCTTTTTCTCCATATTGAAAGTAACATACAAATTATTACTAATTTATAGCTAAAATATAAAGACAATACACCAAAATATTAGTGAAACACGAGATAACAATAAAGACATTACGACATTTATTTTCTGACACTGATCTGGAAAGCTTCTCTGTTGTGCCGTGCCGATATGACTAAGTCTCTTTCACTGAAGTTAAAATCAAGATATTTGGAAGGTTTTGTCAACTTACTTAAGCAGGCACTTGCCCTTCTTGACTTCCTGTTTCAAACCCAAAATTGACTTTAAACAACTGGAAACTGTTTTGCCCCGAAAGCCGTTCAGTGCCACATGCAGAAAAATATTAGCAATCTCAAGTCTGACAGACAGTCACCTGTCTTGTAACGGTACCATTTCTCATCAGTCTTCGAAGGTTGCCTAAAGATTAAGTGGGCAACACACAGTGAAACATCTCTCAGAAAAGCCTCTGCACAGACAGAACAGGGCTGCCAGAAAATGGCAGGCTGGTATAGCAGAAGAAGGATGTGTTTATGCCTCAAATAGGGAAGGTGTTAAGGACAGTTTCACAAGTTTCAGTGTTTTTTTGTTTTGTTTTGTTTGGGGGGGGGGTAGTATTTAAGATCTTGTGAAACTAACGAAAAGAAACAATGCCAACATCTTAGTGCATATTCTATAATCCAGCGTATGTGAGCAATTCAGGGAAAAAATGCTTTCTGATAAACAGCAGATTCCATTTTCAGGTACCCTGAGGAGAATAAATCAGGATTACAATTTGCTAAGCCTGACGGTGGCTTTCAAAACAAGCACGTTGCAGACATATCTGGCAAATACGCCTCTTCCCATCCTGCATCCAAAGCCTTATCTTAAAAATAGGCCTTCTTCCCTAATGAACACTTCAAGGATATCTTCCGAATCTCCCGACAATTTGCATTACACAATACACCTAACAATTTTAGCAAATGACCTTCGCCCCTTCTGAGAAAGGCATCAGTTGGTTCTAAACGACCTATTGTGCAGAGAGCCAAAGCTCCCAGAAATTCTTTCAAATCCATAATTTATCTGTCCCACGGGAGGAGACTGTGTGCACACATAAAAGGGTGAAAAGAGCATTCACGCTCTGGAATGTCTCACAACACGCATCTGGTCCCTACAGGCCTTTCTCTCCTTCTTTCTTTGCGGCCCTGCTTCCTTGTACGTTTGCATCTCAAAACAGAGCATCAAAAATTTCCTCGCAACTTGGGGGTAACATTTGTTTGCATAACGTACTCTCATGGGCATACACTTGCACTTTGGCAACCCAGGCTGCAGGAAGGCAAGGAAGAGCAGCAGCCACAACCCACTTAGGCTGGACATTGCAGTGAGACTTCTGGGACAAGAGCATACGTTTCAAATACCTCGTCCTGGAAGCTGCCCTTTCCCAAAAGGAGTACGCAGTGGAGTTCGCATGGCTCTTACAAGCTCCGTGCAAACTCACTGACTTTTCTGGTGGCGAGAATCAATGATGATGCCTTCTGCCAACTTAAAAATCTATCCCTAGCAAGGAAAAACAAAGAAATAAAGCAGACAGTGGCTATAGAGACTCCAAAAAAATGCAATGACTATAACAAAAGGCAATAGCAGTACTGTGGCAAGGGTTTATTAACGGGTTCAAATACGGGCCTAAAATGACATAGCCATACAATCAGATCCCAGCAGGACTGCCCTAAATTTCCTTCCGAGATTACGGGCTTTCAGGCAGTGTGCTCAGCCCAGTTCTCTTGAAAGAGACCACTAAAAGAGCTGCTCTTTCACCTCTAGATTTGAAGGGCACTCTTCACGGAGGTGAGACTTAGATATTCTGTCGCACTCATTCAAGGTGGTGCATCTTAAACATAGCTTTACTCCTTCACAAACACTGCCTACCTTTACTACTCTTAGGAAACAGTACTTTTGCGTACCCTACATACTTTGATATTTCTACTTTTCATTAGTGTGTACAGAAATGACATTTAAAGTGTACAAGAGACAGGACTTTGTTGTTGATTTTATTTTTTGAGCGTTTCCACATGCACATGTACCTTTACTCAATAAATTGAGAACTCCAACCCATCTATGCCAGACCCTCTCTCAAGATCTACCTTAAATGTCTCAGTTATACAAAGTTTAAAAAAAAGATGAATTCAATTAAAAATATATATATATGTCATTAGTTTGGATAATACTCAAAAATCGGTTATGAAATTTTCAATAGGAAAGCCACAGATTTTCAAACAGAGCTTTCTAAGCAGTAGGGCATTTCCTTCCTAGATGTTCCACATGCATCATGGAACAGTCTTCGAAGGGATAGTCACAACAGTTTTAGTTTCTTTCAGATGATCAAGTCAGGTGGCAAATTCGTCTATGCATTTGCTGGTAAACGTCTGCCGGAGTGCTTCAGTTGGATACCTAAAGGGGAAGGAGAAAGGCCAGAGTACCCTGAGATCAAAAACGGACAGTTACTCATCTGGTAGGAATTCTCAGCTGACCTGGAAAAAAACACTACGGGCAGCGGTACTGCATGGAACAGACCCCTCTAGGGTTGCCAGAAAAGCAACAACAAAGCTAAAAACTAAACCTGCTGCAAACAGCGACTCAAAGAGTGACTCAAGAGAGTAAACAGCTATGTGGATCTTAAATAAAATACTATGACAATGTGTCAAGAGGCATTACTACGTTACCATAGTATGACCTAAGTATTTGCGAAAGTTATGTGAAAAGCTTCCATTCTCCCTCCTTGGAGGGCCGAATTGTAGTAAGAAATCATTTACTTTGAGATTTAGTATACAGCATAGGTCATTGTTCTTAACAACTTAAGGAATTCACATCTAGTGTTGTTTTACTCCTGATGCTCTGGCTAAAGATGAATATGCACCATAAAGTATTTAACTGTGCTATCTTGAAAATTAGGAGAAGATTGTTTCCTCTCCTCTGAAGCAGAGGCACAGAAGTCCCTTGTCTACACCTTACTTTTAGTCAAGAATAGCCCAATTTGATGTTAAAAAACAAACACGTAAACAAAAAAACCTTAAGCAACGCGATCAACTTTCTTGTTACAAGACAGTTAAATGAGCTATCAAACACTCTGTGATAAATTATCTTGTAAAGCCAAGGAGACAGGCTGATGGGCTTCACATCCTTTCCCACATCTTAAATCACTACGTGGCTTTGCAAGGTGCATACTTACGCAGCACTTCACAGAAACTTTCCTAATACAGCCAAATTATTGTAACCAACAGTTAGTAAAAGAGGGTTCCGGGTTGGCTTTTATATCTCTCGTGTGATTTAATCAGTAACGTTTCAGCAATTACAAAGAGTAGACAGTTTCTCAAAAGGTTAGCCCTTTATAACTTTAGACCCTAAATCTCACCCTTCCCCTCCAAAACTCAGGAGCTTAAATCACAAAGCCACTACAGATCTAAAATCTAGCATTTGTAATAATAAAGAAATAAAAATACATAAAATATTAGTGAGAACACAGAGCATTGATAGTTTTAAAAACTCCAAATATCTCTATTGTAAGAGATGCTACTACAGCCATTATGGTATTTATTACCTTTCTGCAATACCTAACAAAAAGTGACCAAATAGCACGTTACCTGGAAAAGCATGAGGAAGAACATCATGGTAATATCTGAGATTACCTGACATTGACATGGGAAAGGAGAGAATTCATCATGTCAGGAAAGCAGTGAGAAATCAGCATAGCATGGTAGAATTTCACAAATCTAAGAGTTCAAGAAAGAGTTATCCAGAACACATGAGCTCATGCAGACTAACTGGTGCCTTCTCTCTGTGCTCTGTCATTATCTATCAGTAATAGATGGTTTAACACTAAAAATATATTATGTAGTGTTCACTCTTGGCCAAAAATTCCAGAAACCATGGGCAAATACAAAAATATAATTTAATCTGCAACAACTCTGTGTGTATACGAAATAAGTTGCTATCAGTAAATAACAAAAATTGTCTTCCCATTTCCATATAATCCCAGTTTGCTTCCCCGTCTCTAATGTCCTTGGATCATCTTCTAAAAATACAGATCATACTCGTTTTATTTCTCAGCATATGACAGGGCTGAATTCAGTTTCCCTCAGGTCTTCATTCCAGTGGCCTGTTTTGATCTCCTCTTGTAACCTGAGTTACTTGGTCATGCCTCAGTAAAAAAGACAAACAGGCGCTAGCGTACAAGGCAATGTGAACACAGTGGCATTCCTCTCGCACCCCAATCTGCCTGACTTGTGGCTATACTTTTCAGAGGGTCAAGCATGACCTATCTTCACACACCAATAAATTCCCAAATTCTAACTTTTCTATGCAACTTCTAGCTAGAATTTGCTCCTTCCCTACCACAGCAAAGGAATATTTTTGAAACCAGGGGAGAATGTAGAAGAAAGAAGTCTTTAAATGAAACAGAAATAGACCATAAATAGCAGTGCTTTATTTTAGTATTCTTACGGACATGCACTACCCTTCAAAACATTTAATTAGAAGAGCATAGCATGAATGTGTAACTGCTTGGTAGAATATTTGCTGTACCTAGTCTAACTCTGAATAGATTAGATGACAAATTTATCAAATTAATGCTGGACCGAGGACCTCTAAAGTCAAAAGAAATCTCTTAAGTAATACTTACTCATGCTTGTTAAAAAAGTTTGTAATGGACTTCTATATTTTATTGCAGATTCATAGCAGAAGAAACAATTCGGGATACCACCAAGAGAAAGTTCAGGGGAAACATCCCTAAATATCAGTAGAAGAGTGCTGAACTGGTAGGGATTATTTTATTTTATTGTATTTGCATGCTTTTAAGAGGGTGCCAAATAATAACTCCAGGTTTAAAAAAAAAAAAACAAAACCAAAAACCCACAAACCTTAACGGGACACTTTTTGCAGATGATTTGGTAGACTAACTACCAGTCAAACATGTTAAATCTCCTCATGAAAAATAATTCTTAATTTCTGCCAAGAAACTTGGAAGACATTCTCATACCTCCTACACAGAGTAGGCACTGCCCTACTTATCCAATCGTTTTAAATTCTAAGCCATGCGATGCAATGAAAAAAAAAAAATCCAGGGATTTTATTTTGGTTAGTACAGAACTCCCTTTCATTGAATAAGTGAATTAAAAGGTTGTTAAGATATCAAGTCAGCCTTTGAATCTAAAGTAAATGTGAAAAGACGTTGTAGTTAGATTTATATTTTCTCTGCCTCACTTTTTCAAGCCAAAGCCCCTCTTCAAAATAGTAAACAAAACCATCAAAAACATATCTGCATTGTCCTGCCATTTAAAAAGTAGGTTCATAGAGACAGGAGTCTCCTTACATTAAACATGCACAGTGGTTAACTCCTTTTGCCATTCATACATTAGAAGAACAAGCAATGCTTTTTTGGACAGAAATCATGTTTCTGTAAGCAAATTCAGGAATTTCAACATTCTATTTAAATTAACGTAGCTCTTACAGTAAGCGGCCCTTTGAGAAGGCACATTTCTGATGTCTTTGCATGAAACACATACCTTCCTAAAACACTTCCTGTCTTGCACCCGTTTTTGGATATTATCACTGCTGTCTGACAAGAATGAGGTCAGCTAGGATTCTAGGGATACTTTACAGCAGCTGTTGGGCATTTCTTTGAAACGCCACGAGCCTTTAACTCCTTGGCTGCCTCACCAAAACACACACTGTAGTCTCACAGGAGCACCACAAGAAGAATGACTCTTCAGGGTGCAGGTGACACTTTCCACTGAACAGTCTCTGAGGGCTTAATTGAAGGGAAAAAAGATTAAGCTCTTCAGGTGAGCAAAAACAGGAGAGAACACAAATGAGCCGCAAGATGTAAAATGGAGAAGTGTTACCACCCTCACAGCAGCCAGACTGAAACACAGCTGGGGGGAGGCAAGACTGTATCATTTATGCAGAAGAAAGGGACGTCGTGCTTGAAAAACTGCAGAGAGTGACAGCCAGGTTTAAAATTGTAAAGTTCATCAGCGTTGTCCCACAGAGGCATGCTTGGCTGACTGTCAGCAAGTAAAACTACACAGTTGCTCAGGAGGACCAAAAAAGCTGAGCAAAACCTGTGTAAGCAGCAAGAAATACTCTGAATTTGCCTAGAACTTAGTCATAACGTGGCACCAACAAACTTCCACCTCCAGCTCCCTCACAAAACTTCCTCAAGTTTTAAAATTAGCTGGGTACGATCAGGAGAACCGTCTGAAACCATTTTGACTCACTCGTGAAGCTGCGGCCCCACAGTTGCTAACAGGAGCTCTGTACACGACTGAATCTTTCAGTAGAAAAAAACTGAACCGGATCAATCATGCTCATACTTTTGTCAAATGAGTCAGAATCTGCGCTCATGTTACATTGGCTATGGGATGACAGACAAAATTATAATGCTGCAGACTGACAACACCTCTACTGGTATAGACGCTAATTTGCTGCAAACTTTTGAGCAGAGCAAAAAGTTCTGCTCCCAGAGCGTATTTACTCCAGGTCAGCGCATTAAACTACACGGCCACTGTTTCCATTTGAGAAGCTTTGAGTGCCAGACTTGCTCTCTCATCACATCATGGCCTGAGAAGAGTTTCTTTGCTGATTTTGGATGCAGTGTGGTGCTAGGAAGTTCTTATTTTCCCTATCTGTAAGAGCAGGTTAGATGCTACAGGGAACAGGCAATGCTCAACGCCAGAATCTCGCCAAGTCAGACCTCAGCAGGGCCCACCAGAGAACAGCAACTGGGACTAGGAAGGTGATGTCTCAAAACCCTCAGTTATCAGACAGATGAGACACAAAGAACACCATCACGCTGCACAAATGTTTTGATAGCATCTGATTTTCATGCCTTCTAACTTTCCCTACTGCTGTGTGTTCACGTGTCATGCACGCCCTCCCCTTTTCATACGGGGGACCTGATTTACAATTTGTTTCAAGGATGCCGTGAGGATTTTGTGATTTAAACCACAATTTAGTTACAATATTAGGGTTGGCATAGCTATAAAAAAAAAATTAAAAAATTAAATGTTCCTCTTTAGGCTGTGTACCAGTCACACGTTGCAGGGTTTTGGCATCGAGCTACTTAGCTCATCTGTTATCATTCTGTAACACTTCAGAGCACATACCACATCTAATGAAGCATTTACAGACTCAACTTGAAAGAAAAAAAGGAATAAAAAGCTCTTACAAAACTGATCCTGTCTTGGAAAAAACCCTCTATGCCTTTGGCTGCTTCTGTCCCCACCTGAGCTAGGGCGTATACACATGAAATATATCATACTTGTGTGTGCAAGTCTGCAGGGCAACTCTCTGTGCTTCTTTCCAAACGGCAACTTTTCAAAAAGCAGCTGCCACTGTGCACCTTACTGTATACAACAACTCAAGCTAGAGACTGAGAAGCCAGTGAACACGGAAGAAATTAGCTCAATTTTGCGTGCAGTAAAACCAAGCAAAATACAAAGGTAAATGCAAAAGTAATTTTTCAATTATTTCACCTAGCTCAAGAATCAAATGATAGCCTCCTAACACTGTATTAAGATGTGCTGCAATAAATACTATGCTGCTCAAAACCAAAGAACTTGTACCACCAACCTGGCATCATCATTCTCACCAGAAGAATCCCTCCCATTGCTTTTTGTTTTTTTAAACTAGGAGGGTTTTCAGTGTCTAAGCATAGGTTGCCTTCAAATTCTGTTTGCACCTGGCAAAGAACAGATGCTAGTTCTCTGGATGAGCTAAAACTTGATAACTAGTGATACCAAAAGAGCAGGTCCTTTATACAACCCCATGGTCCTATAGTTACTGCACAGTTATGGACAACTAATGCAAAAGGTCTGAAAGTCAAACCCGGTGTAACAGAGGTTAGACTAGACAAGTTCTTCTTTTCCAAGCCATGACCAAAAACATCATATGCATGCATCCGGATATTATATTTAAAGGCCTTAGGGGCCACAAACAATTATCAAGATAGCTAAGACGTGCTTTATTTAAGCTGATTTCATTAGGTAGCATCACATTAATGGGACTAGGTTTTTACGTATTTTCAACTGGCTTCTAAAATACAGTAGTATTTAGTTAGTGCAGGGAAGAGACTGATGGACGTAAGTAAGGTAAAATTCTCTTTTGGGAAGAGCAGCTTTCAAATGACACCATTACATGCATTTTAAGTCAATCTGGATGGAACAGTTTTACGGTAAAAATCGGTTAAGTTTTGGTGAAAGAAAAAGAGAAAGGAAAAGGGACTCTGTATTCAGCCATTTTTGGTATCTGACCTCAGTCAGTACCTCCTCCACAAGAAGGTACGTGAGTTGACAGAGCTCAGCTAAAAATTAGGCAAAACTATTAGCTGTAGACAAACGAGCAAAGTCATCCATTTTCATAGCCTTTTCCCCTCTTGTCTCTTCTAAATTGAGGATAATATATTTGTGCAAATCAGGTAACAAAGGACTAAGATCTAGATTCAAGCTGCAAGAGCATACAGATACAGGAATTATACAGAATCGGATTCCTAGAGCTTCTAATATATGCAAGTTGTCAGATGCTTTATTTTCTCCCAGATCTCTGAACAAGTATTAAAAACCCCTTTAGGAAGCAGCTGTTTCAGAAACTTCAAGCAAGGGTCAAACCTCCCTGCCCTTCCAGCTCCTTGAACCTGAAAACTTTTAAGAAATACATATTTACCAATACTTCTATTTTTCTTGTTTCAACCCTAGGGTTCTCCCCACCAACTAAAGCCTATACCTTGAGGTTTCTATTAGCTTACGTCATGCTTTAGAGGACAAATAAGACTTACTAAATTTTAGGAATCAAGAAAATAGAACAGAAAATGAAAACATATACTGCTGCTGACATCTGTACGTCCGTTGCCCTCAATTCCCTTTTTTTTTTTTTTAAACCATAGCTACAATTCATTAGGGGAAATATAATAAAAATAGAGGGAACTGATTCAGTAATAATAGACCAGAAGCACTCCCGGTTTTGAAACAATTATAAAAACTATCATATTCCTGCAGGCTCCAACAGCAGTTCACATTAGTTTTGTCTTGTGCTCTGTATACATTAGCACCTAACTGCTGTGATACAAACAGCACGACCTTAAGGGGCAAATTATCTTTCACGATGTGGGGAAAAGTGTTCAATCTTCCAAGCAGTTTAAACGATTCATTTTAACTTCTACATATTGGTGAATCAGAGACTTCATCTGGATCTAGCGCGTGAATAATTCTGTAGTCTATAACGGGCATTTTCATGTGCCTAACCTAAGGTTTATGAGGAAGTACGTTAGTTTAACAGGGAAAGGGGCAAGATCATCTGAGACACCAGCTTTGCACAGGAAATCCAGTCTGAGAGAAACAATTTGTAAGAAACCAGAGTAAAAGAAATTCTAACAGCTACAGCTACTTCACCTTATGCATGCAGGTTGATTTACAACGTTCATGGTGCCCTTCTGCAGAGAACATCTTCATACCAGTCTTTAAAAGCTTGTACTTTGAGGTAAGGAAATGCTCCCTGTTTCCCTCACAGCTAAACAGAAACAGAGAGCAGCAAGAACTGAGCATGAATCATTTTGCCAAAGCTAACAGGAAGCCAGCCCCTGACAGTTTGGGTGCAGGTTCTCTTATGGAAATCTAAGGACCAGGAAATATAAACTAGGCATCGAGGAAAAAGCTTCCCGAAGTCTTATGAGGACTGCAAAATAATTTCCAAAGGAATGCGGAGGAAGTCACATCCCTTGTGATACCTAAAACTAGATGGAACAAAACAGTGGAAAGTAACCCAAGGCAAAAGCCAGTACTGGCAAGTTGACAGACTATATGGAATACATTTTTTTCTTGCATCTCTGATTTCTATTAACATTTTTGTGGCTCTTGAGGCAGCAAGGTAGAAACTTCAGTTCATACTCCATAAACATAAGCCCAAAACTTCCCAGTTCCTTTTGGTAACGTCAGCTTAACATGCTCAAATACACACAGACTTTCTGACAATGAGTCAAGTTCCCACTCAAACATAAATTATGCCAAAAAACACCCAAAATCATTTCAACTAATAAACACTTGGTTAAAAAACATGTCAAATCAACTTGGTCTTTACATCAGTTTAATTGCCTCTTACCACAACCATTGCCTAAGCCTTAATGTGTTGCAGGAAACACAAAAAGATAAAGGAGATTGAAAACACTCTTCCACTGCTCCTCTGACTGCCATCACTTCCGTGGTTTCACAAAGCAAATGACTCTACATTATGAAGGGAGATTCTTCAGCAATAGGATTATGCTGCGAAAATCATTTTTTAAGACATTGACTTCCTGACTCCAAAAGACCAGAATTGGGGAAAAATACTGCCCCAAAATTAAGCCCTTAAAGGAGAGGTCAAAGTACTGTATCCTGTCATGGTACTGAGTTTCAAAGCTCTCAAAACATAGTCCTTTTATTCAGTGCTCACGCTATCATTCTCAAACTGCATCGCTTCACAAGAAATACAATACTTCAAAATATGCGGAATGTTACCTCAAGTTTATACAGATGCTGTTCATTAACATATTTATTCTCTTTATAAAACTGTGACATTTGGACTTCAGATATTTCCAAATTCCACTCCGTCTCCCCTGCTGAGTGTGTACACCGAGTATGAAAAGACAACCAAAGTAAAAAATAAAAACTCAACATGAGGACAACAACACGCAGAGCAACTTGTGAAACACCGGATTTATTATAAACTACATTCTCCAGATCCTGAACTACCTAAATCCTCTTCTCTAAATGATTTTTCTTTCCAGAATTTCATGTGGAGTTACAGTAAAACACTGAGCGGGGCTTGTGAGGTTAGCTCTTGGCCAAGAGGTCTTTCCAAAGTAACTAGCATCTTTAATAGACTACTAAGGCAAGTGGTTAGAGAGAAGCAAGGCAAATTTCTACCTTACAGATAAAAATAAAACAGCAGAAATAAATTTATTGGTTAAAACATTGATTGGAATAGCACCACCACCACCAGTTTGATCATGGGAAAAAACACTGAAATATCCTAGGGATTACACTTGAACTTATTTTTTCTGATTAGGATTAAGCCACATCTGAAAGGCTAAGCTGAAGTCCACCTTTTCCATAAAAGCAAGCTTTCTTTTTCCATGACTACTATGCTGATACTAGCCCTGAACCAATAACTAAATTTGCCTAAAGCACTTCAGAGACAAATATAAGTTCTTAATGTTGTCCTAGTTCTACGGAAAACATTTGTATTCAAACATAACGCCCTGTCTCCATTTGTAATTTAAGTATTTCCTTATAGAGAGGGGTGACAGGAGTTAAAATTTCATTCCCACTGTAAGATATCATGACACCTCACGGAAAGATGAATCACTATGTTCAATGGAAATAATGACTTGTGACAGCTGTAGCTACTGATAAATAAAATATCACATAGGCAAAGCTAGCATGCCTACCTACTGTAAAATGATTAGTGGATTACAACAAAAGGTATTCCACTACCTAGCTTTAAAAGGGATTGGCACGTTGACAGTGTAACGTCTAAGGTATACTAAACGGTAAGGACAAATGCCTAAGAACAACCAGAGGTTCAACTAGTTTCAAAACCTTTCTAACAGGGGCCAACAGGCCACGCTTGGCCAAACAGGAGACCAAAGAGAGTAGTCTGGTAGCCCTCAGCTGTTATTTAAGGATTTAAGCTGCCTCCAGAACATCCTGCTAAACAACCACAACTGAATCAACCCTCCGTGAATCTTCTTACCAAATTCACTAAAACCGCTGGCTTCCACAACATCATGTGGCCCTGACTTCCACAGTGTGACTTTGTGCCATGCAAGGAAGAACATGACACTACTTGTGTTAATTTCATGTTGACATGCTTCACTGAATAACCCCCAATTTTCACACTACGAGAAACTTATTGCCATTTACTATGTGTGAGCCGTTCAGGATTTCTGAGTCCTAAATCAGATGCCTATTAGGCACTTACTTTCCCATTTGAACAGTCCCGGTCTAGCAGTCCTAGCAGACAGAGCAGGGCTAGTCTGCTGGTGTTTCCATATTTTTTTAGGCAAGTAGGGAACCTAAACTGCATCTAATACCAAAGATACATTTGCACTAAGGCATAATGATGCTTTCTGGTTTGTCTAAATTTCTTTCTTAGTCTTTCTGAACGCTCTCTGGTTTTTGTCCAGCGCTAGATACTGAGCTGAAGTTTCTCTGGAATAATGAACAGGGATCCCCTCTACCAGCCCTCTTTGCTGAGTAACAACTAACAACAATTACTTCAGAAATTTTTAAGAGATACTAAAAACACCTAATTAAATAGGCTGATAAGCCATCTACTATTTTAATAGTTTTTCTGCTACAGTTCTGACAACAATTCTGCAGGGCTCCAGCAAAACAAATTCTAATATGTTGTACTGAACTTCCAGTTCAACATCTCTGAGAAGCAATGCTTACTTCTTTGGGAAGGAAAAGTGCAGAAGGCAGAAAGGAGGAGTTTTTGCAACTCCTTGTTTAGGTACTCGACCAACTCGTCTCTTCAGGCTCCCAGTATATCCCATGGAGAAAGTACAGCTCCTCTTGAGCTGGAACGCAGTCCTGAATTCACAGGAATGCCCTCTGATGGGCCCGTCCCTCTTCACTGACTAGAGCCGCCTAGACTGACCACATACACACAGCTAGTGGGAAAATCTCTTCCTACATCCCTCTACACATCTGAATGTAGACATTTATCTTAAGATACCTGATTCTGGACAAAGAGCCATCCTTTTTTTTTTTTTTTTTTTTTTTTTATAAGGTCACATGTCAAGGTCTCAGCCCTCACAATTTTCCTCACTGTGGAATATGTCAATTAACATATAGATATATAATTATCTGCAGCATATATATATATAAAACTATATGCATAAATAACAAAAATATATGTAAGCATAAAAAGCATATACATAAAAAACATTTTTAGCTAGGAGAGGTAGAATTGTCTATGTGGTGGGAACACTGAGGAAAAATTAGGAACCTTCTTCGAGTGTCCCACAATAGAGCGCAGTGTTATTCACAGGCTTGCAGACTCTCCATCTCATTCATCCTAAAACACCTAAATGCATAACTTCTGCAAAACAAAAGGAGAAACACCAATACTGGCAGCCGCTTCACCAAAGCCATCGTATACGCGTTTTGCCAATGGCTTCCCTCTTTCCTGCCAGGTTCTCCTGTCCCTTCATCCTTGTGCTTCTCCGCTGGCATTCCTGCCTGTCCCGGGCAGCTAGTGAGCAGGTGCAGGGATGCTCTGGGTGCCAGCACACAGCAGGGAAGCCCTGAGCCATACGGGAGCCAGGGACAGCCCCCTGGCAGCTGCCCAGTCTGACGGGGAGCAACTCTGCACAGGTCCCCTAACAGCAATGCTGGCAACCACCAGCACTCCAGAGGTCAGACAACGGCCATAATCCTACCTTTGTCGTACCTGCCAAGCCAGGGAGCAGTTGACCAGGGTCTATGCTTAACAAGGCAGCTGCAAATTCAACAAAGCTATTTCTTACAATTATTGTACAAGCCCTTTGGGAAGAGGGCTCGAAATCTCCACAGGCTTACGTCTTGCACAGGTGGCCTGTATAACTTCACAGGATCCTGTTGTTTATATATATTTTATATATATATGTATTTTTTTTTTCAAAGCTTGCACACTACATTTATTACTGTAGTTCTGACTAAGCCTACAAACTATTTTTATGGGCCCTGAACAATAGTAACCATTTAGGATCAGGTTCAACTTGCTAAACCAACTTATATCTAGTCCAGATCTTTCAAACCTTACATCTCCAACAAATCCTGCTGACCACAGAGTGTAAAGGACTTCAGTTTGGACACTCGGTTTAACAGATAGATGAAGAGCACTGCAGTACAGGAATTTGCCATAGAGGTTTTTCGTCATGCAGACCCTGAAGCAAAAAAAGTGCATTCTAACACCCTCTCAGCATCAATATGCATTTTGAAATCCACAATGTCAACGCAGTAAGGTAAAGATGACTTGATTTTTAAACAATAACAATCACTCTTGTGCACATATCATTCTGCAAACACTGTCCAAAACAGCACTAAAACTAGAACACTCATTTTCAGGAAACTGTTTTTAGTTTAGCAAAAAAAGACTGAAGATTTTACTTAACTCTCTTGATAGGCTGCAAAAATAATTCCTTTGGCTTGTTTGTAGAAAGACAACTTAAAACCATTCCAGTTTAATTACATTTCCTGCAACAAACTCTGATGCTCAAGGAGTACTACCTACTGAAGCACTTGCCTGGAACCAGATGCATTCTAAATAAATACATAAATAATCATAAATAGCTGGGGAAGTTGCAGCACTAACTTTCATGAAACAAATGATGAAAGAAACAGTCTAATCACGTGAGCACTCTAAGGATAAACCTTACATAGCATGTCTTAGGCTCACGTAAAAGAAGAAAATAAGTATGAATGTGTATTGCAATATGTGCATTGAAAATGTTATTGCTTTCTTTGCTAACATCAGTGTTCTGAGCCACAATTTACTTTACTTTTTACCAGGATATGAATTTCCTTTTGATTTTTCCTTCAGTTCTAACTTTAAAAGTCAAATTAGAACAGTCATGTTTACTTCTCAGGTATCAGGTAAACACCTTGCCCTCCTCCTATCCTAGTGGTTTTTAGCTTTTTTTGTTTTGTTTTGTTTAAAGGATATATGGCAAGGAAATCACTAAACCTTAAAGTAAGGAGGAAACATCATACTTACTCTAGATTTTTTTCTTTAATTAATGAATAGACTTGTGTTAATACTAGACTTTATAAAAGCTACACTTTGATTAAACATATTTTCCTTTAAGTGTAGTCTGGTCAATCTCAGATTTATACTGGCAATAAGGGTCACAAAAACACAATCCCCAGCCCCGTAATCCAATCTTATACGTGCAGCCCCATAGATTTTAATGGGCCTACCTTCATGAGAAAAGCGTGCAGAATTCCACATGTGCTCTGACTGCGCACTAGTTATGTGGTAGTCAAACGATGCAGGAGGAGGCATTCTCTAGTCTTTCATTCAAAAGTCTTTTTTTAATTTTAACTCTACAAATTTATTTGAGCAGAAAACATAACCTTCTGGTGTTGGAGCAGTGCTATGATGTGTGACCATTCCTCAAACAGCATTGTTCATACATACAGGAATGAGTTGTTCAGGGCTGTATATTGTCTCAATCAAGGTAAATCCATTCTATTGTTAACACTTCTTAAATATTTATTCACCCACTCGAAACAGAATTGATTGGAACAGAGTGCTAAAAAAATTATCCTCTTAGAGAAAGAATATAAATATTATTAATGTGCAGGAATGTTTAATCACTACATACCCACCTGCTGTGTATTAAAAAGACTCCTTTATAACCGTTCAGAAATCAAACAGGGGGCTGCTTTAGATTTTAATGCTAGGCAAATGTTCGCAAGTAAACTTGAACGTTAGAAGTCTGACTAGAAAGTGTCTTTTTCATAGACGCCTAGGAGAGATGTATGTACTTCCATAACATGGAGTTAAGGAGGACATGCTCAGGTGATGTAGTGCACAGATACATTCAGAAATGACATTAATATGCTGTCTTACATTCAACAAATTAGCACTGGTTATGTGCAAAAAAAAAAAAGAGGCATGGTGCTCTCGGGAGCTAAACATCACCTTCAGCTAAAACAATTTGCGTGAAGTCCTATTCAGCAGCAGCTCTAAGGAGGCTCTGTACGTCTGCATGGTATGAGTCATTGCTTCCCTAGGAAGGACTTGCATGTAAATGCAAACCTTTATAGTCACCTGCCCATGCCTCCTTTAACACACCTAAACAACTGCAGATCTGCCCTCCCCTGCGAGGAAGATACCACTAGGAATCTAACATGATTGCCACTGAGATCAAAGAAGAGACTCTACTAGGACTCTTCTGGCACATCAGCGTGTTTGCGCTATCGGTGGTCAGGGAGCAGCAGCTCCTTCCAAGATCCTCTGGTGATAACTGCAACACAGGATGCAGGCAGCAGAAGGGCATCTTCTGCTTCCTACCGTGCATCTGTCCAGTTGCACCCTATTTTGTCCCTAGCCATCACAAAGACGGACAGTAAAGTTTAGTGCAATTCCTCTAGGGCCAACATATACGTAACAGAACTCCAGCAAACCATATGACCAGGGGTGCTGAGCAGCTAAGCTGGGTATTATCAAAATTTGCTTTAATTTTAATCACCACACTTCCAAAAGGACAGCAGGTATTTTAAGTGGGCTTTTTCGGAGATACCGTTACGTGAGGGGAAGGCTGCAGGCACGTTTAAACAGCCTTAGGACCTCTCTGAGTATCAGAACCTTGTGAAATATCCATACGTCCACATCATTTAGATTTGCAAAATGCCTTTACTCGACTCCCATTAGCCACTGGGCTAGAAACTGACCACAGCCATATTTTATATGAACAAGTGGAAAAACAAAGAAAGGAACAAATGACAGTATGTGCTGTAAGCCACCTCTGAAGTAAGCCTTGCTTGCTCTCCCCTTCCAGAGGGCTCAGCTACAGTATAATCAAAACCAGGGTGAAGTCACAGCTGCGACCACAAATCAACAACATTCTCTTGCAAGTATGAAGCTCATGTAGCAAAATTGTGGGGTCCTTATGAAGCAACAAAAAGAATATATGAATTTTCCCCATTTGCCCTCTGTCAAAGTATGGAGGGTGGCCTCAAGACATACAATTTCAAACAAGGAAGGGGGAGAACTCAGGGACACACAGGAGGTACAACTACCTTGCTTACCAAACTGCAGTCCGCTTCCTTCTTTTCTAGGAGGAGGCAATTTAACTTTACAACTTTTAAAAAGCTTCCTATTAGAAAGCTGTGGTTTCAAATGCATATTTATTGCATTTTCCAAAGTTGCGTCATCAGACCTGGGCATACTCCTAGGGGAGCGGAACGTCCAAAACTGTAAACCATTACAATAAATAGTAATGAATGCCATGGCCAGTAAAACCTGTAATCTGAACACACAGAAAAATTAATTTCACTGTGTACAGCTACTTCTCAAACTGTGCTTTTCACATTTTCCTGGCAAACACATACAGCCACAGTCACCAATTAATAAGAACAATATAAAAAAAGCCATCACAAAGTCATGATTTTACTTTGGCTTATTTCAGGCAATAGGTAATCTCAATTGAAATTGAGACAATGAAACAACTGCTTCAAAAACGAAAAACCAACTATACTGCTGATTTGAGAATCCAACCTAGAAGCTCATGTTTCCTTTGTGTTCATCTGCCTGGATGAACAGCAATTCCTGTAACAAAAAAAAGGACATTTCAGTTCAAAACACTAATGCTACCTTGACTTCAGCTTCCACTCAGGTCCAGAAATGAAAGCACTGAGAACTTCTCAGGAGCAGCGAGCACCTTGCCACCCTAGGGCTCCCTGGAGAAAGTCACGCAATCCGCCATCAGTCACCACAAATCATGGTGACAGCACAAGCACATGGGCAGCATTTGTGGGACACGATGACAGTGGTATGGGACACAGTCAAGCCGTACTCCTTGTTCAAAGGGTAGGAAAGAACCCAGGCCATTCTCCAATATTCTTTCCTTACACTGAAAATCAAAATCTATAACACTTGTTCAATAGGAAACAGTGTAACTATATGTTTGGAGAAAAGTTGCAATGACAGGATTGATGATTTAAGAGGGATTTAGTTCCCATTGGACTCCAGGTAAAGAAGCAGCTGGATATATATCATTCGGATATTAAATATGGACTATGTGAGCGTGGGGGCGAGGAATCTTCTCCTGTCGTCAACATTTTGCTATGTTGTGTTATTTTACAGTTGTACCTCAAAAAAAGCAAAATATCAGAGCAGATTTCTCGCACAACTCAAAAATTGTCTCATTCAGAAAAGACATGTTAGTCTGTTATTACAAACTTAACTTTTTTCCATCATTAACGACAACACATTAACAGAATAATAACGTGCAATCACACTGTTTCTGTACTACAAGACATGAAAAAAAACTCTCAGTATTTCCCAAACTACAGGAACACAACAAAACCGCAGAACGTAATACAAGTCTCAGCTTTGGAACATCTAAGGAAAATCCAGCCCACAACTAAAAGAATCTAAAATACAGGAAAAAGAAACTTTAGTGATTTCACATCTGATAAGACAAACCAACGAAAGGTTATTGTCTGATTTCTAGATAGCAGCAGAATCTAGTCATTGATAGAGACTATGTGAAGGGCTCTGGTTAAAAATAAAACAGAACAAAAGCCGCAGAAATCCTAGGTTTAAACACAAGCCAATCTCATATGATTGGGGCCAGCATGACAAAAGCAGTAAGATTCTCCAAACAGAACAATATTATTCTAAATAGCTTCTGTGAGCTAAATACCTTCCATTGCCAGACAGCGCACAAAAAAAAAAAAAAAAAAAAAGAGGACTGAGGAAGCATAAAGATTAATCAATTTTCCTGAAAGCTTTTTAAATTTGGGAATTTCAGATTAGACAGAAGTTCACAAACTTCCAGAACCTGCCTGATGTGTGGTCTCTGTTGCTTCAGATGCAAAAAAAGATGATGGGACACTGAAGGGCAGGCGGGGAAGAAAATCAAATACAGTTTCAGAAAGCCCTGAAAGCTATATCTCGATATTTCACATAATTTCAATAGCCACAAAAGTGGATACAATTGTATATTAAAAATACCAATCAATTAATCCTTATACAGAAGTTCTGAATACGTGAAGTGCCAAAACAATTGTTTTAAGTACACCATCCCACACAATACGATGGAAAACCGAGATTTTGGTTTATCACAAGTTATTTTATTCATGTCATGACAACATTAGGGGGCATCTGCAGGTTTTCGCCCCGCTTCTCCCTCACCAAACAAGTCATCTACTTTCCAAGTAGGCTGCAAACGAGCAAACCAATGGAATAATGATCTCGACTGTCTTAGCCAGCTCTCCATAGACATGAGTTCACAAGAGAGGTAGCCATGCCACTTCCTCAGACATTAGTAAAGACTTTTGATCTTTCTTTGAAGAAACTTTTCTCAGGATATTTAAAAGTCTGTGGTTTATTTTCATGTGCGGAGAAAAACAAAGCTGAGGAGAATACTCTCACACAAAGAAAGGTCTCAGCAAAGCTATGCTTGTCAAAAATACCCCTGAAGAAAAAGCAGAAAATTAATACACACTCACTTTGAAGGTGCAGATTTTTATTCCATAGTTCTCACTATGATCCTTGCTGCCTATTTCACGACTCATACATGTATGGCACTCCATGCAAACATCAAACCTGGATTAAAAATGACTGAAATTGAAATGAAGATAGTCACAAGGGGTTTAAGAAGTTTCGTCTTGGAAACTCTGGACCAGTTACTGTGAGCTAACAAGTTATCTTACATTCTACCTTTTTCACTGATAGCAAATGCAAGGTAATTCAACTCTATTTACAGCTCTTTTGCGGCAAGCTAACAAAAGACCACTTATTTAGTGTTTGCCACAAAACCCCAAGCATAGAGTTACTTGTTTGTGTAACTAAGACCTAAGAATAACATAGGTGCACACTAAATACACAAATACATTCCTAAAAAGGTATACACAGACATACACACACACACACACACATAAGTAGACACTGAAACACAAGAAATGCCAGTAGTTTCTTCTTTTTCTTTTGCCCCTAACTATTATAGCTAATAATATCATAACATTGCATTTCTTCAATTAGATTCTTTGGGGAGAGATGCGATTAGAAGCTGCTTTTCAGCATGACCTTATACCACATTAGCAGCATATTTAAGGGCACACAAGCACATGGCTTGTCACAAGCACTTCTCCGTCATTCTACTTTGCACCAAAAAGGAACGGCCATATTACTGAAGATGGTGTGTTGGCTGGCGGAGTCACGAGTGTGCATGCCTCTGCGTACAGGGGCGTGCAGGGACTTAATCACTTAAGTCAGATATACAAGACTTGCACTGGATGATTTAAACTTCTTTTGTCTTTTATTCTTATGGACTTCTCTACATTCTATTTATGCTTTGCCCATCATTACTTTGAACAAATAATTTAAAAAATGAAGAGGTCTGACATGCTACTGAGTAACATCGCAAGAAAAATATCCAATTGACAGAATTTCAGGTCTGCCTAGATGATTAAAATAGAATGTTACATGTTCCCATTCTGAGGAAGGCAGGAGATTTTTGGAGGAGGTTAACACTATAAAAATGCAAAAAAATTTAAATCTTTATGTCACAAAACTCAATTGTAAATTTTTATAGGATTAGCACACAGTGACCGCTCTTTGGCTCTTTCAGCTCTGCTGAAGACACCAAAATAAGTGTGGGCAATAATCTATCTTGTCAAGAAGTCAGAAATAGCTGCTTTTTAGATTCCCCATTTATCAAAAACACATTCAGCCCAAGGAAGGAAGGGTATATGCCTGCCAGTGGGGTGACCAGCTAACCCACAGCATTTAGATGTCCATGTTGATGGAGAAACTTCCCCTGGATTTTAAAATTGCCAAGAGTGTTTTAGACTTGCACAAAATGAATTCCGCTGCTGAGACAGTTTCTTCAGGTTTATTTGTACTATGTTTGGTACAAGGAGATTAACTAATCCTGACTAGGGCCTCTATAAGATTTCTTTTATTAAGTCTCTAATGGAGAAAGGAATGGGGAGAGTAAAAACCAAACCCACAGATATTGACACATATGCCTGACACATATGTGCCTGTCAGGCACATGGATCTGTTTGGAAACATTAAGTCCTGAGTTACGAATATAAGAACTAGATCACATCAGTAACCTGTTGAACATATAATAAAAGTCAGTTAAAAACGCCTTTAGTAAAATTGCAAACAAACAAATAGAAAAAGAAACATTCAGGAGACAGAAGCCAAATTACTTACCCTTACAGAAAACATTTTCGCTAGTCCTGAAATCTAAAAAACAAAGTAGCTTTGTTTTGGAAGGTATATAAGAAATATTTTTTCTTTCTGTTTATACTCTTGCATATTCTTATTTTACAAATAAGAGTAGCTAGCCCCTTTTTGAATCCTCAAATACCCTGCTTCAGCAGTGATCTCACTTGTGGTATTGTAACATAATCAACATGTTATGCACCACGCAAAACCCCACTTGTTTCACAAGTCTGAATATGTCACCATTCAATTTCATGAATACCCTCATGATGTATGATTCTGGGAAAAGGTCAGCAGAAGTTTCCAACCTGCTATTCCTAAAGATTTACTCAGCTCGTTTCTCTAAAGCAACGAGGCTACGCACCTGGTTCAGCCAGGAGTCCCCTTCTGAGCCAGTGGCTCAAGTCAGAGAGAAAGGGTAAGAGGTCTCAAAGATAATGACGTTTCTACAAGTTTCAGGAAAACTGGTGCCTTTGGAAAGAGCCAAGAGACTGCCACAATGAGGAAAAATTGAAATGTGAGATTCAAAATCAGCCACAGCCCCTGCTACCTTATGCCCAGGTGTTCTGGGGAAGGGCAAAAGAGCTGAGCATATCAGGGCTGAGGGGAACTTTGCAGGGAACAGTTCAGAAAACTAAAGGTTTTGTCGAAGAGAGACAGAGAAGGCTGAGGAGGCAGTGGAAACTTGGGGTTGTTATGGGGGTTGGCCACAGAAAAAGTGGGAAGAATTAAGAGAAGCGAGGAGGAAAAGCAAAGGGAAAGAGGAGAGGAACTAGCTTTGTTAATGCTTGGTGTACGTAGATGGACATAGACCTAGAGCAAACCAAGCTCCATTAATTCAGCTTCTCTCTACCTAAGCTTCTTTTCCTTTTTTTTTTTTTTGTCTTCCTTAAAGTGTACTTGGCCATATAGTTTACAGTACTTAAGCTAAATTGAAGTTGCATTTTCCTGCTTACGTAAATGTCTACAACCCAGTTAATTTCAGGGCATTTAGGAAAAAGGATGAATTTAGGTGCATAATTTCTAAGATAGAAACATTTTCTTCTCATGTAGAACTATTTTCAGTTTTTGCTTTGGATAACACTGCAATTACAGAATAATTATACACCAGAACGAAGATTACAGCAGCTGAATAATAAGTATTAAACCATAGTGTATTAAATAATGTCAACTGTTTCTTATGATTATAAAAAAAAAAAAAGAAAACTGTTCACAGTGCAAACTCACATAATTGAAATGGAAGCTGCTGAGTTTTATTTCAGTATGCTTTACTAATAAAAATCTGTTACACAGAAAACTGAGAGATTCATGTTTTACACTGAAAGAGAAACAGAAATAATGGCAGCGTACAATTTACCTTTTCATACCTTTGGAACTCAATGTTATAATAGCACATACATCAAAAATATCCATCTCTTGCACTAATTCTTAGAAAGCACCCATTTTAAGTGTCTAATTACAAAACAAGTGTGTGAAACCTTTTACTTACAAAAGGATAAAGCTAAACTCAGGTGAGCAAATAGGGAAAAAAATTGCCCATCTTAATCTCTTAAAGCACTTCAGTGTAATCGCATAAAATTCCCCATAACCCTCAATTATCACAAGTAGGAAGTTAAAGAAATTCCAACTCTTTTAATTTTGTTCCTCCTCAAACTCCTCAGCCCATGAAAGCATGGAATCATGCTAGTGCTCTGTCACTGCTATTGTACATGCAAGCTATAGTCCATGTACAATGTCAGAATCATTCTCCCATTAAAACCAAAATCTTTAAACAGGTCTAGTTCAAAGGCGAATCCAAGAAAGAGCTTTGATACATGGTCAATTTACCATATCTCAGCTGTGCATTCTAGCCTTGTGACATGCGATAAACCACCTCAAATAAATCTACTATGTCTAACCCATTTGCTATATAAACTGTACATGTATAATGTAATAAGCGTACTGTAATTTTCTAAGATTACCACGCACTTAGCAAAATGCTGGACCACAAACTAGAAGAGTTTCAGTCAGTCTGTGGAAGAGACAGACAAAATGTTTAGCAGGAGCAGAAAGTAACGCAAGTGTCTGTGTTTTACATAAAAGAAGTTCCAAGGTAAGACCGGAGACAGGGAGAAACTGTGCTAGAACACTTTCTCAAAGCCCTGATTTCCGAAAGGGAACCTGCGTGGAAGCCAGGGCTTTGTGACTGCAGAACAGGTGCCCAGTTGTGCCAAAGAAATGTTATGTGATACACAGCACAGAGCCCAAACTCCGATTTTTCTCAAGAATCACCACGGAGAAAATAGGACTAGTACCCAGACCACTTTGAGTTCAGGATCTAATGCTTACCATGGTTTTACAGTCCATTTGAAGAACCCAGCGTAAAACTGATCTAACATATAACAGGATTTGACATTTCTCAATAGGAATATACTAATTACTAACTATATTTTCCTATATTGAAAAATTCAAGTTCATTCCAAACAAGCAGGTTATGCTATCAGAGCATTAGGAACAGAATTTTTAAATTGCCACAGTATGAACACAAACTTATGTGCGAGAACACGACTTGAGACGCCAGCTATAATTACCCTGGGAATTTTCACCACTGTGAATAGGAGTGAAGACCTGAATCACAAGATCACACACAAGTACCGAGAAGACAAACAACTGACATAGCCATATTCTTGAGCAGGAACTGGTGAAAACTTTCTGCACAGACACACTCTTCTACAAAATATTATGAGACTCTACAGCTCTCAAGTGCAAAATGGACAGGGAAGAAGACCTTACATAGTCACAATCAGTGCCTATGGGCAAAATGCTATGGGAAAAGGGGGAGGAAGAGAAAACAATGTCTAGCGAGAGTGCCACAGCACCTTTACCCTCAGCTGAGTAACATGACAATTCTCTCTAATTCGCTGCAAAGGCATCTTTTTGTCTCAGAACAGGCTCCCTGACTCTGAGGGATGAGAAAGCCAGCTAGTGATCAGATGAACATAAACCACCACTGGCACAAAAATGACATCTAATTTTCACCCACGCACTTTTCCTGTCTGGGAGTATTTACATTCTCTGTTGAATCCAGATTTTCTTCCCATTTGAGTAACTGCTCTTCTAAATAGTGACAGAACGGTTCCTGCAGCACCCTCGGGGATTTCAAAGACCAAGAGTTGACAGGATCCAAGGAGAGAGAAACAGACTCCTCATTTATTCTCTCTTGCTCCTACTCGACTCCCTGTGACTGCACACAGCACGCCAACAGACGTGTCAGGCAGGCAGGTAACCAACCCTCAGCAGCTCTCACAGATAAAGTTTGGCTTTGCAGATTCCATGCCAGGATGGAAACACTTACTTATCCCACAGAGCCCCCAGGTGAGGCACCCACTGAAGAAGAGAACTCTCTTTATTACCTGGGCTATGCACCAAAAGAGCACAAGAGTCTACTGTGATAAAGAGCACAGATCCAATGAGATAATCAGCCAAGGTAAAACAGAACAGCCCTCTGGATAGAGGCCACTGCAACTGGTTTTCAGGAAAATGCTGTGTAGCAGTTAGCCCAAAAGGGCGGGCTGTATCTTTGGAAGTAGTGCCAATGTACCACAAAGCACTGTATTGTCCGCTCAGTGGAAGGATGAAAGACGTAATACTGAGATGTGCATTCTGTCAGGCAGCAGCAATTGCAGAAAAGGCTCACTGACGCTACTGAGGTGACCAGATCCAGGGATTCCAATTCATAAAAGGACTTTTTCATCTCTTCCTGTGACACAGCATGGTTTGATTGATGTGGCCTGAGGGCAAGCAAGACTACTGGAGAAGAACAAGACAAACCTCATCCTTTCTCTGGAGGAGGACGGGATGTGGCGATTGGGCCCAAGTCCCTTCCCGTGCCTGCCCCCTGCCTGGCACACAGCCACACAGGAAAGCAGGAGAAACAGGACATAAAAGTGACTTCTCCTCGGGCATGCACATCTGGCACAGAGCTGAACATGATGCTTCAAAGTAGCTTTTGCTACATGAGATGGGAAGAAATCTCTTGTCTCAAAGGCGAGACCACTGTTTTTTTTTGCCCCAAACCATGTCCATAGTGAGGGACTTCTACAGAAGAAGGTGGCCTTGACATTTCTTTCCAAAAGTCATTATATGCTTTTGTGCTCTCCCTTTACAGTGGCAGGCTGAGCAACAGCATCACAATTCCTTTTAAAGATAAGTATGCTGGTAGGATTTCAGGAAATCAAAAGCATTGCTATATCCCTTTAAGAGATTTTGAAAAGCAGAAAGACATAATTCCTTGCTTAGTCATGGATTTTGGGAAGAAAAAGCAAGTTCTCAACAATTCAGGATCCTTGCCCTGGGATTAAGGGAAGATTTGGTCCTGTGAGGGATTTTGTTAGCTCATAAGTCAATCACTGACTAAAGAGAAAACACTGAAGGGAAAAATAGATGGAAAAAAAATGGATGTCTCTTAAAACCCTACGGTGTCTGTGGTGAAGTAATCTCTGAAAGATATTTCAGTCTTTCCCACAAAAGTGAGGGATTTCTGAACCACCTGCTTGTTCGCTGCTGCCAAAGAGACAAATGCAGTTTCATCTCCTTCAGAATATGATTGAGAGGGTGGAGACCAAGTTAACATCATAGAAACATTTGGTCATTTATTCATCTGGCTCTTCAGGAAAGTATATTTTGATCCCACAGATTACTTGCTCTTCACCAAGGAGAAGAAAATTTCTCCTTTTAACGCAAAAAGACAGCATACATGTTCAGAGATGAGCAAGCTCTTTAAAAAACAAAGCAGAAAACAAAATTATAAAAACCAACAAAAACAAAACCACCAAGAATAGATTCAAATGTAGCTGTTTAAGTTACCTGTGATAATCTGGTTTTCCAGAACTTTTCAATGCAGCCCTCACTTACTCCATTTTGAAACTGGGACCAGTCTACCAAGCTGCACTGAATCTGGCAAGCCTTGGAATCATCACCTCGTGACTTAAAGCAAGATACCACTGCAAAACCTTCAGGAAGAGAGACACACCGTAATATGAAACAAAGTATTATGATACTGTGGAATACAGGCCTTGCTCTCTTCAGTTAGCACATGTACTGCAAAGGTCAAAAGCCACAATTAAAAACTTAGTTTGTTAGAGCGTGTGGCATCTGGGGTACAAGCACACAGGGTCAGGGTTGTATGGTCCAATCTGTGGACCCATCTGGATTAAATACCCACTGCACGGTTGGTTGTGACTTCAGGTGACAGGAAATCATGAACTAGGTCCCTTTCAAACTCTTATTTGTTTTGATGCAAGCAGACATTGCCCAGCTGTAGGAAAAGCTTCATATGAGAATGCTAATGACTATCTAGTTTCTTCTGTTGCTGTAGCTACAATCTCTGCTGTGTAATGATTACTCTAAAAGAGATGAAAGATAAGAGGTCACCCCCAGCCAAATATCTTCCTCTGCCTTCTCATCTCTTAGCATTGTTGCTAGCTGTTTTCCAAGGTATTTTATACTGCCATCCTACTTGGTGGTACAGAGAAACAGGCTTAAATTAGTGCCTGTCTGGAGTTTGCCACAAAACGCAAGAGAAATCTCCCACGCTCTAGGAGAAATCACAGAGACTCTGTACGGTGAGCAACAACTCCTGTTCCAAAACAGGACACTTCTTTATGCCTTTTTTGCAAGATAACCTTTTTTGTACACAGACCCCATCAATATGCCATGTGAAAGCTGGCTGAAAGTTTTCCACTCATTAAGCTGATCTTGAGAGCCCTGGCTCTGGAGGGACGAGAGACCTTTTTGAGCGCCATGAGACAACTGATATCCACAAATTTTATGAGCCTATTAATATTTTCACCTTATTAAAAAAAAAAGTTTCTTTTCATTAACCTTCAAGCACATGGAAAGAGTTGTTTGAAGTATAAAATAACACGCTACACCAAAATACACAACTGGAAAATTTTAAGTGACGCTGTTTCCAGTTCTCATGTTATACTAGAGCCATTCAAGAGCTGAATAACATTATAGAAAACCATCACCCTCTGGACTACAAGGGATCACCTCTGTGCCATGGTAAGAGGGCAGCACAGGGCAGCTAACATCCTATCCAAACTCTCAGGAGCACTTTGAGGGTTAGTCACTTGAACAGTGCTGCATCGAGGGGTCTGACAATTTGAAGATGGGGAGGAGTTTCAAGGTAGGTGGATGAGATGTTTACTCTTCTCAGTTCTTTCACAAAGTTCAAGATAAACTTCCAGTCCCTTGTTCCCTAATTACCACTCTCTGAACAAACAACAAGAAATTGAGCAGATCAAGCCCAGATTCCGGAGGCTTCCTTCAGAACTTCCCTCCAGTCTAAAAACCCACCATGGACTTTACACTCTCTAGGCCTCCTACAGCTAATACCATGAAATTACCATGACCTGAGGCAAGGAGCAAGGCCAGTCTATTTTAGCACCAATTTCCCTTAACATCTCCTCTTTATATTGATCATCCATACCAGAAATAATAAAGGGGAAAGGAGCAGAAAGTTAAGAGTATGTGTAGGGCTGCACTTGGTATAATTATGCTTTTATATTACACAGGTTTTGTTGAAGATCTCAAAGTACTTTACACAAAAAAAAGATAAAATTTTCCAAAATTACGTGAAACACAATGTTAAACTGCCTTATCTAGACTCATCAAGCAAGACAGCTGCATTGGAGATCCCAGTCCCCTGCCATCTTACCTGACAGTCTCTACTACGATACTTCCAACAGTACCAACCTTGCTTTATTTTCCCAAGCTCAGAAATAGCGCATGGTACTGTTTGTCCTTTGTGTCTAATCACTGCATCTCCATTTAGCATAAGCTTGGGAAACAGCATACTCCCCTCGGCATCTTCTCAAAAATCAAAAGCCTCAAAAACACCACAAAAATATTCCCACTTACCCAAACTAAATTAAGCTTTAAACAAAGACACAGAAAAGACTAAGCAATAGAAATACTGATTAAATGAAGCTGTTGACCAAAAACATCTTCTAAGACACTATCAGCTTACTGAAAGATGTTTAATTACTCTCCTTTTATAAGAAAAGGTAAGTAGTGTAACAGAACAGCTTAAACTGATGAAGCACAACGACTGAGAGCTTGTAATTCTGTGCTGCTTGCCTTTGCCTGTGTATCTCAGGTCAGACTTCTAGCTCATCAGCTCAAATCCTAAGTGCTAGCTAGTGTCGCTGGACATGAACAAACAGCATATAGAAAATCGTGAGCAAAAGATGCAAATTAAATGCGTAAAGAAAATAAGATGACTAAGTTGCATTTTTTCTCTAAGAAGTACTAGTTCTCACTTCATGTAGCTTTTCTCTATGTGTGTGTAGCATTCATGACACTATGGATTTCACGTGCAGAAAATTGCATTAGCATCAGACAACGTGCAGAGCTTGAAGCTTGACAGCCTCTAATTTTGAACTAAAAATAAATGTGTGCTTGAAATCTTGTCTGTTTTTCTCCAAATCCTAGTTCAAATTCATATCAAATATCACTATCAATTGAGCAAGTAAGAAACACTCCTTTTTCCTCCAGATCTGTCATACATATAGCCTTTGACCACCACAAGTAAGACGTTAGCTCTAGTACCATAAAGTAAACAGACAACATTCTGTACAAATAATAAGAATGCCAACCAATAGTCTGTACAGGTAATAAGGCGGCCTAAATAAATCAAAAGAGAAAGAATATGTCAATATGGTAACTTATTAATACCAGCGTGTTTGTGCCTCTTATGTCAGTTACATTTACATAACTAACTAAATAAATAGCTTAAAGCATACGTTTAGTACGTATGCCACTTCAGTCTCTAATCATTTGTGTTCTTCGCTAAATCTAACAAATATTTTCATTAGCAGATTTAATAGCAGATGCACTGGCATTCAGGAATGCCAGAACAAGATGCAAGGGAAGTGCAGGTAATGACTCTGCTCAGTAGGAAGAAAAGAGGGAAGGAAAAAAAAAAAAAAAAGCACTCTGCAATTCTGCAAAGGCACTTTGTCCACAGGAGGGTGATCTATTTGGCAGGTCAACCTGTCTTCTCAGGCACGGAGTGCCTTTTGTCAGTGCAGTAATGACTGATCAAGCAGATCAAGAAGCAGGCCCAACAGGCTCAAAAGGCAGTCAAAGCTAGCCCTTTCCAGCTGTGAAAACTGTCTGCAGCATGGGGCTTTGCAGGCAAGAGCATGTGTGAAGTGCAAGAGAAAGAAGGGGAGAGTGTTTGATTTGTCAGGGTTGCTGCGACTACTGTTCTTTCAGGTTCCAAATCCTGTTTCCAGGCGCAGCCAACTCAAAAAGCTTTAAAGGGTATGAACCTCTTTGCTATGCACTGGTTCCGCTGCTCCTTCAGCGAGGAAAGCCATATTTACACTTGCTGTCACGAGTCTGATGCCCAATTGAGACTGCTGCTGCACGTGGCATGCATGCGGGGAAAACAAAGTTGGACTACTTACTCGTTTGGCAGCACCCTATACTTGCAGCAGAGTGCATGCATAAGCTCAAAGGGAATTTAGGTCATCTGATTTAACCTGCAACTCCCACATCTGGCAACGTTGCAATCACTAGCCATTAACCATATGTAAAAGCCAAGTAGGCAGACAGAGTTTTATACTCCAAGGACACCAAAGGCCTTGTTCCAAAACAGTAATACTCCATAAGCAAGATGTAAAGGGTGAGTAAGCCAAATAAGCAGACCACAAAGAAAGAAAAGAAATGACTATAAACTGAAAGGATGGGATGAACACCAGTTTCAATTAATCATAAGCAGGGACCATAGCTGGCTGGCTGCCTGCTATGATCAGCTCTCAGTTACCCATATGCACTATAACGAGGTCCTGTCTAACGTGACACTGTTAGTGCACGGCCTCACAAAACAGGTATTCAGTGCACATTGCTGCGCAAATCTGACACACCCTGGTCTTCGGAAACCATAAGAGAAGCAAGTTCTCTTATGAAAGACGCAAGATATTATGAGTGCTTTGGATTAGAGTGGAAGAGACTTCAGCTTTATAGAAAATTTCCCTTATTTTTCCTGTCATGTTTTTGATCATTTTTCCCCACTATCAATCATCATTCAAACCAAAACAAAAGCTTCTTTCCCTTCCTCAGTTCTTGCAAATAGGACAACAGAAGGATGCATTTGTAGCACTCAGTGAAAAATGACCATGTTTCAAGAGTGCAGTCACAAAGTTTAAGATTTAGATGGACAACCTGGCTGAAGAGGGAGTGCTAGAAGAACTTTACCAGTCATGGATTTGTGAGGCCAAAAAGCAGCAGCACAGTCGTCTCCAGCCTACCATAGGTGATAACAAATTTTCTGACTAAAAATCACTACTTCAAATGATTTTATTGAGCTAGAGCCTTTCTTTCATTTTTCTTTTCCAAAGTAATGCCCAAGAAGCTGATTTTAGAACTTTGAGCCATTAGCCTCACAATTTAATATGAAAAATTGTGGCAAATTTGAATTTGGAATTTGCTTAACTTCACCCTTCAACAGCATGACCAGGCTTTTGTCTGCTAGACTGTACCTGTGACCACATCACAGCTTTCCTGCAGAGGTAGACTGTAATCCATTCAATCCTTTATCTTAGCATTGATAAGCAAAACAGAGTTCCTGAGGTTAATCAATGTTTATACAGTGTTACTCATTAATCTGCAAAGGAATTACAGCATATTTATGTAACTGCAGCACTTCAAAGCTGCCTAGTTAGAATAGGCTCTCCCTTTGGCTAGATACTAATACCTGTATTACAGCCTCAGAGTTTAGCACCAAAGAAATAGTATGTTTTCACACCCCATGGTTATCAGAGGAGACACTGTGATCAATAAGGTGGGGGTTTGGGGGGCTGTTTTTTTTTTTTAAAATAATTTAAAATTTTTTTTTTAAATTGAGGCTTCTGCCTTGTGCTCTGGATGTGCTGACTCTTACATAGCCCATATTTGGCAAAATGGTAACTGTGTGACTCATGGTAGCGGAGGACAGCTTTTGTTGTGCCCTCCCTTGGAAAGAGAAAGAAAAACAAAGCATAGCTATCCCAGTAAGGGGTGGGATGTTAAGCAATATGAACAGAAACATCTTTCAGGTGAAAGCTCTCTAAACTTCGACTTGCCTCACCATAGAAGCACTATCTGAAAGGCAAGGTACCCGCTATCTCTCAAATGGGAAATTGAGTCTGCTGTGATGTATCTGGTGCTGCCGATAAAGTTGCTGCCTTTGGAAATATTAAGGATGTAACTCTTGCAAATGCATAGGACCAGTAAGACTCAAGCACTTCACTACACCTCAACATCCAGTAAAGATCACAGCCTAGCGCTGTTGGTTGACATGAGGTTGTCGGCTCCACTCAGATGACATACAGAGCTATGTGCAGCAGGGAAAAATTCTAGTCTGGAGGGAATACTACCTTCCGTGAATCATGGTAATAGTTTTATATTCTCTTTTAGTGAAAATATTTGTTTTTTCTTCCCTTCCCTTCAGCTTCAGAGATATAAACCATGCGCTCCAGAAGTAACAGCACAGAAAGCCCAACCAGATCCAAGCTGTGCCAGCAAAGGCCAAAAGACCGCCATAAAGAAGATGCTGGTTATAGTGGGAGAGGAAATGTGCAAAGAAGGCAGAAGGAAAAGGACATTGTAGCCCAAACCGGCACCATCCTAAGCAGCCCTAAGGCAGAGAAAAAACAAAGAAGTTCTTTCAAGAAAACAGAGGATCTCTCTCGTGATGACCTACTATTTCTTCTTAGCATCCTAGAGGGTGAATTACAGGTGATTTATTCTCTTATTTTATGTTCCAGATCAAAGCGTTATTTTTTCACTTTACTGCAAACACATACTGCTTTCATTTTAAGGAAACATCCTACCTAATTTGCTGCAGGAGGACAAACATAAACCGCAACGTACATACAAATGCAACTTATCCAAATGCTAGGAATAGCTATCAGCTGGAAAAGGTGATCTTTGCACCTCCCCAAAATGCAAGCAAAATTTATTCACAATATATCTTTGTCAGACTGGAAACATTCTTGGTCCACTGTGAATGATCACATAACTCTCAAAGCAGAGAGCCCACAAAACTTTCCTCTTACGCTGTCCTGTTCTATTAAGTACTTAGAATACAAATTATGTCATTGTAAAAACTACTTGGAGAACGTTTTAGAGACTTTCAAGACCTGTCACGTAATTATATCTCATCTCCCCACTCCTAAGAAGTCATGAGTATTAGTCCCTATGAATCAGTATGACCCAGGTCACCAGAAGTAACTTAATCAACTCTATTCTAACATCCTTTGTTAGCAACTCAAAATGCCCATTTTAGTTCCTGTAAGATGAAGAGTAGGTAAGTGCTGGGAGCCGCTTAGCCCAGAAGATACTGCATTTCAAAGATAAGACAATTTTTCTATCTGAAAAAAGGAGCCAGCTGCCAAATGGTAAACAATGCCCACCCTGGCCACATATAATTTAGGGAACCAGGTTTCTAGAGGGAAAGGGAGGAGATCTTTCTGTGGCAGGCTGATTGCACAGAAGTAGTGACAGCGCCACTTAAAACCGCTCACCAGCAGAGAGGCGATCAAACTGGCCAAAAGTGGCATAAATGGCTTCACCACATGGTTTCAGGGTTCATCATCTAGACAGTACCTGGGTAGCTCCATTCTTAACATAAGGATATATTTACATAATAATATATGCTTATAGAAGTGCTTTACAGAACACACATGCAATATTAATACTTTTTCCACAGAGGTACCCATCTCTAAGGTCTCCTGCTAATTATTATGGAACATTTCATCATGTGAAAACAGGACAATTTGTGTGTTTGTGAAACACTACTTTTTCTGCCTTCTGCTCACTTGCTCTTTCTTAATTTGGATTAAAATTGAGGTGTCACATGCTCCTCCCAAATAGTTCTCTCTTCCTTTCAGAAATTGAAGCCAATGTGTATATATACGCATATATGCTTATACTCTTATATTTAAAACTGGAACAGGATGAAATAAGAAATTGTAACATAATAAAGCTGAAATGAAAATTGTAGATTGCGCCTGTCACTCAAAATAAAGCATTATAAATGAAACAAGTAGGAAGCCTTCTTTTTTATTCCCAACTTTCCACCTCCTATAATGCCAAGTCAAATCTTCTAAAAATCTGTTGTCAATCCAACCACAATTAAGTTTCAAAGTTAGATGCCATACCTAGTTGGATGCCCTTACTCTCCCATTCCAGAACACTTCAGGTGCACACAGATCACTCTTCTGGTTTTTTTCCATAGTCTTAAGGATTAGAAATAGATTTATTTTTTTTAAATAGAAACACAAATATGGGTACAGGAATGCTTCTGTCAACAGCAGTCAGACTGGCATTGCTACCTTATCCTGATCCAGCCCTCTTTCCGATTCCCACCCTTCCTATTCTGCCTTTCCAAGATCAGCATTTGCTCCGTTTTGTTTAACGGATTGTTTCAAACAACGGACATTTAAGAGACAGAAGTCATGCAGTTATGCCACTGTTGTGGAGGCAGGGGGTAACCCTCACCACCAGAGGATACTGGAAAAGGTGGCTGGGCACAACCCAAAGGAAGATAGTGACCTAAACCAGATCTGCCCCCAATGGAAATCTTCACTTAATCAGATATTCTCATGAAAGAACATGATCATTACTTCAAAATAGGTAGCGCAACACTTGCAGCAGGTATTCTTTCCCCTCCAACTTAATATCTACGGGATAAGAACTTTACAGCAAGAAGGCATTGTATTTGTTTCCTTTGTATTAAAAAAAAAAAAAAAAAAAAAAAGGGAATCTATAGAACATTTCAGATATGCAGATACACACAGCATGTTTCTCCAGCATGAACTTAGACAGCAATGTAAACCAGGAAGAAATGTGCACCTGCCAGTTTGTGCAAGAATTTCTAAAATATATGAGAACACAATGTATCTACTCTTCGGCAACAGGATGTCATCAGATATTTTATATGATTAAGAAAATGAATGCAGAGACTTCTTAAAAAGTATAATCTAAAAGTGTACTTTGTACTTTTCTTTTTTCCAATATGACATCATTTTTGGAAACCCAATCTCATGTTTCATTTCCAGATAACACCACTTTATGTTAATTGCTACCTTTTAAAATGTGTTTTAGTATGCACTCACAAATTGATAATGCCACTTCTGTAGTTACTTCCAAAAAAACCTTGAAGCCACAAGGCTGCTTGTTATCTGAGGGCACGTGCGCAACTGTGTGCACATCTACATACTTATTATAAATACAGAAAGTATGGTTTCATACTCGCATGCACACATACATAGGACCTACTATGTACAGGACCTACTGCCAGCTTTGAAAGCAATTCATCTTGTTTTAAAGAGCTGCCCTTATTGCATGCTTTTGGAATGTGTGCTGTGAAAGGTCACAGCCCTGCACCATGCACCTCGCTAGTTCAGCACGCAAACGTGCTCTATGCAACAACGGAAGACGACCAGGCTACTGCAGGCTGGTTTCAACTACAAAAGCCACCTTTGTACTCTACCTACACAGAACGTGCAATGCTTCCGGACTTCACAAGCCATCATAAGTCTTGCACCAAAAATTAAAAACCAGCTCCTAAAGCCACAAGTCATGCTTTGTGCTGAGAGTTTTGTATTGTGACTGCTACACGCTAGACCTGAAACAACATTATAATCTAACCATTAACAAAGTACTTAAGCATTGAAGAGGGTTCTGAAAACGTCATATTTTATGCAGGACTCTCAAAACCTGAAGACCAATACCTCCTCCATGCTTCTTAACTGTTTTGATGTTAATAGCCATCTTTGGGCACTTTACCTACAGCAATCTAAAAAAAGGTTTTTAATTGTCTTAACATCAACATCAGAAAGTGTCCAACTAACATGTTAATATACAATTCCAGTTTAACAAAATAAAATGTTATATTATGTTTCTGCAGGCTCAAGATGAAGTTATAGGAATCCTTAAGGCTGAAAAAATTGACCTGGCTTTGCTTGAAGCACAATACGGCTTTGTTACTCCCAAGAAGGTGTTAGAAGCCCTCCAGCGAGATGCTATTCAAACAAAGGCTGTACCCTGGCAAGAAGATATCTACGAAAAGCCTATGGGAGAGGTATGAGTACACAGTTGATGCTTAGCTATAGTCCCCTCTGAACTCACTGACTTCAAGGGAAGAAAGCAATGCGCTCTAAATCTAGAATCTGACATGGGTTTAAGTGGCAGCAGTCACTTAAAGTCCAGGACATTAGGGCTCCTTAATAAAAACAGGTAGTCAATGATCCTTATTTTATAGTACACGCTGGGGGCTATAAACATGGGTAACACGTCTGCCTCAAACTCCGATAACCAGCCTTCCATCTTTGCTACGTTTTTCATTTCTCCTTTCTGTGTTCTAAATTCCCAACTCATACAAATATATCTATTACCATTAGTATAACTGAAGTCATGTTACCAATGAATGACAAGAACGCATTCAGCAGTAAGGGCACAGCTGTCCGTCTTTGTATATCCCAGCTCCCACTAATCCTATGGGAACCACAGATATACATGATTGGTTGGAGTAGTTACTGTAATGAAATCTCATTAGAAACTTCATCCAGACAGAGTCACGTATTTAAGTAAAATTTAGTTGAATTACCCTGTAGCAGAAGCCATATTTTCTGAACAATGCTCATGTGAATTTCATTTCTGTCCTGTAATGCAAATCATTGGATATTAAAAAGCCTTCATATCTGAATAAGTGCTTTTTTTCAAATAAGAATTTTCCCACAGTGTCTCCTCTTGAATTTAGATAAACATGTTTTTAATATGCTGCTCATTACAGATAATCATCATAAAAAGAAAAGCAGAAGTTATGAATAAAATTCTTCTACCAAGTGTTTTCCAAGCCTTCCGAATAGAAATATACTCAGGGATACAGAGTTCACTTTAGAGAAAATAATGTCAGACAAAAGGTCAACCCTCATTTCATAGGCTCAAAGGTTAAAAACTCTGCCTATAATCTAAAACAGATATAAGTTCAGCTGCAGAGGTTAATTTATTTTAGAACATTGTGGCATTATGTCACAGAAATTTTGAGTACGAATGGAAGTGATCTGAAGAGAAGTCCAAAAAAACCTGAAACATATGTAAAGTAACAGACTGAACTGAAGTTTATACACGCTTTTTCCTTCTTACTCTTAATGGCACAGAAAGGATTTCTAACACCACTGGATTTGGCACTTCCAAAAGGCAGAGGTAAACATTCTGAGAGCAAATGAAGTTGTGGGGCAGCACTGGCACTCTGCATACCTTGGTAAACCAAAGGACGCCATAATCGCCAAACATATTTTCAGTTTCAAACCCCCTAAATTAAGGTAGAGATCCATTTAGTTTTTGTTTAGGTTTTTTCCAGAAGTTTACAAAAACCACAGGAGACACAGAACCGGTCACAAAGTATAGGAATGCAGCATTTAAATTTCCTCATACCACTGGGACAATGTACCTCGGTCTTTGCCTACAAAAATCTCTGCTAGTTCGGTTTCTCTCAATCTTGATAATTTAGTCTTGTAGCCTTGAACACAGAGGAACTTCACAAAAGGTCAGCTGAAAATTCGGTGGATCTCATCTGTGAGATTCCTGGCCCTTTAACATTCTCTCACAAGTCACCCCTCTGCCATAAACACTACCGAGTTTTGCTTGGCAAATTTGGTTAAGAATGCAGTGGTAAAACTTCAGTGACAAGACAACAGGATTCCAGGATTCATAGACAAAAGAAATCTAGCATAACAGAAAACAGTAGTAACCTCTCTTCGTAAAAATTATGAGGATGGTGATAGACCAAAAATGTCTTCCTTGCTATAGAGATTTATTTTTTGAGAGCAGAGGATTTTCAGTCAATTCTAGTCTATAGCTGTTTCTTTCTGCAACCTTACAAATGCCAGATAAGCTTACTCTTATTCCTCTCAGTGAAGGATGCAAAAAATCATCTAAGTGTTTAAAGAATAGCCTTTTTTTTTTTTTTTGCGTCTGTCTGACATTCTGACATATAAGGTCTGAAAAGGTTTTCCATCTTTACATGGTTTAGACTATTATTCAGTTATCCATGAAAAACACTGGCTCCACATTAATTGCTGCTTCTCTAGCATGGAAGATGAACAGTCTTCAAAATTCTAGTAAATACAGCATAGGAACCATTTTACCAGATTCAAAAAAAAAAAGAAAAAAAGAAGGTAGTGATGGGGGAGACGAGAAGAAGATAGAGAGGGAGAAATTGTAGAATTAATGGTGTCTTTTCTCGTGTTTGAAATCTTCCCGGACTTTGAAAGCCACTCTGATTTATTACTCTCCCTAGCCTCTAATAATATAGCCAAAGATAAAAAATCTGGGGCTCTGCTGTCTGAAATTGGATGAACAATGACTGCCACCACTTTGAGATGTCCTCCAAAAGCACCAAAACTAGAAGAAAGTCTATATTCTGCTGATGCAGGACAAGGATAATCCAAAATGTAATCCATTTTTAAAATCCCAGTGCCAATCAACTGGGGGAAAGATGTATTCTCATTTTCTGCTTAACAAAGTATATCTGACCACATCCTCACAACATCTTTCCAGTTTTCGTCAGAATTTTTCAGTGAAGAAGGTACAAGGCAAGAATGGGCTACAGATGCAGAAATAGACTGAAACAATAACACTGACAACTTAGCAGTCAGGAAAAGCAGACCAATGTATCTGCACGGAAATTCGGCTCAGCTAGGGTTGAAAAAGACAAAGCAGCAACCTCTGATTCTTGCTCAGAAAAATCCAAGTCTCCAGTAATCCTAAACTCAGGATTATACATTTATACACACACAATGACCATGATGGCATTATTAACTGGGATAACATTTCACTAAACTTTGGATGCATATGAAGAAATGTAAATAACTGGATTTTATTCTGGTGTAGTGCCAAACACAAAACAGTCTAGAGAGAAAGGTCAGTTCCAGCATAGCGGACATGAGAGACACCATTCTATTTTGACTTCAGACACAAGTTGGCGGCAAAACGTTTTTAAATGATTAAATTCCCATGAATTTTTAGCTTGCTCAACTACTCAGTTACATAAAACCATGCCTCTTATTTTCCATTGCATTGTACAGTATGTTCAAGAATTAATTCTAGCAAAACCCCCATAGGGTTAAGCAAGAACAGAACAACAGATCACTTAATTATGATTTTGTCACCTTTTTTTTCCCTCTGCAGAAGACATTCATACGCCTGCTTATTAGTCCTCTGTGTGGTTTTTAGCCAAGCATTGTATATGCAGAGTAAACGTGTGCATGCGCACGCACGTCTACATATAAGTGTATTTTTCCTGTGTGCAGATTTAGCGTTTGCACAGAGTAGTTGGAGGGCC
Organism: Struthio camelus; assembly: GCF_040807025.1. Lineage (NCBI taxonomy): Eukaryota > Metazoa > Chordata > Aves > Struthioniformes > Struthionidae > Struthio > Struthio camelus. The sequence continues at coordinate 98,306,170 of NC_090942.1, forward strand.
AAGGGGGTGCTGTACAATACTCCCCTGCAGAGGATTCCACGCTAGCAGAGGCTCACACAACTTCGCTCCCTCTCTGCTGGAGACATAGCAGTCACCTACAAAACCTCACAGGTAAAACGCTAGAGTCACATTTGGTCCCCAAAGAAGTATCCTCATCTCACATACGGACACAACTGAACTTCCACACAAACCACACTACAGTGTAACAACCCAGTATCAAACCTCTGCTCGTTATGTGATCCAACAGGGAGGAAGCAGCATGTTGTACTGTGACAGCTAAATCAGGGCTTAGGACTTGCTGCTCCTCCATTTCTCTTTTCTACTGTCCCCTTCTTCTAGGGAACAGGCCCAGCTTCTCTTCCCTTCTCTCTGAGTAAGTCCTACAAAATCTCACTCTTTGCCTTCTCCCCAGCTGCAACACCCACACACCAACTGTGACTGCTCATAGCACAGCTGACTTGACAGCTTCTCAGAGCAGGGACCTAAGGAACATTCTTTAAAGAAAATCAAAATGCATTTTCTAATCTGAGCAACAGGAGCAAACTGCAACATGAAAAGCTGTTTTGATGCAGCAGCATATTTCCTTGTCTCTCTTATCCTTTCACGTGCACATCTCTCCCCATGACACTGGCTTTGGCGACCAGAGTTCAGTCTGCCCTTCAGCTGTACCTGCCAGAGCAGGGACCATTCTTTTACTCACTTCCAGACTCTTCCACCTCCCTGGCTTGAACACACACCTCACCCATTTTGTAATCCAGACTGCTAGTCTCAACACTGACAAAGGCACAAGTGCAAAGTGAAAGACACTGGCATTTGCTCATTGGACACCACACAACAAAAACTGGGAGTTACTCGGCTTTCTTCATGCATACATGTAAGTGACTGCTGCCTGAATTAACCCCTTAAATACTCGAGAGCAAACAAAATGCACCGTACTCAAAAAAAAAAAAAAAAAAAAAAACACTGCTGGTAGCTTCTTCACACTCAACAATGCAGAAGCAGCAATATTTTCTATTTGGTAATGTTTCTGTTGATTAGTTTGACTAACCTTTACCTTCAGCAGACGTTTATATGTTGGGAAACAGAAGTCATTTGATTTATGATCAGCTCCTAGCCAGAAATTTCATTTGTTTTCCCATGATAGCAATTTACACTTCCACTCAGATTCATACATATGCTTTTGAAGCAGCAGTCCAGCCCATACAAAAGGATCGTTTTACTTTCTCGACCCCATCCGTGCACATAGCTTGGGAAAAAAAATAGAAATAAAACTTCACACCTTTGCCTTTTTTCCTCACTTGCCTTCACAGTGAGGGCTGAGAGCAATGAATACTATCATGCAGGTCTGATGCCCAGAGCACTTTCAGTTGAAGCAAGACAGGGCCAAAGCTGCAGACAGCACAGCATCAGAACTTCCTCCAAAAGCAGAAGGTAGGTTGCTTCAGGGAACAGCAAATCTTTGCAAGCAAGCATGGCCTTTAAAAACTCGAGGCTCAGAAATTCAGGTGATGATGCTTCATGCATCTGTGTAACAGCTGCTCCAAAAGATTGTGAAATCTTGGAGAGGAAAAAAAATTTTGATCATACTGAGAATTCTCTTTCTGGCAAGCTACTAGCTGAACAAAATATTTCTAATTTTGAAATTCCTACTTCTGGGGGAAGAAGGGGCAGGGTGAAGACATTAAAAACGGCCAGTTTTCCTCAGCATGATAAGAACTTCATCCTGGTCTTTTAAAGCAACTCAGTTTTCAACCCTTGTGAAAGACACGGAAAGCACAGCGAAGAGGTACTGTAAAGAGATGGCACTGGTTTACTGAGAAAGCCCGTACAAGCCAAGGCTTTAGATAGAACCGCTTTCCCAAGAGGGATCCTCTTTCAAGATTCCAGAAGACATTGACTTTGCTAGTGTAAAAGTGCACAAATCCTGAGTGAAAGGGATAGGGGCAAGGAAAATCTTAACCTATTACAGTAACACCACAAAGCAGCCGAAAAGGATGGTCACAGGTCTCTCTACGTATTTAGATCACAGCCAAATTGAGTTCCCATACGTTGCAAGAGAAGAGTCTCTCTCCGACACAAGGAGAAAGAAAGGGCCATTTTCAAAACGACCCACCATTTCCACTGGAATATTTTGGACCCAAACCATCTCAAAACTCTTACCAATAGTTCCAATTTCCTCACTCATGTCAGTGTCACCAATAAGAGTTAACAATGATTCAAGAAAAAGACGAGAGCGTATAAAGGCTTAACAAGAAGCTGAGGTAAAGCCGAGGGAGACTCAGAAGCCCTGAAGAAGCTGAGGATATTTTCACTCATTCAAGAAACGCACGTTCAGGCATCCCAACGCTTTCTGTCATCACGTGCATCAGTCAAACTGCAAGTGAACAAGGAAAAGCAAATTAATCATGCTCGTGGAACTGAATTGCCTGCAATAGGCAGTGGCACTAAGAATCTGAAGCCCCAGCGTTTCCTGTGGCATATGAATTCCTTGTAGGGGAAACAGTGAGAACTAGTCTTGCTTTTCCCACACTGCCCATTTGTGAATTCTTTCCTATTAATAGAGTGAAATACTGCAAAACAGCTTGACCTACTAGAATAGACTGTAGTTATAAGGAGGTGCTGGGCTTTGCACTGAAAATTTCTCTTTTCCAAAGGGATTCCTGTGTTGACCTGATCAGGAAGGCAGTCTCCTCAGAGGAAAAGGAAGGAACAGCAGAACACAGATTCTCACAAATGTAGATTCTTCCCAGGTCTCCCAATAACACCTAAGGAGGAAAATCCCTTCTGGTTTCATACACACTTGCTTGCATAATGTGGTCAGGTATCAAAATCAAAAGAGTATCAGATTCGTCAGAGTGATGGTTTTCAGTCTGTGGAAAATCATTTTATTCCACAGAGCACTAACTCCACTCAACAGCTATGCCAATAACTCTATGATTTAGAGAAACCTAAAAAAGGTTATCTAAATTTAAAAAAAAGAACAAATTACAATATATAGTCATATTTGGAAGTGCAATAGAAATTGTTGGGGAAGGGGAAGGGATTTCACATTCAAGGTGTGCTCTAAAGGCACCATCTGCCAAGCAGACCCATTTGCAACATGTGAAATTTGAGAAACAAAGCTGGAAGAGTCCCCTACTTATTCTTCTCACTCTTCCTACAGCTCCCAAAATGATGACTCCCTTTTGGGGGCTTATACTTCTAAAATAATATGCATTTCTTTGAAACAGTGCTACTGTTTAATAAAAATACTCCCAATTGTTCCAAAGGATGGAGTTCGGTGCTTTTTTGTTCCAGAAACTCAGGGCCACGCACTGAGTAAGCACAGGAGACAGGATTGTGTTCCACCCCTGGTTCTATCACACAGTTGCTGTGAAACCACAGGAAAACTGCTTTTTGATTTACATTTCTACCCTATAAAGAGAATCCAATACTTTTATCTTCTATGGAGCTACAAATGAGATAGCTATTTGTATTCAACCAAAAGTAAGTCAACTTCAATGTGAAGTAGAAGCTTCTTTTGCCAAGACATCTGTTTCTCTACCACAGCGATCTATGAGAAAAGCCCACAGCCCTGGGAACAGTAACTGCTAATTAGTAGCTGTTGAAGATCAGTCACCTTCTGTTTCTGTCTCTGCCATGACTGAGGGTCACTACCTTATTTTTCTAGTTTCTCTGAACTAGGTTGGCGGAAGTAAACAATCCTTTCTAAACAGATAGGACAGGATCTGGCCATGAAGCAATTAAATGCATTTTATATTATTAAGCTTCTCTTTAAATATTTTATTAATGAAAGCCTGAGCAAGTATGAATTTCAAAGAACCTGAGGAGCTTTTGCTTTTTTTGTAGCTTGATAAAGTTGTAGAGAAACAGAAAGAAACTCACAGACGAATGCTGGAGCAACTTCTAATGGTAGAAAAATCACACAGACAGACTCTATATGAACTAGAGGAAGAGAAGAGGAAGCACACCGAATACATGGAAAAAAGTGACGAGTTTACCAACTTACTGGAAAAAGAACGCGAAAGGTAAGGCTACCTCTTACGTACTACTAAGAATTTAACATTACCTATAAGTATCTGTCCACTTGCTTATTCTGCATCCACTAAGAATCAGAAAGACTGCACACTTTGAGAGTTCAACTATGAACACTCCTAACTAATAGTACTGTCTGCATCTCCCTTAGCCTGTGAAGTAGATCAGAAGGTGGGCAAATTCTTCAGCACTGTTACAGAACAACAGGTGTGTTACACTGCAGAGCATAGGGGAAGATGCAGAAATGTGTTAAAAGTTAAAACCAACACAAAGCAGGTGCACCTGTCAGTGGGTTTAAAAAAAAAAAAAAACACACAACAAGCTCAGTGTACAGTGAAGTAGCTAACACAATATGGCATCAGGCATGCAGCCTAGAACGCCAGAAAAAAAAAAAAAACACTTAAGAAAAGTAGAAGGGATTTGGACAGATCACAGAAATACAGACAGAGAGGAAACAAAGGCCCAGTAATTTACAGAAAGCTTTGAAAATAAGAAAGTCATAAAGTTCCTGTATCTGGTTTGGCATAAAAAACATAAACAGAACCTATGTTTAAATGTAACCTAAAAAAACAAAAGCTTGTTTAAGCACAGTGCAAAGACTTCAATAGCAACTCTTGGAAGAGGGTTTAAAAGGAAATTAGTGTCATTTACTATTCCTTAGAAAAGCAATTTTAAACTGTGACATCCCTGAATCAGCTCTAAAACTGAACACATCCTCAGGAAGAAAAGAACACAGAGAAAAAAGGAAAAAAAAAATAGAACAACATTTCCTATTCCCTAGATAGCTACTCTAGAAGATAAGAGAATATAGTCTCTATTTCCTTTTGCTTAGGAACAGCTTCCAGATGGAAGTGTTTGGGTGTGAGAATGTCAAGACTATGCTAAACTGACATTATGCATAGATAATTCTTCCTTTGCTTCTCCTGCGTAACATTATGTTCCATGTATTTTGGCAGCAATCACTATTTTCACCCTTCTCACTACAACTCTCGCCTTCAGGTCTATCAGAGATAGTAGACATGCTCCCCACCAAGCACACAGCCGTATGTATGGATTGCAATTAGAGGGAGGGGGAGAAGTCTCTTGCTTCTCAAAAAAAAACGCATACAGATGTAGACAAGCATAGGCACACAGGCAAAAAAAACACACAGTCCCCCCACAAGGCACAGAATCGACTTTTTCCTCTATGAACCATTTTTGCGGGACACCATCATCTCAAGAACCAAAACATGAGATGAATGAAAGTTTTCATCTACGCTCTTTTCTTCTGAAAAAAATCTATGAGACATCTCTTGGAGACAGAGCTAAACAACTGCATTTGCTAAAGGTGGCAAAATGTTACATCAGACACACGTGCTCACACAGGGTGAAAAGCTGCACAGAAGGAAAGACATCATGACGCTTGTTTTTTTTTTTTTTCCTTGTGAAAACAGAATAAACATCTGATTAAAACTCTCTTCCCTGCCCCTCCTCCATAGTCCCCCAAGACAACTATAAAACATTTACTGCTATTATCTGCAACACTCAGTATATCTGCCTGGAAAAAGGAGAAAAAAAAAAAAAACTTACTGAGGTGCCTAATGAGACCTTAGGGGATGTAATAATAGATTTCAGATTAAGTCTCAATTTTTGTATTTTCTTTGGAGGACTCATTTTATGTGGAAAACCCTAAAGGGGTGTGATGTCACACGTTGAGCTGATTCCAAAACGTTTGCCAAGTAATGTCGCCATCAAGGTCTCCACACAATTGCCTGCCATAGCAAAAAAAACAAAACAAAAACAAAACAAAGCAGACAAACAAAAAAAACCCACACACAAAATACCAAACGCCACAGCAAGCACGGCAAGTTAAGGCACAGCTCCTTTCTACACTAGCCTGTATGATCTGATGTTCGACACAGACGGCCATACACAAAGTGACCCTTCCTTCCATTTCAAAACCCCTAGTCCAATTGTAAGTCTTCTGGGGATACGAATTTTGCATTCGACTTGTAAACAAATGGAACTTCATGAGTAGTTTCACACGTAAAGCAATGACAATTCATTTTTGCTTTTTTTTCCCCCCTTCAATTTCATTTAAAAAATTGCACACACATAAAGCAGTAATTATTGGTCAATGAAGTTTCGTATTTTTCCAAAAAGTAGGAAGCAGTATTCTCTTGTAAGTGTGGAAAGGTATATAACATTCCCAACTATTTCAGTTGCAAAGCAAAATCCTGAATGTCCATTCAATTAGTAAAAACAGTGTTTTGTTTTATGAGCCAGTAAAGCTGTAGTATATGCTACAAGCATCCCTGAAGATTATGGAACACAGGTAAGCCAAACAAGGTACATGAAGAATATGTAACTATATGATCAAAATAAAAATATTTAGATGTCATGGGACAGCAACTAGTGATGCTGAAGCAGTGAAAACTACTGCTGATAGAAAGAATAAAGAAACTACTAATCAGCTCCAACTCTTCCATACGAACATTAGTATAATTTTCAAAAAGGAGGACAGCATCTCTTACTACCCTCACATTTCAATCAAAGAAAGCATTTCCTCTTTCTTATGTATACACTCAGGAAGAATAAAATTGATGAGTTCTTAAGTGAAAATGTTAGAGAAGAACTAATTTTTCAGATGATCATATGTTTTATAAAAATTATGTAGGCAAGCCTCCATCGGTACTGTCTTCCTGTTGCATTATTACTTACATATATAACTTTTCTTATTAAGAGAGTTAAAAATTACGTTTGCATCAAGCAAAAAGTTAGTAGTCAACAGTGACTCAGTAACACACTTAATTATCCAAGAATCCCTTTGACTTCAAGGCAACGAGGCCTGTTGCAACAAGTTTAGCCAAGGCAGTTGTACATTGTCGTATCTGAGAGATTAAGCTTATAAGACGACTGGTGACAGCTTTCTAAATGTGGGAACTGGACGTTAAACCATTAGGCATTAAAATGTTTTTTCCTTGTTGCCAGCCAGAACTACCCTTCTGTAAACTTGTAGTTAAGAGAGACAAAATTGGTCTTCCAAGTTGCAAGAAGAGTCTCCCTCCATAGGTTCATCTTAGTATTATACACATGGAATTGATTACTCCTAGTTTGGCAGAGGGAGAAAAGTTACCTTTGCTTATTTAAATTCCTTAGCAATAGGCATTTACCAGCAAAGAACGATAAACCCATGCCACTATCGTTACATTTTTTCCATCTTCAGTCAGATACACTGACAAATCCCTATTAAATAAAAAATGGTTTTGTGGAGAAAACAGAGGCTAATGGGCAACAACTGGACTTTCCTACAATTTAACATGAAGCGTAATATATACGTGTGCAGATCAGACAGGGACACAAAGGCAAACTGCATGCGCATTGTAGTGTACAAGAATCAAGTCTACCAGAGTAAACAAGGGAAAATTTTACTGCATGGCTGGCACCTAAAAAAACAACAGCACCCCTACGTATCATTACAGAGAGTCTCACGTGAATGTAATCCCAGGAAGCCAGATATAGAGACCCCTATAAAAAAAGGGTGCATCTGAAGAACCGCATAAAAGCCACAGAGCTTGTTTAGAAGCTCTTGTATTTCATAGGGGCAAAGAGGAGGATAAGATTAAGGATTAGGAAGAACACCTGATTTTTGTCTCTCAGACCTACACAGCTAACATTCGGAGTCTTTTCTTCCCAACCTTTTCTTTCCTCAGCCCCTTCCTTCCTGACACTTCTGTTTCTCCTTTCCCTCGCTCCTCACTTTTGCCATTTTACTTGACATCTGTTGCACACTCAGTGCTAATAACACTGAAAAAATTGTTGAGTTTACAAGCCAGAATCTATTTCAGGATTAAACATCCTATAATCAATAAATGTAATCCAGTGCTCAAGGATGGTAGTGGAAAAGAAAAAATATGACAGGAAGTATAGATGGGTATTCCATGCCCCCTACTAAGAGACCAGCATGCTCACTCCTCTTCACCTGACTCCCATTTTTGCCCCACAAAACAAACACAAGAGCAGCTACAGTGGGTCAAGAATATATCCTGTATTATTCCCTCACCTAAAATTATTTATGCTTTCCTCATAATTTTTCAGAAAACGCAGTTTAAAAAAAAAAGAAACCCAGAGAGATCTGAAAACACATACATCACTTTTAAATGCTTAAATTCAAAGGCGGATTCCGCTATATCTTCCCTGAGGATAAACCTACTTGACCAAATATAGTTATCTACCTTCCATATTTTATAGTATCATTAAATAATAAAAGCTGTTATTTTAGGAAACATTTAATAAAGATAAAATATGAAACTGAAAGGCTTTCCAGACAGGTATGTCCTCAGTTTGAAAACACATGCCATATGCATGCAAGTGTTCATGTGCTTACATATTACCTCTTTCCCCCCTCCTCCAAGAAAAAAAGACACAAAGGAAAGTAAAATAGTAAAGTTATTAGCAGTCGCACAATCCTTTTCCTCTTCAAATCTCAAGGAGGTTTAAAAATTATGCAAGCACAGTTGTTCCCCACTTTTTGAGTGCTGGAAGGAAATGAAAGTATGAGTGGAAGAAAACTGCCTCTTTTCACAGTGTACCTAAATGGTTCCACGGGAGAAAAAGAAGCACTCTCCCAATGTATAAGGTGTGTCCCCTCTTCAAATCTTGTATATACTATGGCTCATTCGTTGACTCTCAACTATAATAAAAGGTAAAGCTTTATTACAAATATTTGCAGTTAAATAAATTAATGCTATTCTACAGGACAGGAAAAAAAAATCAATGAGCTAACAAGCAATATAAATACTTTTAAAAAATTGTTATCATAAGAAATGCTGCACGCAAATTCAAGTATCAATAAACTTGTCATGTTGGTATAGCAGCAATTAATAAAATCTTTAGTTTAAGGATCAGCTACTGAGAAACATCAGGTTTTCTTTACTCTAAGGAAAGCCACCACAGATTTTCATTTGTGCACTGAATTCACATTCACTAAGATCACATGAAGAATGCAGCCAAAAGAAGAAAAAACAAACAATTATTTACATATAACGTAATTCTAACAGTGTCTAAAATGAGACTTACTACTTGTGTTCTAAGCAACTGGAAAGAAAAAAAACAAAAAAAAAAAACAAAAAACCACCAACCCACCCAACCCTGTTCCACTATATCAGACATTTCTTCCTCAGTCATCTAGTAAAGGGCATTCTCAGTGTTATAGAAAAAGTTACTGTTATACGTAACTTGAGGAGTCAACATTCACCAGATGTAATGAATAGCATTCAACCTTCAAAAGCCTCAAAACTTAGTCTTTCTCATCTTACAAAACACCCCAAACACCATGCTTGTCTCTCCAGCTGCTGCCCTCCAGCAAAGCTCTGTCAGTCAACATGGCATCATATATTAAAACAGGTTAGAGGGGACCTCTGGAGGTCTCTAGCCTGACCTGCTGAAAGCAGGGGGAAACTTCCAAGTTAGATCAAGTTGCCTCATCCAGCTGAGTTTTGAAAATCTCCAGGGACTCCACATGCTGCCTGGGCTCCTCTTGGAGCTTCTACAGCCCTTGCCTGGAGACCCTTCCCTGGAGCTTCAGCATAGGCATCGCTCCAGTCTGGCTTCTGCCCACGTTCAACTAAAGCTGCGTGTGATAAAGGCTCGATAACCTCCTCTCAGGCAAACCTCTGAACCGAATCCATCTTCACCATCTCTGATCCTGCACACAGATGAACTTCCAGCAGTTCCACAGAGTTGCTGTGACTCCACTCAGACTCTTCTTACTTCTCCAAGTGCTTCTCCAGTGTACCCCATGTTGGAAACCCCTCATTGGCCACCTCTACTCTGTTCCTGGGGCCCCAGGGGTCTTTTTCTTTCGGTCTTTTCTTTATGCCTGCACTTTCCATGCTTTTTCTCACAGAAACCCAAATGCAGCCATCATCTCTGTGCCGATGACTCTCAGGTCTACTCCAAACATCAGAACAAAAAAAGTCTCACCTTTGTGAATGACTTGCCATCACCCCTAATTTTACATGACGGGCGAGGAACTCAATATTTTACCCCTCTGCTCTTAGCTTCAGGCCTAAGATTCTCCAATATCTCATTTATTAAAGCCAGGGTAATAAAGACATGCCATTTGTCACTCAGCCTGTCAAACCTAAGCACATTTTCTGTCTGAGCACTTCTACATTGAAGTCCTGCAAATTCTTCTGCAGAGCATCTCCAAGAAAATAACAACAACAAAACAACAAAAACACCCTTCCAGTCATTCAAGTGACTGACTCCTTTTCAAGGCTCTCTTTTCAAAACCTTTCTCAATCATTTCTGCGTTACCTATTTCACTCCTCTCTCTACATCTTTTCACTGGATGCACTGCACCATTACTGCAGTAAGGCTACACATTTCCTCTTTGTGTACCTGTATAGCACACCCATATCCTTTCATTAAATGTCATTACACTGACTAAATCTCCCATCATACTAAAAATATACCAAAAATTAAATCATATTATGCTGTAATACTGCTCAAGTATTGAGTACATAAGAAATGTGATTTCATGAAACTGCACACTTCAGGACCGGTTTGTTTTGGGGTTTTGTTTGTTTGTTTGTTTGTTTTAAGTGTCAGATGAAAAGTAATTACTACATATCGTAGGTCAAGTGAGCAATGCTTGAAAACTGATGTAGTGGGTCAATGGGAGGAGGAACCATCCTAATTAAAAGTTGAAGTATGTTAGCATGTTATCAGTGTAACATTACTGTAACTTAACTCTGACACATTCACACATTGGAATAACAATACATTGCGTGTCCAGCACTGGAAAATTCAATATTCTCTAACAGTGGGTATAATTAATATTTGCTGTTTTTCCAATGGAGCCAATATTATAAGAAGCAGGATCTTATCTCTATAGAAAGCTACAGTAAAAATAAATACAGTTGACTTATTTATTCTACATGTGTTACCAGCAGTTTTTAATTTCATGCACACTAAACTATTGTTGTAGATTGCATTGTACTCAAATGCAATCATTTCCTTTTAGCTTTCTGGCAATGGGTTATATATATTACATATGCCTGAGACTATGTCTTGCAAGTTGTGAAATGGATGCCAGATCTCTGTACATCTGACCTTTTTTCATGGGTATCTAGCGTTCTGTAGGTGAATAAGAGACCCACCACAAACAAAACATTAGCATTCTTATTCTGTATTACGCCCCAATGGGACAGTACCACTTATAATACCACGGAGGCATAGAGACAGACTTAAGGAAGTGATGTATACAGATTAATTACCTCATGCTAGTACATGAAAAAATATGGACCATTATACTGCAAAACTTTCAACAGATGTTGAGAAATCAAACTTGTCAAAATTCACATGATTCAGAGATTTCTGCAGCAGTTTCCATGCATGATGCAAGGTTAAAATACTTAATATAAGAAAAAAAATTCAGGTTAACAAGAGATTAAAAAACCCAAAACAGTTAAGTAAAGTCAAATTACATGTATTCAAAACAAAAATTAAGAATAAATAAAAACAGGAATAGGGCTTTCAATTCAGTTGTATTAACACTACAAAACATTTTCTAGATCTATGGTGCAATTTCAAATTATTCCACCTACTGCAAATTAGCAAGTAGATGCAAGATCTAGGTGATAATCATTTCTCAGGCAACTCCACTGACACTGCAGGAATCGGAGAGAAGACTGGGGCTTGTATCTAATTTCTTTAAATTCTGAGCATATAAGATGTCCCATTCACTGCTTCAGATACCCTGCCACAACTAAAAATCATTACCATTATTGTGTAATTGGGGGAAGAGGGGCAACAATGATGAAAAACCATAGCAAAACCAAACAACAAAGCAAACAAGCATTCTTCTACACTTCCCCCCTCTCTTCCCATATCAGTGGGAAAACACGTGATCCTTGCCATCTGCCCTGCTAAGGACCTGCAAGAGAGGGTAAAGTCTCCTGAAAGGAATGATCCTGGAAAACCACCTTGCTGGCAGCTCTAGTCAGCACTTTTAACCATAGTGTCACAGCTCAAAGGGAAAGATGATCTTTCCAAGCTGGCAAGCCCCAGAATATTTATGGCTCTGTAAATCAACACCAACCCCATATATTCTATCTGGAACCTACCCAGTGACCAGTAAGGATAATGAAGCACTGGCAAAATATGCTTATGGTGAGATGCTACCCCAAGTAATCAGGCACGCTTTCAATTCACCAATTTACATTTCCAAATAAGACTCAGTGCAGTGCTCCATGTACAGCACATCGCAACTTGTGTAATCATTTGCAACAATAGAAGCAGATGACAGCAACAAGACCTGTGACCAAAAAAAGACACAGTACACTTCTGATTCATTGCAGGGTGGGGCAGGGAGAGGAGCAGAAGCTAGCATAAGATTTTGCAACCAGAGCGTTAAAAGAAAATACATAAAACATCAGACATTGACAAAAATCCATAAATCGTTCGCCGAGACAAAAGTTTGACGTTATCATATTTTTCCAGAACGAGCCATTGCTATGGGAAAAGCGATGCTCCTGTTTGAGAGTGGCAGAGGAAAAAATCTCAATGAAGTTAAGATCTTTCTTGTGACAGAAAAATTTAAACTAGTCATACGTGCTATAATTAGTTTCACTTTTTAAGAAGCAGGCAAGAAAAAAATGACCATGAGAACAGAGAATGAAGGTCACATCAGTTATCAAGACCTGCAGTCTAAATTCATAATTAAGTTTCCCATGACATACTGTGAACTTCAATGCCTTATACACATATGGGAAAGAAACATGGGAGATCGAAGCAGTTTAAGAATAAAGTCACAGCCTTAGTCTTTTTGCTTACGACAGTAACTTTAAACGCTGAGAATAAACAGGAAAATCAGTAGCACTAAATCTGCTGAGAACAGAGATTACTGGAAAGACTTTTAAAAACAAACACCAAAATCTCCTTACATGAAAATTTAGCTTTTCACGTAAGTACATAATTTTCTGTTCCTTGAGCCTGAAAGGCACACTGTATAACCTTCCAGGAAAATAACACATACTTAGACAAGGTAACACATAACCTACTTAAGCAGCTGAAGACCAAGCAGAGTGACAACAATGAAAAAGCACACTCAATATTTGAACCTTTCTGCTTAAGGCAATTGGGAAAAATTCACAGAATATGTGTAAATACAAAAATAAACTAAGGGGTCACAATGGACTAATGAACTTTATTTTTAATGTTCCTGTTTGATTCCTATATTGAAGGGTGGTGGCGGATGGCTTAGAGTAGGAAAAGGAGTAATGGGATATAGACACAAGAAAAGCCATTAGATCATCTAGTCTCATCCTTGACAACAAAGGGTTGCTCTCCAAACATACTATGCACAGCTTGGCTTGTTTCAAGTGTCCAAAACACAGAAAGGTCTCAATCTCTGTACAACTGCTCTACAAAAGATGCATTGTCCTCAGAAAAAACAAACAAACAAACTCCACACTACTATTCATTCAAAATGTTTCTCTTCAGCAATTTAAGGCAATCACTTCTGTTAGAATTGTTGCTCTCTTCAAAGACATCTGGATACTTAGCTAAGACTCAAAAAGAACCCCAAGTTACACATTCTGGCCATAGACACAGACTTACCTGAGATCTCCAGCACATAAAACCCTAAGATGAGCTCTTCAGTGGGTTGCAGCAAGGTCTGCTACTTGTCTTTTAAAGACAAGTCCAAGTGGAGAACTGCCCACTTCACTTTAGTGGCAGCCCAGGAACTGTGCACCCTTTGGGATAAAAATTGATAGAATGGTCCATGTGGCATAATTAGAAGGAACCTGAAAGACTGAGCAGGCAGTCAACAATCCCTTCAACAATCCCTTCACCCTCTCAAATATTGGTTAGTGCTGTGAGACGCTATTGGTAAAAGCTAGAACTTGTACAAACAGATTTACAACAACAACAGTCTTCAGTGCTAAAGGCTGTCAAACCAACCCTTTATCATCCGCAACCCTCATTTTCAAGCAGAAAAAAAAAGAAAAGTTATGATGGGGCCATTGTGATCAGGCTAATGAAAGGGGGGAGGAGAAGTATTTCTCCCTAGAGAAGGCTTCTTTTCCCCTTCAGCCCCCAAGAAGGGAGCTAAAAATCCCAGAGGGACAGTCACACCGAAAATACCCAGACAGCTAACTGCCTTATGCCTGCCAAATTTGGCCTAGCATCGGTTCCCTTCTCGCAGACTCTACCTTTGCCAAGAGCTTCAGAGAAGAGAAATCCACTGAAACCAGAAAACATGGTGGTCTGCAAATGTGCACATGAGCTAAACTGCATATGCCTTACAGAAGGTTTTTTCCTCATTCTCTGCCCATGATGCTCCTAAAAGCACCAGCTGAGACAGAATCAAGCTATGGCGTTGCAAAAGATCATTAAAACTGCTCTTCGGAACAGCTTGGAACAGTCTTATTTACTTACTTGCCAATACCTTTCAAACTACACATTTGGGATGAAATCCTGAGAACTGATTAAAAACTAGCAACTTGCACAAAGCTCTCTGCTTTTAAAGCCATTCAGAACCTTGCTTCTTATACACTATTACAAAATTCCTTAGCCGCAGCGTTTTGATTCAGAGGATCTTCAAGTCACTGGGGAAACAAGAAAAGATTCTCATGAGATCTCATCCTGGGAGGTGCTGAATATTCTCACATCCTATCCAAAATTATGTAGGAGGAGGTCAGCTCCTCTCAGAATCAAACCTTCACTCAGGCCAAAACCACAGTTTTGTTTTACGTAAAAAAAGTACTACAGAAGAATGCCGTGATCTGGTTCGCGAAGAATATTAAGAAACTGAAAAGCTTTTCTACCAAGTTTCATACAAAATTCATGCAGCTTTTGAGTCCGTTTAGTTGAGCGTAAGAGTTTTTACACAACCAGCAGGACAGTTCATTTGGATACTCTTATTACCTTTCTCACATTTGTGCCTATGTTTAGAAGAAAATAACCTGGGATTTGATAAAAGTCAGGTGCGAACTAAGAGAACACAAAGGCAACTCCAAGCAAAGCCAACGGAAGCCAAAGAGACAGACATCTGCCCCACAGACATAACCAGGGGACGAGTGACAAGAGACAGTGCGTCTTGAATCATCCTCCATTTCAGTCACGTATTATTGTTACTCTCCTCTCCACACAGTTCCTTACACACTATACTAACCTCCTTCTTCCTTATAGTTTGGGAAGAAAAAAAACTAGACAATCCTGTGGAAAAGGAAATAATATCTAGCAGAAACAGTGACCTTACACCCTCCTATTCCTTCAACTTGATTTGCATGCTAAGAATTTCAGGATTTTCTGAGATCAGACAATTCTTAGCACTGTATACCATAGTCTAATGTATAAATTTATGACTACTAAACTGATTTTTAGGGATATTCACGTTCTACAGCTTGTATTTAAGTCATCAGGAAATGAGGGCATCATTTATTCAGACATTTAGACAAGATTTCACGTGTTCCTCATTTGAAAATTTTATCTTACATCCAACTGGGAGACTGAGAAGCAAGATACACTCCCTGAAATCCTAAAATTGTCTTTTCTTTCAATAGTCTTGCCAACTAAATGCTGGATGTCTTTGCATTCTGTCAGACAGGAGAATGAGTCAGTCTGTCCTGAACTGGCCTTCTAACAAGGAAATTGAGAAGTTTGATGACATATTTGGATAAACATACTCACTGCATAAAGTTACTTAATTTTTTTATATCTCTTCAAATTTTCTATAAACCTTCAAAATGCTTATAGACTAGATTTAAGTACAGTCAATACAAACTATATATTATAAATAAACTTAAAGAAAACCACTTCATTAAAACTCAAAGGACCTTGTAAACATGCTTGTCACAGCCTCACCATTGTAATACAGTGCCACATCCATAAATCCTTGTTATTAATTGCTAGCCAACTGCAACTCCTACTGGAATATCAACCCTATACAGATCATACCTGTTTCAGAACCCGTTTTTCTCATGGTCTCTGAACACAACGTAACAGCCAACACTGTAGCTGTGACTGATGGAGCGATGAATAAAACCAGAGCTTATAGGGCTGAACTCTGCTGAAAAAATACTGAAGACCGTTGTTATCATCTGTGTGCACTTGAGGTCTTCCTGACTGTAATACCTGGTCTAGAAATAAGAGATGGTTAAAATACACTGTACTACACCTATACAAGGGGACAAATACTGGGCTGATTTAGCTTTCTAAGCACTTGCTTTAACAAAATGCAAGGAGATTTAAAATATCATCCTTTTGGAAAGCAGCATTTCTTCCAATAGTCAACAGCGAACACCACAATTTGTAACTTAATAGATAAATTAATTTGATTAAAGAAATTGATCTTACAGACTCAAGGTCCTGATTTCTACGGATTCTCAACCTCTTCAGCTCTTTGTTAACTTTAAATGCAAAGAAAGAAAAGTAAAATAAGTCATTCCAAACAGAGCTTCAACTAGCTTAATGCATAAGACATATGACACCAGGCTATATGTTTGCTATACAAACTCACAAGGGTTAACAAATCTTAGGATTAATCTTGCCTAAATTTCTTGTCTGTAACCAAAATTAAGACTTCATTGCTAGCATTTCATTAAAGTGTGCAATTTAACATATTGTAAAGATCTGAGTCTTAAAAGAGCATACACAATCTTTCTCTTGGGGATTCTGATTACTAAATGCATACTTACGATACTCGGGAGGCAACTATAGCATTGCTTGGAGAAAAATGAGGAGGAGCCATTCATGATACAAACAGCAATGTATAAAAGTATGGGCAAAGCGCTTAGAGACAAAATTAGCATTTTAACCACGTGTCTATAAGCCTGCCTCCATGGCTACGTCTTTAAAACAGTCCTAGCACCAAAGTGCAGGTTCTGGGATACAGACCGTAAAGTAGCTTTTCAATAAGTACTTGAGAAAATGATGCAAGGAAGAAATGGCTTAGTTTTATTAGACTAGCATACACAAGCTTCACCTAAAATAGAACAGAAAAAGGCTGCTGGTATTTGAAGTTTAAAAGGAAGTTGAGGAGCGTTTAAACTTTTCAGAAAGTTGACAGGTGCAAAGGCAAACACAGGCCAGGATGACATATCATTTAGGGATGCAATCAAAAAACCTCTAGATTCTAGAAAAAAGGAGAAAAGAAGTTAATGAAGTTCAGACAGGAAAAAGCAAAGTTCTGTCTAAAGAAATAACATTTCAACTAGGCAGAGTTTGTTTAAAAAAACAAAACAAAACAAAACGCCAGGCTAAGGATGTAATTGCTCCTATACAAATACAAGAAATCTAAACATACAAGGTAAAAACTAGGATGTTTAGTTTCAAATGAGGACATAAACAGAACACGTTTCTCAGTCAGTGAAAGAAAAAAAATTCAGTGAGATAAAATTATATTATGATAAAATATTTAAATCAAAATGAGAGCACTATTTATGCTGATGGAAGAATTATACAATTAAAATAAAATAAAGGAGAGCAGAAGAGCAGAGAGAGTCAAATAAGATTAATGCATTTAACTCTGTAAAAGCATATCCAGACTCTCTAGGGGTTGAATTTGACACAAAGAGATGATCATATATGGGCCAGACTACTGATTATCAATTGAAAATAATGACACAGAGTACATAGTGATAAGAAAGGTAGAAAGGGCAGGAATAAAGGGACTCTTCAGTTATTTTCACATAGGCTAGCTAAGCATCACACTAGGGTGCAATGGAGAAAAACTACTTAGAGTCTCTTTTTTTAAAAGTAACTAATCATAAATTTCAATTGGAGAAGTTTTTGGGTTTTTTTTTTTTTGTTCCTACTTGAGCAATGAACTAGTCCATGCTGTAAATACTGAAAAGCCAGGGATTAAGTTCTCAAATTCAACCTGTTTGAGATAAGAGGAAAGAAAAACCAAAAACAGAACAACTACCACATCTAGTTTTAGGTGGGATAACTCTGACAAAGTTAATTAAACAGAGCATCTAAAAGAGTAAACTACTTGGAGGCACCATGGAAAT